>NC_135626.1:26735000-27360000 GCF_053574225.1 Canis aureus
AGGGAGAGGGAGACAGAATCTCTCAAGGTGACTCCACGCTGAGCATGGAGCCCAACACAGGGCTCAATCTCAAGACGCTGAGATCATGACCTGAGCCAAAACCAAGAGTCAGATGCGTAGCCGATTGAGTCCCCATATGCCCCACAAAATAAGCTATACTTTAAACTACATACAACCGACACAAACACATATAATTAGCATTCTCTTTCCCTCAAACCACCAAAAAGGCCAATCCCTACTTGAACTTCTCCAGCATCTCCAGGACCAGCTCCAAGCCGAGAAGCAGCATTTCTTTTCAGCAGCTTTAGGGAGGAAAAAAAAAAAACAACTGATGAACCTTAGTCAAAGTGATTATTTTTTACTTATAGAATTTGCTCGTCTATTTTGAGAAAATAGGCTTTACTAATTACTACTAAAAACTGGTTGGGAATAAAAAGGAAAGAAAATCTTTAAGCAAACAAACTTGTACTTTACCTGCAAAAACTGTAGGCTTTTTTGTTTAATATATGTGTATGATTTTTTATTCAAAATGTATGCTCAACTCTATTTACTTAAATCCTAGTAGTTGAGGCTTATCATTTCATGCCCTACCTTTTTAAGCAGATCTCTGGCTTCTTGTGTGAGGTAGGGAGGCAAATTGAGTTTACATTTGAGGATTTTGTCAATTGTTTTCTTTCTATTCTCCCCAGTAAACGGAGGCTAGGAGTAGAAGAGAGTGAGAAAAATTAGCATATAAAAAATAAAATTATCCATTTCCTGAATCAGTTATGCACAGAGATCAGAAATGTAGCCTGTGATATGGGCTGACTGCTAAAGATCTATGTAGGTTTTTTTTTTTTTTTTTTTTTTTTTTTTAAGATTTTACTTATTTATTCATGAGAGACACAAAGAGAGACAGGCAGAGACACAGGCAGAGGGAGAAGCAGGCTCCGATGTGGGACTTGATCCCCGGACCCAGGATTACACTCTGAGCCAAAGGCAGACGCTTAACCGCTGAGCCACCCAGGTGTCCCAAAGATCTAGTTTTTAAGCAACAGGACAGAATAGCAACATCTCAGAAGAAACTGGGTTTTCATTATTAACACATTATTAATGTGATAATAAATGAGCCACGTTATGCTTTACTTTCTCCTTTTATAAAATAAGGGCAGTATCTATTTTTACCTATTTCACAGGATTGACATGACAGATCATTTAAACAAAAAAGTTTTTAAAAGTATAGGAGCCCATACTGCTAACAATAAAGCATTACTAGTGTTAATTTTTTAAAAATAACTCCATCAGTAACATTTTTAAAAAGCACAGGAAAGGTCTCTTGCCATATGATTTAATAACTACTCAGCACAGACCATAATACATGCAGCTTTTAACTGTGCACCTACTGCTCCAGTCAGCATGTCATACATTAATGCTCCCAAACTCCACCAATCCACAGCACGATTGTGGCCGCTTCTCATCAAGATCTCAGGGGCCCTACAATGAGAAAAATAACATGCCTAAAAAATTCACCATTTGCATATCATCTGAATTAGAAGTTTAAAAACAATATACAGAGCCAAATGGTACTACAGAAAATACAGCACCCTATTACATAAACCAGGTAAATGTTAGCTATTACCCCCCAAAACCACTTATATTTCTTTCAACATGCAGCTCACATGTATTCTATTGTTCCACAAAATGTGTGTGTGACCGTTCCATCATGAATAGATTCTTTGCATAGTCCAAAGTCTGTTAGTTTCACATGACCTACAATGGAAGATCATAGCACAGTTATTCTGAGAATTCTAAGCATGTGCAGTGTTTGAATGTATCATACAATACAATAATCTATCCTTCAATTTTCTGCCTTAAATATTTTTTGAAGATACAAACTAGCAAGGTGCCACCCATAAAATGGGATGCTAACTTTTTAAAGCTACCACAGAGTCATTTTTCAACAATATAATCTATAAAGTAAAGAGAAAATAGAGAAAAAATTAAAACAGCTGCTCCAAGACTCTAGCTTCACATATACTTAGAATCCTCCACCAGGGGCAGCCCGGGTGGCTCGGCAGTTTAGTGCCGCCATCAGCCCAGGGCGCAATCCTGGAGACCTGAGATCGAGCGCCGTATCGGGCTCCCTGCATGGAGCCTGCTTCTCCCTCTGCCTGTGTCTCTGCCTCTCTCTGTCTCTCATGAATAAATAAGTAAAATCTTAAAAAAATAAAAATAAAAAAAAGGAATCCTCCACCTGAGAAAGCAAGCCCTTTCAAGAAAAATTCTTGAAAGTCTTGTTTAAGTACACAAATCCTTGTAAAGATATGGTGCACCTTTTAAAGGTGTGACACTGTACTTCAAATATATAACCTTTCACCACAGTGAACTCCAACTGGGCAGTTTTAAAAATGGTCTCAGAAAGTCACTATAACAAGTTAGCTTATTCTGCCAATACTGCCAGTTCAGAAAAAGAAATCAAATTGCTATGGCGTGGGACCACCATCTCTTATCCAGGAAGTGAAAAACTCACCACCTTACACAAAACAAAGAACAAGTTTAGCCTTACTGAACTGTTATTAGATATCCAGTGGTTCAGCCACCCCAGGGACCCTACTATTCCAAGTTTATTTCAGAGAAAAGAAAAGGCAATGGCCTATTGATACAAATGTAAATGTGTACTTTATTGACAAAAAATATGACCTTTATTTTCACAGAACCACCTGACACAGTTAAGCTAATGGATCAAAGAAGTTAACTAGTCACTTCCCTAGTCTATCCTTTGCCTTAGAGTTCAAAATCAGAATCCAGGTTTGGGGGGATGGGAGCAGAACTGGGAGGGAGAGAGATACATAGATTCCCATGATGTACTTGGTTAAGTATAGCATTTCTCCTAAAAAACAAAAAAACAAAAAAACAAAAAAAAAAAGAAAGCACATTTTGAAATGTATTCATACTAACGTTAGTTGTTCACACTACTTCCTGTCCAAAAATTTAAAACCCTTAAATACATCATGTATCAATTTGCAGACATCAAAGGATCAGCAACTGCTACCAGCACCCGGATAACCTAGTTGGCTGGTTGTTCCTTTGGGGTATGAGTGAATTGTGAAGTCTATCTAGCCCAGATTACTCTTGCATAAATCAAACTATCTATAGTAGCATGAAGATGTAATCCAGATTCAGTCGGCCCTACCTACAGCTATACAGAATATTAGCCTTTCTGATCTTTATGTCTGTTGTTACAAACAGCAAGAATAAACTGATGCCTACTAAACATTTTCTTTCCAAGGCTACATCAAATATTTTGGTTCAATTCTAATCCTTTTTTACAGCATTAATAAAATTTATCATAAAAAGCACTGCTTCTAATACTTATGTACTTTATCATTAAAACTCAATTTATAGGGTTAAGATTTACTTTCCAATTTAAGGAACAAACCAAAATTAAAGTTTGGACTGGCTTTTGGCTCACCAGATATTATGTAAAGATTTCAAAAGAATGACAAGCTATAAAGAGCAAGGATTAAACCGAAAAACACAGCTGAGTGCACGGTTATTCCTAACTCCCTTTAATCTCATCAATCATAAATATCTAAATACCTAAATCTCAGCAAGTATTATGATGCCATAAGTTCTGAAGGAAGAATGTATAATAATAGATACATGACTATGGGGCTTTGAAAATGATCATGACCTGTGTGGGAGGATTTTAAGATGATTATCTACTATAAAATTGTATACAGTATATATCTCCACCTTGGTGATTAAGCATGATATTCTCCGGCTTCAGGTCTCTGTAGATGATCCCCTTTTGATGTAAATGCCCCAAAGCCATGGAGATTTCTGCCAAGTAAAAGCTGGAAACAAAAGTGATTTAATAAAATTAAAAAGAGTAATATACTCAAAGCAGTTTATGTATGGAGCAAAATTCCTTGAAAGAAATAGACATGCACCAAAGACCAAATTAGTGGGGATGGGGGTGGGTATGGGGGAGAGAGATGGCATAAGATGCTGCCAAAAGGCGTGAAGACATTTATGTTTCACTAATTTAGTGAAACTATAAAATGTTTTATTTCACCATCAGAACATACTGGTAATTGCAAAGTCCAGAATATGCCAAACTACCACTGGTTTTTGTTCTGTCTATATAGGAATTAGGCCAATAGTCATTCAGAGCAAAGCAAATTTCTCCCACCCACCCCCAATTTTAAACTCCCACAGGACATAGGAACTTCCTTATTCTCAGAGATCAAGTCTTAGTTTCAAAAGATACCTTATAAATAACCTGACCCTTAGAAGCCCGCTCATCCCTTAATATAGCTGCATATATACAGTTCATGCCCACAGTATCTGCCCTCCCTCTTGCCAGCCAGCCCACAACTATAAACTGTGTGACACTCAAATTTATCTACCTCAAAAGAATAAAGGGCTGAGTCAACCCTGTCTGGATTCGAAAAGCACAAGGTACTGCAATACTGGCTGCATAACAATGTTGCAATCCTGCAGATTACTCCAGGATGGAGAGGGTGTGTCCTAGAGGACTGAGGCAGTTTCACAGCCAGCAGGACCACAAATACAGCCTCCAACAGGGCTCAGAGAGCCTCCTCCAAAAAAGGGCACTTCATCCCTAAGGCTCTTAAATGCAGCTTCTGTGTTAGAAAAGGCCTGAAATTAAACAATGGAATGCAGTTTGGTAATTAAGGTAGAAAAAACATTTAAGTGTTTTCTATTCAATTAATGTGTAGGATAAACTGATTTATTGTTACCCAATACTGTCATCTCACAAAAGGATGTGTATATTTTTAATTTGAAGCAGATGCCATCTTAAGAAATATAAGGGTAGATCCCATCCTGGCCATAGAATCAATCCACAGATGATGTGTGCCGGCTTATCACCTCCCTAAGACTGCACCTTGGGAACTGGAAAGTCTAAAAAAAAAGAGGAGATGATTTCTGATACTTTCCATTGTTCCAGACATAAAGTTTCACCGGAAAACCACACTCACCCACAGCCAAGGCAGGCAGCTTACCAATTCAAGGAAAGAAAGCCCCAGTGAGAATGGTTCTGTTAGGAACTGGCGTTCCTGGTGAAGAGCGTTCCACCCAAGGCCTGGGGGCAAAGGAATGATGTGACCTCCAAAAGCTGCCCCATCCCAAAGAGCTTCTCCCCCTTGAACTCCTGAGTGACTGGCTCCAGAACAATTTATTGAATCATTTAGCTGCCCACAGTGGGGAGAGGGCTTTGCTTTTAATTATACGAATCAATTACCTGAATCCAGGCAACCAAAAAATTTCACTTACCAGGCTGTGTCTTCCATAAATATTCCCTCTCTTTCTAACTGCATAAATAATTCTCCTCCTGTAAAGAAAAGGAAAAGACATTAGAAATAAAACAATCTTCATTTCCAATCCATTTCTAATGAGAGGTTTGTGTTTTCCTTTTAACCACAGTTAAAAGATATCAGTCCATTGAAAATAAAAAAAAATCTTAAAAACTCTAGGTTTAAAACTAGGTCTTCAGGATTCTATTTTTAGCAGTGTTCCTATTCATATGTGAAATATGTAAGTTTTGGAATTCTAGGTTTTACATCTTTGAACTTCAAAATAGTTATAGATTTCAGACTGGATGTTAAAAAAATAATCTTGGTTAAAATTTCTCTCACATTTTATCCTACACAGAAAAATGTTAGCATATAATTAAACCACCCTTACATTAAAATTAGTGAATGCCCTTATTCCATATTTTCAGATATCTTAATCTAGAGGAACCTAGCAGTGGCTTTGTTAAAAGCATGGCATTATTTTGAATATAAAAATCAATAATATTAATAAGGAATTATATCCCACTGAATAATCTCAGAATCCATGAGTCCACAATGATGTAAATCAATGAAGAGATCAGTAAATTAAGTTTTAAAATGGGAGAGAAGGGAAAGCTCTGTTACAGTAGAATGCCACATAATAAATGAATGAGGCACAATGGAATAAGAAAAATCACTTGGCAATCATCATAGTTAATTGTTTCAAGCAAGAATCGATGAATGCTAAAACTGTATGTGAAAGCTTGATGAGAGACAAGATATTTAAATAATCCCAAAGTATCTCAAGATACTTATTCATTACAAAGGAAAACTTCACCAGGGGAAAAAACTGGCAGACACCACCTTATAAATGTGATCAAAGTGAACATCAACAGTAATGGGATAAAGATATAAACATCATGTATCTCTTGATCCAACAGAGAAGGACACAATGTCACTTCGATGGTCCTCCCCAAATGCATAACCTAAATCTAATCCTGAGGAAACATCAGATAAGCCCAACTGATGCATTCTACAAAATAACTGGCCATACTCTTCGAAAATGTCAAGGTTATAAAAGACAAAGAAAGACTGAGGAATTGTTCCAGATTAAAGGAAACTGAGAGATATTACTTTATCAATGTTAATTTCCTGTTTTTGATAATTTTAGTAGAATTAAGATACTATCATTGATTTTAGACAACATACACTGAAGTATTTAGGGGTAAGGGGAAATCATGTCTGCAACACTCTCTTAAGTAATCCAGGATAAAAAAGAAGTATGTATATACATATACGTGTATATATATACATACACATATACATGTATACACATACATAGAGAGGGAGAGAAAAGAAGGATGAAGCAAAACAACTGTGGTAAAATGATAACACTTGGGGAATCTAGATGAAGGGTATGTGGGAAGTCTTTGTACTATTTCTATAACTTTTCTGTGTAAATCTGAAATTATTCAAAATAAAGTTACCCAAAAAATGGCAACAGTCAGAAAACAGTTGCTAAATTCTACAGCTTTCTGTTCCATGTTACAGGCCATTGTGAAACCTATTTTTCAGAAAACTCAAACATGTTGGCTGGAAATAGATACCTGTGGTCTAGAAATGTTAAGAAGCAACAAGTTTCAAGGAGGTAGTAAGCCCTGGAAATTGTGGATGTCTTCCTATGTAAACTGCTTGGTCTATCAAAAAGGTTACATTCAACCAAAAAATTACTCTGTTTAGAGATGCAATTCTAAAAATACTCATTATCTTAAATACTCTAAGTTTTTCATTTGAGTTTAGAAAGAAATGCTTTGGTGATTCATTTAAATTATAGTATCTTACCCGAGTACAGTCAACATGATGGCTATGTATCAATTAGGTGTTTCTTATTTTAAGTAACTGATTACAAGGGAATTAGGATTAAAGTAAAAGTTTACAGATGGGGGAAAAATTTAACCTTTAAAGTTTCCTTCATATTTGTCTGCAAAAAGAAACATATGGTCATATCTGAATTCCTTATGTCATATATTTATCAATTTTAAGAACTATTTAATCACATTGGGGAAAAAGCATTTTTCCATTGGAAAATATTGTTTGACCCAGTTTCTGGAGCAAATGCAAATAATTACACCAAACTGAGTGTACTGACCGCTGAGATACTCAAGGATGAGGTAGAGTTTTCCACCGGTCTGAAAGGCATAAATTAAATCCACAATGAAGGGATGCTTTACTTCCTCCAGAATATTCCGTTCTGCTTTTGTATGAGCTGTATCTTTAGCATTTCTTACTATCATTGCCTAAAGGAAAAGAGATGATCTATAAGAACAAAACAGTAGACATTTTTATTCTATAGTAACTGGAAAATCTATTTTGTGCTTCCCTTGCCAATATTAAACTACTAATCATAGTTTCCACTAGAGACTGAGATAGGAGTAATGGAAGACATTCACTTCTCATATATATATCTGCACTCTTTGGATTTTTTGCAGGGATCATGTAAATGACAACCTAAAGATAGATACCTTTTTAAAAAATGTAAACAGATGAAGTTTATTCATATATTCACAACTGTTCAATGTCTACTATGCTACAGGCTCTGTAATAAGAAGGAAGAACTAACAGAAGTCTCCAGCCTACAGGAGTATTAAGTCTCAGGGAAAAGAGAGAAGTCAATGTAGGTAAAGCACAAGGTGCTATAGGATAACACAGGAACTGCATCTGACCTGGCAAGAAGTGTTCCTGGAGGTGGCAATACCTAAGCTGTATTATGAAAAATTATTAAAATGAAATGTAGAGGGTAAAAAAAAAAAAGCATTTCCAGTGCTTGACAGGACATGTATAGGGAATCTATAAGTAGTTCAGTATGGTTGGAAGTGGCTAGAGATTAGGCTGGAGATGTAGGTGGAGACCAGGGAATGGTAGGCCTAGGTATCTAGGCAAAAGCATCTGAATCTTATCTTAGAGGCAGAAGAAAAATGTTGAGGTTCCAGAAATGAATAATCCTTGGCTTGAAGACAGACAGTTTTAGTAGCAGTGTGGAGTTTTAGGGAAGAGATGAGACTAGTTAGGAAGCCGGTACAGTAAACTAAGTAAAGTGAGATCTCTAACTAAGGAAATGAAGCTGGGGGGTACCTGGTGGCTCAGTCGACTCGTCAAACATCTGACTCTTGATTTCAGCTCAGGTCATGATCTCAGGGTTGTGAGACTGAGCCCTCCACTGGGCTCCACACTGGGCATGGAGCCTGCTTAAGATTCTCTCTCTCCCTCTCCCACTGTGCCTCCCTACCCCCACTCTCTAAAGAAAAAAAAAAAGGAAAAGAAAAATGAAGGTGGGGAAAAAAAAAAAAGGAAAGATAAAGATGTGTCATCAGCACTTGCTGATGAGGTTGAGAAGAAATGATGATACCGTGGTTTCTTTGTAAGTAATAGGATAATGGTTAGTTATCATTCAATAACAGACAATGGAAGTTAAAATCTTTTGGGAAAATGATGTATTGTTTTGGACATGGTAAGTCTAAATTCTAGGACTAAGTTCTGGCATATCTCCAGTAACATGAAAAAGCATACACACAAGATTATTAGTTACAATATTATTTGTAAAAGTAAAACGTTAGAAACAACCTTAATGCCCATGCATAAAACTTTTGCTGAAAACCTATGGACTACCTAATGTGCAAAAAAAGCTATAAAAAGAATGGTAAATGTCTCTAAAGCAAGGTACAAAACAGCACATATATATATGGCATATCAGTATCACAGTAAACTATCTTTTGTGTAAAAAAGGGGGAATATGTATCTGTAACTCCTCATATCTTCAATAATTAATGCAACTGAGATAAACCAAAAGCTAATGACAGTGGAAAGATAAGAAAAGTAATGGGACTAGACTTCTGAGTACACCTAAGTAAAATCTCAATGATTTTAGCATTCATTTTTCTCTCTTACCTAAATCAAAAATTATTTTGGTTACAAAAGGGAGGTTTTTGAATTCTGAACCACATTAATGTTTTATACATTCCAAAATTAAAATTAAGTCAACAAGGATGGGGAAGAAATAAAACTGAATACAACAGAAATACATAAATGTAATTGAGTATTACCCTGATAATTTTACTACAGGAGAAAAAAGACATTTAAATAACTTTAAACTGCACATTCTTACTGACATATATTTAAGCATAACAAAAATAACTGCACATTCTTACTGACATATATTTAAGCATAACAAAAATTGCAAAGAAACTGCACACTTAGTAGGTTTGTACTTGCTAGTAGTATTAATATTGCAATTCTCAAGCTATTATGCATATATTGTACAACTGAGCAAAGGAGTCAATTTATCGATGTTGCTACCAGGTTTCTCACTGTGGAAAACCAGAGATGTAAACATGGACTGAGAGAAGAAAAGCCATATGGAACTAGACTGGAATTAGGGATATCAATATGAAGCCATAGTTAAAACAAAACAGGGACGCCTGGGTGGCTCGGCGGCTGAGTGTCTTTTGGCTCAGGGCGTGATCCCGGGGTCCCGGGATTGGGTCCCACGTCAGGCTCCCCGCATGGAGCCTGCTTCTCCCTCTGCCTGTGTCTCTGCCTTTCTCTGTGTCTCTAAGGAATAAATAAATAAAATTAAAAAAAAAAACACAAAAAAACCTCCTAGCTCTACCCACTGAAAGAGCCATAAACAATGGCACTTTAGTAGTAAGAAGCATAGCTGGCACCCAGATCTTGGTTTCTCCACCAAAAGAAACCAGGGTTCCCTAGAGAAAAAAAAGATGGTTCTAAGCCAGGGTCTGGTAAAGTGCAAGGTAAATTTGGAGCACTCTATTATACCAAGAAGTACTCAAAAACCACCAAGGACACGTCAAAAGGACATAGAAGACATCTTAATAGAGCTCACTCTAGCAAAATTTGGGATAATGTGAGAACAAAAATGAATAATGAAAGAAATAGATACTATTCTGAAAAAAAAAAAAGTTCATACTGACTCTTAAAAAATTAAATTTAGGAACACCTGGGTGGCTCAGTGGTTGAGCATCTGCCTTCAGCTCAAGGCATGATCCTGGGGTTCAGGATTGAGTCTCACATCTCCCTGCTTCTCCCTCTACCTGTGTCTCTGCCTCTCTCTGTGTGTGTCTCTCATGAATAAATAAATAAAATATTAAAAAAAAATGTAACTGTCGTGAAAGACAAAAAAAAAAGCACTGTTTATCAATGTTAAGTTTCCCAAATGCGATCATCACACTGTGGTTATATATGAAAATGCCCTTACTCTTAAGAGATACAAACTAAAGAAAATAAGGGTAAGATACTGTATCTACAATTAACTTTCGAATTGTATGGCAAAAGAATAAAAATTTTGAATATGCATAAATATACATATACACGGAAGGGATGGAGAAAGTGAGGGGCAAAGAAAATATGGCAAACTTAACTGGTGTTCACTATAGTATTTTTGCAACTCTTTGGAAAGTTTGAAAATTTTCCAAGATTATTTTTTAACTGCTCAGGAGGTCTGGATTTTTTACAAGTAATTTTGAGAAAGTGTGTGAAGCAAGAAACTAAGAGATAAGAAAAATTAGTAAAGCAGAATCATAGAAGTCAAGAAAACAGAATTTCAAAATGGTATGGTCAATAGCTTCAATGTAACAGAGAGGTAAACTAAGAATGATGAATTAAGTAAAGACCATTGGATTCAGCCATTAGGAGACTCGTGGTGACATAGGGGACAAGAGTTTCATTGAAATAATAGAGTCACTGAGTCAAAATATAGTGACTGAAAAATAATAAAATATGATTTCTCAAGAAATTCAGCTATGAAAGGCAGAAAGGGTGGAAGCTATTTGTGTGAAGGATCTGTTCTGCTAAATATGGCAAAGACATGAATATATTTAAACAAAGAAAGAAGTCAGGATAGAGAATGGAAAAAAGAGAAAGTAGTGACAAAGACCTCTAACAGGCAGAAAGGGATGGATGGGATCCAAAACCTAAAGAGAGGGCTTAACCTTGGAAAGGAGAAGGAATACACCTCACTAACACTGGAGAGAAGGAAGTAGACAGGTGAAAATGCAGATCAGTAAGGTATTAGGAGTAGGGATTAGAACAGAAAGTGGAAGGTAATCATATATAACAGCCTGAAGTGGAAGGTAATCACACATAACAGCCCCTAATAGGAAAAGAGGCAGTCTACTAAAAGAGGTAAGAGGGACTGCTAGCAAAGTTATAGAGAAGGAAGAAGTTGTCTAAAGACATGTAGAAAAATAGCTGGTAAATACTGAGTCAGGGAGTATGAATTTGTCCTAGCAGCAACCTATATGTTTATGATTTCTGCCAGCAATGTTCAGTAGTTAAGATACATAAATAAAGGAGCATTAACAATTAAACTATTAAGAGTAAGACTTTCCTAAACAAAAGGTCAATGGCAGGGGCAGCCCGGGTGGCTCAGCGGTTTGGTGCCACCTTCAGTCCAGGGCCTGATCCTGGAGACCCCGGGGTGGAGTCCCACATCGGGCTCCCTGCATAGAGCCTGCTTCTCCCTCTCTTTCTCTCTCTCTGTGTCTCTCATGAATAAATAAATAAAATCTTTTTTTTTTTTTTTTTAAAAAAGGTCAATGGCAGATCATGCTGATTAGGCTGGATTGAGAATAAAGTGAAATAAGAAGGAGGTTAAGAACTTTAGAAGAAAAAAAAAAGTCAAGAACTAAGAGGCTGAGAGCCAAAGACCAAGCATTGTGGGAATAAAGTGAGAACGTTATTGTTCTATTATAGTCCAATACTTCAGAGGTGGAGAATACAGCTATAGGGGCTGGAAAAGTAGAATGGAAGTGAAAGCTGATGGAGTTGAGAGTAAGGAATTAGAAAGCTAAGCTACTGATTACTTATTTAATATAAGGACAGTGAAGACATTCAAGATGACAAGGCTTAGAAGTGAGGGAAAAAAATCATAAAGGGTAAGGGAAGTTTCAAACTTAAAATAGGATTTTGACCACAAGATAGAAGAGAAATTGTAAGAATAAGCTTAATAGTTCTTCCCTTGAATTATATGGTAAGCAGAGTGAAAGGGAGAGACCACATTTGCCTTAAATGCTAAATCCTAGTATCTAGCATAATGCGTGGCACAGTGCCAGTTCTCAATTGATTTAATAAAAGGAGGAATGGAAGAAGTATGACCCACAAACCTTTAGCCAAAGGGTCTAAAATTTCAGTGTGGACTGAACTAATGACATGGGCAATAGTATTTTGCTCCCAGGTTACATTTTGGTTGCAAGTGGTAGGAAAGAGAAATAGTCTTTTCCTCAACATTCCACCCTGAGAAAATACCCAAATAGTACTATTCCTGTAAAAAATTCCAGGAGAACTGATAAATTCAGACAGCCTGTCCAAATGGAAACACCTCATTTAAGATAAGGAGACACATGGTTCTACTCTGATTTCATCTTCAAGGCTGGAAACAGATAATGTTCTTACCACACACCGAGTTCAGAAGGGGTAGCATGCTCTGCTTCTAGGATAATAAAACCAGAATAAAGAAACCCAAAGGCAGCATACAGTCATCTTATCTAATTAGGAATTAAAATTCTGGACTTAACCCTATCAACTTCTTCACTTTCATTATTTACACTGTGAGCTTGTCTTGAGGGACAGTAAGGAAAACATGAGACAATATCCGATTCTCTAGCCAGGCTTGGGGAAAGAAAAACCCTGAAAGTGGGAGGGAGTGGTACCTAAGCAAAAAGACAGGCAAGTTAGGTCTTGGATGTCTGGCCCAAAAAGGATGACTGACATGTAGCAGTAATCAAGTCTATGGATTTCCCAATACACTGTGCCCAACCACCATCAGTGGAAATATTACACCTTATTCTTTTCATTGAAGATACACATGCCAGGAACACACTTCACTCAAGACAGGATTATGACTAATAATGGTCAGCCCTGATTATAAAATATATCAAAAGGAATAAATTAACCTAAGAATCTTAACCAGAACTTCAACATTTCTAAAACAAGCATTATTATACTGTCTTCAATCCTAAATCTAACATGTTTTACAGATCAAAACATCATTCATTAATCTCAAAGGATTCCAATGGAAAAGCCAGACAGCAGATTAATACTGCCTTATTGATACAGAAAGTGATGTTCAGAATATCTGAACCACTTCTCTTAAGACAATCACCAGGGGTGATCCTGGCTGGCTCTGTCAGAACAGCAGCAACTCGATCTCAGGGTCATGAGTTTGAGCCCCACACTGGGTGTAGAGATTATTTAAATAAATAAACTTTGAAAAAAAGACAATCACCAATAAAGTTGTGGTCATATTTGTTCCTCAGCTTTTATTTTTTTTTTATTTTTATTTTTTTTAAAGATTTTATTTATTTATGATAGACATAGAGAGAGGCAGAGACACAGGCAGAGGGAGAGGGAGAAGCAGGCTCCATGCCAGGAGCCCGACGTGGGACTCGATCCCGGGACTCCAGGATCGCGCCCTGGGCCAAAGGCAGGCGCTAAACCGCTGAGCCACCCAGGGATCCCCTGTTCCTCAGCTTTTAAACTAGTAAGTCATGTATATTGCTTAAGTAAAAATCAGGAGGATAAAGATCAAAGTATTACAAACCCTGTAATTTTTGTTAAAAGTCATTTTGATTGTCTTTTTTTTTTTAAGATTTTATTCATTTATTCATGAGAGACACAGAGAGAGAGAGAGACAGGCAGAGATATAGGCAAAGGGAGGAGCAGGCTCCTTGCAGAAGTCTGATGTGGGACTCAATCCCTGGACCCTGGGGATCACATCCTAAGGCAAAGGCAGATGCTCAACCACTGAGCCACCCAGGCATCTCTTGATTGTCTTTTAATATAGTTTTCTACTAAGACTTGTTTTAAGACAGCGTGATTTTTTCAGAAATCAGTCCCAAACAAAAAGAACAAGAAACCAAATACACATGATGCATTTTCAATCAAACTAGGAAACCCAACAAACTCCATTACCTCAAAAGGTGAAGAAAACAGAGCAGGAAAATGCAATGGTATGTGACTCAGTGGAGTAGTGCATGATCAAACCTAAATGCCCGTACAGAGAACTCAAAAGAAGTTGATTATCACCTATAGAACCCAGCAGGTTCAAAACTAAAGGCAAAAATAAAAAGCAAAAAGGGGGGGGAAAATGAGTCATTAGAGACTGCAAAGGACTAAAAACAAGTAGATGACTACTGCTTGGAAAGGTGTACTCTCCAGAAAAAAAAAAAAAAAAGAGTGAAGGATCAGATACAGAGTGAAGTGCTAAAGGAAAGACTTGACTTCAGTGTAAGTCTGCATGTTGAAAAATTAAGATCTCCATCTCTTCTCTTCCATCCAGCTCCAGAATGCTTTTTCTAGGCAAAAGAATATTTCTCAGCACTAACTGACCTACAGACAATGATATTTGGACGTTCTCAGTCAATTGGCAGCTCACCACGTAACTGTCCTACACAAAAGGAACTTCTGATCAGCTTTTCAGAATTCTACTCTTAAATACGAACAATCAGTGAAGGACACCAGGCAGCTAAACAAGGCCTTTGGCATGGAAGAAAAAGACTAAACCAAACTCAAAGAAAAAGAGATACAATGCATATGGCAAAAGAACATTTCAAAGAATAATCATCAATACCCTCAGAAAAATAAGAAAAGATTATGTACTCATAAAATAGGTTGCTATAAAAAGAAAATATGACAAAGCTCTGGGGAACCACAAATATAATGTTACAAAAATCAGTAAAAGGATTAGAAAATAAATTTCTAGAAAAATCTCAAAGTAAACAAAAAGACAAAGAAATGAACCAATAGAAAGGATAAGAAAAATAGTTATCAGTCAGTCCAGGAAGTCCAACATCCAACTGACTATAAATCCAAAAAGAGAAAACAGTAGAGGAAGAAATATCAAAGACCATATAAGGAAACCTCCTAGAGCTGAAGGACTGAAACTTTTAAGATAGAAAGAGTAAAAAAAATAATAAAGATCAAAGCAAGATAAATATAACACTGTAAGAAATTTAGAACAACAGAAATCAAAAGAAAATTGTAGATATCTTTAAAGAAAAACAGATCTCTAAAGAACACCTGGGTGGCTCAGTCAGTTAAGCATCTGCCTTCCAATCAGATCACAATCCCGGCATTCTGGGCTTAAGCCCCACGTTGGACTCCCTCCTCAGGCAAGGAGTCCTTCTCCCTCTCCCTTTCCCTCTCCCCCTCCACCTCCCCACTGCTCATGCTCTCACTCATTCTCTCTCTCTCAAATGAATAAATTTAAAATAAAGCCTTAAAAAAAAAAAAAAAAGATGGGAATCAGTAGTATGGCAAGAGACTCCTTAATAGAAACACTCAATGCAAGGTGAAAATAAAGCCAAATCCTGGGTGAAAATGATTTTCAACTTCAATACCACAGCCAAACAATTAAACAAGCATAAGAGTATAATAGAATTCTATTCTACTCTATTCTATTCTAGAATATAATTTCAAATATGCAATGCTTCCCCAAAAATTTACCTTCATGCACCCTTTCTCAGAAGCCATTGATAGATGGTTATCAACAGAGGGAACAAGGGCATAAACTAAGAAAAAGGAAGATACGGGATCCAGGAAACAAAGAATCCAACACTGATGGAGCCAAGGGCAGCTATGCCTAGAGACCTACCAATAAAGACAGGAACAGGGAACAGAAGGTTCTGATGGGATATCTACAGGAAAATAAATGGAACTGACAGGCTACCTGATAAGTGGGACCATAGAACACTGGTCTAAACAGTTGTTGGAAGGTATGATAAGACAAATAGTAGACTCAAAGAAAACAAAGTAAAATGAGAGGATGGAGAGAAGGGAGGAAGAAGTAAAACAGAGTAGAGTGGAAATCAATACATAATTCTAAAACTGCTGGATTAAGTGACAGAACATGCTTATTACTTAGAAATATGAAGATCAGAACGAAGAGCTAAAAAAGTTCCCTCAGAGAAGAATTAAAAGAGCTTTCCTTCCCATGCTCACCAAGGAAAAATAAAACGGGAATACCAAAAATGAAACAGTTCATAATCTAAGAGGACTTGAAATATTATGTTAAAAATACATTTTCTGGACTGAGAATTTTGGGCCAAAATATGGCTTTTATAGCAATTAACAATAAAGTTGAGGAGGGGGATCCCTGGGTGGCGCAGCGGTTTGGCGCCTGCCTTTGGCCCAGGGCGCGATCCTGGAGACCTGGGATCGAGTCCCACGTCAAGTTCCCGGTGCATGGAGCCTGCTTCTCTCTCTGCCTGTGTCTCTGCCTCTCTCTCTCTCTCTGTGTGTGACTATCATAAATAAATAAAGAAAAAAATATTAAAAAAAAAAAAAAAAAAAAGTTGAGGAGGGGCACCTGGCCAGCAGAGTCAGTGGAACATGAAATTCCTGATCTCAGGGTCTTGAAGTTCAATGCTGGGCATGGAGCCTACTTTAAAAAAAAAAAAAAAAAAAAAAAAGAACAAAGAGGAGGGAGGGAATTACCTTTTTAAGCACCTTCATGGCAAATATTTTCCCAGTATTTGCTCCTGTTACTTTTCGTACTTGAAAAACCTGGATAAAAAGAAATAAAAGTGTTTGTGTGTTATTAAAAGCTAAACTATGCTAGTTACACTCCCTTAATTCCTGTTTATAGGAATGATACAATAGTTTATATTCTTAAAGAAACTAGTAATACAAAGGCTGTGAAAAAATGATGAACTAAAAGAGCAGATTATATTAAAGACTTAGTAATGAAATCTGCTAAACATGGGACTGTCCAATTTGGTCTGCTGACATCTGGTGGCAAAGCTGGTTAGTGACCATCCAATGACGGGCACTCTAACTTCATACACAAAATCCAAGTTTGCTCAGAAAAAGCTTTAATCAGGGTTCCCAGAAGCAGAATAACAAAAGTAAAAATTATAAAATATTTTATAAATTTCTTCCAGGAATACCACTATTCTTGCTTCTCATAAAACTTTAATAATAGTTGACATTTACCTATTCCCTAAAATGGCTAACTATGTAAGACATTATCATGCAACAGCTAAAATAATGTGAGACTCAAAGTGCATATGTTCCACATCTGAGATGATTAGAACACACTAGAATGCATCCTTAAGCCTAAGAAAAAACTACAAATGTCATGCTATGAAAAAATTAACACTACACAGTAGCATAAATAGTCCTTAAACTTAATCCTAACTACTAAAATGTTATCCAAATTCTATCTCTGGATAAAGAATAGCTAGCTAGGTATAAATTTTTTTAGGCAGAATACACAAAGGTGAGGTAATAAATTAGAAAGCCTTGGGCAAAATATGAAGCTAAGAAGTTCTCTTCATTTTTCTTCTCCCTTATATTATATATATAATATAATATATAATATTCTTTAGCTTCCTTAATGTTCCAAATACTTCAAGTAAAAGAAATACAATTCAGACGTAGGTCTCAGTAACAGATAACAATTTAATGTGCCAAGCCTCTTAAAAGTAAGGAGTGGTATCTCTTTTAAGAGGATACCTATAGAGGATACCATTTAACCAAAAGAAGGAAGGATTCCTCTAATAATAGACTTTGCCTGGCATAGTTGCCAATTTATTCAACAAATATTGACTGAGTGCTTGTTATGCATCAGAAAAGACTGAGTCTTTTATGTGCATGGTGGTAGAAAGAGAAGTTCTAAGTTCTGTACATTCCTCAAATAATGCCAGGTTAAGTGATCACATCCTTTGCTTGATAGCTAACAAAGATTAAAGAGGACTGCTGGGGCAGCCCGGGTGGCTCAGTGGTTTAGCGCCGCCTTCAGCCCGGGGTGTGATCCTGGGGTCCTGGGATCGAGTCCCACGTCGGGCTCCCTGCAGGGAGCCTGCTTCTCCCTCTGCCTGTTTCTGCCTCTTTCTGTGTCTCTTATGAATAAATAAATAAAATCTTTAAGGGCAGCCCCGGTGGCGCAGCGGTTTAGCGCCGCCTGCAGCCCGGGGTTTGATCCTGGGGACCCTGGATCAAGTCCCACATTGGGCTCCCTGCATGGAGCCTGCTTCTCCCTCTGCCTGTGCCTCTCTGCCTCTCTCTCTCCCTCTCTCTCTCTCTCTGTGTGTAAATAAAATCATTTTAAAAAAATAAAATAAAATCTTTAAAAAATAATAATAAAAATAAAAAATAAAGAGGACTGCTGAACCAGGGTATAAAAATTAACCTACCCACCCCTACCCACCCCCCCAGAAAAATTAACCTACCCAAGACAGACAACAGCTCTTATTTCAAAAACACTTCCTACCTTTCCATAGCCCCCTTTACCAAGTACCCGAAGTAGCTCAAAACATTCTGGTCTGATTTTTTCTGGCCCTCTGTTCACACTAGTTTCCGAAATTTCAAACTTCTCACAATGTTCCATGCCACTAGGGAGAAAAGTAAAGCCAAAAGTAAATTCTCAAAAAGTTAAATCATCTTCAGTTTACTATAATTGTAATCCAAATAAGTAAAAAGGAAAAAATACATAACAGCCAAATTTACTATCCATGCTCTCAGTAAGGATTCGATGACATGGTAGGTCAAGATTAGGCTGGTTTGATACTTATCTGCTAATTTACAGAATATGCTATTATTTATTTTTGTAAGCATCAAGCATCCCCAAATTAAGATAAATTAGAACAAGCTTATTAAGTTGACAAAGGAAAAAAGTCTTTTGGTTATTCATATTTAGTTCATTTGAAATGTCTGTAAGACTAGATATTACCCAACTTCAGAAAATGTGGGAACTTTCTAAAAGTACCCAATTAGTTCAAGTCTTTATGCTGCAAAAATTCTTGCTAATAAAATGTACCCATGAATCCTTCCAATCTACTATTAGATGGATTTAAAGACTCCAAAAGTGGCACTTAAGTGGCAATTTGTCCCTTAAATGTTTTTTTAAATGAGTGATCTTGGTCTACCCCCATCCATGGTTTTTACTTAAGGTTGGTGTACAGAGCAGATTAATCATCATACTCGCCTAATAGAGTTCGCCTAAAATGACTTGAGTTGCACAAATCTCTGTATGAATGATGTATTACAAGCAAAACAAAAAGGATTTGGCTTTGGAAGGTTATTTCTAAAAAATTTATTTCTATTAAAATTTTATCTCGGGGGATCCCTGGGTGGCGCAGCGGTTTGGCGCCTGCCTTTGGCCCAGGGCGCGATCCTGGAGACCCAGGATCGAATCCCACGTCGGGCTCCCGGTGCATGGAGCCTGCTTCTCCCTCTGCCTGTGTCTCAGCCTCTCTCCTCTCTCTGTGTGACTATCATAAATAAAAATAAAAAAATTAAAAAAAATAAAAAATAAAATAAAATTTTATCTCTATTAACCTAATTAAAATTCCTGACTCATTCAGATTCATTTTCAGTATATTGTAAATCAGAATGAATAGCTCTCTCAAAATCTATATATATGACCTCAAAACCCAGGATATATTACTATATTGACGCTAAAGTCAATAAACTAAGTTTACGTATATGACTGGATAATTAAGAACAGGTTATTGGAATCGCATGATGGCTACAAACTAGAAGTGATAAAACCTACTTGTAAGAAACATAGCACAATGAAATCTTTTCATATAAACTTACAGTTCATATGGTCCAACTCCCCCATGGTCCATGCTTTCATTTAACTGACCCTGAAAAATACATTAAAATTGTAAAAATAATCTCATAAACATAAAATCAAAATACTTAATGTTTTACTCTACTACTAAAGGAGAAATGAATGAAATAAACCAGCTTAAAAATTCTCTATATTTTAATTATCGGCAAATGTGGTGATGAACAAAATAAGGTAGACAAGACTATAGGGGTTTCACTTTTAATTTTCTGTGACAATTAAGCTACAGATGCTACTCATCAATGATCTACAAAACTAGGTGATAGCTCCTTCAAAAATTACATTTATTCAAAAGATACATCTTGTGTATTATGAAACTAAAGACACCATAGTCTAAGTATGAGTTACTAAATCAAATGATTTACATAAAGTTATCAGCTATTCTGATATGATTCTGATATGCAAGACTAACATAACATATGTAACTACAACCTAACTAAGCCTAAGGTAACCACAAATAGTCCGAGATACTATAGTGTACAATGTGGCTGTACACAAATTAAGCATCACCCTCAAATTGTCAGGAATCACACTAGCCAAACATTTATTCTGGCCATAGTATAAATGGGTGCAAAATTTAATTAACTTTCTGCATGCTAAAAAAAAATAAAAATAAATTAAAAAAAAAACTTTCTGTATGCTAACACTGAACAATTTAAAAACAAAATTAAGATAACTGTTCACAATAGCATCAATAAGAATAAAATAGCATCAATTAGAAAAAAATTAACAAAGTATAAGACTTATACATTTGATAACTGTAAAACATTGCTGAAAAAATTAAATAAGATCTAAATAAATCAAAAGACATTCCATGTTCACGGATCTGACAACTTAGTATTGTTTAAGATAGTTATACTAGCCAAATTGGTCTACAGATTCAACTCAATCCTATCAAAATCCCAAGTTACTTTCTTACAAAAATTGGGAAGCTGACCATAAAATTCATGCAGAAATGCAAGGGACCCAAAATAGCCAAACAATCTTGAAGAAGGAGAACAAAGTTGGAGAATTGACATTTCCTAATTTTAAAATGTACTACAAAGCAACAGTAACCAAGACAATGTGGTACTGTGATAAGAACAGACATATAGATCAATGAAATAGAATTAAGAGTCCAGAAACAAACCCTTACATTTATGGTCAACTAATATTTGACAAAGGTGCCAAGAAAATTCAATGGGAAAGAGGCAGTCTTTCAATAAATGGTGCTGGGACATCTGGATATCCACATGCAAAAAAATTACTTTGGTTCCCCACTTTACACCATACTCTACCATACTAAAAAATTAACTTAAAATTGATCACAGGCCTAGAGCATCTGGCTGGCACAGCTGGTTGGGTGCCTGACTCTTGGTTTCAGTTCAGATTGTGATCTCCGGGCTGTGGGATTGAGCCCTGCATTGGGCTTCACACTGAGCATGGAGTCTGCTTGGGGTTCTCTCTTCCTCTCCCTCTGCCCACCCCCACCCTCATGCTCTCTTTCTCTCTCTCTCAAATTAATAAATCTTTTTTTTTTAAGATTTTATTTATTCATGAGAAAGAGAGAAAGAGAGCACACACAAGTGAGAGAGAGAGAAAACATGAGCAGGGGGAGAGACAGGGGAGAAGCAGACTCCTCCCTGAGCAAGGAGCCGACATGGGCTTAATCCTGGGACTCGGATCATGACTTGAGCAGAAGGCAGATGCTTAACTGACTGAGCCACCCAGGCACCCTAAATAAATAAATATTTTTTGAAAATTGATCACAGGCCTAAATATAAGAGCTAAAACTACAAAACCCTTAAAAGAAACCAAGGATAGCCAATGATTTCTTAAGACACATCACCAAATGCACAAACGATTCAAGAAAAAAAAAATCAGTAAACTAGATTTATTCAAAATTTAAAACTTTCGCACTTCAAAAGATACTATCAAGAAAGTGAAAAGAAAACCCACAGAATAAGAATATATAAAAGAACTTCTACAACTCAAAATTTAAAAATAACCCAATTTTGGGGGGCACCTGGGTGGCTCAGTCAATTAAGCATCTGCCTTTGGCTCAGGTCATGATCCCAGGGTCCTGGGATTGAGATCCGTGGCAGGCTCCCTGCTCAGCAGGGAGTCGGTTTTTCCCTCTCCCTCTGCTCCTCCCCCCTGCCCTGCTGTCTCTGTCTCTAGCTCACTCTTTGTCTCAAATAAATAAAATCTTAAAAAACAAAACAAAACAGTATTTTAAAAATGGGTTAGAATTTGAATAGGTATTTCTCCAAACAATATACACAAATGGTCAATAAGCACTTGAAAAGATGTTCAACATCATCAGCCATTACAGAAATGCAAATGTAAATCAAAATCACATTGAGACACCCCTTGATAGCCACTAGGATGACTATAATTAAAAAGACAGAAAAATAAGTTTGGCAAGAAGTACAAAAATTGGAACATTCATACACCACTGTCAGGAATATAAAATGGTACAATCTCTTTAATAGTTTGGTAGTTTCTTCAAAAATTAAACATAGGCTTACCATATGATCCAACAAATCTACTCCCAGGTATCTACCCAAGAAAAATAAAAATATAGGTACCGCAAAGACTTGGGTACAAATGTTCATAGCAGCATTATTCACAACAGTCAAAAAATGGGAACTTCCATGAACATTAACTTGTGAACTGATAAATAAAATGTGGTTGATACATACAATGGAATACAACTTGGCTATATACACATACTATCACACAGATGATCTTCAAAACCGTTAAGTTAAATGAAAGAAGACAAACACAAAAGTCCACATACTGGATGATTCAATTTACGTGGCATGTCCAGAAAAGGCAAGTTTATAGAGATGGAAAGTAGACCATTGGTTATCTAGGAATAGAGGTGGCAATAAGGAGGGAGTATAAATGGGCCCAGTTTCTTTTAAGGGTGATATAAATGTTCTAAAACTAAATTGCAGTGATGGTTGTACAATTCTATAAATATACTAAAAGTCACAGAATTGTTAAAAAAAATAACTTGGCAGTAGAAATGCAGTTATTAATATTCTAAAATACAGCTTTAAAATGCCTATTCTTAACAAAATAAAATAAAATGACTATTCTTGGGGCCTGAGTTGGTTTAGCATCTATCTGCCTTTGGCTCTCAGGTCATGATCTGAGTCCTGGGATTGAGCCCCACATCAGGTTCTCTGCTCATGAGGATCTTGCTTCTCCCTCTCCTCCCTGCTCATGGTCTCCGTGTCTCTCTCTCTCTCTCTCAAATAAACAATAAATAAAATCTTTTTGAAAAATAAAAAGAAGGAGCCCGCTTCTCCCTCTGCCTGTGTCTCTGCCTCTCTCTCTCTCTCATGAATAAATAAATAAAATCTTAAAAAAAAAAAAAGATTAAACTAAATGGATGCCTCAGTACAAGGGCAAAAAAAGTTCTTGCAGTTTCAACTTGAAACAGTTTCTTTTGGGGGCAGTGGTAGTTATGGTTAAAGGTTTGGTTAAAGGTTTGGTCATCTCTGGTGCTTCACATAATCACCTACGATGGCTTCACTTTTAAAGACCAAAGACTAACTTCTTTTAAATGCGATAAAACTGGTAATATATAATGGTTTTTACTTTATTTGTTGTTGTTGTTGTTTTGTTTTTACTTTAGTGTTAGTTTTACTTAATTTTAAATTAAAGACCACAGAGTAGTTAACTCTAAACCATGACTTTGAAGCCACCTAGAAAGATATGCCCTGTGGCTATGTTTCATTTCCGGAGCCAGCCATGCCTGTATTACCACCTGCATCTGTGTTTATAACTTCCTACTGTTACCTTCTAGAGCAGAAGCATTTGAGGCACAATGCTTTTCTGCTACTCCATGTTACCTTCAGAAAAATCTCACATCAGAAGCATCAGGCTAACATCACATAATACATAGACAACTCTCTTTCATAGGAAACTTTCTAGTTAGATTTTTTTTTTTCTGCTGCTTTAAGCTTTATGACCCATCCAATGCTTTTTTTTCCTGTACTATGATTGACAAAGTGAATCCTGCTCATCTAAGGTACTTTACAAGATGTTTCAAACCAGCCCACCAAACGATTTCCAAAGTTCTAAATTAATATTGTATAAAAATTCAAGTTAATATGCCTAAAATCCCAATTAAAGACGGAAAATTTCAAAAAAAAAAAAGACGGAAAATTTCATAAAAATGTAAATAAATTGTTAAAGAATAGGTGAAATATCTTTAATTCAGATATTCATTATACTGTTTATCTACTTGCCTGTTTGCTCAGTCATTTCCTTACAAAATAAGACTCAGTAACTCAATGAATTGGAAGAAAAGGAGTAAACATTGCCCAAAATCTTGAGCTGTTTGCCTATTGTAATGCAAGATATGTACTGATGAGAGATCTTTCTGTAATGTTTCATAACCATGAATATTTGCTCTAGCACTGCTTTTCAAAGCACTAAAAAACTGTAAACTTTTTATCCAATAAAAATCTGATATTCCAACCTGAAACCTATGCAATAAACTTCTGTGAGTACTTCAAATTTTGAATTAGTAAAAATTAAGGATTAGACTTTTCCGAGATCACGCCCGGAGTCAAAGGCAGATGCTCAACCTCTGAGCTACCCAGGCACCCCTCCTCTGGAGATTTTCATTAGATTATGAAGATATTGGAAACTTATTTTCTGTGGAGACACAAAGTTAAAAGTAATAGAAAAGTCTAATCCAAAAAAAAAAAAAAAGCAAAGTCTAATCCTTGGGACGCCTGGGTGGCTCAGTGCTTGAGCATCTGCCTTTGGCCCAGGGCGTGATCCTGGAGTTCCAGGATCGAGTCCCACATTGGGCTTCTGCAGGGAGCCTGCTTCTCCGTCTGCCTGTGTGTCTCTGCCTCTCTCTCTGGGTCTCTCATGAATAAATAAATAAAATCTTTAAAAAAAAATCTTTAGAGGAAAACTTGCCCTCAGTTTCAACTCAGTCTCCCCAAATCATACCATCACCAGTGAAAAGCAAACAAAAAAGACCTGGACCTACCCAGCCAGCTTCCCCTCCCCCAAAAAACCCTCTTACCCATTGCTTTTTAACACAGTCCTCTGAAGTATTCAAACAGGGTCTTTTTGGGACCCCTAGGTGGCTCAGTGGTCGAGCATCAGCCTCCAGCTCAGGGCATGATCCCGGAGTTCTGGGATCAAGTCCCACATCAGGCTCCCCTGTAGGGAGCCTGTTTCTCCCTCTGCCTATGTCTCTGCCTCTCTCTTGTCTCTCATGAATAAATAAATAAAATCTTAAGAAAAACCAACCAAACAGGGTCTTTTTTTAAAGTTAGGTAACAGACATTCAACTTTATCCATAAATGCATTCATTTACTGTCCTTTTGCTTTACTCAATGAAGAATTAACTATGCTGTATAAATACATATATTTGCTAATATAAATTTAGTCAGTGTGACATATCTAAAAAGGCATATATTTATAAATTTAAAAATCCTAGTTTCAAAAATGTAGCACCTCTGGTATAACTGCATTTAAGTCTCTAGGCATACATGAGGGTAAATCTGAACATTTGATTCCTTTGCATGAGTAACACCAACAAGCTGTATTTCCATGAACTAGCTAACTGCTTAATATGCCAGAATATTTCAAGAGGGCAGTATTTTATATGGTTATTTCACATAATCCTCATTTTGCAGAGAACAAAAAAAAAGTCAGAAAAATTAAGC
Source organism: Canis aureus (assembly GCF_053574225.1). Lineage (NCBI taxonomy): Eukaryota > Metazoa > Chordata > Mammalia > Carnivora > Canidae > Canis > Canis aureus. The sequence goes on from NC_135626.1 coordinate 26,760,614, forward strand.
AATTTATTCTAGGTCATACAGTGACAATGCCTAGAGGGATCTGAATGAACTTGGCATACCACAAAGAAGTACAGTATGAACAAGACTAGTAAAAACAATGAAGAAGGTGTGCAGTGAAGTCTTAGGCTGAATGGAGTCAGAAGACACTACTAGTCAACTACTAGTTATCTATATGGTCTTGGGCAATCACCTGTTTTATGCCTCAGTTTCTGTACTATAAAATGAAGAAGTGGGACTACTCTAATGTGCACTGATATTTTAAAAAGTGTGTGTACTAAATGTATATTTACAAATAGCCAGATTTTCCAAGAATCTAAGCTTCTCATCCTTTAGAATTTTAAAATTTTATTTTAGAGATATCTGGATGTCACTGGCCAACTCAATCCCATTCTCAACTCTTTTTGCTTGTCTGTCCACCTTGAGGAACCTCTTAGAATAACATTCAAAAAAAAAATATTTTCAACTCCAAAAAGCATTGCTAAGTAAGATGTATTTTGCTGTTCCTCAAAATCCTCTTTACCTTTGCTTTTTCTCCAAAGTTCTCCTTCCCAGGGTAGAGGCCATATTTCTTTTTCTTTTATATTTCTACCAATTTCTCTGGCCTCCTCTTCCACACACTCTCAAAAACCTGTTTGCTTGCATTTGCCAGCAAAATGAATGTACATGAGTAGGTGAAAAATACATCTCAAGGAGGGCCCAGTTCTTTTTTTTTTTTTTTTTTTTTTAAGGTTTTATTTATTTATTCATGAGAGACACAGAGACTTAGGCAGAGGGAGAAGCAGGCTCCATGCAGGGAGCCCAATGTGGAACTCAATCTCAGGACCCCGGGATTACAACCTAAGCGGAAGGCAGACACTCAACAGCTAAGCCACCCAGGCACCCAAGGAGGTCCCAGTTCTTAAAAGAAATCTTAATTCAGTGTTTTACTTCCAGGGGCTTTAATGTCTCCTGAATTATCCAGCTTTCTCTCCTGCCCTGCTCCAAAGCCACTGCCATATGGAGCCAATATAGTTAATGAGAGTATGCAATACATAGTGAAAGTAATTCCATATTTGTTTCAAATTGTATGTAGTGTATCAGGTATTCCACTAAAAGGCTAACTGGAATTCCATACGCAAACATATTAAAAAGTACACATCTCAATACTTACCTTACACACTATGTGATTTTTATTTAGACTCATTTGATTATGAAAAGAATAATATTATTTCAGCCCACTTAGTTTCTTAAAATATCCAAAGCTCTTTACTTATAGTACCTGGATCTAGCAACAAGCAGGGCACATCTTACTTTCCAGAAGAGAAAATCAGGTGAGGAAAAGGGAAGCCCCTTACATAGAGCAAATATCTGACACCCGTCCTTAACTCATGTATTAACCTAGACAGTGGGATTCAGAACCTAAATTATCATGAGGTTATCACTGATGATCATTTGCCCACAATCAGTGATGTAGTATGACAGCAGTATTTTTGAACTTCAAGCACAATTTCTGATTTTTCAGTAAATTTATCTTGAAAAAAGAATATTCTTTATTCCATAAAGAATAACAAACTATTAAGACATCAATGGTAAAACCAAGCTATGTATTAGAAAAAAACAATTCTAAATTTAGTACCCTAAATTACAGCAAGGAAAGCCCTCACACCACCATTCACAAGTCTCAGTTCAAGCAATTTATTTTTGGCAAGCCAAATCACAGCTGTCAACGCTGGTTTTTTTCCACCCCAAAATTACACAAAGTATTTCGAAAAAATGTAGACATCTTCAACTAGGGGAAAAGTTACAAATACCGTGTGTCGTTTTAAGTGCTTAAAAAAAAAAAAATCACACGGAAGGGGGGGTTAAAAAAAAAAAAAAAAGCAAACAAACAAACCCTGGAAGATGCAGCAGAGCCCCCTTGCTCCCGAAATAAAACTCCTGGTGGCTGTAACAGCAGCGGCAGCGCTACTCCCGACAGAAGTTTTCAGCTGTCACTTCTAACAGCTGAGCGCTTCCTAGGAGAGAAGCGACAGGCCGAGAAGAGAGGTGGTTGTGGGAGGTCTGAAGATTTAATATATGAAATCTTATACCCGAAGGGAAACCCTTCCGCACTTCACCTGCACTTCAGGGACACCCAGAAAGCGCAGTCCCCCTCCCCCCAACACGCGCTTACACCACTCGCGCCCCGCCACACTGAAGTTCCACAGCTCGAGGAATCGACCACGCACCCCTTCTCGCCGCCTCCACGAATAGACTGCTCCGGGCTGCGCTGATCTGGGGCTACCGGCGCGACCTGCACCTGCGAGCCCCGCAGCGGCCTCACACCTAGTGCCAGGTCCGCCCCGCCCGCTCCCCCGCCTCGGACCGCGCGGCGCCTACGCTCCTCCTGGAGACTACTCGCGCCCGCCCGGATCTCCGCGCTCTCGGACGCGCCGGGCTTCCAGGGCCCGCGCCGCCGCCCCGGCCCTGTCACCTCGGGCCCCCCGGGACCCCGGGCCTCACCCCCTCCTCCAGCTCATCCTCAGAGCCCGCGTCCTCTGGCTGGTCCAGGTCTATGTCAAACACTCCTGCCATGTCCTCAGCTTCCCTGTCTCGGAAGTCCGGCGCTGGGTAAAAGCCGTCCCGCCTCCGTCGTCGCCTCATGGGCCCGGACCCGCTGCAGCCACCGCCGCTGCTGCCGCCATCACCGGCTGCTTGGGCTCAGTGCGTCTGCGCCTAGGCCCTAGACTGGCTCCTCAAGTTCAGCGCTAGAGCATGCGTACAAGGTTCTGTGAAGCCTAAGTGTGGGCAATGAACATGCGTAGAGCTATCGCCTGGAACCGGGTGCTGGCAGAAACATGCGCAGAACCCCCGTCGAAGCCGCTTATGGTAGCTAGATCATGCGCATTGTTGGCCAAAGCGTTTGATGGGCAATGAGCATGCGTGCCATGTCTGAAGTTGATAAATTGAAATTGAACATGCGTAATTAACCTTTCTGAATGGGGCGGGGCGGGGCGGGGGGACCCACAACAAAACTCTTCGTTTGTGAACATGCGCATTCGTTCTCCATAGCTTTTTTCGGTATTGAAAGTGAGCATGCGCATAATGAGGGGGTTGGCCCTCTGAAGTTTGAACAGAGCGGAGAGACGGCTGGTTTTGGGTCTGTCAGTGAGTGGGGTTTATGGGGAGCCTCTGGGACTGGTGGGGAAAGGGAGAAACTTACCTTTCAGAACCTCAGTTTCCTTATCTATAAAATGAGAATACCTAGTTTGCAGGGTTGTTTGAAAATTAAAAGTACAGTGTGGCTCGAAGATCATTGCTCTTTCCAGTGCTGCATAAACCTGGTGTGAGGTCTTTACCAAAAATTGTCTCATTTCGTTGTTAAAAGTGGTGAAGACTTGCTCTCCTATTTCATCTGACCCTCTCTTTCCAAGCTTTGTCTCCCTTGCTCTCTTGCCTAAGCTAAATGCAGTCTTTCTTATGTTATTGTAGTTATCAGGCAGAAGGTGATCAGTAGAGAAAGAAAGTCATTATTTAGAAGAGAGAGAAGGTTAATTAAATGTACAATTCTTTTTTCTTTTTTTAAAGATTTTATTTATTTATTCTTGATAGACATAGAGAGAGAGGGGCAGAGACATAGGCAGAGGGAGAAGCAGGCTCCATGCAGGGAGCCCGATGCGGGGACTCGATCCCGGGACTCCAGGATCACGCCCTGGGTCAAAGGCAGGCGCTAAACCGCTGTGCCACCCAGGGATCCCCTAAATGTGCAATTGTTGAGCTAACTTCTGCGTTTTGTGTGTCCCAGTAGTGTAAAGTACGTACTAGGAATTGCTTCAACTAACATTCGTTTTGTTTTGTTTTGTTTTGTTTTAAATGCATGCTTAGGGGCACACCTGCCTGGCTCAGCAGTTGAGCGCCTGCCTTTGGCTCAGGTCGCCATCACCAGGGTCCTGGGATCAAGTCCCACATTGGCTTTCTGTGAGGAGCCTGCTTCTCTCTATGTCTCTGCCTCTCTCTGTGTGTCTCTCATGAATAAATAAAATAAATATCTTTTTTAAAAATGCATGCTTAGGGACACAGTGGATACAAATCAGATTTCAGTAACTATTGAGCTGTCTATGAATGCATCTGGGTACAGTAAATTCCAAATCCCAAAACTACGTAGAGAAAGAAAACAACTTCCTTGAATGATTAGCTGCTTAGACAACATACCTGTTAAATCTATAACACGTTATATGGCATTTTAAAATTAATTTTTTAATCTATGTACATATGACATTTTATTTGTTCTTTGTTTATTAGTACTGTAATGGTTCTCAAAGCCTATGTTTTTCTATTACAGGTTGCTTACTTTTTTGAGGGAATAGGTCTACTTTGCATCTCAGCATGTCAGTAGTAACAGTGCAACTTGGTCAGTGTGGCAATCAGATTGGTTTTGAAGTATTTGATGCTCTGTATAGTGACTCACACTGTCCCCAAGGACTCTGCTCTGAACGAGAAAATGAGGCATATCAAGCATCTTCCAAAGAAAGATTCTTTAGTGAGGAGGAAAATGGAGGTATGTGTGATCCATCTATAGTCCTCTCCTGTACTCTGACTCCTCTTCAAGGCCATTCTTCCACATGGTGTCTGAACCCCATTTCTTCACATCTTAATAGAGAATGACTTTGCTCTCTGCCCTTTTTTCTATGTTAACAACCTTTGCCTCTCCAGTGGCAACTTCCCCTCAGCACATGAGCATGCTCAGATCTCACCAATCTAAAACCAGCCAAATAGGGGCACATGGGTGGCTCAGTCAGTTAGCTGTCTGCCTTTGGCTCAGGTCATGGTCCCGGGATTCTGGGATCAAGCCTGGCATTAGGCTCCCTGCTCAGTGGGGAGTCTGCTTCTCCCTCTCCCTCTGCCTGCCGCTCTGCCTGCTTGTGCTCTCTCTCTGTCTCCATCAAATAAATAAATAAAATCTTTTAAAAAATAAGTACAAATTAAACCGACCAAACAACTTATGACTACAGCTTTTTAATTTTTTTTTTTTAAGATTTATTCCCTTGGGGATGTAGGCACTGTGGGGTGGTACAGAGTCCAAAGATTTGGAATAAGCTTTGCAATTTTTCTTTAGGTAAACTCTACCCCAATATAGGGCTGGAACTCATAACCCCTAGATTAAGTGTCCTTAAGTTGGATGCTTAACCGACTGAGCCAGCCAGGCACCCCAAGCTTTTCTTTTCCTACTTATCTCTTTACCTTCCCATCTAAGATTCTCAAAGGTGAACCTCTTTAACCAACTTCAGTCCTGTTTTAGCCCTACACCCAATTGAAATGCTCAAAGAAAAAAAAAAGTGCTCAAAGAACAGATCCTAGTGGGGTGCCTGGGTGGCTCAGTCGGTTAAGCATCCAACTCTTGATTTCAGCTCAGGTCATGATCTCAGGTGGTGAGATCAAGCTCTATGCTGGGCATGGAACCTGGTTAAGATTCTCTCCCTCTCCCTCTTCCTTTCCCTGCCTCCCTCTCTTAAAAAAAAAAAAAAAAAATCCTAGTAATCTTATCACAAGATCCAGTGACTTTTTCTTTTCCCAGTTCACTTAACTTCTCTCCTGGATTTTATAATATTAACTATAAAACTTCCTCCTTAAAACTCCTTAGGGGATCCTTGGGTGGCTCAGTGGTTCGGTGCCTGCCTTCGGCCCAGGGCCTGATCCTGGGGTCCTAAGATCGAGTCCCACATCGGGCTCCCTGCATGGGGCCTGCTTCTCCCTCTGCCTGGGTCTCTGCCTCTCTCTCTCTCTCTCTCTGTCTCTAATGAATAAATAGATAAAATCTTAAAAAAAAAAAAACAAAACCACTCCTCCTTAGTCTCTGAACTTTTCTTCTCCAGTGGTTGCATCTCAAGCTCTCTCTCCTCTGTCCTCACTCATATATTTCTCTTTGGGCAATTTCAGTTACTCTTGTGATTTGCTACTTCTTTGACGCTAATGACTCAAATCTGTAGCCTAGCTTCTCTTCCAGGCTGCAGACTGATTAGTAGACATCCGCATCTGCATTCCCATGTGTACCTCAAGCTCAACATCTCCATACCCTAGGGCATTCATTATCTTTCCTTTAGAAGTTGGGCTCTTACTGCCCACATACTGTCAAACATAATGATCTGCTTTTTTTTTTTTTTTTTATGATAGGCACACAGTGAGAGAGACAGGCAGAGACATAGGCAGAGGGAGAGGGAGAAGCAGGCTCCATGCACCGGGAGCCCGACGTGGGACTTGATCCCGGGTCTCCAGGATCGCGCCCTGGGCCAAAGGCAGGCGCTAAACCGCTGCGCCACCCAGGGATCCCCTGATCTGCTTAATTTACCTCCTAATTATCTCTTCTCTTTCCATCTTCACTGTCATTGGCTTAGTTCTGGCTCTTGTCCTCTCTTACCTGAATTGTTTCAGGTCCTCTAGTTTCCCTGCCTTGACTCTTGTAAGTCTATCGTATCTATCCTCCACACTGCTGTATTTAGAAAGTCATCTGATGGGGCACCTGGCTGGCTCAGTTGGTAGAACATGCATCTCTTGATCTCAGGAGTTCAAGCCCCACGTTGGGTATAGAAATTACTTAAATAATAAATTAAAAATAATATAAGTCATCTGACTACTCCTCACCTACTTAACATTTTCAGTGGTTTCACATTATCTTAAAGAAAAAAATTTTAAGTTTTTTAGCACTGAATAACAGAATTTCTTAAGATCTGAGCCCTGCCTGCTTTCCATACCCATTCATTATTTCTTCTACCCTACCTACCCCCTACCCCCTCCTTCTCCATCTTCTGCTTCAACTATCGTGAGCAGCTTGTTGTACCCATGGTATTTCATACATCTGAATGTGCTACTTTATTAATGTGGATTCATCGTGGATCATATCACATCATACTGTGAGTAAGTTTTATCTCTTCCACTAGTCCATCTAGGACTAGATTGATGTTGTCCATCTCTGTGTTCCCAGCACAGTATATGGCACATTGTAAGCTCTCAACAGATGTTTGTAGACCTGACCCAGTGATCATTTTAGCCCACATTGATTCATCCTGCTTAGCAGAATGCTAGGCATTATTAACCATCTGCATAGACTTGCTGCTGCCCACTTTAATTTCTAAGCAAAAAAAAAAAAAATTTCTAAGCAATAGGACAGATCTTTCTATCCTCAACTTTTGTCTCCCTCAGCCTGTGTCTCTGCCTCTCTCTCTCTCTGTGTCTCTCATGAATAAATAAATAAAATCTTAAAAAAAGAAAAAGAAAATTTTATCAACTTTTGGATTTCTTTTTCTTTCTTTTTTTTTTTACCTATAAATTTGTACTCTGAAATAACCCAAATAAGATATATGAAATATTTTTCTTTTGGTCTTTTTCTTCCCTCTAGTTTCAATTGCCCGGGCTGTCCTTGTTGATATGGAACCAAAAGTTATCAATCAAACACTATCAAAGGCTGCCCAGTCTGGCCAATGGAAATATGCCCAGCATTCGTGCTTCTGTCAAAAAGAAGGTTCTGGAAACAACTGGGCCTATGGGTAAGAGTAATTCCTCATGATTTTTAGTTTAGATACAGCTACCTGGACAGCAAAGTTACAGGTATACTGTTTATATACCAAGCATATAATCTTGAAATTGCTATTTTAAAATTTAGAGGGTGACTTTACCAGAAGATCTTCTTCATTCCATTTCATACATGTCTGTGCTTCAGGTCCAGGTAATGATAAAACCAAAGCTCTCTTGCAACAGGGGTTTCCACTTCTTCCTTGTCATTCTGCCAACTAACTTATTATCAAAACAATATCTTTATCTTTATCTGGCAGGTATTCTAGCAAATAGGGAACACAGCAAGGCAGTAGTACATCCTGGGGTTCTTTGGAAAATTCCAAAGCCTGAGTCTTACTTCCAGAAATTCTGATTTAAGTGGTTTATGGTGAAGCCTGGATCTTGGGATTTTTTAAAGCTTCCCTCAGTGATTCTAATGTGCAGCCAAGTTTGAGAACCACTGCTGTAGGAGTATTATTATGAATATTGAATATTATTTTGCACCATAAACTTGCAGAACATCCTGGTATTGAAGTCTTCAATTATAGGAATGGCCTAGAAAAGAGAATTTTCTGTACCCAGCAGTCCTATTCACCTCTTAAATATATTTAACTTGTATATTTTAAATTTTAAATTTAATCTATCAAGGCACCTGTATCTCTCATGAGAGTTAATTCACATCCATGGGTTTAAAAAACCTTATCTATCCTATATCTTCCTCTCTGCATTGCCTCTTTCTGAGTAAACTGAAAGGTGTTTGTGTTTGTTTCTTTTGTATTGCATAGTTACTCTGTTCATGGACCCAGGCACGAAGAATCTATAATGAACCTCATCCAGAAGGAAGTAGAGAAATGTGACTCTTTGAGTGGTTTTTTCATCATAATGAGTATGGCTGGGGGCACAGGATCAGGGCTAGGAGCCTTCGTTACACAGAATTTACAAGATCAGTACTCAAACTCTTTGAAAATGAATCAGATTATATGGCCTTATGGAACTGGTGAGGTATGAACATATTAATTGAAAATTTTATATTTTGAGGGTGCCTGGCTGGCTCAGTCAGAAAAGCACAAGACTATTGATCTCAGGGTTGTGAGTTCAAGCCCCACAGGGGTGTAGAGATTACTTAAATAAATAAAACTTCTAAAAAAAGAGAAAATTTTAGGGGCAGCCCGGGTGTCTCAGAGGTTTAGCGCCACCTTCAGTCCAGGACCTGATCCTGGAGACCCAGAATCGAGTCCCATATCAGGCTCCCTGCATGGAGCCTGCTTCTCCCTCTGCCTGTGTCTCTGCCTCTCTCTCTCTCTCTCTCTCTCTCTCTCTCTCGAATAAATAAATAAAATCTTAAAAAAAGAGAGAGAAAATTTTATATTTTGTATTTGCAGTGAAATAAATATAGGTAAAAAATTGATCTCCCCCTTTCTTTGGAATGTCAAGTTACTACATCAGGAGTCATTCACTATATAATATGGCACTTTTGTGAACAATTCATTCAACTTTGATTAAACTTTTCCAAACACATGAGGTGTCCTTGTTTTAAAAAATTCCAAAGAAGGGGCACCTGGGTGGTCAGTGGTTGAGCACCTGCCTTTGGCTCAGGGTATGATCCTGGTATCTTGGGATCAAGTTCCACATCAGGCTTCCCACAGGGAGCCTGCTTCTCTCTCCTCCTGTGTCTCTGCCTCTCTCTCTCTCTCTCTCTCTCTCTGTCTGTCATAAATAAATAAATAATTAAATAATTAAATAAATATTTAAAAAAATTTCTGAAGAAGACAATTGTGCATCTTCTCTCAGGAACCCATTCCTGGGTTAGTCCTGGTGACTATAGCATGTAAAAGACGGACCTTGACATCATGTTGGGGTTCATCATGCCACTGCCAACCTTCCAAGAATTTACCTTTCTTTCCATTTGGAGGAAATTTCTATATAGGACAATTTCCTGTTGATCAGCCTTGTAAGAAAAATAATAAAACAGAAGTGAGTTAAGTACTATAGGAAATCCTGTAGAAGAAAGTGTGATAGCAATAGTCACTATTTATTGAGACTTTACTATATATAGGACACTGTTCTAAGTGCTTTACTTGCATTCTATCATTAATCCTTACAACTCTAGGAACTAGTAGAATTTTATCCCTGCTGTACAAGTGAGAACATTGAAGCATGGAGAGATTACATGATTCATCCCAAATCATACAGCTAGAAAGTGACAGACCTGGGATTTGAACCCAGGCAGGATGCCTTTAGAATCTACCCTCCTAACTGCTCTTTTCTCTTGCCTTTCTTTTTTTCTGACCCCTTTCTCTCCAGGTTATTGTTCAGAACTACAACTCCGTTTTGACTCTTTCTCACTTATACCGATCTTCAGATGCCCTACTTGTTCATGAAAATGATGCCATTCATAAGATCTGCGCGAAACGGATGAACATCAAGCAGATCTCCTTTAGTGATATAAACCAAGTCCTTGCGCATCAGTTGGGAAGTGTGTTCCAGCCTACTTATTCTGTGGAAGGTTCATGTCACTACAGAAGAAATCCATTAGGTATTTGTCCTTTTGTACATAATTTGTAGGAAAGTCTTACGTTCTGAACGCCTCAACGTTATTCCCCACTGGGTCCTCCTCTCTGTCCAGAAGCAGGCAGAGGGAGAAGCAGGCTCCATGCAGGGAGCCCGACACGGGACTCGATCCCAGGTCTCTAGGATCACACCCTGGGCCGAAGGCAGCGCTAAACGGCTGAGCCACCCCGGGCCGCCCTTTTACAGCAACTTTTTTTTTTTTTTACAGCAACTTTGACATATAATTCATATACCATACAATTCACTCATTTAAAGTATACAGTTCTATTTTTAGCATATTCACAGAGTTGTGCAGTCATTTTTATCACCCCATAAAGAAACCCATCATTCTTTTTTTAGATTATTTGTCAAGTGGTGCCTTATCAATTTAAATCTTCTAGATGAGGGATGACTGGGTGGCTTAGCAGGTAAGCGCCTGCCTTTGGCCCAGGGCGTGATCTTGGAATCCCAGAATCGAGTCCCACATCAGGCTCCCTGCATGGAGCCTGCTTCTCTCTCTGCCTATGTCTCTGCCTCTCTCTCTCTGTCTCTCATGAATAAATAAATAAAAATTTAAAAATAAATAAAGTAAATCTTCTAGATGCAAATGACTCTATAATGTAGACTCTCCTCAATACTAATCTCCTTCCCAAATAATTGCCTATCTCAACTTTCTTAATTGCTTCCTGCTTCTTTAAATTTATATTGTTCTAAATGGATCCATCTTTTTTCCCTGCCGTATCTCCCCAGCTCCCTCTTCCTCAATTTCTATCACCTGGATTTTTCTCCCTGTCTTCATATCTCATTAGTATGTCCAGACCTGTTGGTGCCATCCCTGCCATCTGCCTACCTTCTTCCCCTCCTTCCCGGTCTATCTGACATTGGCTCAGGTTGTCAGTATCTCAACAAATACTGCATACTCTCCCTGAATACAAAGCAAACTAGCCTCTTTCTATTCTCTCTCTCTTTCATAAAACAGAGATAACATAAAATTGACATTGCTGTCTTAAAAGGTGGTCCTAACCCTGCATTCCTTCCTGTTGCCTGCCTCTTCCCCCTATATCCATCTTGCACACTGATTGCAAAAGAGCCTCCCCAATGCACAGATCTAATACTTGTACTTTCATGTTCATCCTGTGCCCAGATTTGTCAGAATTCCTTAGCCTGGCCTCCACCTAATGCCCTGAACCCTAACTTTCTGGCTTCATTACCTACTGCCGCCTCTGCATGGATCCCCACCTACTTTTCATCCTATCTCCACTGTCTTTCTTCAGTCTGTCTTTCCAGCCCTAAACCCTTTGCTTAATGTTCTTTCTCCTTAGTAATCGCTTCCTCCTTCCCTTTATCACCTCTTTTGAAACTTTACTTGTCCTTCAGTGTCCAATTCAAGTGATGATTTTTCTTTTTTTTTTTTTTTCTTTTTTTTTTTTTTTTTTAATTTTTATTCATGATAGGCACACAGTGAGAGAGAGAGAGGCAGAGACACAGGCAGAGGGAGAAGCAGGCTCCATGCACCGGGAGCCTGATGTGGGATTCGATCCCGGATCTCCAGGATCGCGCCCTGGGCCAAAGGCAGGCGCCAAACCGCTGCGCCACCCAGGGATCCCAAGTGATGATTTTTCTATAAAGCTTTCCTACCTAGGCCTTAACCTAACCCTCTTTTCTCTGAACTTTATGACATTCTCTATCTCTTTTGTGTCACTTAGTATTTTGTACCTTTATTTTTAAGTGTGTTTGCTTATCTTTAAAAGTAACACACGGGGATATCTAGGTGGGTCAGTCGGTTAAGTGTCTGGCTTTGGCTCAGGTCATGATCCTAGGGTCCTGGGATTGAGCCCCGCATCAGGTTCTCTGCTCAGCAGGGAGTCCGCTTCTCCCTCTCTGTCTGCCTCTCCCCCCTGCTCGTGCTCACACTCTCTCTTGCTCTCTCTCTCTCTCTCTCCTTCAAATTAAAAACAAATAAGTAACACACACACACACACACACACACCTATTCAAGGAGTGCAAAAGAATATGCAATCAAAAATAAGTGTCCTCCTCACCCTTTCCCAGATGCTACCACTGTAAACTAACACCATGTGTTTCCTTAGAGGGGAATACTGTCATGTACATATTATGTAGTCCCACTCATTTTCAGCTTCCTTAGAGACCTGTGTCTTGTTAATTTCTGTCTATGTCATAGTACTTACCATATTGCACATCTGTTTACTCAACCAATATTTCTTGACTTCCTGCTATGTGCCAATCACTATGCTAAATGTTGGGGATCCAGTGGGAGCCAATGCAGGCATTGTGTTCACTGTGAAATGTGAAAGAGAAACATTAAGCAAATAAAGCACACCAAGAACATATAATTAAAAACTGAGTTAAGAAAAAAAAAAAAAAGAAACTGAGTTAAGTGCTCCAAAGGATAAAAGTACAGTTTCAAGAGAATGTGTCACAAAGGAATCAAACTTAGGCTGAAGGGGACAGAAAAGGCTGCCCTGAGGACATAACACTTGAGCCGAGAGCTGGACAAGGACTCGGAAATGACTGGCCCAAGGGAGGGAGGAGCCAGTAGCACGTGCAGAGGTAATAGCATGTACAGAGGCCTTGCAGCAGAAGGAAGCCTGGCACGTCCAACAAAGAGAAGTCCAGTGGCACTGGAGCACAGAGAATGGTGTAAGGGGTGGGTGGCTGAAATCTGAGGCTAAAGTGGTAAGCAGGGACAGGCCTTGCAGGTCCTCGTGAGCTGTTGAGAGGCCTTTCCCAAAGAATGGGGGAAAGCTGCTGGAAGATTTTAAGCAGGTTGGTGACATAATCACTTTTACTTTTGAAAAATCCACTGGACTGCCTGTGCATAGCTGATTGGAGGCTGAGTCTGCAGGCTAATCTAGTCATTCCTCAATGGACCTTACTGAGAAAGTAAAGGTATTTAGCCACACAGGAGCTCTCTCTACAGCCTCACTATGTTTGCAAACCTTACTTTGCTGTCTGGGCTCACCTTTGCATTTCACCTGGTATCACAGTGGGAGAAGTGTCCTGTTCCTATCAAAAGCCAATCTTGCTTGGCTTCTGGGTCCCATTCCCTGTACTTTCTCAGGGACTTAATTTTTTTTTTTTTTTTTTTTTTTTTAAGATTTTATTTGGGCAGCGCGGGTGGCTCAGCGGTTTAGTGCCGCCTTCAGCTCAGGGCCTGATCCTGAAGCCCGGTGATCAAGTCCCACATCAGGCTCCTTATTTATTTATTCATGAGAGACAGAGAGAGAGAGGCAGAGACACAGGCAGAGGGAGAAGCAGGCTCCATGCAGGGAGGCCGATGTGGAACTCGATCCTCGGTCTTCAGGATCAGGCCCTGAGCTGAAGGCGGCACTAAACCGCTGAGCCACCCATGGATCCCCGACTTAATTCTTTACTCATCTTTTGTCCTTTCATGCATCTTTCCTGGATTGTTGCCATGACATCTACTCTCTGGCACCTCTCACACTCAAAATACTCTCTTTTGACCTCACCTCTAGTGATTGAACCCATTTCTCTGTTATTCTTTAGAACAATGCAAGGGGTGTCTGTCCTTGCTATCCTCCGGTCTTCCTCATTTCTTTACTCTTCAACCCACTCTGCCCTAGTTTCTCCCCTACCACTCTTCTGAAATTGCTTTTTACAAGTCACAAGCATGTCCACATTGCCAGATTCAGTGACACTTTGCTGTCCTCATTTCTATCAGCCTATCAGTAGAAATTGGCATGGTTGACCTTTGTCTTCCAAATCTTCCCTTTGTTTTTTGTGACCTTCCTCTCCTGATTTCCCTTCTATCTCACTGACTACTTCTTTTATTCCTTTCTTTCCTCCTCTTCTGGCCTGTTCCCAAGCTCGAAATGCTAGTCTTGGACCCTCTCTCTAATAACTGGCTCAGTTCCATGATTCTAAACACCATTTGTATTCTCTAACCTACTGGTTTATCTCCAATTCCAACCAATTCCCTGAGCTCCAGGTTTCTATATCCAGCAGCCTTTCTGCATGATATCTGTCTGTATACATTTCGTGGTCATCTTCTACATAATATGTCTAAAACAGCTTTCCCCCATAAGCTTGTTTCTTTTTCACTCCCTCAGTTGCTCAGTTTTAAAACCTTAGATCCAGGGCTCTAAGAAGCCTACCGGGGCGGGGGGGAGGGGGGGGAAGGATTCTAAAATCTTAGGTCCAGATTTCTTGCAGTAAAGTCTACCATTGCCTCAGTTGTATGTGGTTCATCTTCTGTCTTCCAGATTCCCTTCTCTCTTGTCGTTCTCCCTCATTCACCAGCACAGCCTCAGGGGCCTCATTACTTGTCCTACAGCCCAGCTCATTCTCACCAGGGTGTCTGTTCTTGCAGTCCTCATGAACTTCCTGCTCCTTTGACCGGGAATGTTTTCAAAGCCACTTCCCTTCCATTTTTCCAGTCTCAGGTCGCTGTGAGTTCCTTAACATGGCTTTTCATGATGAGTGTCTATAATATCATCTCGTTTGTTTCCTTCCCAGCTTTTATTATTCTCTGACATCGTTCTGTTCATTTATTACCATTTTTATTCTTTGTTTCTAACTACTAGAATACAGGCTCTCTGAAGGCAAGGCCTTGTCAGCCTCGCTCATCACTATGTCCCTTGTCCTCAGAACAGTACCTCTCATATAATCAGTCCTTGCTAAGTGGGACTAAACAAATAGAGCTAAAGAGGATGGATTTGGGAGAGTTTGGGGCTGGGGTAAAATGCAAAGATCTAGGTGATGGATTAGATCTGAAAAATAACAGAAAGGGTGGTACAGAGCACAATTCAAGGGGCCCTGGTTTACATAACAGTGTAGATTGTTCACTAGACCCTATTTACTAGAGTTGGGAACAGTGAAAAAGGATCTGGTTTGTGGAGCACAGTACAGGGTAGGGAAAGAGGTGGGTCTTAGACATCTTAAGTGTGAAGTGCCTTTGCCATATCTAAATGGAAATGTCATATGAGAAGTTAGCTGGAGGATAGCTTACCTGGTCTTCCCACTTCAACCTTTGCCATCCTGTGGGATGGCCTTTTCTTAAGTATAACGACCAGACTGAACTCTGGCTTTACTTGTCTAAAAGGTTAAATCCTATTAGATCCTGTTATTCTCCTACTCAAAACCTTTAAGAGGGGCAGCCCGGGTGGCTCAGTGGTTTAGCGCTGCTTTCAGCCCAGGGCGTGATCCTGGAGACCTAGGATCGAGTCCCACGTCAGGTTCCCTGCATGAAGCCTGCTTCTCCCTCTGCCTGTGTCTCTGCCTCTCTCTATAAGTCTCTCTCATGAATAAATAAATAAAATCTATTAAAAAAAAAACAAAAAAACCTTTAAGAGGTTTCCCATCTTACCCAGAGTTAAAACCAGTGTTCTTAGAATCACATGTAAGACTGCTCTGCCTGGCTTCCCACTGCTTTCTTGATCTTATATCCTCTTACTCACTCTCTTCCCGCCACATTGGCCTCCATGGTGTTTCTCAGATATGTCTGTTGTGCTCCAGAGTCTTTGCCCCGAGTGACCCAAGATATCCACATGGCTCCACTCAGGTGTTTGAGGAGATGGCACCTTTACCACAAAGCATCAGCATTGGTGGGCATCGGTGTTTGACATCTAAATTCTGAGTGGTCCAATCTGTGATATGGGGTGACTTTCTACAGCTGTACTTTAACAGGCACAGAGAATGTGAGGAGTGGGGCTGATCCAAGATTGGATTTTCACTAGAAAGATTTGATGAAGAGACAAGGGCAGGTAACTGGGTAAGAAGAGAAGTAAAGCAAGGGGAATACTAATGGACTGAGAAGTCAGGAGGTCCATGGATTAGTTTGTCTTAGTCCATTTAAGCTGCTGTAACCAAAGTGTTATATATTAGGTGACTTATATAAACAACATAAATTTATTTCTCATGGTTCTGGAGGCTGGAAAGTCCAAGATCAAGGCACTGGTAGTAGTCTGGTAAGGGCCTGTTTCCTGGTTCTCAGATGACCATCTTCTCATTGCGTCCTCACATGGCAGGAAGAGCTAGAGAGCTCTGTCAGGCCCCTTTTATAAGGGCACTAATCCCATTTATGAGGGCTCCACCCTTACCATACCATCACCTCAGGGGTTAGGATTTGCATATATGAATTTGAGGGGGGAACAAACCTTTAGTCCATAACAGGATCTCAACAAGGTCCCAGAATGGTTAAAATGAGAGTAGGTGAACAAGAAGGCTAGAGATAAAAGCAGATTATGACAGTTAATAATTCATGTATTTTTACTCAGGCTATGTTTGTTGACTGTTATTTAATTGTGCTATGCAATAAATTCAACTCTAGGTATTTTACAAAAAAAAACCTCTTATGTTTAGAGGAAACTCCATTAGCCATAAGATCAATTTGTGCAGCACTTTGTAGATGTTTGTGTCAAAATCTGCTTTTCCTTAGGATATAGGATATGAGTTTGTACTGTTATAAAATTTACATTTCATGTTGTTATAGTAATATATTTTTCTCTCTCTAGTTTTTTTCTATGAATATATAAAACAGCTCTGAGTGCAGAACAAATTAGCCTTTCTCCATAATCCTGTTTCATTACAAATATAAGTTTCTAAAGATAGGCATATTCTTGTCTTCAGGAATCACTAATCTTGTCTTTTTCCCTAGTAGAATTTGATTTAAAAGATTCTAATTATCATTTAACTAGATAAAATAAGAGAGCTAGGAAAATTTCTTAAAAAAAATATTTTATTTACTTTTGAGAGAGATCAAGCACGAGCAAGGGAAGAGGCAGAGGGAGACTCCGCGGAGCAGGGAGCTCAATGTGGGGCTCAATCCTAGGACTCTGGGAT
The DNA here is from genome assembly GCF_053574225.1 of Canis aureus. Lineage (NCBI taxonomy): Eukaryota > Metazoa > Chordata > Mammalia > Carnivora > Canidae > Canis > Canis aureus. Next base: position 26,777,492 of record NC_135626.1, read on the forward strand.
TGTGACCTGAGCTGAAGGCAGCTGAGCCACCCATGCGCCCCTAGGAAAATTTCTAAAGGAATATTTAGTGACTATAGAATGATGATAAAAGCATATTAGCTCTCATGCTTACTTTATTTTCCTGAAGTGTAGCTAAATATTTTATTCATGTTTCCAGTTTTAGTTTCTAAATTCTTGTTTCCTTTTTGGCAAAGTGTCTTTTTTCACTCATGCTAAAATAGGGGCCAAAATATGTGATCTGACATAGACATTGTCTCCAAATTTTTATTTACATTTTTTATTTTAAGCAATTTGGCCTTGGAGGAGAAAATATGTTTGGCCCCCAAACCATCAAACCATAGTTGTATATGAGCCAATGGAAACATGGAATTTAAGTCTAGTTCAGGGTGGCTCAGTCGGTTAAGGGGTCTGTCTTTGGCTCAGGTCATGATCTCTGGGTCCTGGGATTGAGCCCTGCTTAGGACTCTCTGCTCAGCAGGGAGCCTGCTTCTCCCTCTGCCTCTCTTCCTGCTTGTGTGCTTTTTCTCTCTGTGTCAAATAAATAAACAAAATCTTTTAAAATATATATATTTTTTAAAAGTTTAGTTCAGATTTTTTTCTTTACAGGAGACTTAATGGAGAATTTAGTTCCCCATCCTGAATTCAAGATGCTGGGTATTCGTAACATTCCTCAAATGTCTGAGAACTCACTGACATACAGCACGTTTACTTGGGCTGGCCTCCTCAAACATCTGAGACAGATGCTCATTTCTAATTCAAAAATGGAAGAAGGTAAGGGGTATTTTAAAAATATGCAAGCCACAACCTGGGAAAGGTGCCTATACTGGAATTCTCAGTATAAACTTGCTTGGGCCAGTCGAAATAATGGTGCCTTCTTCTGGTCAGAGAAGCTCCTACAAAAACCCACTAAGACATCCCAGGAGGGCTTCTTAATCACTTTACAGTTTCATTTCCCAAAGTGAAAAAAATTCAGAGGAGCATGACATTTTTTTTAAGGTTTGTTTGTTTGTTTGTTTGTTTGTTTGTTTTTAGTAATCTCTACACCCAACATGAGGCTCAAGCTCACTACCCCGAGATCAAGAGTTGCAAGCCAGCTGCCCCTATTTTATTTATTTTATTTTTTTCAAAGTAATACATGACCATACCTTTTAAAAAATCATTTTTTTAAAAAAGCCAAGAAATTGTCCAATATGAATTTATAATGAGGAAAAGAGCAGTTCCCTGTCTTACACTTCCTCACTGCCCAGATGAAACTGCTTTCCATATTTCTAAGTATCTTGCTTATGCTGTTACTTATTTTCCGGTTTATTTATTTTTTATTTTTTAAAAACTATTTATTTATTTATTCAAGAGAGACACAGAGAGGCAGAGACATGAGCAGAGGGAGATGCAGGCTCCCTCTGGGGAGCCTGATACAGGACTCGATCCCAGGACCCTGGGATCACGCTCTGAGCCAAAGGAAGATACCCAACTACTAAGTCACCCAGCCATCCTTTCAGGTTTAGATATTATCAGTTGCCTTCCTTTTTTTTTTTTTTTTTTTTTTAAGATTCTATCTATTTATTCATGAGAGACACACAGAGAGAGAGGCAGAAACACAGGCAGAGAGAGAAGCAGGTTCCATGCAGGGAGCCTGATGTGGGACTCGATCCCGGGACTCCAGGATCCCACCGCGGGCTAAAGGCAGATGCTCAACCACTGAGCCACCCAAGTATCCCCATCAATTGCCTTCCTAATATGAAATTGAGAATTGAATTTTATACTTCCTCTGTTCTCTCTCTCTCTCTCTCTCTCTCTCTCTCTCTCTCTCTCCCTCCCCCTCTCCCCCTCCCTCCCTACTTCCTACCATATGGTTATAACATACTTTTGAATTAGATTAATCTTCAGTGCTTATATTACTTTTGATAGGTAAATATTATTTACAACTGAGCCAGATTCATTACCTGTTTGGAAATATCCCTTTAGGAGACCTCATCTTCTTTTTCTTTTCTTTCTTTTTTTTTAAAGATTTTATTTATTTATTCATGAGAGACCCAGAGGAGAGGCAGAGACACAGGCAGAGGGAGAAGCAGGCTCCATGCAGGGAGCCCGATATGGGACTCGATCCCGAGACCCCAGGATCATGCCCTGGGCCGAAGGTAGAGGCTCAACCGCTGAGCCACCCAGGCGTCCCTTCTTTTTCTTTTTAAAGATTTTATTTGGGCAAACCCGGTGGTGCAGCGGTTTAGCACCGCCTGCAACCCAGGGTATGATCCTGGAGACCCAGGATTGAGTCCCATGTCAGGCTCCCTGCATGGAGCCTGCTTCTCCCTCTGCCTGTGTCTCTGCCCCTCTCTCTCTGAATAAATAAATTAAAAATCTTAAAAAAAAAATATTTATTTGAGAGATTGAAAGGGGGGGGCATGAGCAGGCAGGGGGGCAGGATGTGAGGCACAGGGAGGATAATGGGGAGCCTGACTCCGGGGCTCCATCCAGGGACTCCAGGGCCAAGACCTGAGCCAAAGGCAAATGTTTAATCCACTAAGACACCAGGCGCCCCAGCCATCGTCTTATCCCAGACTGTCCTGGTTGCTCTCCAGGACTCGATCCCAGGACCCTGGGATCACGCTCTGAGCCGAAGGAAGATACCCAACTACTAAGCCACCCAGCCATCCTTTCAGGTTTAGATAAGCAGCTAACACTGAAATCGCCACCTCATTTTCTATTCTGATTTCCTAGATTTCGTGTCTACCTTTGTTATTTTGTTTTTGTTGGTTTATTTCCTCGTGTTGATAGGCTATACTCTCCAGAAGCTTCCTAAGAAAAAGAGAAAGTACAGGGAAGGCATATATATATATTCCAGCCATTATTTGTCATTTTTGCTCAGAATTTTGAAAGCATTGTTCTGTTCTCTTCCAGCCTCCAATGTTGCTGTGAAGTCCCATGTCAGTCTGATTCCTAATCCTGTTTTGTTCTCTCTTAAATCTTTTAGGATTTCCTCTTTGTATCTAACATTCTGGAATTCCTCACTGTGGATCTTCCATTGATCTCAGTATAATGTAAGCTTTAGGAGGGCAGGGATTTCTGTCTATTTTGTTTACTGCTCTATCTTCAGAGCCTGGAAGGCAGGGCGCAGCACTTAGTTTGGTGGAGGCCAGAACCTCACTGGTTTAGCCTTCCCGAAGCGACAGCTTCTAGGATGGGGGATGGGGGGCGGGGGGTGGGGATGGAGGGGGCACGTCCTCTGCTGCCGGGAGTGAGGAAGCTAGGAAGCGTCTAAGGCTTTCACCACTTGGCATGTAGATCTTTAATCCTCTCATTTCCCCCTCTTTTAGAAGAACCTGGCCTGCTTTCAGGACCTTACTGTGGGCAGAAGTTTCAGCTTTCCCTGAAGTCACCACTAATTCATTTGCTTTCCAGCTTCCAAAATGTTGTTCCCATTATCTTGTCTTCCCTTCCTTGTTCTTTTGTTTATGCCTTTTAAAAATGTCCCTGTAAGGTGCGCTTGGGTAGCTCAGTCAGTTTTCTTCTGCCTTAGGCTCAGATCTTGATCTCAGGGTCCTGAGATCAAGCCCCACATTGGGCTCCCTGCTCAGCGAGCCGTCTGCTTCTTCCTGTCCCTGCTGCTCCACTGGCTATGTGTCTGTGTGTGCGCTCTCTCTCTCTCTCTCATAAATAAATAAAATCTTTAAAAAAAAAAAAGTCCCTGTTTGATTTGAGGAGAGAGTGATAGTAGACTGGTATGTTCAGTCTGTCATGTTTAACTGGATGGAAATCACTACTACCAGTGATTTTTTTTAGTAGCATATATTTTACCACAAATAACAATAACTTAGGTTTCAATACTATGAAAGTGGATGGATTTCTTCTGTTTTACATACTAGTCATATACTTTATCACTAGATTATAGCTGTTTGAGGTTTGGAGAGAAATAGAAAGGTTACATCTTAAAGGAATGCTTACCAAATTTTTTGGCCTTGGTACCTGTTTTTCTAGTAATACCTGTTAACATCTCAAGGAGCACAGTGTTCCTCAGGTATAGTATAAGACAAGCTGCTCTGAGCTCTCTTAGGTCAATAAACCATAGTTCGCTTAGTCATTTTCCCATGCAGGACTTTGAATGTCAACATGTTTTCACAGTTATAGATAAAGCTTTGAACATATAAATATTTTCATATATTTGAGTATATATGAATAAATATATTTATGTCACGAACCAGGTTGAGGCAAATAGCTTTAAAAATGCTCATATAGGGGATCCCTGGGTGGCTCAGCGGTTTAGCGCCTGCCTTTGGCCTGGGGCGCTATCCCGGAGTCCCGGGATCGAGTCCCACGTCGAGCTCCCTGCATGGAGCCTGCTTCTCCCTCCTCCTGTGTCTCTGCCTCTCTCTCTTTCTATGTCTATCATAAATCAATCAATCAATCTTTTAAAAAAAATGCTCATATATTAGGCTGCTCCTTATGAAGATTGACTCTATTAATATCACCATCAGCCAGGTATGTATCTGTTTCCACATGTCCTGGCAACGAAAGGAATGAATGTTCCCAGAGGGAACTAGGAGAATTTACCATGTCTTTTGTGACCTACCTTTGGAAGTCACACACCATTGTTTTTTTTTTTTTTTTTTTTTAGTTTTAATTTTATTTAAGTAATCTTTACACCCAATGTGGGGTTCAAACTCAACGACCCTGAGATCAAGAGTCACATGCTGCACCAACTGAGCCAGCTAGGATCCCCACGTGCCATCATTTGTGCATCATCCTTTAGGTTATTAAGGTTGTTAAGCACTATGCCATGTGGGAAGAGACCACATAAGGGTTGTATACCAGGAGGGAAGGATCATTGGAGTTCATCTTGGAGGCTGGCTACCACTATCCACCTTCTGCCTCCTACTGAATCATGTCTTCCCATATGCAGAATGGGCTTAACCTCTCCCAAAGCCCTTTAGCACATCAGGTTAAATTCCAGAATCTTGTCATCTAAAACCAGGTCCAGGTACAGATTTACACTCCTCAGGTGAGACTTTTTTTTTTTTTTTGGTATAGCGCTTTGTTTTTGGGGGATTTTTTTTTTTTTAAGATTTCATTTATTTATTCATGAGAGATACAGAGACAGAGAGAGGCAGAGACACAGGCAGAGGGAGAAGCAGGCTCCACGCAGGGAGCCTGATGTGGGACTCGATCCTGGGACTCCAGGATCACGCCCTGGGCTGAAGGCAGGCGCCAAACCACTGAGCCACCCAGGGATGCCCGATTTTTTTGTTTTTGTTTGAGTATAGTTCTTTGAGTACAGTTCCTCACACCCCCCTCCTGCCCCCGATCAATAGACTACGGTTAAATAGGCATAGCATAACTGGTAGATAGCCTCGTTAAAAAGGGGGAAATGGAAGGCACATAGGAGTCATTGGCCCTTAACAATTCAGCAGGGCACATCCTGGCAGTTTCTTGATTACAGTGTGAGGCCTGTGAATAATTTTTCATGACTTTAGGCTTGGCTCTCTGAACCAAGCTACATTATAATTTCCTTTCTTCCTTCCTTCCTTCCTTCCTTCCTTCCTTCCTTCCTTCCTTCCTTCCTTCCTTCCTTCCTTCTCTCTTTTTCTCTCTCTTTCTCTACCCTCAATGTGGGGCTTGATATCACAACCCCAAGATCAAGAGTTGCCTACTTGGAACACCTTGATGGCTCAGTCAGTTAAGCATCTGACTCTTGATTTTGGCTCAGGTCATGATCACAGGGTTGTGAGACTGAGGCCCATGTTGAGCTCCATGCACAGCAGGGAGTCTGCTTGAGATTCTCTCTCTGCCTCTCCCACCCCCACTCATGCACGCTCTCTCTCTCTCTCAAAATAAATAAATACATCTTTTTAAAACAGAAAGAGGGGATCCCTGGGTGGCTCAGCGGTTGAGAGCCTGCCTTTGGCCTAAGGTGTGATCCTGGAATCCCGGGATCGAGTCCTGCATCCAGCTCCCTGCATGGAGCCTGCTTCTCCCTCTGCCTGTGTCTCTGCCTCTCTCTGTGTGTCTCTCATGAATAAATAAATAAAATCTAAAAAAGGCGGGGGGGATCCCTGGGTGGCTCAGCGGTTTGGCACCTGCCTTTGGCCCAGGGCGCGATCCTGGAGTCCCGGGATCGAGTCCCGTGTTGGGCTCCCGGCGTGGAGCCTGCTTCTCCCTCCTCCTGTGTCTCTGCCTCTCTTTCTCTCTCTCTATATCTATCATAAATAAATAAATCTTTAGAAAAAATCTTAAAAAAATAATAAAAATAAAAAATAGAAAGCAAGCAAGCAAGCTCTCCTAAAGCCATCTGCCCTACTTCAATCGAGACTTTTTGCCCTCTACAACCAAGGTACATTTGCCATCCTGGATATTCTCTTTGCCTGTCTCCTGGGTTGGGTATTCTGCTGTGAAGGTTTAGGCAAAGCCCAAGTGATCTGGTGAAAGAAGAGGGGTTTTTATGGGTTTTAGTAGATCTCTCTGGTTTCAGTATGTACCTTGTCCTTAACTCTGCCTTGGTTCTCCAGACCAGAGACCCTCAATCATATCCTCTCCAGAAAATAAATCTTTAGTTTTATACTAGAGTAGTGAAGAGGCAGTCATCCTAAACAGGCACATTCCTTAATCAGGAGTCAAACGTTGATGGTTCTCTACTTGATAGCAAAGCTAGTATAAGAGCCAACAACTTACTGTTTCCATGGATTCCCTTAAAGAATGCTACATCACTGGGATACCTGGCTCAGTGGTTGAGTGTCTGCCTTTGGCTCAGGGCGTGATCCAAGGGCCCAGGGATCGAGTACCACATCGGGGTCCCCACAAGGAGCCTGCTTCTCCCTCTGCCTATGTCTCTGCCTCTCATTCTGTGTCTCTTATGAATAAATAAATAAAATCTTTAAAAAAAAAACCCACTATGTCACCAGTGCTCTGGAGACAGAGGATAATAATGTGTGAAAAAAAATTGGCATCATTAATGCCAAGTCAAAAAGTAATTAAGTCACTAAATGTGAAAACATTTTTGGAAAACCTTAACCAATTTATTTTGTTATATGTGTTTTTTATGGATGCTCAAGAGTGATAGGATTTTTAAAAATCTAAACCTAATTTACTCTAAAAGAACTCTTTCAATAAGAATGAAATTGAATGATCTAAGTGAATCATTTAGTTGACATAATTTGACAACATTTTTTTCTTATAATCAGTGGTGTCTTGGAAGCAAATACAATGTTATGGATTTATACACCATTTTTGTTACATAGATTGCAAATATTTTTGTCCATCATTTTTGTCTTTTGTATGGTATTTTTCCATATGGAGGTTTTCCATTTTTATGTGAGCAAACCCATATATCTTCTTATTTTATAGATTCTGAGCCTTGCCTCAGATATAAAATATTCTTTAGTATTCCCCAGTATTTTTTACAGCTTTATGTTTAATACTTAAGTTTTAACCAATCTGGAATTTGTTTTTATTTTTATTTTTTAAAAGATTTTATTTATTTATTGGCAGAGAGAGAGCACAATCAGAGTGAGGAGCAGGCAGAGGGAGAGGGAGAAGCAGGCTCCCTGAGGAGCAGGGAGCCCAATGTGGAGCTTGATCCCAGGACTCTGGGATCATGACCTGAGCCAAAGGCAGATGCTTAACTGACTGAGCCACCCAGGTGTCCCAGGATTTGTTTTTATTTCTTATACTGTCTTTTTTGTTACTTCTCTTCTCATTTTAAATTTTACTTGTGGGACGCCTGCGTGGCTTAGTGATTGAGAGCCTGCCTATGGCCCAAGGTGTGATCCTGGAGTCTGGGGATCGAATCCCACGTCGGGCTCCCTGCATGGAGGGAATAAATAAATAAAATCTTTAAAAAAAAAAAACAAACCTTTTATTTATTTACTTTTTATTTATTTTTGAAACTTTTGGATAGAGTTGATTACCTTTTATTTCTAATATAGAGTGATGAATTATCTAACAACTATAGCTTTTACAGCATGTCACAAATATTGAAATATTTTTATTGCTGGGTGACTTATATACCATAGCCTTCACCTATGATAAGAGTACAATCAGTGATTTTTTAGTAAATTTTCAGAGTTATACAACTGTTATCATAAGCTAGTTGTAGAACATGTCCATCACTTCAAAAAGATCCTTGTGTTCATTTTAAGGCAATTCCCATTTTTTATTCCTAGTGTCAAACAACCACTTGTATGTTTTCTTTTTCTATAGATTTTCCTATTTTGGACATATGTAAATTGAATGATACAACATACAGTCTTTTGTGTCTGACCTTTTTTCACTTAATGTCTTTGAAATTCATCCATGACATAGGATGTATCAGTAGTTCATTCTTTTGTATTGCTGAGTACTAGTATTTCATTATGTGGCTCTACCACATTTTGTTCAGATGTCCAACAGCTGGTGGACATTTAGCTTGTTTTCACTTTGTGTCTATTATGAATACTGCTGCTGTGTACATTGTATTCAGTCTTTGTGTGGACATAGGTTTTCAGTCTATTGATTATACACCTATAAGTGGTAATGGTGGGTCAAAGGATGAGTCTGTGTTTAACATTTTGTAGAACTGCTATACTCCTTCCAAAGTGGCTGCAATATTTTATATTCTCATAGTTTAAGAGGGTTTCAGCTTCACCACATCTTTGCTAACACCTGACATTGTTAGTCTTCTTGATTATAGCCTTTCTGATGGGTGTGAAGTAGTGTCTCCTTGTGGTTTCAGTTTGCATTTTCCTAATGCAAAAGATGTTGAGCATCTTTTCATGTGCTTGTTGGATTTGTTTATCTTTTTTCGGTAAAATTTCCATTCAAACATCTTTTTGATTTTTAAATTGGCTTGTCTTATTATTGAATTCAGCATGCAAACATTTTTGGTTTCTTGTATTTCTATTTTTGCTGAAAATCAGTCTGTTACTCTGTGCTGAATTTTATCCCTATCTGACATATATTTTAAGAGGATTTTCTTCATATTTCCATATGACTGGTCAGTTTTCAAACTTTTTGCTTTGTGTTTGTACATCCCTAACATTTTTGTATGTGTCCTGTTTGTTTGCACAGGCATATAGAGTAAGGTTCACCCTTTCTGGTGTATGGTTCTATGAATTTTTTTTTTTTTTTTTTTTTTTTTGGTTCTATGAATTTTAACAAACTTCTATAATGTGTAACCTCCATTACAATTGAGGATTTCCATCATCCCAAAATGATGGAGGATCATTATTCATACTCATCTGTAGGCACTCTTTTCCCCTCAACTCCAGCCCCCAGGAACTACTGATCTGAATTTTTTTCCTATGGTTTTGCCTTTTCTAGAATGTCCTATAAATGGAATCATATGGTACATAATTTTTTGAGTCAAGCTTGTTTCACTTAGCATAACACTTTTGAGATTTATCCATGTTGTTTGTTATATTTATCAGTAATTTCTGTTTTTTTGGTGAAGAGAATTCCATTGTATGTATCTATCACCGTCATTTAATACTCTACAAAGAATAATTTATGCCTTTCTCAGGATTGGATAGTTGGAATCATTTCAGGTAAACCAGATAAGAATTTTTAAACATTTAGTAGAAAAAAGCAACTTTTACTTACTAAATAAAATTTTATGTAAAATAAACATACTATATTTTTCTCTTCTTGCTCAGAGCTATTTATAAAGTCTCTTGCTTTTTTTCCATTGGCAGGTATTAATTGGCAGGTACGGCCTCCTTTACCAGGACTTCCTACTCTTGGTAAAGTGTCTCTCAACAGGGAGCTTCATTTTAACACTTCCATTGCTAACTTGGTCATCCTTCGTGGGAAAGATGTACACAGTGCGGATCTGGGTAAGCAGAAATTAAGATGAAATTAATATATACATTTTGTACATGTACATGGTAACATTTCTTTTTTTTTTAAAAGGAAGTCTCCAGGGATGCCTGTGGCTTAGTGGTTGAGTGTCTGCATTCAGCTCAGGGCCAGGGCATGATCCTGGAGTTCCAGGATTAAGTCCCACATCAAGCTCCCTGCAGGGAGCCTGCTTCTCCTCTGCCTATGTCTCTGCCTTTCTCTCTCTGTCTCTCATGAATAAATAAAGTCTTTAAAAAAAAAAAAAGGAAGTCTCTGAATTTATTTTTTTAAAGATTTTATTTATTTATTTGACAGAAAGAGAGAGAGGGAGAAGCAGGCTCCCTGCAGAGACCCTGGGATCATGACCTGAGCCAAAGGCAGACGCTTAACCCACTGTCACCCAGGCATCCCCCTAAATTTATTTTTAAAGAAAGGAAAATAATAATTATGTGTTTTAGTGGCAAAATATAACCATTATATTGGTATGTGACTGTACACTAAAACCAGATGTGATTGAAAAAAGATATGAGTTTAATTCTTTTTTCTAAACCTTACTGTTCTTACTGTACTGGCCTTATGGCTTCCTCCTTATAGTCCAAGACATCTGTTTGAGCTTTAGCTATCAAATCACATAGGAATGAGCAAAAGAGGGCATGCTGCTCTCCTCCTGCTAGGGTTGCACACCACACTAGTGTTTATATACCTTTGATTGGGACTGACTCATGTGCTACACCTAGCTGCAGGGGTGGCCATGACCACAATTAAAATTTGAGGGTTTTGTCACTAAAGAAGGGGAGAACAGGTAATGTAGCACAACTAGTGATCTCTGTGACAGCATTTTGTTATAAAAATTTTCAGGAAGTTCAAAGAACAGAACTTTTATCAGCTTTGCATTTCTATGGCAGATCTGCAGGCTTGCCTTATCTTTATTTGATGATTTTCTTTCTTTTTTTAGAGATTTATTTATCTATTTGAGAGAGAGAGTGCCCATGCAAGTGTCAGGGAGAGGCAGAGGGACAGAATCTCAAGAAGACTCCACGTTGAACACAGCGTGCTCATTTACTTATGAATAAATAAATAATTTTTTTTAAAGATTTTATTTATTCATGAGAGACAGAGAGAGAGGCAGAGACACAGGCAGAGGGAGAAGCAGGCTCCATGCAGGGAGCTCGATGTGGGACTCGATCCTGGGTATCCAGGATCACACCCTGGGCCAAAAGCAGGCGCTAAACCGCTGAGCCCCCCGGGCTACCCATAAATAAATAAAATCAAGTATAACTCCAGGAGGAGTCAGTCACTAGAGAAGAACCAAGCTGGGTCTATAAGGCATTACACATCATGAGATGGCACACATATTTAAGCTGCATGAAGATCACATGTTCCTATCTTATCACTTTGTAATCATCCCTCCTACCTAGCCAATAGACATGTTTTATCAGGGAAATGATTTTTTCTTGTTACTATGCCTCTACTCCAGTGGGTTGCTTCAGTAATAAATGTGAGACCTTTTGGCTGAAAAAAAAAGGAGATCATTTCAAGTGTGTTAATTGGTATAGTTTTTCCTTCTTCAGAATATTTTTTTCATATTCTTCATTTTAGATTTTAAATTAAGAGAAATAATAAGAGAATATATAAAGTAATCAAACTTCCAAAAATTTACTCACAGAAAATGACATAGGTACAGAGAGGTATTCTTACAAAGATATTCACTGCAATGTCTTACACACAAAAATGCAGAAACAACCTAAATGCTCAATAGTAGGAAATGTGATAAATTATAGTATATTCATGTAATAAAACTTTAAATATGAGTGATACTTATTGACATGGAAAATAGATTCACAACATATTGGTGAATGAAAATGCAAATTACAGAACAGTGTTTGTATAAAATTACATACACAAGAGGGTCAGCAAAATGTTCATGGTCTTCTATGGGTGGTGACATTTCAGATGTTCAGTTGACTTTTAAATTTTCTTCTTTGTTTGTTTAAGTTTTTATTTAAATTCTGGTTAGTGGGATCCCTGGGTGGCTCAGTGATTTAGTGCCTGCCTTTGGCCTGGGGCACAATCCTGGAGTCACCGGATCGAGTCCCACGTTGGGCTCCTGGCATGGAGCCTGCTTCTCCCTCTGCCTGTGTGTCTGCCCCTCTCTCTCTATGTCTATCATGAATAAATAAATAAAATCTGAAAAAAAAATTCTGGTTAGTTAACATATAGTATAGTACTAGTTTCATGTGTAGGATTTAGTGATTCATCACTTACGTACAAGGCCCAGTGCTCCTCACAAGTACCCTCCTTAATACCCATCATCACTTAATACCCATTGAACCCATCCCCTCACCCACCTCCCCTCCGGCAACAGTTTGTTCTCTGTAGTTACGTCTGTTTTACGGTTTACTTCTTTCTTTTTCCTCCTGTGTTTGTCCATTTTGTTTCTTAGATTCCATATAAGAGTAAAATCATATGCTATTTGTCTTTCTCTCGGTGACTTCGCTTATGCTAAGTGAAATCCACGTCATTGCCAATGACAAGATTTCATTCTGTTTCATGACTAAGTTATGTTCCATCATATATGAATAACACAACTTCTCTCTCTCTTTTCTCTCTCTCTCTCTCTCTTTTTTTTTTAAGATTTTATTTATTTCAGAGAGAGAGAGTGAAAGCATAAGCTTGGGGAGGGGCATAGGGAGAGAAAAAAATCCTGAAGCACTCTCCCCACTGAGAAGGGAGCCCGATACAGGACTCGTTCCAGGACCCAGGGATCATGACCTGTGTGGAAATCAAGAGTTGGACACTCAACCAATTGAACCACACAGACACCCCTGTATACCACAACTTCTTTATCCATTCACATTGATGGCCATTTGGTCTCTTTCCATAATTTGGCTAGTGTTGATAATGCAGCTATAAATATCAAGGTGCATGTATCCCTTTGAATCAGTATTTTTTTATCCATGGGTAAATACCTAATAGCGCAATTGCTGGGTTGTGGAGTAGTTCCATTTTTAACTTTTTGAGGAAACTGTTTTCCACAGTGGCTGCACCAATTGCACTCCCACCAGCAGTCTAAGAGGGTTCCCCTTTCCTCACATCCTCACCAACATCTGCTGTTCTTTGTGTTGTTGATATTAGCCATTCTGACTGATGTGAGGTAGTATTTCATTGTAGTTTTGATTCCTATTTCCCTGATGATGAGTGATGTTGAGCATCTTTTCATGTGCCTGTTGGCCATTGGGATGTCTTTTTTTGGAAAAATATCTATTCACATCTCCTGCCCATTTTTAACTGGATTATTTGTTTCTTGGGTGTTGAGTTTGATTAGTTCTTCATACATTTTGGATGCTAACCCTTTATCAGATATGTCATTTACAAACATCTTCTCTCATTCTGAAGGTTGCCTTTCAGTTTTGTTGTTTCTTTTGCTGTGAAGAATTTTTATCTCGATAAAGTCCAAATAGTTCATTTCTTGCTTTTGTGTCCCTTGCCTTTAAAGACGTATCTAGTAAGAAGTTGTTATAGCTGAGGTCAAAGAAGTTGTTGCCTGTGTTCTCCTCTTGAATTTTGATGGTTTTCTTTTTCACATTTGGGTCTTTCATCCATTAAATTTTCTTCTTAATACTTTTCTGAATGATACGAATTGTTTTCCCTCTTTTCCTTTTTTTAAAAGATTTTATTCATGAGAGGCAGAGACACAGGCAGAGGGAGAAGCAGGCTTCATGCAGGGAGCCCGGTGTGGGACTTGATCCCAGGACTCCAGGATCATGCCCTGGGCCAAAGGCAGGCACTAAACCGCTGAGCTACCCAGGGATCCCCGAATTGTTTTTTTTTCTTAAAATGAGTATGAATTATCTATCCAAAAGCGATATAAAGCTAATTTTAAAAGGCAAAACAGGGATCGAGTCCCACATCGGGCTCCCTGCATGGAGCCTGCTTCTCTCTCTGCCTATATATCTGCCTCTCTCTCTATGTCTCTCATGAATAAATAAAATATTTTTTAAAGGAGATTTCTGGTGAAATGAATAAAAAAATACCTGTTTATTAATTTGTTTCCAAAATTAATTATTTATGATATAAACAATGGCTTATGTTGTCTTACTCTAGGAGGATTTAAAGATCCAGCTCTCTATACTTCTTGGTTGGAGCCTATTGATGCTTTCAATGTGTGGAAAACCCAGCGAGCCTTTAGCAAATATGAGAAGTCTGCAGCATTGGTCAGCAATAGCCAGTTCTTATTAAAGCCACTTGATACAATTGTGGGCAAAGCCTGGAATATGTTTGCTTCAAAGTAAGTAAAAAAATCTACAAACCTTTCTAACCTTAGGCAGATAATATCTTAAAATACAAGGCAGGATCTGGAATGTCTTGGTCTGTTTGGTTTGCTATAACAAAAATAGCCCAGACCGAGTATCTTATAAACAACAGAAATTTATTTCTCAGGAATTCTGGAAGCTAGGAAGCCCAAGATGAAGGTGCTGGCAGATTCCATGTCTGATGAAAACCTACTTCCTGGTTCATAGGCGGTGTCTTTTCCTTGTGCCCTCAAATGGCCAAATGGGCAAAGAACCTCTTTTAAAAGGGTACTAAACCTATTCATGAGGGCTCCACCCTCATGACCGAATCACCTTCCAAAGGCCTTACTTCCTAATATCATCACTTTGGGGGTTAGGATTTGAATGTATGAATTTTGGGGGAACACATTCAACCTGCAGCCTGGAATAATCGTGGCTACCACTATATAGGTGTGAAACTGGATCATGTTACTTCAGGTGTCATTTTTTTATCTGCACAGTGGGTTTACACTGAGGATATGCAATGATGATTAAATGAGATAATCATGTAAAATTACTTACTACAGTGCTGTTAATTGACTAGAGGATTTTTTTTAAATTTTTATTTATTTATGATAGTCAGAGAGAGAGAGAGAGGCAGACACATAGGCAGAGGGAGAAGCAGGCTCCATGCACCGGGAGCCCGACGTGGGATTCGATCCTGGGTCTCCAGGATCGTGCCCTGGGCCAAAGGCAGGCGCTAAACCGCTGCGCCACCCAGGGATCCCCGAGGATTTGTTTCTGAATGAAATGAAAGTAGAAACTTCATTACAAGGCTGGACAATAAAATAGTTTTCTAAAATAAGATCCTTGGAAGAATGGAAGAGATCCTGATCTTGTTCAGCAAGGAATATTGTGAGTTCAACTCCATCTGCTTCTAAGAAATGTCTACTTGGTACTAAGAAATGTGTTATCAGATTTTCTGACCTTGGCCACAATTACTTAATGTCAAAGGAAAATTCCTCATATCAATGGGCAAGGCCTCTATGATTAGCCAGGATTCCCAAGGGCCCCTGCTCATGACCGTTTCATAAGCCCGCACTCCCAGGACTGCCCTTTCCTAATATCGTTCTCTTCCCACTCCCATTAAATGGCAGCAGGCCTTCTTACCTCAATTTAATCCATGTCTGCCCTTGATATTCTTTTTAATATGATTTTTCCTGCCTCAGAACATTTTGCGGGTACGGGGTATTAAAAGGGCTACCTAGCATAACTGCAAATTAAGTAAAATCCTTGAGAGACTTCACTTCATTCCTAGAACTGGATGAATGTTTCTGCAGTTTCAAGGCTTGGGTAAAATTTCTTGGGTACTTTTTAAGAGTTTATATTGATGCCAGTCATCTCTGTAGAGTGTTGAATGTGTGCTGGGTTTGATAACCAAATCTGAATGTGCTTTTTTTTCCTGTGTGCTGCTTCTTTTTTTTTTTTTTAGATTTTATTTATTTATTTATTCATGAGAGACAAAGAGAGAGAGGCAGAGACTTAGGCAGAAGGAGAAGCAGGCTCCCCACAAGGATCCTGATGCAGGAGTCGATCCCAGGATCCTGGGATCACAACCTGAGCCAAAGGCAGATGCTCAACCACTGAGCCACAGGTGCCCCTTCCCATGTGCTTCTTACTGTCACTCTCTTGGACACTAAAAAAGACAGGAAGCTTGACATAAACTTTCACAGTTTGTGACTCTTTGGAATAAACATTAAAGCAAATATAAAACATTTAAGATGGGGATCCCTGGGTGGCTCAGCGGTTTGGCGCCTTCGGCCCAGGGCGTGATCCTGGAGACCCGGGATGGAGTCCCACATTGGGCTCCCTGCAGGGAGCCTGCTTCTCCCTCTGCGTCTCTCATGAATAAATAAATAAAATCTTAAAAAAAAAAAAAACATTTAAGAGAGTCTGCCATCTTCAAATATTCGGATCTACGAAAGTTCTATTTATTGTTTGATTTTAAGAGTTATTCATTTGCCTGAGAATCTTATATTTTACATTTTCTGTTTCTTTCACCAGAGCCTACATTCATCAGTACACAAAATTTGGAATCGAAGAAGAGGACTTTTTGGACAGTTTCACTTTGTTAGAACAGGTTGTGGCCAGTTACTGCAACCTCTAATCTTGAACAATGGAGAAAAAGTACCTTAAGTCATTTTCAGGCTAAAATATTTTTAATAGTACTTTCTCTGAAAGGTTTTCATATCTCTACCTTAAAGGAACAAAGTCAAATGCCATTTTCTTTGGCTTACTATGACCACAGAAAAGGAGGAAAACCTTTTAAACAGAGACATCATCATGTTTTCAATGAAAATGTCTACTTGATATTTTCATTTGTAAGAAAGAAATTGGTGCTCCTGTAAAGAAATTTGGAAACATTTTGCTGAGATGTTGGAACTCTGGAAGTATGCAAAAAAAAGGGAATATTCTGTTTTGTCCCCATGTTTCTAAGTCTTCCCTTTTTTATTCCAAAAAGGATTCACTAAAATAACAGCTAAACTTTCACCACACAATTTGAAGCTAAGAAATTGCAGTTCTGCTTTTAATTGAAGTGAGTGCTTTGAACCACAGGGGGGAGCAATTGTCAAATGCTAGATTTATAAATACCTCGAATATTTTATTCTCTAACAGATTTTCCACTTGAAGCAGCTATTTAAAAAGAGATCTCAGATTTTGTTAATAAATGTATATCATGGGATCCCTGGATGGCGCAACGGTTTGGCGCCTGCCTTTGGCCCAGGGCGTGATCCTGGAGACCCGGGATCGAATCCCACGTCGGGCTCCCGGTGCATGGAGCCTGCTTCTCCCTTTGCCTGTGTCTCTGCCTCTCTCTCTCTCTCTCTCTGTGTGACTATCATAAATAAATAAAAATAAAAAATAAAAATAAATAAATGTATATCATGCTTACATACAAAAGTAAGTTTAAAAAAAAGTAAGTAAGTAAATGTTTGCTTTTCTTAAATTTTCTAGGCATCAGAAAATTGGATCAGTTTTTCTCTGAGATCTTGAAATGCAAGAACAGAGAAACTTTTTATTCAACTAGTGCTTTCAGATTACTTAAAGGTATTCAGCTGGTGTGGAAACTGTGCTCATCAGTAAAAGGGGTAAGAGCTTTCACCAGAATTTCATGAAATTGAGAAAATTATCACCAAGGAAATATTGTCCTTGATGAAACTGACACATAGAGATGTGAGTCTCACTCAGAAGGACAAAACACACTTGGAAATTGGCAACTGAGTTGGAGGGTAATTGTGTACTTCTGTAAAATACATCACATGCAGTGTATTAATAAATGTAAAATAGGAAACAAATAGGAACATTTGCCCCTTCTGCCAAATCTACCAGTGGTGATTTATTTTTATATGGAAAAATGACAGTTCACAGCTTCACTGGTTTCTTTCTTTTCTTTCCATATGGAAATGATTACTTTTTTGCTGTTTTTCTTATCAACTGTTGCTATGATTAAAATTCTGAGCCATATCTTATTTCTAAGGAATGTAAAAGTGGTCTGTTCAACCACTAAAAGGCACACCCCTGTGCTGTACTTTGTTAACACAAGTATACTTGAAAAATACTCAGATAATTATTTTTACAAAATAAAGTTAAAAATAACTGTTTTACATTGAAACATCCAAAGACTGAAATAATTTCCCAAACTGAACCAGCATTAATGAAGACCTGGAGCTCACCAGGGGTTAAGCTGATTCTGAGGTATCTGCTAGAAGTGAAGCTTAAAGAAAGTCATAAGTAGGGATCCCTGGGTGGCGCAGCGGTTTGGTGCCTGCCTTTGGCCCAGGGCGCGGTCCTGGAGACCCGGGATCGAGTCCCACGTCGGGCTCCCGGTGCATGGAGCCTGCTTCTCCCTCTGCCTGTGTCTCTGCCTCTCTCTCTCTCTGTCTCTCTCTCTCTCTCTGTGACTATCATAAATAAATAAAAATTAAAAAAAAAGAAAGTCATAAGTATAAATCATTTTATTAAGATTTTATTTATCTATTTATTCATGAAACACACAGAGAGAGGCGGAGACACAGGCAGAGGGAGAAGCAGGCTCCCCATGGGGAGCCCGATGCAGAATTCAATCCCAGGACCACGACTTGAGGCAAAGGCAGACACTCAACCACTGAGCCACCCAGGCATCCCAGTATAAATCATTTTATATTTAAGAAAGGAATTCATGAGGTACCAAAGGGACAAGTTTATTTCTAATTTGGTAACTCATGGAGTCAATGGCAGGTGAATATTAGAAGAAAGCCCCAATTAGACACAGCTCTGGGTCTATTCACTTATATGAATAGAGCCTTTTTCTTTTTTAAGATTTTATTTATTTATTCATGACAGACACAGAGAGAGAGAGAGGCAGAGTCACAGGCAGAGGGAGAAGCAGGCTCCATGCAGGGAGCCCGATGTGGGACTCAATCCCAGGGTCTCCAGGATCACGCCCTGAGCCGGAAGGCAGATGCTAAACCACTGAGCCACCCAGGGATCCCCCCAAATAGAGCCTTTTTTATGATCCACAACACAAGTGCATTATTTGATGCGTGTAGATACCTAAATATTTGCAGACTTGTTTTAAACATTTCCATGGAAAAGTTGTTTTGGTCTGTTTGGAGTAACAAAAAATTTTTGCTATTAGAGTTGTGATTTTAACTTAAAAATTAGCGCACCTGGGTGGCTCAGTCGGTTGGGTGTCTGCCTTTGGCTCAGGTCGTGATCCTGGGATCCTGGGATCAAGTCCCACATTGGGCTCCCTGCAGGGAGCTTGCTTCTCCCTCTGCCTGTGTCTCTGCCCCTCTCTCTCTCTCTCTCTGTGTGTGTGTTTCTCATGAGTAAATGAATAAAATTAAAAAAAAAAACAAAAAAAACCACCAAAAAAGCTGATGCCAAAGCTTCAAGATAAGGGATGTCACTGAAAATGTACTCTGTGTAGAGAAAACGGCCAGTCAGGACAACATTAGAATCATAACTTCCTGGGCAGATAGACCCAGAAGCTTTGATCTTGCAATATATTAGATTACTGGGTAACTGGAGTACTATGTTTTTCACTCACATTATCCCACAGACCTGGGATGTACCCCTGCTAGGCAGTAAGTATAAAATCAAACTACTTATTTTCAAGTCTTTTCACACTCCTTCATTTGTGCTTTTTTTTTTTTTTTTAAGGTTTTATTTATTTATTCTTGAGAGAGACAGAGAGAGAGAGGGAAGCAGAGACACAGGCAGAGGGAAAAGCAGGCTCCATACAGGGAGCCCAACACAGGACTCAATCCCAAGACTCCAGGATCAGGCCTGGGCTGAAGGCGGCGCTAAACCACTGAGCCACCCAGGCTGCCCTCATTTGTGCTTTTGTCAAGAGTTCTTTAAGCTGTAGAACATGTTTGGTCCCATTAATTCCCTCTTGCTTCTAGCTTTGCCCCTGCCAACACTATCCAATCTGCAACATCTTTCTCCTTTGTTACTTAGATCTTAGTGAATGTATCCACAATTCACTGTTCTCAGTTCATTCATTCAATCAATATCTAGTCTGTGCCAGGTACTGACCTAGATATTAAGGATGTAGAGGTTAATACCACATAGTCTAAATGAAAAACCTTACAGTGTAGCTGAGTTTCTCTGAATGTCCTGATGCTCCAATCCTAGCTTCCTAATTATTACTTATTATCTTCCCTGTGTCCATGTTCGACTTTTTTTTTACAGGAAAGATGTAGTACAGGGAACAACAAACTGGGAGCTCTGGTCTGGGCTTTAAATTTGTCTGAAACACCTCCTCACTGGCTCTGTAGACTCTTCTGCAGTGTGCATACCAGTGATTCTTCTCCTGACCGCCATGTTTATCACACTTGAAATCCTGTCCAAAATTTTGTTTTAAAACATGCTCCATATGTTCCTATCACAGTATTCTCTCCCCATGAGCCCAAAGTTTGGCAGTCAACCCTTTCTTGTTCTTTAACCTACCTACCAAATATGGCTTTACTCACTAACTTGTCATTTTTGGCAAATAATCAATTATTTAAGCGATGTTTGCTCATCTGTATCGATCACATTGTTTTCTATGGGTTTTAGGGGATGTGAGAGCTAAAAAAATCTGGCTTTACATATCTAATTAAATAATTTCCTACTCCTATACTCTGAAATGTCTCAGATCATGCAATGTCCGCCTTATTAATAAATGGAATCCCCTTTCCACCAGCCAGAATGCTTGCACAAGAAGTTAAGATAAACAATGTAAATATTTCCAGTTTCTGGGCAACACAGTGTGGAGTCAGTGTTGTAGAAGATATGGCATTTAAGGGAGAAGAGGGAAAAAAGAAAATCCCAATCATTTAGATCCCAGGGAGCCAGTGACAGGAACAGATAAAAAGGAAGGTTGATGCCCCCTGCCCCAAGAATTGCTTACAAGCAAAGAATAGCTTACAAGCATTAAAAAAAAAAAAAAAAAAAAAAGACTTGATGGTTTCTGAATTATGGAATTTACCTAAAGATGAAAAATCTAAGAATATAGCTTAAAAAGAAACAGTAAGCTAAATAACGTGTCATCTAGTAAATAATTCTCTTACCTGAATTTATCTCCTTTGCTAATGATGGAGCCAGTAAGATGAACACTATTATGGCTTATCTAATTATATACATGGTGAGTACACAAAAATTCAAAGATTCTGTACCTGTGCTGTCCAGTAAGGTGCCATGTGCAGCTAGTGCTTTAAGTATAAAATACATGTTGGGTTTTGAAGACGGTATGAATAAAATAATGTACAATATAAATATTTTTAATTAGCTGTTGAAATGATATTTTGGACATACTGAGTTTAGTATTCAAATTGGTATACTTTGGACACCTGGGTGGCTCAGCGGTTGAGTGTCTGCCTTCAGCCCAGGGTATGATCCTGGGGTCCCATGGTCAAGTCCCACATTGAGCTCCCTGCATGGAGCCTGCTTCTCCCTCTGCCTATGTGTCTGCCTCTCTCTCTCTCTGCGTGTGTGTCTCTCATGAATAAATAAAATCTTTAAGAAAACAAAAAACAACCCAAATTGGTATATGTGGTTTTTTTTTTACATTTTATTTATTTTTTTATTTTTTTTTTACATTTTAAAATGTAGCTACTGAAGTTTTTAAGTTAGATATATGGCTTGAATTATATTTCTGATGGACAGGGCTATTTTAGACACTTCAGGAGCAAAGGCCTGGGAACTATAGGTACGGGAGTTGAACAAAGCTGATCCTTATTAAGTGAGAGGTCATGAGAACATGATAGTAAGAAACATGACATAAGGCAAAAGATGGAAGTTTCCTTTTAGGGAAAAAAAAAAAGGACTTTGCTTAAGCTCCACTCATGTAAATGGTATGAAAAAGGCAGGATGTGAGCTTAATTCAACAAACATCCATTAATCACCTGCAAGGAGAGACAGTGCCAGGATAGGCAGATTTAAAAAATGAGTTAGGGGATCCCTGGGTGGCTCAGCGGTTTGGCGCCTGCCTTCGGCCCAGGGTCTAATCCTGGAGACCCAGGATCAAGTCCCATGTAGGGCTCCCCGCATGGAGCTTGCTTCTCCCTCTGCCTGTGTCTCTGCCTCTCTCTCTCTAATAAATAAATAAATGAATAATAAATAAAATCTTAAAAAAAAAAAAGTTAAACCTGGCCTCTGTCCTTAAGGAGTTCACCATTTGGTAAATTCTTTGCTGCAAAGCATATATCTGGTTCATAGTAGAGATTATAGATTAATATAAATGTCTAAAAAACACTGCCTTGGGGTGCCTGGGTGGCTCAGTTGGTTAAGCATCTGCCTTCAGCTCAGGGCCTGATCCCAGGGTTCTGGGATCAAGCCCCTCTGCCTCTTCTACTCTCATTCTCTCTCCCTCTCCCTCTCTCTCTTGCTCTGTCAGAGAACCAGGCTCTCCCCTGAGCAGGGAGCCTGATGCGGGGCTCCATTCCAGGACCCTGAGATCATGACCTGAGCAGAAGGCAGACGCTTAACTGAATCACCCAGGTGCCCCATAAATAAAATCTTCAAAAAATTTTTTTGTCTCTGAGCCATCTTATACAAAAGACCCATTTAAGACAATATAAACTCAATATATTGAGAATGAAGAAATGCCTTTGTAAGTCCTTGCCTAAAATCTAAACTCCTGGTCCTGGAATTCCAAGACTACTAAAGTTTGGCCACTCCCACTGTTCCCTTTACTTATGCTGCAGTAGCCAAGACAAACAGAAATGGCTGTTAAATGTTATGAAAACCACACAGATTTGTCTATATGGTTCTGTTTAATTTTGTTCAGACAGGGATGGGATGGAGCGGTCTATCACTAACCTGAAGATACTGAGAGGTGACCCAGTGATCCTGGCTGCCCCTGCTTTGCCCCTTCTCCCAGGCTCCCAATACCATGAAAAATGGGGAGCTCAGAGCATTTTTGAAAGGATACATATTAAATATCATAGTAATTTCTTTGGGGGAGTACCAGTCTCAGAAGATTTCCTTTTTATATTATGCATTTCTTCTGCATATAAATATATATATTTTTAAGTAAACTCTTTGCCCAGTGTAGGGCTCAAACTCATGACCATGAGATCAAGAGTCGCATGCTCTTCCAACTAAGCCACCCAGGCACCCAGCATATTTTTATTTTAAACAAAGCTTTAAAAACCCAGTGTAGGGCAGCCCTGGTGGCTCAGCGGTTTAGCGCCGCCTTCAGCCCAGGGTGTGATCCTGGAGACCTGGGATCGAGTCCCACATCGGGTTCCCTGCGTGGAGCCTGCTTCTCCCTCTGCCTGTGTCTCTGCCTCTATCTCTCTCTCTGTGTCGCTCATGAATAAATAAATAAAATCTTAAAAAAAAAAAAACACCCATCGTAAAGGGAATGCTTGGGTGGCTCATTGGTTGAGCGTCTGCCTTCCGCTCAGGGTATGATCCTGGGATTGGGGATTGAGTCCCACATCGGGCTCCCTGTGGGAAGCCTACTTCTCCCTCTGCCTAGGTCTCTGCCTCTCTCTGTGTCTCTCTGTATGAATAAATAATAAAAATAAATCTTAAAAAAAAGTGTAAAGATAAAATAATCCAAATGATTTTTAAAAGGGTATTAACAACTGGAGACAGTTTGAAGAATGGAGGAATAAGTTAAACGAATCAGAAGGCAGTAACAAGCAGTGGAAGTAGTAAGCAGCATCATTGTTCTGTAAACTATCACATAAATAGGTGTAGAAATTACAGGATGCTCCATGTATGTTCAGGGAACAAACAGGAGGAAGGGGGAAATGAAGGACTAACTTTGGAGTCCTACTATATCAACATGTCCTTCTAATGAACACACTGCCTACTGCAGGGAAGACTAGTAAGTATATCTCACATACACACACAGTCTGGGAGCAGCCTAAAAAGCACCCTAAAATATAGGGTAGCTTTTGTATATGAAAGAACTTTTTACAATTAAAAAAAAAATCTTTTTTTAATTTATTCGTTTGAGAGAGAGAGAGAGAGGCAGAGGGAGAAGCAGGCTCCATGCAGGGAGCCTGACGTGGAACTCGATCCCAGGTCTCCAGGATCACATCCTGGGCCAAAGGCGGCGCTAAACCGCTGAGCCACCTGGGCTGCCCTAATTTTTAAAAAATTTTAAGTAATCACTGTATCCAAGTGGGCTTGAACCCACAACCCTGAAATCAAGAGTCACATGCTCCACTTACAGCTAGACACCCCTTACGTAGTTTCTTGAGACATTTTTGGTCTTTAAGATTTTATTTATTTATTCAACAGAGCATAAGCACAAGCAAGGGAAGAGGCAGAGGGAGAAGCAGGCTCTCAGGGAGCCCAACACGGGGTTCGATCCCAGGACCCCTAGATCATGACCTGACTTGAAGGCAGATGCTTAACAGACTGAGCCTAACCAGGCGCCCCGAGACATTTTTTGTCTTTAAAAGTAATTTCTACACCCAACATGGTGTTCGAAATCACAACCCCAAGATCAAAAGATGCTCTACTGACCGGAGCCAGCCAGGCACCTCTGTATGAAAGAACTTTTTACTTCCTCCTTGCAAAGAGCAGGGATGTCTTTTATGTTCCAATGGATTATGTTTGAAGAACGATATGTAGAGCATCTGAAAATTTGACTAGAGGCTCTACATTTTTCTAAAACCACTATTTTCAGCTTCCTTTTTCTCTTCTGAAATTGTGCAAAGCACTCCTACATACATGCTTTTACTAGATTGGCATCTCATTATGTCTGATACCATCAGAAAGCCAGGAACAGTGACACCCCAATTCTCCCAGGCTTCAAAAACTGCACACCCACCTAAGATTGGAATACTCAAGTTTTGTACCTCTCTTCTCCACCAAAGGATCATACACAAGTACATCTCTTCTTCTGAACTCTCCCGCTCCTGGTGAGTGGTATAATTGTGGTCATATGTCATTTATTCTGAACTCCTAGCCAGCCAACTTCAATAAGCGTAACTCATTTATTGAAACATGTAAACAACCCCAGCACCAAAGCAGCCAAATGGAAAGCCGCCTTGACCACATGCTCTAGAAGGTGTAATAAAGCCATGATTCTGCCTTTTGGCTTGGCAAAGGCAGTTGGGAGGATGCCCTCATACTTTCTTGGGAATACTCATGACATCTGGGCTCTAGGTGGCTGCCACTGCTGTCTAGGCTAGCACTCCTGGAATCTTGGACTCCAGTAGAAATATACAGGAAATCACATTGCCAAACTTTTCTCCTTATAAAGACAATCTATCCAGGAACTAGCATCCTCCCAGTTCTCATAGGGAGGAACCATTCATTAAGCAAGCAGGATACAACTGGGGTGAGGAATTTTAAAGCAGTTTCCTGTGGCCCCGAGGTCTGGTTACAATGCATCTTTTCAAGAACAGTGCTACATAACAATAAGGCTTAGATGATCACTTACAGGAAAGTATAAGGGACATATTACTCTAGAGAATTCTCTGAAAAAAGAATTCCAGTTTATTCTCTGACAAGTCACAAAGAGGTATAATGGATAACACACTCACCTGTTTAGGAGTTAGAAATCCTGAGATAGGGGCACCTGGGTGACCCAGTGGTTGAACGTCTGCCTTTGGCTCAGGTCATGATCCTGGACTCTTGGGATCAAGTTCCACATCAAGCTCCTCACAGGAAGCCTGCTTCTTCTGCCTGTGTCTCTGCCTCGCTCTCTGTGTCTCTCATGAATAAATAAATAAAATCTTAAAAAAATAAAAAAGAAACCTTGAGATACAGACCCATGCTGGGCAGTACCTTCCCTCTGCATGTTTGGAACAGACCATCATTTCTCTCTCTCAAACTTGCACCTCCTCCTGTATTCCTGGCTTGGTGATGGATCAGCACTGTTGTCTTCTCGGGTTCCTTCTTGACTTCTCCACCTCCTTTACTCTGGCCTCGCCTAGTAACCTGGTATGTCGACTCAGGTAGCCTCCCCTGTCTGCTTCTCCACTGCGATTTCACCTAGACCACTGCAACATTCACGCAGCAAACACTGTGAGCTTACCAAGTGCCAGGCCAACGGTGAACAATGGAGAGCACGACGGTGCCTGCCCTTACAGGGCTTATGTTCTAGTGGAGGAAGAGCAAAAACTAGAAAACAGATAAACTACTTGTGAGTTATGCAGGTGCTTTAAAGGATACAAAATGGGGCTAAGAATAACGGGTGGGTGGACTGACTTTAGGTGGCTCTCTTCTCCCCACCAAACACAGAGCTCTCCCACTTGTGCTTTCCTGCTGTCTCAGAAGGCTTTCTCTGGTTGAACTACCTTCCCTTTCCCTACTCTAGCTGGCAATTCAAATACCACATCCTCATGAAACCTTTCCTGATCCTTCCTAGTCAGCCATTTTCATCCTCTCCTCAGTCTTTTTTTTTTTTTTTAAGTTTTATTTATTCATGAGAGACAGAGAGAGAGAGAGAGAGAGGCAGAGACACAGGCAGAGGGAGAAGCCGACTTGATCCCGGGGCTCCAGGATCACACCTTAGGCTGAAGGCGGCGCTAAACCACTGAGCCACCAGCCACCGGGGCTGCCTCCCCAGTTCTTTTCTTAGCTAGACTTCACCTTACATTGTAGTTACCTTCATATATGTATTATTACTTCTAAGAAGACTCCGAGCTCCTAGAGGGAGAAGATTGTCATTAGCATTGTCTCTTTCCCACAGTACCTTAAACCCATAGAAATTTAAAAAGTGAATTTAAAAATGCCCCCAGCCCCACCTGCCCCAATGTGGCTAATACCACTTTAGCTCTAAATATTTCATAGGGTTATGAAGATCAAGTAAAATTTAACGTGTGAAAGTGCTTTGAAAGAGGAAAAAAGGTCTATACAAATAGAAATTGCTTTGTAATCATAATTAAAGCAAACGCCGGACTGGGAACCTGCCCACACAGGATGGCTAAGAATGGAGACGGCTTTTCCAACCTTGTGATATAAGGAAGCACAAAGACTGCTCATCTATTTAGATAGCAAAACTTTTAAGGCTCTGGGCTTGATTTTCTGTTGTCTCTTTCTCCATTGCCTGTGATCACAAGATGAAACAAGTATGTAGACACAAACAAGCTTGGACTTCTGTCCTGGACTTTTCTGTAGAACTGAATGTTTAAGAGCCAGAATGCTTAGGTTTGAATCCTTTTTCTGCATCCTTCCTTCCTTTTTTTTTTTTCTTTAATTTTTGTTTATTTATGATAGTCACACACAGAGAGAGAGAGGCAGAGACATAGGCAGAGGGAGAAGCAGGCTCCATGCACCGGGAGCCCGACGTCTCCAGGATCGCGCCCTGGGCCAAAGGCAGGCGCCAAACCGCTGCGCCACCCAGGGATCCCGCATCCTTCCTTCCTACACCAAACTACTAAACTTCTCTACCTTAATTTTCTCAGGGGTCATTGTATGGATTTTAATGTTCAACAATACCAAACAGCGCTGAAAACAGCGCCTGGTACAAAGTAAGCAAACAATCATTATCACAGTTACAGTAATCCACTGTACTTCCTGGTAAAGGGCACATCGGAGGTTGTTTCTAGGAGCTAATTTTGATTGCTGGTGTTACATGGTTATGCACAAAGAAATATACCATAGAAGGGCCATGGGAGTGGAGAGGGGCTGATACAATGGTCAGAATGGAGCAGAAGTATCTGAAGAGCCTCAAAAGCCTGGCCACTGTGAGGTGAGGCAGAGAAAGTTTGGTGCTCGTCAGGGGTTTAGTCCTGTCACTCAAGTGAAAGGACCTCTCAAGAGGCTGGGAGGTACATTAAAAAATGAAAGGCATCCTCTCATTTTTACCTTTCATATTTTATTTATTAAAGAATTTTTTTTTTATTTATTCATGAGACACACACACACACACAGAGGCAGAGACACAAGCAGAGGGAAAAGCAGGCTGGCTCCATGCAGGGGGCCCGACGTAGGACTCGATCCCAGAACTCTAGGACCATGCCCTGGGCCAAAGGCAGATGCTTAACCACTGAGCCACCCAGGCACCCCAGCCTTCTTTTAACTAATGTAAAGAGGTTGAGAACAACATAGTTCTTGGGGTGACTGGTGCACTTGGCTTCTGTACTACTGCTGAGAACCTGAGCTCTTTGTTTCCAACACAGCATGGTGGCCAAAGAAGGACAAGACTAATCTGAACAGTCATTTCCCACCTTCAGGGAAAGGCAGAAACATTTCTCTTCAAATCTCAAACTGCTTTACGCCACAGAAATAGATTTTCTTTTTCCCATCGGAAACAGGCTGGGACACACACAATTAAGCAATGCTGTGGGGTTGGTCAAAAGCGCCTGAAGGAAAAAGCTGCTCATACTCTAACCCCCTAAAAGGGATACATAGCAACAAAAGGAAATGGCACATTTAGGATAAGGTGGGGGAGAGACATGTGGCATACAAAGGCTTCCTTCTGAGAACAAGGCCTCTCCTGAGGCCTTTAGGTAGAAGGGTATCAAGTCAAGTTGCACTTACCCCCTGGAAACTCTCAAAAGAAGACAGTAACTGTTAGCTGAGATAGATGGCTTGAGGTCCCTCTTAGATGCCCAGAATAAGCCTTCCCCTCAAGAATTCAGGAATGTGGTTTCCAATGCAAATAAAGACTACATTGTAGAAATACTGCTGGAGTGTGTCCAAGCCCTCCCTCTGTCCTTTGAGTCATTTGGAAATAGTTAACAAACGGGTTGAACACCTGGGCTGATTACCCATGAAGGGGATTTCCAGACTCTATCCTGTAAAATCATCTCCTCCCCTCCCAAAGCAATTCTGTTCCATTCTCTCTGAATCTTTGCCCTAAAGACTCCAAATTTTCTGATTCTAGGCTTCCTAAGTTAGAGCAGTAACTGCTGCTGACACAAAGAAACAAGGAGCCAAGCAACTTTGTGCTTTTTAAAAAAGTTTATTTTAAATTAAAGGAACAGATGTCCAATGTTTCAAAAAGCCACACATTTGTGGATTTGGCTGACAAACCGTCTAAGCTGCATTTCGTTTCTGTTCCCATAGAGTCAGCCAGCCACTTACAACTGACTCACGCTGGGCCACAGTTTGGGCCAGTCTCCCAACTACACAGAATTAGAATCCCAAATCTCAAATGAATCCAGGGTGTTTGGGTGGAGAGTGGGGGCCATCTAAAATAAAGTTTTTCTTTTAATTTAGTAGTATCAACACCCACACAGCAAACTGTGCAAGGCTAGTAGGTCAAAGAGAATGAGCAAACAGTTGGCACCTGCCTATCCCAGTACCACGCAATTCTAAAGGCAATGAGTAAGCAGCTGTCCAGAACAGGTTTTTATTACAATCTCTTTTATGAGTACTGGTTAAATATGCAAATACATGTAGGTTATTTGCTGCAATTCAAGGCCTCACGCCCAAGGAAATGCATTACCTCAGGTGAACTCCTGGCCTTGCTGAAAAGGGCAGGAATCTAATCCCCTGACTACCAGACACAAATGACTCAATTGATTTTAGAATTTTCAAGTACATTATGTGCTTTCTTCTCCTTGTCTTTGAAAATAAAGGAACAAACATTTCAGATGCAACAGTTTTGCTTAGCATTTCACTTACCATGTTTTATGAATACCAGAGAAGCTTTGATCAATGTCAGTTACAAATGGAATGTTTCTTGGCTTTCACAAATGGCTATTAAACTCTTGCTTTGGGGGGTCTGGCTGGCTCAGTCAGTAAAGCATGAGACTCCTGATCTAGGGATTGTGAGTTCGAGCCCCACGTTGGATGTGGAGCCTACTTAAAAAAACCCAAATTCCCGCTTAAGTTGTTTTAACTATTTGTGAGCACATTAAATAACTATGAATAAAATAAACCAAATTTTTTGTTTTTCTAATAAAAATAAAACTTTTACGTCTATTGAGGAAGGTCTTGCATGACAACTTTTTTTTTTTTTCTTAACTGTTTTAACTATTTATACCCATCAAACCTCATTGGATATTCTAGATGAAGTTGTTTTTTTTTTTTTTTTTTAAGATTTTATTTTATTCATGAGAGACAGAGGCAGAGACAGATGCAGGCTCCCTGCAAGGAGCCCAACATGGGACTCAATCCCAGGACTCCAGGATCATGCTCTGGGCTGAAGGCAGGCCCTAAACTGCTGAGCCACCACGGCATCCCAAGATGAGGTGTTTCTAACCAGGTATTAAAAGTGGATATTCTATTTTTCCTCTACCTTCGACTTTTTTAGTACTAATGTCCTTTTAAAAATAAATTAGGAGGGATCCCTGGGTGGCGCAGTGGTTTGGCACCTGCCTTTGGCTCAGGGCGCGATCCTGGAGATCCAGGATCGAATCCCACGTCGGGCTCCTGGTGCATGGAGCCTGCTTCTCCCTCTGCCTGTGTCTCTGCCTCTCTCTGTGACTATCATAAATAATAAATAAACCAACATTTTAAGGTGCTAATGTTAGAAAAGTATTTTCAATTATTTTATAGTAAACTTTGTGTATCTGTGCTTTGTACTTTATGTTGCCTAGCTGGGGGCTTATTTTT
This sequence comes from Canis aureus, assembly GCF_053574225.1. Lineage (NCBI taxonomy): Eukaryota > Metazoa > Chordata > Mammalia > Carnivora > Canidae > Canis > Canis aureus. Next base: position 26,807,572 of record NC_135626.1, read on the forward strand.
ACATTTAACAAGGTTTTGGTTTTACCAAGTCAACTGGTTCTTTAATTTCTGCTTTTCTATTAATTTGTATCTTGGGTTTGACATTTTCACAGACTCTATCTACACCATAACAAGGGCATACATGCTAAGAGTATTTAAAAATGTGTGGGCAGCCCGGGTGGCTCAGTGGTTTAGTGCCGCCTGCAACCTGGGGTGTGATCCTGGAGACCCAGGATCGGGCCCCACATCAGGATACCTGCATGGAGTCTGCTTCTCCCTCTGCCCCTCGCTCTCATGAATGAATTAAAAAAAAAAAAGAAGTGTATGTTAGGGCGCCTGACTGGCTCAGTCTGTAGAGGATGCAACTTTCATCTCAGGGTCAGGAGTTCAAGCCCCATGCTGGGAGAAGAGCCTACTTCATAAAGTAAATAAGAACACAGGTTTTTGGAGTAAATGTGATGTTCTAATAAAATTCTTCCATGTGGGGCAGCCTGGGTGGCTCAGTAGTTAGAGTGTCTGCCTTTGGCCCAGGGCGTGATCCTGGAGTCCTCCCTGCATAGAGCCGGTTTCTCTCACTGCCTCTCTGTGTGGCTCATGAATAAAAATCTTTATTGAAGCCTTAGAACAACCTGGCTATTTCTGTTTTTTTACAGATGAAATCTGGGCTCAGAGTTTAAGAGTTCCTTAAGGTCACCTATACTAGAGGCATAACTGTAAACCACCATTAACATAGACTGTTGCACATGGAGGGAAATGGTTCTGAAAACATATGGCTTTTTGACACTATAAAAGGCTGGGAACTCTTATGAGCTCTTTACACATGGGTCAGTCAAAACACAGTTCACCTCTGGGTACAAAAGGTCAACCGGTTATTCCAATTAGTTTAATGCATTAATTGTACTCGAAGCAATCACTGTTGAGTTGTGAAAGTAAGACAAGCCTCATGCTGTCCTGCTAAAGCTACAGCTAGCATACAGCGCAATGGAAATTACAGGCTGAGCTTGTTTATACAGGAACACTTGCTACTGCAGATACGGAACTAGTGTACTTCAGAAACTTCACTCTAGCCTTATCTTTTTCCAATTTTTAGAGAATGAGGGTGGCCATCATCCAGATGAAAGTAAAAATCCCCCTTTCTTTCAAGCCCCACACTCCAGATTATACATAGTGTAGCAAACACTAGCGAGTTTCTTACACTGCATTAAACTGTTTGAAGGGAGATGTTCCCTGGTATGTAAGTGTATAAACTGCTGATGTAGTCCATTATCTCGTACTGCACTGCTCCAGAGTTGAGACATAATAAAGTACCACGAAAATTTAAGGCACAAAATGACACTTAAACAAAGTAGACGGAATTAGAATTCCCAGACCCTTTTTTTTTATTTGCAGTAATATCAAACCATCCACTTACACATTTTCTGCTGTCCCGTCACCTGGAACCAACTAGGTTTGTCTTTGGGATCATGTAGTTATTGTGTCCACTTTGGTGGAAGGAACCAACCAACCAGTGGAACAGAGGGTGACATTCTGCTCCAGCAGGAATCCAGCAGGACTATCTGAGCATGTCACACCTGAATGCTTAGTGGAGGGAAGGAGGACAACTGCTCTTCATTTGTATTCCAAACAGATTCATTTCAAAGTGAAAAAAACATCAACCTAAGTCAAATGTATTAAATACTTGGACCCTCAGTCTAAGAAACATTTTTCTTTTTTGAATACCCTTCCCTGAAATAAATTTACCTATACACTCTAAAGATTTAGGTCAGATAGTACGATTCATATTTGATTTCCTCTTTCCTTTCTTCAAACACCAAATAAAATGCAGGTGGAAGAGATGAAAACACAACTGGAAGCTGACTTAGCAATTTATGCTAATCCTAACGAATCTAAAAACTTATATTGGTTAATATGAATCTATTTAAAATAGAGCATCTGGGTACTGCTTTTCAAATAAAGAACAATCACATTGCCAGAAGGTCCCTGGGCAGAAAAAACGACCGTTAAGAATAATAACCTTTGCAGAACCCACAAGGCAGGTTATTTGTCCTTTCTTTATTTAGTTATGGTCATGGAGACCATCCCAATTTTCCATAAAATCTTCTCAATACTGCTGCAACATCATGGCATAAAAGATTCAAAGTGCCACCAGACATAAGGACCAGAGTTTTTGACCATAAACTATGAGGCTAGGTAATGTTTAAATGGGAATATTTGATATGGATGGTCAGATGAAAGATACCAAAATGTCAGACAGCCCATCGACTGCTGTTGCCATGAGATTCAACAGTCAACATCAGTCTGATAAGCTACCCGACAAGGTGGTACAGCCATGGAGATGTCACGACGGTAGGCAAAAATAAGCAGACATTTAGGCAGGATTTTATAAAACCATCAGGCATTGCTGGCCTGTTGAGATTTAAACCCAATTCTACTCTTAACATAATGTCAGAAACAATATTCCTAAAGAAAAAAAAGTGAAATTGTTTATTTTCCTCCCAAGCAAAACAAAATGGCCAAGTTCAACCAGAAACCTTCCAAAAGAAATTCACAAAAGAACGTAACATTTACTGAAGAAAGGCAAGAAAATTAGGTTACATATAAACGTAAATTTGTCAAAACCAGAGTACATGCTGAGCTAAAATTAACACAGATATGAGAGTGTAGTTTTTTGGAAAAAAGTGAGTTATTTCTCTTTGGTGCCCTTTAATCTGTACACTTTCATTTCTCCTGTTTTTCACAACCCCCTCGCTATGCAAATCTCTTAAGGTGCCATCTCAGCAATGTGTAGCAAGCTGCCCAATTCCAGCCTAACAAAAAAGTGCCTTGGTGGGGGCTTACATGCAAATAAATGAAAGGCTTAAGAAATTATGGTTGCAGGTGGATCTGGCAAGGCTGACCCTTAGTTGGTAGTAGCTAAAAGAAAGCAAAAAATCAAAACGCTCAAGAAAATGGACACAATTTTGGAATGATCAAAGATGTCTTTATAAAGTTTGTTCATGACTTCATTCTAAATATACAGAATAAAAAAATGGTGTCAGCTCATTCATGAGACACCAACCAGAATTGTTTCATACTGTTTCAAAATTTGACGATCAGTTTCCCAAGAGGGTGTGCAATGCTTCATAAAATGGCCTTTTTTTTTTTTAAAGGTAGGAGTGGAAGGGTTGGGCAGGATGGCATATTAAATTTTACCATGATAGACATGCAAGACTGTTATCCAATCTAGTATAATTTATATACATTTTAATGACTTAGAAAAAAAACCAAAGGAGTCATTTCTGACAAGCCTAAATGGCTTGACATATTCGACATACTTGGAACAGTTTTTTGGTGTCCGCAATTCTTTAATTGTACCATGTTGGCCTTTTGAATGTAACAAAGAAAAGGCCAGTTTCTGTTAAGTTTGCTGCTAAACATCATATTCCACCCTAATAAAATAGAAGTTGGATTGAATTGAGGGTGAATACCTTACCTTAACAAACAAAGGAAAATGAAAAGTATGTCAGTGCAAAATATGGACTAAACTGCTCTCAGGAAAAAAAAAATTTTTTTTAAATTGATACAGGTTGGAAAAGGGAATTTTCCTTCCTGGTTTGGAGTCCTCCCAATTTAAGGCAGAACCCATCCATTCTAACTTCTGCCGCGAAAACCTTTTCCTGCTTATTTAGTTTTCTCCTCTGAGTTCAACCGCTGCTGCATTCGTTTGGCATAACTTTGTGCCATGGAGTTAATGATGGACAGGATGAAGTAACACACCATTACAACGACCAACTTCTCAAACATCCAGGACAACCAGTTTTCTCCCTGCAAGAATAAATGCAGAACAATCCACGAGAAATGTTTCATTAATTCAGCAGTAAAAAGGCAATCATTTATAATATTTAAGGAAAATGATGAGAACTTAGAGCACATAAAGTCTAAATGAAAACAAGAAGTCTTAAGTCTCTAGGTACCTTGCAGTCTACATTCTGGTCTTTTTATAGCCAATTATTAAGATTTCACTTCGCTAGATGTAAAGTCAATGTTGATTCACACACTTTAAAATGAGCTGCAGTGTGACGTTGCCTCTATCTTTTACTACGTAAGAATAAAATTGATCAGATTCTGTAAGTTGCCATATAGATACTTGTAGAGAGTAGTGTCAAGATTGTTACGTAGTATTCTTGTTCCAGAATTGAGAGCAGTTTTAAAAAAAATATGCTATCTTTTCCTGAAGTCATGTTTGGTCAACTGAGGGCAACAAAGGGTCACAAAGGATCTAAGGCCATCAAAAAAAACCCCAAAACAAAACAAAAAAAACCCCCCAAACAACAATGGGGGCGCCTTCGTGCATCAGTTGGTTGAGCACCTGACTCCTGATTTCAGCTCAGGTCATGATCTCAGAGTGGTGAGTTCAAGCCCAGCACCAGGCTCCACACTAGGTGTGGAACCTACATTAAAAAAAAAAAGAAAAAAAAAATCCAACAAGTATGCTTCCTTCAAGTTTCCCATTTCAGGTTACTGCTTACTCATTCTCTTCTAGTCATTTCCTTTGCCACAGAACTGTTTACAGAAAAGGCAGGCTTAGTTTAAGTTAAAGTTCTTAAGTTCAGATATATAAAGAGCCTTAGTTGATTAAAAAAAAAAAAAAAAAAGGATTGTTTTTCCATCTCTGAAAAGAAAAATTGGGCAAAATGAAAGGAGATATTCAGGTGACCTAAGTCTAATACTTTCTTATGCTATAGAATGCTACAAATTTTAATTTTTAATTTACTTGGGAAGTATATTTGCTAATAAATCATTTAAGATCAAGGCAATAACTCATTCTACATAACAGATCCATTATTTTCCATTAGCTCTACCTTTGTTTTTTGGGAGAACATAGATACAAAACAGAAGTTACATTTCTGATTTAGACAACTTCCCAGGAGAAAGTAAATACAGCCTCTACTTCAGTTAAGGAAGACTGACAACAAACTTCTCTGTTTGCCTAAAAATGCCAGTGAGTGCTGTGAACATAATTTCAGCCTGAAACTGTGAGGGTAGGGAAGAGAAGAAAACGGAGGCAAGTCTCACCTGTTGTGTGCCCATTTCCCTTCTGTGGTGAAGCTTCTGCCGCTGGGCCTCCAGGTATTCCTGGAATGGCTTCTGCAGAGATGGACCTATGCCGGGGACAGCACTGGAAGCAGGGTACAATAACCCAAGGAAAAAGATACATTTAGGAAGAAAAGCAGGAAAACTGTTAAAGAAAAATCCACTTACCGCCTGGATTCAAAAAGCAGGGATTGGATAGGAAGAGAAAAAAAAGTACAATAATCAGCAGAGTTGGCAAATCCTCCAAACTCTTTTTAGTGGATAAAATTCATCCTTAAACAACACCTTATAGGAGAAAAATCTCTTCCACCAACATGTTTGAGAAAGTAGGAGCTGAGCCCCTTCTGGCAGAATAGTTCATCCTCAGAGTAAGGCCAGCTAAGCTGATGCTACACACTGGGGTGGCACAAAGAATCAAATGAATGACTTCTGAGAAGTCCCACATTTATCAACACCAGTTCCTGTAAGAACTGGTTTGAACCGATTAATAAGGAAATGACTTATGCTTGTGTCATCCCCAGTTGAAAAAGAAACTGCCCGCCCTCTCTCTGACTTGTCCCATCTTCTCAGAGGGGGGCGGTCCTTTCTCAATCTAAGTCCTTATTAGGACAATCTGTGCGTCATCCTTATCCAAAAAGAATGCATTAGCAAATTTGGGAGGCACCTCCCACTAGTTAGAAGTCAGTGATTAACAAAGGAACAAAGGAGGAACTATGAACTTTGAATCACTTCGTGGTTTATGGTAGATGGTTTGCATAGAAACTACAGTACATTACTAAACAACTTGTTCTGAAATGACTGGGATAGTGATCTTTGATTAGTTTATGTGCTCGGAGCTCCCTCTCACCCAGAGTATGTGGAGGCAGTGCTGTTAAACCGGTTTGGCAACCAGCTACCAAGATCCCGTTTTAGAAATGCTTGCAGGCGTTTTTTTTTTTTTTTTTTTTAAATGGTAACTTGAGGCAATTTAGGAAACATCTCTATTTTCTGTATCTTTTAAATGTTCTCATCTGCCATAATAGGGCTAAAAGGTAGAAGAGCCCAATCTCCTGAGGTATGTCAATAGGTATTTGCAACAGCACCTAATGCTCTCCCTTTTAAGTGCTAACTTCACCTCCTCTTTTCTAGAACAATCCAGTTACTGCTTTCTGTAATAAACAGCAGAGGAGCATAGGAAGAGAAGTTTTTTGCTACTATCTTTACCAGAAGCTAACACATACATAACTCCTGGCTGACACTTTTCTTTGATCCTGTTAACTATCAACCACCAAATACTTAATGGAATCCTTATTTTGTGCCTGACATTGTAATCAATGTTAAGGGAAAACAAAATTAAAAAATTGCAAGAAATAGTTCATGCCCACAAGGAACTTAAAATCTTTATGGAGATTCAAAACACACAGGCATGCGTGCATGTACACACACACACACACACACACACACACGCACATACACACGGATCTGTGAAAAAAAGAATTTACAAATCAATACTAAATTTTTTGGTACAGAAGACACAGTCCAAAGAATTGGAGAAAGAAAGGAGATCAGTGTGGGGTGAAGCTGTACAAAAAGCTCCTTTCATATATACTGCAGGATATGGGAAAAAAAGGCTGAATAGACACATGTAGTGGAGGCAATGGCTGCACTGACCAGACCCTAAGACCCATATGATGACATGAAAGATGGAAGAGGGCAAAGTCTCTTAACCTACAGCCTCAGTCTCTCTCATTGACTTTTTTTTTTTTTTTTAAGATTTTATTTATTTACTCATGAGAGGGGGGGAGGGGAGAGAGAGAGGCAGGGGAAGAAGCAGGCTCCAAGCAGGGAGCCCGATGTGGGACTTGATCTCCAGGACCAGGCCCTGGGCTGAAGGCGGCGCCAAACCGCCGGCGCCAAACCGCTGAGCCACCCGGGCTGCCCTAAGTGCCTTTACATTACTACCCATTCTGGTGTAAACCAGAAGAGCTGTGTCTGAGTTATGTTGCTGTTTATCAGTAATGATTCTGACTACAACAGGGCAACAAGACAAACTTTCTCAATTAATTAATTAATTAAAGTAATCTCTATACCCAACTTGGGGCTCAAGCTCACGACATTAAGATCAAGAGTCAAACACTCCTCTGACTGAGCCAGCCAGACTCTCCCAAACTTCCTCTCTAAAATAGAAATTTTCCTTGGGTAAATTTCCTTTTCCTTACATAATGCATAAAGGAATGCAAGTAGCTCATCCATTTACACCTGAAACAAACCAAGTGAATATAAAAAAAGAATTCCAGTAAAATACATGTGTAAAAAATGGGCTTTGAAGATGGGAGTTATAAGAACCTTGCTTCGGATATTGATTAATATTCACTCTTTTTTTAAAAAAATATTTTATTTACTTATTCATGAGAGACACAGAGAGAGAGATTGAGATGCAGAGACATAAGTAGGGAGAGAAGCAGGCTCCATGCAGGGAGCCCGATGTGGGACTCAGTCTTGGGACTCCAGAATCATGCCCTGGGCTGAAGGCAAGCGCTAAATCCCTGAGCCACTCAGGCGTCTCTCATATTCACTTTTTTTTTTTTCATATTTACTCTTAATAACAATACACAAGGTGCCTGGGTGGCTCAGTTGGCTAAACATCTGCTTTTGAGCTGGAGCCCTGGGATAGAGCTGGAGGGCTCCCTACCCAGCATGAGCCTGCTTCTACCTCTCCCTCTACCACTCTCCCTGCTTGTGCTCAAGCTCTCTCTCTCAAATAAATAGGTAAAATCTTCAAAAAACAAACAAACAAAAACAACCCCCTCAAAACCCCACAACCCTATGTCATTGTTTTAAACTCCCAAGGAATAAAAAATAAAAAATTAAAAAGAAAGAAAGAAAGAAAGAAAGAAAGAAAGAAAGAAAGAAAGAAAGAAAGAAAGAAAGAAATAATAAACTCCCAAGGAAAAGGATGTCTGGGTGGCTCAGTTGTTGAGCATCTGCCTTTGGCTCAGGTCATGCATGATCCCAGGGTCCAGGAATCTCGTCCCACACATCAGGCTCCCCATGGGGAGCCGGCTTCTCCCTCTGCCTATGTCTGCCTCTCTCTCTGTGTCTCTCATGAATAAATAAAAAAATAAATAAAAATAAACTCTGAAGAATAGCCAGAGTCCAGGCATTATATTTTTTTAAGATTAAGAAAACCCTTTTATTTATAAAAGCTGAAATGACTGAAATGAAATGAATAGCTAGGTTATACAAGAAATGACTTGAAAATTCTTTTCCTCTAAGAATTGGATTCCAATATATGTGCCTTGTTCTTTCTTCAGACTTGTAACTTCACACTTGAGTTGAGCAGAAATTTGGCTTACAGTTTCCCTCAAATCATTCTTGGGCTCCATTCTGGGGCCATTATTGAAAGAGAAAATGAAGAACTAAAACCCAAATGTTAGAAAGGTTCCACTTTTTTGTTGCTGTGGTTGAAGGGAGTAAGGAAGGGACTAGCAACAATCATTCTAGACTCCCTTCAAAATAATCTGAAAAATTAAATGACTGCCATTGTTATTGTTAAGTCCACTAAGAGCTCCACTCTAGTTGATAGAGAATATGCCATTACACATTTACATTTATCTACCTATCTATCTAATCTATCATCTATCTATCTATCTATCTATCTATCTATCTATCTATCTATCTATTTATGAAAAATAGTTTATTTATTTGATAGGGGGAGCACAAGCAGTTGGAGTGGGAGAGGGAGAAGCAGGCTCTCCTCTGAGCAGGGAACCTGATGTAGGCCTCCATCCCATGACCCTAGGATCATGACCTGAGCCAAAGGCAGACACTCAACCAACTGGGCCATCCAGGCACCCATACATTTACATTTAGTGATGCGCAATTTTCAGTTATCTTGGGCTAATGCTACGATTAATACTATCAAGGGACTATAGTGTTACATGCTTTGAATAGTTTTTGGTGGGGTGGGATATGTCTTGGTGTTGTTTCTCTTAAGAGACCAGGAAAATAGCTGAAAACGGAGAAGTTAAAAGTTTTTTTTTTTCCTAAATATTTTATTTATTTATTCATGAGAGATACACACAGAGAGAGGGGCAGGGACATAGGCAGAGGGAGAAGCAGGCTCCATGCAGGAAGCCTGATGTGGGACTCGATCCTGGGACTCCAGGATCACGCCCTGAGCCAAAGGCAGACTGTCAACCACTGAGGCACCCAGGCATCCCAAGTTAAAAGTTTTTATTGCAATATATTAACCAAAACTATCATGAAAAAATGTCACATGATCTAATAAATCTGAAAAAATGAACATACAGGTATTAAGTTACATAACTATTTGTCAGATCCTCTTAATTTTTATATATTCATCAAAATTTTAGTTTTATTTTCTTTTTTTAAAACATTTTTTTTTAATTTTTATTTATTTATGATAGTCACAGAGAGAGAGAGGCAGAGACATAGGCAGAGGGAGAAGCAGGCTCCATGCACCGGGAGCCCGACGTGGGATTCGATCCCGGGTCTCCAGGATCGCGCCCTGGGCCAAAGGCAGGCGCTAAACCACTGCGCCACCCAGGGATCCCTAGTTTTATTTTCATTGCTCTATCTCTACAAACAATGGCTTAGGCACAGTTGCCTTAGTTTATACAAAGCACACTTAAACTAGAGTTTCCTTAATTTTTAAAATAAATTTAAAAAAATGTTTTAAATTTATATATTCATGAGAAACACACAGAGAGAGGCAGAGACACAGGCAGAGGGAGAAGCAGGCTCCTCACAGGGAGCCCGATGTGGGACTTGATCCCCAGATCTGGGATCACGCCCTGTGAGGAAGGCAGATGCTCAACCACTGAGCCACCTAGGCATCCCTAGAGCTTCCTTAATTAACACTAAAGTTATTTTAGTAATGGACTACATAAAAATTGTGATTACATCTGTCACTCTTTACATGCATTTAAGGCAAACAATAATAACCAGCCTATGACCTCATCCCTCAAGTTATTTTCAAGCCGCAGACAGAAGAGTCCATTCTGACATTTAAGATTGATTTAAGGTACATATGTGGGGAGTGGGAAGAATAACTTGCATTCCATCTCAGTGGTTTTTTGCAGTTGGCTTAGGAAATAGCTGCAATGCCATTCTTTGAAAGCCATTAAATTCAGAGTGCCCTGTGTGTGCACCTGGCCAAAGACTCATCTCAACCGGTAGCTGAATGAGTACTCCATCTGCCATTAGGTGCAGATTAAGTTCAAAATATTACAGTTTTGTGATATAGAAGAACATAAAGTTGGAAGGGAACAAACACAGACAAAACTATTTTTCAGTCAACTGTTGGTCTTAAATATGTTTAAACTAGCTTTGTCAGCAGCCACCTTTTCTAAGCAAGAAAGCCTTAAAAAAACAAAAAACATAAAAAACAAAAACCAAAATTGATCTCGTATGCTTTTCCTTACTGTAGACCCTCAACATAGTGGGTAGAAAAAGCTTTGTGAATAGTATTTATCTTGATATTTATTTTCTTGGCATATAGAACTCATTAAAAAACAAATTTCTAACAATTTTTGAATTTTTGTTATTGATTTTAATAAAGGAAAAAAAAACCCTCAGAAAATCCAAACAAAAGAGGGAAAAAAACAAAAAACAAAAACAAAAAAACATGTAAGTCCAAACCCACCCAGAACTTGAAAGTTGGTTTCATGAGAACAATATTTTGTCAAGCTTATATATTCTGGTAGGTGTTAAAACAGAAACAGGACAAATTTCTTTGTAAAATTCTGTCAAGGTCCCTGACCAATATGCAAACAAAATCTATATTATTTTTCTATAGTGTTTAATACACATGTGACTCTGCTTCTGAAAACCATTTATCTGATAAGAAATCTATATTTTAAACTCTCCCCATACTGACTCATTGTATATAAAGGTCTCCATTATTCTTTGTACCCACAAAAGCCAGAAAATCTTCCAGAGGAAGCATCACAATCAGCAGAGGTTGCACAGAGTGGGTGGTATGATTATTTTTCACAATGCTTAAATTTTCATTTTGTTGGTTATTCCTGGGCTCACACCCATTCCAAAAATTTATCAGTCATTATTATTCCTGTTTTCAAGGGACTTCTTTGAAATTAACTCTCAAATAGACTGGTTCAACAGATATAAAAAACACACCTTTTGATTTACTTTCAATTTCTTCTCCATCATGGTCAGTCATCAAACTAAGACTTGTCATTAGAAAACCTGAAATTTTCCTATTCATGATTCTGTTTGGATTTTTCCAGCCAGCTTATTTTTTTGTTTTTATTGTTACTTTGTGCCACCATAAAAGTTAGGCACAGTGTTTAATAAAAGAAATAATATGAACTTAAAAAAAATTGATGTGTCCTGTTGTTTAGACCTACTTACACAGAGCTGTCTTATATAAAGGTTAAGCAGTTAAAATAAGGAATTAAGTGGGTATGAATAAAGTAAATGTTTTATTTAATATAGGCTCTGTTCCATTCTTAACCACTTTTTTGAGGATCTTAGCATTAATGCGTGTAGATTACAATGGCTTTCTTGAAAACATACTGTCTGGGGATGCCTGGGTGGCTCAGTGGTTAAAGCGTCTGCCTTCCGCCCAGGTGGTGATTCTGGAGATCCGGGATCAAGTCCCATGTCAGGCTCCTTTGCATGGAGCCTGCGTCTCCCTCTCCTGTGTCTCTGCCTCTCTCTCTCTCTGTCTCTCATGAATAAATAAATAAAATCATAAAAAAAAAAGAAAGAAAGAAAACATACTGACATCAGTTCCTAGTAAGGCTATAGGGTAATAAGCCTTTATCTTTCTTAGAAAAAATTATAGGCACAATGTTTTTTTTTTTTTTTTTTTTAAATCCCCGTTTCAGGGCAGCCCGGGTGGTGCAGCGGTTTAGCACTGCCTGCAGCCCAGGGCGTGATCCTGGAGACCCGGGATCCTGGAGTCCCACGTCCAGGATCTCTGGGATCCTGGAGTCCCACGTCAGGCTCTCTGTATGGTGCCTGCTTCTCCCTCTGCCTGTGTCTCTGCCCCTCTCTCTCTCTGTCTCTATGAATAAATAAATAAAATCTTAAAAAAAAAATAAATTTCCTTTAAAAAAAAAACAATCCTCGTTTCACTGGTTGTGCTGTGCTTTGAGGCTGATTTATTTAACATCCCTCTGATGATTAATCATAATATCTAAATAATATTCTCAGGAGGTGATTAGTCAAATCTCTGATAGCTTGTAAATGGAAGAAAAATGTTTTTAGAATAAACTTAAGGCCAAGGGTAGTATTAAAGAAAAGTTAGGGTTTAATCAATTCTACTGTAGTTAGAATTCAAAAGCATTATACAGATTTTTTGCAGTAAACTAATGATGCCTAGTACTTTTTGATAACATAAAAAGTGGCTTTTAAGGCTAGAGGAGCTTAGACCAATGGTCTGTAAACATTTTTGATATATGTATTTTTACATATGCAAATAGTAAAATGCACAAATACAAATTTTTTTTACAAATACAAATTTAAAAGGATAAAATAAAGCTAAAATTTAAAAAAATTCTTATTTTAATTAATTTTTAAAAAATATTTTATTTATTTATTCATGAGAGACACAGAGAGAGAGAGAGGCAGAGACACAGGCAGAGGGAGAAGCAGGCTCCATGCAGGGAGCCTGATGTGGGACTTGATCACGGGACTTCAGGATCACGTCCTGGGCTGAATGGTGCTAAACTGCTGAGCCACCCAAGGTCTCTCGAAAATTCTTAATTTTAAATGTCTTACTAAGTACGATGGCTATTGTGCTATTGTGAGTGAATATTTCAAGGCATATTACACATTTGTCCTTGATTAAAAGTAGTAATTTCTAAATGTGTTTGCTGATTTCTATAGACATGTATACTAGGAACAGGTTATATGTTAATGCTACAACTTTTTTATGGTTTCTTGTGACTATACTATTACTACTCTCTTCCTTCAACTGTTTCTTTATAGTAAACTTTTATTTTTTTATTTTTTTAATTTTTATTTATTTATGATAGTCACATACACAGAGAGAGAGAGACAGAAACATAGGCAGAGGGAGAAGCAGGCTCCATGCACCGGGAGCCCGATGTGGGATTCGATCCCGGGTCTCCAGGATCGCGCCCCGGGCCAAAGGCAGGCACCAAACCGCTGCGCCACCCAGGGATCCCTATAGTAAACTTTTAAAGTCACTTGTCTGTTTTATGAGGGTTAGTTTAGTTAAAATTAGGAATTATAAATCTGATTAATGAGGCACAGGAAAAACAATCAATTGCAAAAGGCTCTCTGTAAATCCCTTTTGTATTGTGGAACTCCCACTGTTCCCCTAGCCCATTTTTGTATTCCATGAGGTGTGATTTTCTGACATGTGGCCTGAGGGAGCCATCCTCCATATGTATACAGTCATATAAACTGTGTATCTATGTGCTACTATAATGTTATATCCCTAACAAAAAATACACAAAAAAGAAAATAACAAAGATGAAAGTAAATATAAATAGAAGTTCTAAAAAAAAAAAAAAAGTTATTTTACTTTAGTCCCATTCCAATGGTGGAGACCACTGTTTGACCATGAAGCTAAACTTCAAGAGGTATAAACATTTTACCTGGGGATCCCTGGGTGGCTCAGCGGTTTAGAGCCTGCCTTCAGCCCAGGGCGTGATTCTGGAGTCCCAGGATCAAGTCCCGCATCGGGCTCCCTGCATGGAGCCTGCTTCTCCCTTTGCCTGTGTCTCTGCCTCTCTCTCTCTCTGTCTCTGTCTCTCTCTCTCTCTCATGAATAAATAAAATCTTAAAAAGAAATTTTTTTTTTTTACCTTATTCCTAAAAAGGTATAGTTAGCAGACCAATTCAATGCTGTGCTGTTGGGTAATATATCAGAAAGAAAAAAAACTATTTCTACAAAGATGCAGACTGGATGTCTTTTTTGCTCAGACTTCTTAATGGTCATTTATAAAGATGGTCTTTAAGAATCTAGATAGCCAAACCTTGAGAGACTGAAACCCTGTGCCCTCAGTTAGAACATAATTATATTTCAAATGAATATCAGGGTCTTCAGAATTTTCTTGATTGGGTGAGGATCACCATATATAAATCAATAAATCAGATTTATCCTGTAACTCCAGGGAATTCTATCAACTGAAATTTGGCCTAGAAGGATAGGAGTAGAGAGCCCTATTATTATATGGAAAATTGTCTCTTAGACTCAAGCCAACAGATTCTTCTGCTAAAGAGACTGAATTTTACAATGAAGGCACTAGTAGGATATATGTTCAGGGATAAAGTAAAAGCTCTTTCCCATCCCACTCCCCCTTTACAGGCTGGTATTGTCTTCTGTACATAAGAGGCAACGATAGCATGCTGAAAGTTCAAGAAGATGATGGGACTAGCAATTCCTTTTTTTTTTTTTTTTAAGATTTTATTTATTCATTAATAAGAGACACACAGAAGAGGCAGAGACACAGGCAGAGAGAGAAGCAGGCTCCAATGAAGGGAGCCTGATGTGGAACTCAATCCCAGGACTCCAGGATCATGCCCTGGGCCAAAGGCAGACACTCAACTGCTCAACTACTGAGCCACCCAGGTGTCCTGCAATTCCTTTTAAATTTTTTAATTTTTAACTTTTTTTTTTTAAAGTAAATTCTACTCCCAAAATGGTGCTCAAACATGACTCTGAAGATCAAGAGTCTCATGCTCCACTGACTAAGCCAGCAAGGCGCTCTAGCAATTAATTCCCTTTCTTGGTAACAGTCTTATAATCTTGTTTCCAGAAATGTGCACATTTTAGTCAAACACTACAGAGTTAAGTTGTCCGTCACCCCCCCCCCCCGCCCCCCACGCAGTGATCTAAACAGGCTTAACGGTTAGTATTTTAATGAGTTGTCATTTCCTGTCTGATAAAGATTCTCACAGTATTTAACCACCAGTTTCCCTGGGGCCCAACCAATACTAGAGCTCTATTCATAGTGACTCAGAATGGATCTCAGACTCCAGGCCTGATTCAACAATGATAGATTGCCCTCCAAATGAAACTGTCTCCTCATAAGGTAGATTGTTCTGGAGAAGAGAGGAAGGAGGAGTGTAGTTTATCATGCAATCATTCTGAAGAAGCTAAAGGCCATCGTGCTGACCTTCATTAATATTTATAGCCTTCCAGTTCTCAGAGATTAGAGAAAGAAAAAAAGAAACAAATTGGTACTTAATTAACCCAGGAATATGACAAGTAAATGAACTGGTGCTAATTGCAAATCAACATATATTTAACCTAATAAAAATGGGATCCCATAATTCTGTAAGACTGGAATGAAAGGGTTATTAATTTTCCCACATAACTGAATGGAGAATCTGAATCTTTGAAGCTAATATTACAAGAAAAAATTGTTAACGATGTATTCTACTTGCTTTTGGATCTGAAATGTGGTAGCCCACCCAAGCCAAATTCCTTTATATCTTAGGATCTTGAAAGAAAGAGTACCCAACAGAAAATAAAGCCAAAATGAAAATTATGTACTACATTAACAAATCCAGGGCTTCCTCAGATACAAAAGTTTGGGTTGATAATCTCCGGCACTGTCTGAAATTCATGGTGATTCAACCTCAGGATTTGGAATTAAAACATCTTGAATTTCATACACATCTGTGTCTCTTTCAAATGATTAAAACCTCTTTTGTACTCAACGTTGGTCCATTGTGTGCTCAGTGGTATTATAAACATATGACACCATCAGTTTCTAAGCAGCTGGGTAGAAGGAAGACCATTGCTTTATCTAGAAACATCAGGTGTATTGTTGCTATTGGCTCACAACATATTTCCATCACAGACGTCTTTTAAAAAAAGAATTTGCAATTGCTCTTGCTTTTGAACATTTAGAATTGTTTTCTATCAAAGTCGGAATGGAGGTAAAATCTCCTTATAATTAGCAGCTACTCTTTGAATTATGCAATCACTAAAGGGACATTTTTGAAAACAAAACTTCAAATCAGAATGTAGACTTGAACAGCAGGAGCCAAGCAGGCATTTATGTTAATGAATGAAGCCAGAGCTAAAGGAGTGGTCTATAAGAACCTAAGCGACTGGCTGCCAAAACAATACCCTGTAAAAACTCAACTGATTCCAGTTCTAGAAAATGGCAAACCGGTAGCAGCTTTATACAGTAATAAATCTGTGTCTGGCTTGAAGACCCACTGTGTTCTAAGGATGAAATCAGCAACAGGGACACATATATCCAAGGACAAGAATAAAGAAGAGTTTATAGAATTTTATTTTATTTTAATTTTTTTAAAGATTTTATTTATTTTTTCATGAGAGACACACAGAATGAGGCAGAGACACAGGCAGAGGGAGAAGCAGGCTCTCTGCAAGGAGCCCAATGTGGGAGTGGATCCCAGGACCCCGGGATCACGACCCAAAGGCAGATGCTCAACAACTGAGCAACCTGGGTGTCCTGAGTTTGTAGAATTTTAAATTCATGGTGAAAGGGCATAAAAACTTACTGACCTTTAGTCATTCAAAATGGCATGATGGTGTGTGGGCAAAAAAAAAAAAGAGATCAGAATTCAATCTCATCTAAGAACAATATAATTATTCCGACATTAGTTAGGCAGAAAATCACTAAATGCAGTAGATAACTAAGAAAAATGTTGTGATCTGTGTCCTTAATGAACTTAACCTAGAAGGGTGATGAGAGAGAATTAAAAAGAAAATGCATTTAAACCTACAGTACGGGGACACCTGGATGGCTCAGCGGTTGAGCGTCTGCCTTCGGCACAGGGCGTGATCCCAGGATCTGGGATTGAGTCCTGCATCGGGCTCCCTGCGAGGAGCCCGCTTCTCTGCCTGTCTCTCTCTGTCTCTGTCTCTCTCTCTCTCTCTCTCTGTGTCTCTCATGAATAAATAAATAAAATCTTAAAAAAAAAAAAAACCTACAGTACAAAGGCCAGTAGATTTCTCCCTCAAAGTAACACCTGCAGCAACTAGTTACAGCTAAACAAGGTGAGTATACATGTAAAAAGGAATGGACAGAAAGAATTCACGCTGAGTCCTTTTCAAATTCACACAATAGCCATTTGAAACTAGCGCTCTTGTCCAAAACTACAAATTCAAGTAGATTACTTCACTGCTTTCTATAGCATTCCCTCAACATTCCTCTTTCCTATTTCAAAAGATCCCGGAATCTTTACTCCAGATTTGAAGGAAGAAATTGTTAAAGAAAATAATCAATCTACTTAGGCTTTTGATCTTACCTCTTGGATCCTATCTCCATCTCTTGCATTTACATGAATTTAACTTCTCTGTGTGTTTCAGATTCCCCATCTACACAGCGACAGTACCTTACAGGTTTTATTACGCATATGCAATAAAATGTATGTAAAGCATCTGGCCTAGCATGTTCTTTTTTTTTTTTTTTTAAGATTTTATTTATTCATGAGAGACACACAGAGAGAGAGAGAGAGAGGAAGAGACACAGGCAGAGGGAGAAGCAGGCTCCATGCAGGGAGTCCAATGTGGGACTCGATCCCGGGACTCCAGGATCATGGCCGGGGCTGAAGGCCAGCACTAAACTGCTGAGCCACCCAGGGATCCCCTTGCCTAGCAGGTTCTTACTAAATGTTAATTTCCAATCCACATCCTTTCCTTTTTTCATTTCTATTTTCTTTTTTTTTTAATTTTTTATTTATTTATGATAGTCACAGAGAGAGAGAGAGAGAGAGAGAGGCAGAGACACAGGCAGAGGGAGAAGCAGGCTCCATGCACCGGGAGCCCGATGTGGGATTCGATCCCGGGTCTCCAGGATCACGCCCTGGGCCAAAGACAGGCGCTAAACCGCTGCGCCACCCAGGGATCCCCATTTCTATTTTCCATCTCTAGTTCTTTTTTTTTTTAATTTATTTTATTTTATTTTATTTATTTATGATAGTCATACAGAGAGAGAGAGAGGCAAAGACATAGGCAGAGGGAGAAGCAGGCTCCATGCACTGAGAGCCCGACGTGGGATTCGATCCCGGGTCTCCAGGATCACGCCCTGGGCCAAAGGCAGGCGCCAAACCGCTGTGCCACCCAGGGATCCCTCATCTCTAGTTCTTTACTAGAGTCTTTCCCTCAGCCTAAAAATATACAGATGTCTCGTCTCTCCTAATAATGAATTAATTCATTTAGTCGACAAATATTTACAGAACACTTAAAATGTGTCAGACATGACCTTGACCTACCTTTTCCTTTAATCAACAATTCTATGTAATACAATATAGTTCAGTTTTAGTTTTCATCATTCTACAGAAATGTTGAGTGGGCATTATTATTATATAATTATGGGCAGTAGTAACTTCCAGTACAATGACAATTTCTCATATAGTCTAACTTCGGAGTTCCTGTTTTATCCGTTAGCTATGCTGCCTCACAATATCTCCAACAAAAATATAGAAGAGTTAAAGTGTCAAAAGAGAAAATAAGAAACTATAGGAAGAGGATATGAAAAGGCAGGAGTTTTCCACCTAAACTGCAGATTATGCTAAAGTTAGTGTATACGACTGAGTCTCAGCAGCTAGGGTGTTAAAACTTAGTGTATCAGGCAGCCCTGCTGGACGCAGGGGTTTAGCAGGGTCTGTAGCCTGGGGTGTGATCCTGGAGACCAGGGATCGAGTCCCACGTCAGGTTCCCTGCATGGAGCCTGCTTCTCCCTCTGCCTGTGTCTCTGCCTCTTTCTCTCTCTCTCTCTGTGTCTCTATGAATAAATAAACGAAATCTTTAAAAAAAACAAAAAACTTAGAGTATCTTTCTTCAGTTAATACAAATATTTGTATTCTATACTTCCATAACTTTTTCTGATTATTTTATTAATGATCAAAGTAAAAAAGAATCAACTACATTAACCATTTTATATTTTAAAATGAAAGAATAGATCTTCTTTCTGTAGAATAGAGTCCAGGCAAACATAGCTCATTCTGACCACTTGTTACAGAGTAAGGAACAAGAAACATTGTTAAGATTCAAGCACTTAATTACTCACTGGTTAAAACGATCTCTCTTGCCACAGGCAAGTCCACTCTGAGGTCAAACATCAAGTTAACTCAGAAACAGGAGACAGCAGAGTATGGAACATTCTGTATCTGGTAAAAAGTCCCTGCTCCAGCCAACCCCCTCCCCCAAGTTCAATGATTGAGTTATGGAAACTTTCCTGTGTGGTAAAACTAGGGACTTTGTCTTCCAATAAGACCCTGGCAACCTGACAATGAGCCAATGTTCTGCATATGGTTTGTTACAAGTCATATGCTTAATGTTATTTTCTGGGAATTCTCATCCTCTATTTGGTGAGAAAACTGGAACATGTCATTTTAATCATGATTTTAAGGTTAGACTTGGTCATGCTCTTTAAGAAATATGTCCAGGTCTCTCTCATTGGAGAAAGTTTAAAATAAAAAATCATTTAAAATCTTATTTTAAAAAAAACGAAACAAATATAATGCCTTTAAAGCTCTAAACTTGGGGATCCCTGGGTGGCTCAGCAGTTTAGCGCCTGCCTTCCGCCCAGGGCATGATCCTGGAGTCCCAGGATCAAGTTCTACATCAGGCTTCCTGTATAGACCTTGCTTGTCCCTCTGCGGGTGTCTCTGCCTCTCTCTCTGTGTCTCTCATAAATAAATAAATAAATAAATAAATAAATAAATAAATAAAACTTTATAAAGCAAGCAAGCAAGCAAGCAAGCAAGCAGTAAGCAAGCTCTGAAGTTCTCTCTTTGTTTGGTTCTGTTCCCTTACTTATTTCAACCTAAGACACCAAATAGTTCAAAACTCTATTACATGCCTAGTTGTTTTTTTTTTTTTTTCCCAGAACCTTTCTCTGTCCCTCTACAAAACATACCATAAACCAAAAGGCTTTTTCTCAAGACTATTATCTGTATTCTAACATCTCTCAGATTACAAAACTGATTCATTACATCTGTTCAGGTTTCCGTATATAACTAGACAAACCCTTTGATTTAGGAAAAGATAACAGAGATACCTTTCCTTAAACCTAATGACATTAGGGATCGCTGGGTGGCGCAGCGGTTTGGCGCCTGCCTTTGGCCCAGGGCGCGATCCTGGAGACCCGGGATGGAATCCCACACCGGGATCGAATCCCACGTCGGGCTCCGGGTGCATGGAGCCTGCTTCTCCCTTTGCCTGTGTCTCTGCCTCTCTTTCTCTCTCTCTCTCTGTGTGACTATCATTAAAAAACAAACAAACAAACAAAAAAAACTAATGCCATTAGCGATTGCTTTCCAGAACTGTCCAAGTAATAAATCTACCAATTATTATTTCTAATAATAATTAGAAAAGAAAGGGATCTATTTACTTATAAATTCCCAGTAAATTTTGAAGGTAGAGCTTACATTCTCTCTGCGATCTTAGGACTGTCATACAATGACATACTGTACTAAAAATACCAAAGGCCAAGGGTATACTTAGGGTATTATACTTAGCTGGGCTACTTCCTAGTTACATTAAGGCTAGAGCCCTCTGGAAAGGAATATTTCTTTCAGTCATCAGTATAGCATTCATACCTCTGTAAAATTAATACTAAACTGCACCACCAAGATATGGGGGTGGGGCGATGGCAGTGAGCAGTTTGACAGGTAAGAATTTGCCCAAATTTGGTCCTAGACAAAATTATCTTTTTCTTTTCTTTTCTTTTCTTTTCTTTTCTTTTCTTTTCTTTTCTTTCTTTTCTTTTCTTTCTCTTTTCTTTTCTTTTTGCTTTGCTTTTCTTTGCTTTTCTCCTCTTTCTCTCTCTTTCTTTTCCTTTCTGATTTTATTCATTTATTTATTTATTCATGAGAGACACAGACATGAGACACAGAGAGAGAGAGGCAGAGACGCAGGCAGAGGAAAAGCAGGTTGCATGCGGGGAGCCCGACGTGGGACTCAATCCCCGGTCTCCAGGGTCACGCCCTGGGCTGAAGGTGGCGCTATACCGCTGAGCCACCCGGGCTGCCCATTCTTTTCTTTCTTTCTTTTTTTTCTTTTTTTTAAGATTTTATTTATTTATCCATGAGAGACACACACAGAGAGAGGCAGAGACACAGGCAGAGAAGCAGGCTCCATGCAGGGAGCCCGACATGGGACTCGATCCTGCGTCTCCAGGATCACACCCTGGGCGGAGGGTGGCGCTAAAACGCCGAGCCACCCGGGCTGCCCCCAAATGTTCATCGATGGTAAATGGATTAATAATTCCCAATGGAATAACATACAGCAGCCAAAATGAATAATATTCAGCAACACATAATAATATTGGTAACATAATAAATGAAAAGTATAAAACGACTACATATAGTATAATACCCTTTCAATGAAAAAAAACTAAAGTAGAAATTATATAAATGAGTTATTTATAACCACTCAGAGCCCATTTCCTTATTAATAAGAGGGAAAAATATCCATCATACAAAGTTATAATTAGAAGTAAACAGTAATAATAACTATGTAAAGTGCTCACTATGTTAAAAAAAAATAGTATCCTTGAGGCACCTGGGCTGGCTCAGTCAGAAGAGTATATGATTCTTGGTCTGGGATGTGAATTTGAACCCCACGTTGGGTGCAGAGAATACTTACATAAATAAATTAATTTAGAAATTAATATCCTTGGGGAAGGCCAGGTGGCTCAGCGGTTTAGTGCCACCTTCGGCCCAGGGCATGATCCTGGAGACCTGGGATTGAGTCCGGTGTACGGCTCCCTGCATGGAGCCTGTTTCTCCCTCTGCCTCTGCCTCTGCCTCTCTCTCTCTCTCTCTCTCTCATGAATAAATAAATAAAATCTTTTAAAAAAATGCAAAGATCGGTTTAAAAAAATAAAAATAGATATTAATATCCTCAAGAATTATTTGTACAATCTTTGATGAAAAACTTCATCCTTTCTCCCTCTGCCTGTGTCTCTGCCTCTCTCTCTCTCTCTCATGAATAAATAAATAATTTTTTTTTAAAAAAGGGGAATCCCTGGTGGCTCAGTGGTTTAGTGCCTGCCTTCGGTCCAGGGCATGATCCTGGAGACCTGGGGTCGAGTCCCGCATCGGGCCTCCTGCGTGGAGCCTGCTTCTCCCTCTTCCTGTGTCTCTGCCTCTCTCTCTCTCTCTCTCTCTCTCTCTCTCTGTGTCTCTCATGAATGAATAAATAAAATATATATATATATTTATATATATATATATATATATATATATATATTTTTTTTAATGATAGGCACGCAGTGAGAGAGAGAGGCAGAGACACAGGCAGAGGGAGAAGCAGGCTCCATGCACCAGGAGCCCGACGTGGGATTTGATTCCAGGTCTCCAGGATCGCGCCCTGGGCCAAAGGCAGGCGCCAAACCGCTGCGCCACCCAGGGATCCCGAATAAATAAAATCTTAAAAAAAAAAACACAAAACTTCATCCTAGTTAAAGGTCAGGATTTAGGCTTTCCCTCAATCCTCCCTGAGAGTACACAATATAGTCACTTAAAAGTCTACCTTTCTAACAGTCAACAGAAACTGGAAATAAGACTAAAAACATAGGCAAAAACAAAACAAAACAAAAAAAACCCCACAGGCAAGAAAAAACTGAGACTGAAGGCGTTTTAAAAATCCACATGCCTTGGAATGTTATATCACTGATATGAGTATGCTTCAACTAAACTGTAAAATATTTTTATACAGGACATTTCCGTTTGTTTGGAAGTTGGAAAGGTTGTCAGTTGCCTCCTGAACTAGAGAAGAAATGCTACCCAAAGAAACATACTGTTTGAGGGGTGCCTGAATAGCTCAGTAGGTTAAGCATCTCACTCTTGACTTCAGCTCAGGTCATGATCTGAGGATTGTGGGAAGGAGCCCTGTGTGGGCTCTGTGCTCAGCCCTGTGTGGGCTCTGTGCTCAGCGGGGGGGTCAGCTTGGGATTCTCTCTCTCCTTCTGTCCCTCCTCTCCCCCTCTTCCTGCTCACTCATTCAAATAAATAAATGTATATTTTTTTTATTTTTTATTTTTTTAAAATATTTTATTTATTTATTCATGAGAGATCCAGAGAGAAAGAGGCAGAGACACAGGCAGAGGGAGACGCAGGCTCCACGCAGGGAGCCCGACGTGGGACTCGATCCCGGGACTCCAGGATCATGCCCTGGGCCAAAGGCAAGCGCTAAACCGCTGAGCCACCCAGGCTGCTCTGTATCTTTTTTGAAAAAAGAAAGATGTATTATTTGAAAAAGAGCAAATAGAAGTGGATGCAGAGAGAAGTTAAATAACTGGTTTGGGGCAGAGTTCATATTCAAATCTCAATTTATTTTGTTCAAAGGCTATGCACACTATTCATATTCTACTTCCTAGCTCTTCTTTACTGTTTGGGTTCATTTTTCATTCTTCCTTGTCTTAGTATATCATCATTTTAAATTTGAGTTGTTGCTTTTTTTGGTCTTGTCTTTTGATTTTTTTTCTCTATAATTGTAACTCATCACTCCCATAGTTGTTTTTATATATATAAAACTAGGGCAGCCCTGGTGGCTCAGCGGTTTAGTGCTCCCTTCAGCCCAGGGCACGATCCTGGAGACCCGGGATCAAGTCCCACGTCAGGCTCCCTGCATAGAGCCTGCTTCTCCCTTTGCCTGTGTCTCTGCCTCTCTCTCTCTCTGTGTCTCTCATGAATAAATAAATAAAATCTTTAAAAAAATAATAATAATAAAAAATAAAACTATATATAGCTTCAAAATATCCTTCAAAAGGCTATATTCCAAACTTTACTAGTTTAGTTTGATCAAGTGCTAAATGATTTATAGTTCAATAGTGTAAAGAGAGACAACTAACAATCAGAAGATAATATTATTACAGCAAGCTAGAGGTACTATTTTTGGTTCAACTCAGCAATGGGTCAAGGGAGTCAATTTAACTTCTTCTCTTTTCTGAAATAAATTGCTAAACTACTTATTATGATTTATAATAATCAATTTATGACTACTAAAAATTCATTCTCCTTATTGAACTTTAATTTTCAGTCTAGGCTTGGTGAGTCTATTTTTCATTTGAATACTTGTGTTGTTTTATTTTTTAAGATTTTATTTATTTATTTGAGAGGGAAAGAGAGAGTATGACAGAGAGAAGTCACTAGCAGGGGATTGGGGTAGAGGGAGAAGCAGACTCCCCACCAAGCAGGGAGCCTGATGCAGGACTCAATCCCAGGACCCTGGAATCATGACCTGAGCCGAAGGCAGATGCTTAACCAAGTCACTTAGGTACTTCCATTTGAACACTTGTATTTATTTATTTATTAAAATTTTTTTTAATTTATTATTTATGATAGTCACAGAGAGAGAGAGGCAGAGACATAGGCAGAGGGAGAAGCAGGCTCCATGCACCGGGAGCCCGACGTGGGATTCGATCCCGGGTCTCCAGGATCACGCCCTGGGCCAAAGGCAGGCGCCAAACTGCTGCACCACCCAGGGATCCCGAACACTTGTATTTAAAAGCATTTCCTACTTCAAAATATGGGAAAACCAATCATGTCAAGCACAACTGTTGTATCTGATTAGAAGATTATTTTTTCCTGACAGATATGAAAAATATACCAATTGGTATCTGGTAATAAAGAATTATTATCATCTGCTAAGTCTGATTATACTGTTTAATACGTTATCTAGAAAAGAAGTTGATGAGATAATCCTTGTGGATAACACTGGGGAAAAGATGAGGATATCAAGACATTCCAGTATCTATCTCCTGAAAACAATTTTAAAAATATGATACCACTGGACGCCTGGGTGGCTCAGCGGTTGAGTGTCTGCCTTTGGCTCGGGGCATAATCCCAGATTCCCAGGATCGAGTCCTATATTGGGCTCCCTGTGTGGAGCCTGCTTCTCCCTCTGCCTGTGTCTCTGTCTCTCTGTATCTCTCATGAATAAGTAAAATCTTAAAAAATATATATAATACCACCCCTTTAATTCAATAAAGATTGGATTCTAGCAGGTCTTGAATATCTTAGGATAACTTTATGCAAAACCATCTTTAAGAAGGAAGAATCAGGGGCACCTGGGTGGCTCAGCTGTCAGTTGGTTGAACATCTGCTTTAGGTTGAGGTCATGATCCCTGGGTCCTGGGATGGAACCTTGCATCAGGATCCCTGCTCAGTGGGAGCCTGCTTCTCCCTCTGGCCCTCCCCTTGCTCATGCTCTCTCTCAAATAAATAAATAAATAATATCTGGGATCCCTGGGTGGGGCAGCGGTTTAGCGCCTGCCTTTGGCCCAGGGCATGATCCTGGAGATCCAGGATCGAGTCCCACGTCGGGCTCCCGGTGCATGGAGCCTGCTTCTCCCTCTGCCTGTGTCTCTGCCTCTCTCTCTCTCTCTCTCTCTCTCTCTCTGTGACTATCATAAATAAATAAAAATTAAAAAAAATAAATAAATAATATCTTAAAAAAAAGAAAGAAGGAAGAATCACTGGGTCACTGGCTGGTTTATTTGGAGGAACATACAACTTTTGATCCTGAGGTTGTGAGTTCAAGCTCCATGTTGGGTTTGGGTATAGAGATTACTTAAAAATGAAATCTTAAAAAAAAAAAAAAAGAACCACTAGATTTTTTTTTTAAAGATTTTATCTATTTATTCATGAGAGACACACAGAGAGAGAGGCAGAGACAAAGGCAGAGGGAGACACAGGCAGAGGGAGAAGCAGGCTCCATGCAGGGAGCCTGACATGGGACTTGATCCCAGGTCTCCAGGATCACACCCTGGGGTAAAGGTGGTGCTAAACCGCTGAGCCACCTGGGCTGCCCACCACTAGATTTTTTTTGAAGGCTGTGCTAGATGAGATATTAAAGGTAAGAAATAACTACTTTTGAAAACCATAAGAAATTCTAACTTTAGGGGATCCCTGGGTGGCTCAGCGGTGGCGCCTGCCTTCATCCCAGGGTGTGATCCTGGAGTCCCAGGATGGGTCCCGCATGGGGCTCCCTGCGGATGGAGTCTGCAGCTCCCTCTGCCTGTGTCTCTGCCTCTCTCTCTGTTCTCTCATGAATAAATAAATAAAATCTTAAAAAAAAAAGAAATTCTAACTTTAATTTGTTGGCCTAAGATTATAAAGATCCTATTATTTCTGTTTACTGTAGATAAGTTATATAACTTGAGAAACTCCAAAGGCTGGGAAAACAGAAGATTCTGGGCTATGAAATGATATGCTAATTCTTATCAGCCAGATCTTTACATGGGCACCCTGTGTTCATTATATCCATTATATATTTATCATTCTAGGTGCTATAGATACAATATAATAATCACATACCCTCAAACATAAATGTAAAAACACAACTGTCAATGCATGTAGTACATACTGTTATGAACAGATGTCCCTAGAAAAGAGGATATCTGATTGCAGTTAGGGAAGGCATTTTGTTAATATAATAGTTGAAATCTAAAGGATGTTATATAGGGGTGCCTGGATGGTTCAGTTGGTTAAGCATCTGACTCTTGACCTCAACTCAGGTCTTTTTTTTTTTTTTTTAAGATTTTATTTATTCATGATAGAGAGAGAGAGAGAGAGAGAGAAAGGAGGGTGGGCAGAGACACAGGCAGAGGGAGAAGCAGGCCCCACGCAGGGAGCCCAACGCGGGACTTGATCCTGGGACTCCATGATCACGCTCTGGGCCAAAGGCAGGCGCTAAACCGCAGAGCCACCCAGGGATCCCCTCAGTTCAGGTCTTGATCGCAGGGCCATGAGTTCAAACCCTGTGTTGGGTTCTGTGCTGGGCACGGAACCCACTTAAAATGAATAAATGAATGAATGAGTGAATGAATGAATGAATGAATGAATGGCATTATCTGGGCCAATGATTCTCAGTGGGGTTGGTGGAGGTAGTGGAGGCATAAGTGCATTAGGATATTTGGTAATGTCTGCAGACATTTTTGATTGTCATGGCTAGGAGATACTAGTACCATCTAGTGAGTAAGAGGACAGGATGCAATTAAGTATCTTACAATGCATAGAATACTCTCCCACAACAAAGAACTAGCTGGCCTAAAATGTCAATAGTGCAAAGGTTAAGAAACCCTGAACTAGGCAAAGGAAAAACCACAAGCAAGTAAAGACCATAGATGGAAGACTCAAGAAAAGAAAATTATATGCAATATATCATACAAGGCTCTCTAGACAATATTTTAGCTTTATCTTAAGAAAGTAAAACAAACAAACAAACAAACAAAAAAACGAAGAAAAGGGTTTTAAGAAGATGAGGAGCTGGAGGAAGGACAGTGGCAGTGACATACTCAGATTAATATTTTTATTTTTTTTATCTATTTATTTATTTTTTTTCAGATTAATATTTTTAAAATGTTACTAACTGCAGTATGGAGAACAGACTGGAAGGGAATGTAACTTGATGTGTGTAGATAAGATAGGTAGTTACCTAATCTAGCTTTTTAGAAACTCCAAAGGCTGGGGACACAGAAGATAGTGGTAGTGAGTATGTATAAAATGCTGAAAAACTGCCCCCCTTTTAAAGATTAATTTATTGTTTATTGTATATATAGAGTGTGCATGTACATGTAAGCAAGTGGGGGGAAGGGGCAGAGGTAGAGAATCTTTAAGCAGACTCCCTGCTGAGCATGAAATCCACTGGGAGGCTTGATCCCATGACACTTGAGATCATGACCTGAGCCAAATCAAGAGTGGGATGCCCCGATGGATAGAGCTGCTACGTGCCTGGAAAAACTTCCTTTTACAAATGCTCAGCTTTGGAACAGGAGAAGGGAAGAAGGTATAGTGCTACATCCACAGTCACTCAGGTAACTTCTGGGTTTGTGTAGTACTCAGCTCTAGGCCCTTTGGAATTCTAGAGGTGGAATAATAGCTCTAAAAACAGATGAAATGTCTTCTTTGTATTTAAAAATAAGGAAAAAGAATATTTCTGCTTGGTTTCTGAATGTGATGTATGGTAACTTATAAACCAGTTATTTATAAGGATCCAGAGAACAAAAAACTAGAGTAATTACATTTTGATGGACAAGCTATAATCCACATTTATAATCAGAAGATTAGGAAGTAATAAAACCAGTAGCTGGCCCCACTGAGTATATTCTCAAAAATATGTTTTTCTTCAATTATTATATTAAAACCATAATAGAAAATATTAAATACTATTTTATTGTAAAATATATCATATATAGAAGAGAATATACACATATACATATATATATATATATATATAAAATACACGGTTTAAAGAATAAAACTAATACTCATGAACTCACTTCCAAATGGCAATTTTTTTTAAATAGCAAAAATTTTCATAAGTGTTTTAATTTTTAAATTTTTTTTATTTTTTAAAAAGATTTTATTTATTCATGAGAGACACACACAGAGAGAGGCAGAGACATAGGCAGAGAGAGAAGCAGGCTCCATGCAGGGAGCCTGATGTGGGACTCGATCCCAGGACTCCAGGATCATGTCCTGGGCCAAAGGCAGATGCTTAACCACTGAGCCACCCAGGCATCCCCAGAAGTTTTGTTTTATAAATGGCTTTTGAGATAAAGATTTATGGTAAAATTACATAAAGAGTACTTTCTACCATTGGGCAGTTAATCTTTTTTAAGATTTTATTTTTAACTAATCCCTACACCCGATGTGGGGCTCAAACTCACAACCCAGAGATCAAGAGTTGCCAGCTCTATGGACTGAGCCAGCCAGGTGCCCTTGACCAGTTAAACTATTAAAGGAAAAGAAAACCTTTCACCTATAAACATTGAATAAAAAAAAATACATAAAAAAAGTTTCATTATCTGACAGTATTCCCATTCTAGTTGATAATTAATTTGACTAACCAAAGAGTCTACTGTTTTATCAAAGTACTCTACAAGTATGTGACATTACCATTTAAAGCATAAATTGTAACTGACTTTACTCACAACTATAAACACAAAAATAAAAGCTTTGGATAGTCTAGCCTTTTAAAATGGCCGATTTTTTCTCTAGTGAAGTAATAGGTTCATAACTGACATATTTTGTAATATTATACCATCTTATGCCTTATTTAACGAAATATTGATTTTTATGTAAGATTTATATTTAAATTAAATGCAACTGTGTATCTGGCATCCAATTTTGGCTAAAAATCATAGCATTGTACTAAAGCACAATTAAACTGTAATAATACACACATGTCTTTTATATAAAGAGGATTTCTTATTTTTTTGGAGGAGCAACAGTCTCAAACTTCAGTTTTTTTTAAATCAAGAATTCTATGGCTTTAAAATTAACATTTAATTAAAAATCTAAAATAAGGATTATTTAAATTTCATCTTTCCCTGCTGTAGGGTAAGAAAGTCTTCAATTTAACTAATAACAGGGCAAAAGATTTCTCCTCAAAAAATAAAAAGGTATCAGAAAAATTCTGTCCCAATAAAATTTTTTATACATTTTCTTCTATTTGAACAGTGATGACATTAATATTAATCCACAAATAATTACTCACCCAATGAAAGCCACCATCTGCTCCACTATGTGTTTGCTGAATGTTATTATAACGAAGATTTTCTGTAGAGAAAATACCAGTTAAAATAAGTATCTGTTATCAGAAAACCTCAATATAAATTAATAATCTGTTAAGAGTCTAAAAAGGCGAGGTGCTGCTCCAAATACAATTTTTAAAATTCTTAAAAAAAAAAAACAAACAAAAACACCACTTGCCTCGCAAATGCTACCTACTTTGTATTTTAAAGATGTTTTTCCTTAAGCACGAATCAAGTCTTACAGGACACATGACTATGTCTGAAGGAAAAATGTGAGTCATGAAACCCAAGG
Organism: Canis aureus; assembly: GCF_053574225.1. NCBI lineage: Eukaryota > Metazoa > Chordata > Mammalia > Carnivora > Canidae > Canis > Canis aureus. The sequence continues at coordinate 26,837,389 of NC_135626.1, forward strand.
CTGGGTGGACATTCCACATGTACTATGGATCTTAGAGTGGAGTATACAAACTGAAGTCATGGGTTCCCACACAGCCATTACCAAAATTAAAGCTGGTCAAACTGAGGACATGGGTCTGGGTTAAATCTAATCCAGAGGATCCTGAAAAGCCTGTACATCCTTCGTTGAAAGTTTATAGAAGTTATTACAAAAGTTTCATTCTCAGAACCTGAATGATCTTGGACTTTTAGGCTTATGTACAAGCAAAAGCATCAATGGGTTACTGAGAATCATGATCAGAATTGGGTCATTTTCAATTTGGTGCTACTGAAGTACTCTCCTTTTTTTTTTTTTTTTAAAGATTTATTTATTTGAGAGAAGAGAGAGTGTGTGCACAAGCAGGGGGTAGGGGCTGAAGGAGAGGGAGAAGCAGATTCCCTGCTGAGTAAGGAGCCAGATGTGGGGCTCGATCCCTGGACTCTGAGACCATGACCTGAGCTGAAGGCAAAAGCTTAACCAAATGAGCCACCCATGTGCCCCAGTACTCTCCATTAAGTAAAGATGCTGATACTTTAGTTATAAGTAAAGATGCATTTAGTGCTAACAGGTAGCAAATATCCTCAACTCAATTATTTATTATTATTATTATTATTATTATTATTATTATTTTATTATTTATTTATTCATGAGAGACACAGAGAGAGAGAGGCAGAGACACAGGCAGAGGGAGAAGCAGGCTCCATGCAGGGAGGCCGATGTGGGACTCGATCCCGGATCTCCAGGATCACAACCTGGGCTGCAGGCGGTGCTAAACTGCTGTGCCACCGCGGCTGCCCCAATTATTTTTTTGAAGTATGTATGTACGTATGTATGTATGTATTTATTATTTTATTTATTTGACAGAGAGAGCATAAGCAGGGGGAAGGGTAGAGGGAGAAGCAGAAGCAGACTCCCCAAGGAGCGGGGAGGCCAATGTGGGCTCAATACCAGGATGCTGGGATCATGACTTGAGTCAAAGGCAGATAGATGCTCAACCAACCGAGCCACCCAGTTGTCCCTGTTTATGTAACAATTTAAAAAAGATACTACCTATCTTATGAAAAAAAAAGCATATAGATGTTAAAAATAGTTACAAGATGGATGATGATTTCATAAACAGTTATACACATGGTGTATGAAGATTATGAAACTAACAAGACAATTATTACAGATTATTTAGGGAGAAAAGCACTCATATATAGGGATCCTTCTAGTTTCTATAAAAGCCAGCCATTGGAGCTATAAATCTTTCACTAAGAATTAGAGCTAATAGTTTTGTCTCTCAGTGATTTCACCACCATGAGTTTTCCCTACCATAATTTCCTAACATTGAAAATAAGCCAATGCCCAGATAATTGCATAATTCCATTGCTTGAAAACAAAACAAGACTTTGACTTTCTTTTTATATGTAACAGCTTGAAAATTCACTGTGCTGGGTAAGACATAAATGTGTCAGATATTTAAGAACATATGTCTCATCTCAGAGTCATTCGGGCTAGAGGTCAGAGTGGAGATTCTACCAAGTAAACAAAAACCATAGACCACCAAATAGCCCACTCAACCATGTGTGTAGAGGAAAGGGTTGAGTAGGGAAAAAAAAAAAAAAAAAGATATGGGCGTAGAAAACTAACAGTGCCAGAATGAACAAAGAAGAAACTATTTATAAAAGAAGGTCCTTCAATAGAATGAAAAATCTTATATTCATTTATTAAAAATTTATTTATTAGTAGGGTGGGGTGCCGGGGTGGCTCAGTCAGTTGAGCATCTGACTCCTGGTTTCAGCTTGGGTCACGATCTAATAAGCACTGTGGGATTGAGCCCTGCATAGGGCCCTGCACTTAGCACAAAGTCTGCTTGAGAGTCTCTCTCCCCTACCCCTTTCCCTGCTCACGCTTGTGCATACTCTCTTTCTTTCCCTCAAACTAATTCTTTTAAGATTTTTATTTATTTATTCATAAGAGACAACAGAGAGAGGCAGAGACATAGGCAAAGGGAGAAGTAGGCTTCCTGCAGGAAGCCTGATGTGGGACTTAATCCCAAGACCCCAGGATCACGACCTGAGCCAAAAGCAGATGTTCAACCACTGAGCCACTCAGGTACCCCAAATTAATGAAATCTCAAAAAAACTCAAATTTACTGAGTGGTGCCTGGTTGGCTCACTCAGTAGTGCATGGGACTTTTGACCTCAGGGTTGTGAGTTTGAGCCCCACATTGGGTGTACAGATCACTTAAAAATAAAATCTTTGGGCAGCCTGGGTGGCTTAGCAGTTTAGTGCCTGCCTTCGGCCCAGGGTGTGATCCTGGGGTCCCGGATTTTAAATAAAATGTTAAAAAAAATCTTTAAAAAAATTTACTGTCTACTACAAGTCACATGATATATTCTAGGCACTAGAATACCTCAGTGAGCCAAAGACAAAACTCTCTACCTTCATGGAGCTTATATTTCTATGTGTCTGTGGTGGAAAGATAAAGAGGCAAGAAATAATATACACAGTGAGAAAGTTATAGTGTATGTGAAATATTAAGTATGAGTATAAATATAACGACTTTGGAAATCCCAATCTGATATTACAAGGTGGTCTAATTTGAAAAAAAAATTTTTTTAAAGGTTTTATTTATTTATTTATTCATGAGAGACACAGAGAGACACAGAGAGAGAGAGAGAGAGAGAGAGAGGCAGAGACACAGGCTGAGGGAGAAGCAGGCTCCATGCAGAGAGCCCAACATGGGACTCGATCCCGGGTCTCTAGGATCACACCCTGGGCTGCAGGAGGCGCTAAACCACTGCGCCACCGGGGCTGCCCCTAATTTGAAAATTTTTAAAGATTTTATTTATTTACTCATGAGAGACACACAGAGAGGCAGAGACATAGGCAGAGGGAGAAGAAGATTCCCCGCGAGGAGCCTGATGTGGGACTTGAACCCAGAACCCCGTGATCATGACCTGAAGGGAAGGCACACTTAACCACTGAGCTACCCAGGTGCCCCAGCTACTTTGAAGTTTTTAGGGGAAGTTTAACAAATAGCAAGATATTAATAAAAATGACAATATTTTTGACTACTTTAGGCTGAAGAAAAGGGGAAAAGAACCAGAAAAAAAAAATGGGTTTACTAGATTACAGAAAAATCTGTATCTGGGGTTTCCCTCTAGTTACTTCAGAAACAGTTAAAATATTCATATTATGTGTTACTATTGCTTACCCAAAGAATGAGAAATGTTTGTTGCCTGGAGCTCATCTGGATGTACATCAAGTGACATGCCTTTAGAAAGTCTGTATCCATTGTACAATGGAACACAGCAAACATATCCATGGTCTCAGTTTAGTGAAGGAACTCAGATTCTCTGCTTTCAGAAATGTAAAAGGATTTTGGCTTTCTTTTTTTCTTTCCACATATATATTGGGTATAGCTTTAAATTTATAGAGTTTGGTTTGAATTCCAGGTTTGTTTATTTGTTTTAGATTTATTTATTTATTCATGAGAGACACAGAGAGAGAGCCAGAGACATAGGCAGAGGGAGAAACAGGCTTCTCGCAGGGAACCCACTGCGGGACTCGATCCTGGATCCCAGGATTACACCCTGAGCCGAAGGCAGACGCTCAACTGCTGGGTCACCCAGGCATCCCGAATTCCAGGGCTTTAGGCACAAGAAGAATTTTTGTCTTCTCTAACAATCAGTTCGCCTATGTATGAAAATACGGATAATAACCATCTCACAGGATTGTTTTGAGATGACCAATGCACATTGCATGGCACAGGTCCTGATAAATTGCAGACAGTAAACAATTCAGTTTCTTTAATCACATAAATAATTTATAGTTTAGAAGGCAACTGAAAAGAACAGACAGAACACTGAACTTGAAGCCAGTAGACACAGGTTCAAATTTCAGCTGTTACTTATTTTCTTAGGCTACTATTACTTATTAACTTCCTAAGCATTTGTAAGACAATTACAAATTGGGAGTAGTAATTTCTCTGAGGATTATAACAATAAAATCAGCTCATAAACACTAAGTGGTTTAAAGTGTGAAGTACTATACAAAAAAATTAAGCATTATCAGAACTTGAAAAAAACTGAGAATGTTTAAAAATATACTATTTTTAATATTTTGTAATGAAAAATCTGATTAAGTTGCATGCCCTATCACTACAGAATACTCTTAGCATAATACATTTTACCATAATTTATGTAGACAGTTACTACACAAAGCTGGGTGCATAAAGCTTATGGATTCTCAGAGAAGTTGCTATTATAAAGGGAATTAAAATAATTTGTTATTGTTTCTTAGGAATAATTAATAATTTTTAAAAAGCAAAATGATAGCTTCCCCCTTCCTTCAGAAAGAGCTAAAAAGATCAAAGACAAAATTATCTTCTGATATACTGCAAAATAATTTACTACTCACAATCGTACTGTATTATTTGAAAAAAAATCCTAATACGGTATTGTAGTATTTACCAAAGTAACTAGCATTCCAATATTAAAAAACTCATTTCACTGAACAATATACTTAAATGTAAATGGGAGAAAATATATTCCTTGAAGGAGGAATGCCCTTGGAATTGTGAGTGATTATCATGGCAGAGGAGTAGAGGATAGGCTCAATAAACTTTTTTTTTTTTTTTTTAATTTTTGTTAGGCTCAATAAACTTACTCCAAATACCAAAATCTAATATTAGAAACTGGGCAGGTAAAAGCAGCTAAAGTTTTTCTTTTTTTTTTTCTTTTTTTTTTCTTTTTTTAGCTAAAGTTTTTCTGTCTCATTCTTCTCTTCTAATAAGTGAAGGCAGAGAGGTATTAAGATGAAACTTGGGACAGAGGTACTTTTAATTTTGAAGGAATCTTATTAGGGCACAAATATTACTCACTGCTCTTGCCTTTCCTTTTGTGAATGTCTCTGTGTTGCAAACATCACTGATTAAGAAATTCTTTTTAGTTAAATTTTATTTTTTTCTAGTGAGTTTGTCCTTTTAAAAGTAATTCATATCATAGTTCTAGAAGTACATATTCATTCCATTTTATTCTCTTTCTATTCATAGGTGTGTGTATATATATGTATATATATATATACACACACACATACATACATACGTACACACACACACCCCTCTATCCTAAAGCTTTTGTTAAGACTGGCTTTGAAAAATAACAGATTCTAACTTCTCTAACCACAACCACAGCTCTTCACCTCTTCAGAGTTCCCCTTTTCCCCCATTCTCCCCCACACTAACATCTGGCTGGTTTTCTGTAAAGGACTGGTGCCTTGAGAGGAGTATTATTGGGGGGTATAAAAGAAAAGTAGAATTAGTGAAAGGCAATCTTCTCGCAGCTAATGGTCAGCAAAAATATGACATTTTTGAACTATGAATGAAAATAATGTGCATTTTCCTATATAGGAACACTATTTTTGCTTGGTAATAGTCTTGGATGAGCAGTTTCACAAGGCAAAAAGTAAAATAAAGAAAGACAAGAAGGGAGAGAGGAAAAGGAAGGAAAGAAAACAAGGAGAAAAGTCTTAAAGTGGCACAATTTTCCAATAAGGACAGGGAAAACCTGCACCAAATTCACTAACCTCCAAGTAACTTTCCATGGTTAAATACCTAAGTAAGATACCAACCAAAAGAAGCAGAACCAAATATTAACAATTCATATTAGAATGAGCAAAGGAATTAATTTTCAATGCTGTTTAATGGGTTCATCATCATTAGGCAGTAAACCAGAAGGTATAATTACCTGGATATGCATTTTAATTATTGCTTTTCCAATCAGAGTTGCACCAAAGAAAGTCCAAAAAGGTACAAGAAAGTGTCCACATGTTATTCCAGCCAGATCAAATAGAGGATTTGGAATCTATTAAAAAAAAAAAAGGTTAAAATATATAATCCAACAGCTTAATTTACCACCTACAGCTATGTGGAATTATGCTTTAAGCCTTGCTTTCATAGGTTCCCTGATCAATACTAGACTGTTCAGAAGGCTAGGCAAGTATTCTAATGTTTCTGTAAGTTGGGTCTCATATTCATCTCAGGTTGCTGTTCAAAGCAAACCCAGCTGTCCTTCTGCTTACACTACTTATAGCTAACACCTCACAAATATACTTTTCTTTAAAAAATCACATTAGAATTGGATTAAAAAAAAATGGACCCACAGGAATTTAGTATCATTCAGCAGATATTTTGCCATTTGCTAGCTGTGTCTAAGGTGAGGTATAAAGGAAGAAAAAGAGTTAAGATTATTTTAGTAGTTAATAGGGTTCTAAAATCTTCAGCTTTAAATAAGAATATTATCTAGGGACTCCTGGGTGGCTCAGGGATTGAGCATCTGCCTTTGGCTCAGGACATGATCCCGGAGTCCAGGAATCGAGTCCCACATTGGGTTCTCTGCGAGCAGCCTGTTTCTCCCTCTGCCTGTGTCTCTGCCTCTTTCTCTGTGTCTCTCATGAATAAATAAATAAAATCTTAAAAAAAAAAAAAAAAAAAGAGGGACGTCTGGGTGGCTCAGGGGACGCCTGGGTGGCTCAGGGGTTGAGCACCTGCCTTCAGCCCAGGGTGTGATCCTGGAGTCCCAGGATCAAGTCCCATATCAGGCTCCCTGCTTATGTCTCTGTGTCTCTCTCTGTGTCTTTCATGAATGAATGAATGAATAAATAAATATTTTAAAAAATAAAAAAGAATATTATCTAGAAATCACTCACATCTATACAGCAAACATTCTTTTAAAATTACAAATATAGGGGATCCCTGGGTAGCTCAGTGGTTTGGTGCCTGCCTTCGGCCCAGGGCGTGATCCTGGAGTCCCGGGATCGAGTCCCACGTCAGGCTCCCTGCATGGAGCCTGCTTCTCCCACTGTCTGTGTCTCTGCCTCTCTCTCTCTTTCTCTGTGTCTCTCATGAATAAATAAATAAAATCTTAAAAAAAATTACAAATACATTTACATGTAGATGTGCTTTTATTCCTCAACATAAATTCATAATTTGTATTTTGCACATACAAATCTCATCATTTGTATGACAGACCAAGGCTGTAGGGCTGTGTAATATATTTTAAAAAGAAAATCAAGTGTGGAAATATGAGCACATAGATTCAGATGTTTTGAATATTCAGTCCCAGACAAAGAAGTGATTCACAACAAATACCTTTTCCAAACATTCCCACATTTCAAGAATGCTGAAAGACAATTTCATGTAAAAATGCAAAGAAACCACAAGCTGTTTTTGAGCACTTCATCCATTTTTCTCCCATAGAAGCACTCTGTCCTTGTGGCAGTTGGCAGAACTCAGAAGCTAATTAATTTATATAATTTCATTTTTGAACTTTCAAAGCAAAGCCTAGTTGTTTAAAAAATATTTGTGACATATGTTCTTTTAAAAACAATGCCACGACTAAATTAGAATTCAAGTATTCTTTTGTTATAACACTTGGATTTAATAACTCAGTTTTGTTTTGCTCATCCAAATTCAAATGGTTGTTTTTTTTTTTTTTTTTTAAAGATTTTATTTTTATTCATGAGAGACACAGAGAGAGAGGCAGAGACACAGGCAGAGGGAGAATCAGGTTCCCCACAGGGAGCCCAATGAGAGACTTGATCCTGGGACCTTGGGATCACACTCTGTGCCAAAGGCAGACGCTCATCCACTGAGCCACCCAGGTGTCCCCCAAATTCAAATGTTTTATGCAATTTCATCTGTCTTATACTCATGTAATAACAATACCATCTGCACAGCTTTACATGGATCATTTTTTATATTTTCTCACGTGACCCTCATAACTCCATGGACTGCAATTTTGTTTTCCTTTATTATCAGGCTCTACCTCATGTTGAAAAAGAAATTAAAGTATACAAGATATGTAAAAGAGTAGATTAAAAATTAGAATTTGCTAAACATGTTGGACACCTCAGTGTATGGATACCCTCAGTAGAGCATAATCAGTGTATTTATTGTTACATACTATTTATTCTTTTTTTTTTTTTTTTCAACTGCTGACTAAATAAAGGAAGACTGGGATTAAAAGAACTACTAAGTAGCTTTGAAATTTTCCCTCAGCTAGTAGTTTTATTTATCTTTGTTTTCTTTTTTAAAAAGATTTTATTTATTTATTCATGAGAGAGAGAGGCAGAAATATAGGCAGAGAGAGAAGCAGGCTCCATGCAGGTAGCCTGATGTGGGACTCGATCCCAGGTCTCCAGGATCACTCCCTGGGCCAAAGGCAGGCGCTCAACTGCTGAGCCACCCAGGGATCCCCTATTTATCTTAGTTTGAATGTTAACAACAAAATAACTAAAAAACTTATTTGAAGTATATATGCTTTTAACACTTTAAGTATCAAAAATTTTCCAGAAAAAAGTTCCTAGAAGGCCAGAATGATCTATCAATTTATGTTCAATATTGATTATTCCTAGTCAAATATAAAGAAGACTGACTAGTATAGAAAGTTGATTTTCACAGTGAGGACACAGGGATAGATGAGTGCCAAAGAATAAATACTATTTTTTGTTTTAATAAATTGAAGGTATTCCATGTTTTCCCTAGGAATAATGAAAGCTAATTTTTCTTGAATGCTTTGACTTGTTCGGTGCTTTTCTAATGTTTCTACATCATCAACTTAATCCCCAAAACAATGCCAAAAGGTATCATTACACTCATTTTATAGAAAAGAAAAGTGAGAGACAAGTTTGACAATTTATTCAGGATAGTAGGATTTCATTCAGCAGCAGAGCAGGATTTCAACCCAGGCAATGTGGCTCCCATGGTTGTTCACTTAGCCTCCAAAGTAAGGACATTATTATCCATTAGGCCTCTCAGCTTAATCCCATTCTGTTGACTTTCACAGCACTTTCTATTTATTCCTGTATTTCAATGGTCTCCCTCACTAGACTTCAGGATCCTTGAGGAGGAAAGGGAATATATCTTTCATCTCTTTATTCCAAACACTCATAACTGAATGAAAGCTGACAGATAACAATAAAAGATGATGGTGGAACAATAATGTTCTAAGCACTGTGTTAGTTCACATATATTTCCTTAAATCCTCACATCAACCTTTACAATGAGTGTCTTATTGCCCCATTTTAAAAATTAGAAAACCAGGGTTTGGAGAGTAACCTGACTAGGTTACATAGCTACTAAGAGGCAAACTGGTTTAGGAATGCCAAAGGGGGCAGCCCTGGTGGTGCAGTGGTTTAGCACTGCCTGCAGCCCAGGGTGTGATCCTGGTGACCCAGGATAGAGTCCCACGTTGGGCTCCCTGCATGGAGCCTGCTTCTCCCTCTGCCTGCGTCTCTGCCTCCCTCTCTCTCTCTGTGTCTCTCATGAATAAATAAATAAAATCTTAAAAAAAAAAAAAAGGAATGCCAAAGGCAATTCTCTTTCTACTATATCACACTACAATATACTTATAAATTGCTCAAATGGTTGAGGTCAATATTATGATAAAGAGCTCTACATTATAAAGAAAAATCAGATTATGAAAATTTCTAATATTGCCAGGTTCAAAAGACAATAATTCAAGCACATGTAAATCTCTAGAATGTTCGTATCACATTAGAAATTTTGGCACCAAATGTCCTCTTTTATAGCCATTTGCTTTGCTAAGGGAGGAGTACTCAAAGATGAATTCATATTCTAGTACATAATGGGTAAGGGAATTGTGTGTCATTAGACAATAATTTTGTGAATTATATTTACAGTAGCGGTTTTTATCCTATCAACTAGGTGTAACTAGTTATACTGGCCAAATCCACCACTGAACTGCCAAAAATTATGTACAGGTTACCAAAGAAAACTTTGATCAAAATGTTCCATTTCAAACATAACTGCTTCTATTATATTAGAAAAAGACCAGGATAAATACCAACTCATCAAGGAATGTCAATTTCACAAATCTGCAGTTTGAGATATTAGCTATATATACATTTTAAATATTTTATTTATTTATTCATGAGAGACACAAAGAGAGAGAAAGAGGCAGAGACCCAGGCAGAGGGAGAAACAGGCTTCATGCAAGAAGCCCGATGCGGCACTCGATCCTGGAACTCTGGGATCATGCCCTGAGCCAAAGGCAGACACTTAACCACTGAGCCACCCAGCTGTCCCTATTAACTACAATTTTGACGTAAGTGGTTTCTTAGTTCATTGTAGCCAAAGTTGCACATAACTTTGCCTGAGAGGTTTCAATTACCTTGATAATTGTAAATATCCGCCAAAACAGGTTTCATATAAATTCTTCCTTATAACTAATGCTTGAAATTCTGGAAAAAGAGTACTTATCTATAACTCTGGTAAGAATGAAGTCATTGTTATTTAGTTAAATGCCCTTCATTTTATAAATTCTTCATGGAAAGGAAGAATCTTACCTCTTTTATTCTTTTTAAAAAATCTTTTATTTTTTTTAATTTTTATTTATTTATTTATTTATGATAGTCACAGAGAGAGAGAGAGAGAGGCAGAGACACAGGAAGAGGGAGAAGCAGGCTCCATGCACTGGGAGCCCGATGTGGGATTCGATCCCGGGTCTCCAGGATCGCGCCCTGGGCCAAAGGCAGGCGCTAAACCACTGTGCCACCCAGGGATCCCTTAAAAAATCTTAAAAAAAAAATCTCTTTTATTGGGATGCCTGGGTGGCTCAGCAGTTTAGCGCCTGCCTTCAGGCCCAGGGTGTGATCCTGGGGTCCCAGGATCAAGTCCCACATTGGGCTCCCTGCATGGAGCCTGCTTCTCTCTCTGTCTGTGTCTCTACTTCTCTGTGTGTCTCTCTCATGAATAAATAAATAAAATCTTTTAAAAAAATCTCTTTTATTACTGAAACAAGCCACTTAGGTCTGAAGTCATCATGGCAAGATGAAATGTTTAAAAAGTCAATAAACGGGATCCCTGGGTGGCGCAGTGGTTTAGCGCCTGCCTTTGGCCCAGGGCGCGATCCTGGAGACCCGGGATCAAATCCCACGTCGGGCTCCCGGTGCATGGAGCCTGCTTCTCCCTCTGCCTATGTCTCTGCCTCTCTCACTGTGTTGCCTATCAAAAATAAATAAAAATAAAAAAAATAAAGTTGTTTAAAAAAAAAAGTCAATAAACAAGATATGAACCTATCCAACAGAAACAGTTCATTTGATGAGTACGACGAATGATTAATAAAATTACATACTCATCTAAAGTGATGGCATTTTTGTTCACTCAGATGTTATCTTTATTTTTTTCTAGCGTGTTATCTTTAAAAGCAAATTGGATGGGACGCCTGGGTGGCTCAGCAGTTGAGCGTCTGCCTTCCAGCTCAGGCAGAGTGTGATCCTGGAGTCCTGGGATCGAGTCCCACTTCACGCTCCCTGTATGGAGCCTGCTTCTCCCTGTTTCTCTCTCTGTGTGTCTCTCATGAATAAATAAGTAAAATTTCAAAAAAAAGGGAAAAAGAATAAAAAATAAAAACAAATTGGATCAAATATAAATCTAGTATTTCTTGGAATTTCTCACTTTTAATACAATTCACTTACTGATGCACAGGCCAAAATGCCAAAAAATCCAACCTTCTGTACTAGGTTTTGAACTGCCAGTTTAGCCCGGGAAGCAAAGTCCTGTATAAAAAGAAGATATCAAAACATTAATAAAAAGTAAAAGAAGAATCAAAGATGGGTCTTTTACAGAGTTTATAATATTAAATGTCTCACAACTTGATTCACTTAATCATTGCTTCTGATGGTTTTTAAAAAAATAAAAAAAAAATCATAGCAGGTTGTACTAGAAAATATGCAAATAAGCTCTTATAGAACATTAATTACACCCTTGAAGATAAACTTTTACCACAATTCAAGAATAGGCCAAAACAGTTACTTTAGTTTTCAGATTATCTCTGGATTATCTAGGGATGAACAAAATGTCATAAACTAATTATGAACCAAAACTTTTTTTTTTTTAAAGTAGGCTTCAGGGATCCCTGGGTGGCGCAGCGGTTTGGCGCCTGCCTTTGGCCCAGGGCGCGATCCTGAAGACCCGGGATCGAATCCCACGTCGGGCTCCCGGTGCATGGAGCCTGCTTCTCCCTCTGCCTGTGTCTCTGCCCCCCCCCCCATGTGACTATCATAAATAAATAAATAATTCATTTAAAAAAATAAAATAAAATAAAGTAGGCTTCATACCCAGCATGGAGCCCAACTTGGGGCCTGAATTCACAACCCCGAGTTGAAGACCTGAGATCAAAAGTCAGACATTCAACTGACTGAGACACCCAGGTACCCTGAACCAACTCATTCTTTTGGAAATATTGACCTACCACATGTGTCTTTCTCTTTCCTTCCACCACTTGTCAGACTTTCTCCCTGATTAACATCACAGTTAAAAATCATAGGATTTTTCAAGACAGCCAAAGAAGATACCTCTTGATCACTAGCCAGAAGATGAAAAAAATGCTTATGTGGCAATAACTGAATAAGTATTTATTACCCCTCAAAACAAAATGACATCTTACATTTCACAGCTTGTACTAGTTTTATGAAATGTTTTCAAAAACATTTTACTTGAGCCTTTCAATGCTCCTACAGTGTAAAAGGGCAGATCCTTCAGACTCTGAAATCAGTGCTCTTTTAATTTTCACTATGTTATCTCCCATGCTGAAACATGCAATTGGCTGGCTAGCATATATCCAGGATTTTCTTTTTCCTGTATGTTGATGCTACAATTATATATGTATATATTTTTTCGTGCAAGTGCCAATCTGGGGACACCTGGCTGGCTCAGTTGGTAGAGCATGAGACTCTTGATCTCAGTCAGGGTGGTGAGTTTAAGCTCCATGTTGGCTGCCGGGCTCACTAAAAGAAAATAGAACAGGGATGACTGGGTGGCTCAACTGGTTGGGTATCTGTATTTGGCTCAGGTCATGAACTCAGGTTCCTGGGATTGAGCCCCACATCAGGGTCTCTGCTCAGCAGGTAGTGTGCTTCTCCCTCTCCCCCTGCTCATGCATGCTCTCTCTCTCAAATAAAGAAATAAAATCTTTCTTTGAAAAAGAAAAGAAAAGAAAAGAAAATAGAACAGAACTAAACACTAACTCCCTCCTACTTATTTGCTGAGATTGGTGAGAAAGTCAAAGGAATTAAACCAATAAGGTATATTTTAAAAGATATTAACAGGATAAACACTTTCAAGTTAAAATATATTGGCTCTCAAAGTCAATCATTAACCAAATTCTACAATGCAGTTTTGTAATTTTACAATTTATTTCCAAAGAGAGAATTTTTCTTTTTGGGATAAGTCTTCCTTTTTCAGTAAGTCAATTATATCAGATTTAATAGTAAGCTCTACACCTAATGTGGGGTTTGAACTCAAAGCTCTGAGATCAAGAGTCATATGCTCTACAACGGAGCCAGGCAGGTGCTCCGAGATTTAATATTTTTAAACAAACTGAACTACTGCAGCAGAGAGTACTTTCTACTTTTATTCAGATTTCTAATTAAAGATTTACTTTTTAAAAAAGATTTTATCTAAGAGAAAGAGCACAGAGTGAGAGTGAGAGTGAAAGAGAGAAGCAGACTCACTGTTGAGTGGAGAGCCCCATTTGGGGCTTGATCCCACCACCCTGGGATCATGACCTGAGCTGAAGGCAGATGGTTAACCAACTGAGCCACCCAGGCGCCCCTGAAGATTTAATTTTCTTCTTAAATTGGCATCTATTGCATTAAGTGTGAAGCACTGATTTTATTGATTTACTGATTTTTTTTCTTCTATGATGATAGACGTATTTTCTTCTTCTTCTTTTTTTTTTATTTATTTATTTATGATAGTCACACACAGAGAGAGAAAGAGAGGCAGAGACACAAGCAGAGGGAGAAGCAGGCTCCATGCACCGGGAGCCTGACGTGGGATTCGATCCCGGGTCTCCAGGATCGTGCCCTGCGCCAAAGACAGGCGCCAAACCGCTGCGCCACCCAGGGATCCCCCGCTGCACCACCCAGGGATCCCCTCTTCTTTTTAACTTATTTAAATTTTAGTGAACATACAGGGCAATATTGGTTCCTGAAGCAGAATTTAGTGATTCATTACTTACATACAACACCCAGTGCTCATCACAAGTGCCCTCCTTAATACCCATCACCCATCTAACCCATCCCAACCCACCTCTCTCCATCAAACCTCAGCTTTTCTCTATCATTAAGAGTCTCTTATGGTTTCTCTCCCTCTCTTTCTCTCTTTTTTTTTCTTTTTCCCCTTCCCATATGTTCATCTGTTTTCTTTCTTAAATTCCACATGAGTGAGATCATATGGTATTTGTCTTTCTCTGACTTATTTCGCTTGGCACAACACTCTACATTGCAAATGACAAGATTTCATTTTTTTTTCATGGCTGAGTAAATTCCAATTCATACACACACATACACACATACGCCACATCTTCAGTCAATGGACATCTGGGCTCTCTCCATTGTATGTCTATTGCTGATAATGCTGCTATAAACATCAGGGTGCATATACCCCTTCAAATCTGTATTTTTTTATCCTTTAGGTAAATACCTAATAGTGCAACTGCAGGATTGTAGGGTAGTTCTATTTTTAACTTTTTGAGGAACCTCCATACTGTTTTCTAGAGTGGCTGCAACAGTTTGCACTCCCACCAATAGTGCAAAAGGGTTCCCCTTTCTTGGCATCTTCCCCAACACCTGCTGTTTCTTCTGATTTTATTGATTTGAAACCTATTTAATACATAATGAAGCCAGTTACCCTATATATAACTTATTTTAAAACAAATTATACTTCCATTTATTTTTAATAATTTACACAATCAATCCCCAAGTCATTAAATTATAATTCATTAGCAGCACTAAATAAAACCTGGTAAGCCTTAATGAATAGACATATTTTGAATTTTAAAAATATCAAACAATACCATTAGAGCATAAACTAGTTATGTAATTTTAACTAATATGGCCCAAAATTTAAAAATACAAATTCAGAAAAATGCCTTCCATTACAGCCCTTGGTGTCTTTATAGCAAATCCATTTTTGTTTAAAAGATTTTATTCATTTATGCATGAGAGACACAGAGAGAGAGAGAGAGAGAGAGAGAGAGAGAGAACGCATGCTGGAGACACAGGCAGAGGGAGAAGCAGGCTCCACACAGGGAGCCAGATGTGGGACTCCATCCCAGGACTCTAGGATCATGCCCCGGGCCAAAGGCTAAACCGCTAAACCGCTGAGCCACCCAGGGATCCCCAGCAAATGCATTTTAATGAGCGTTAAGATGGTACTCAATTGTTAAGAAAAAGTAAAACAAAGGAAAAAAGGTCTACGCAAATTTTATTTTAAAGACAACATACTTTTTTTAAAAAAAGATTTTATTCATTCATTCATGAGAGACACAGAGAGGGAGAGAGAGGCAGAGACACAGGCAGAAGGAGAAGCAGGCTCCATGCAGGGAGTCCGATGTGGGACTCGATCCTGGGACTTCAGGATCATGCCCCGGGCCGAAGGCAGGCGCCAAACCGCTGAGCCAACCAGGGATCCCCCAAGACAACATACTTTTTATAAATGTATTTCCCAAGTGGACATATGTGGGAACACTTTTCTAGCATACCATTTATGTAGTCCTCAATATGTAAAATTACAGCAAAAAAAAATTTTTTTTTTGCATAAAATAGTGTAGAAAAGATCAACAAAGTGTTTTATTTTTTTTATTTTTTTATTTTTTATGATAGTCACAGAGAGAGAGAGAGAGGCAGAGACATAGGCAGAAGGAGAAGCAGGCTCCATGCACCGGGAGCCCGATGTGGGATTCGATCCCCGGTCTCCAGGATCACGCCCTGGGCCAAAGGCAGGCACCAAACCGCTGCGCCACCCAGGGATCCCAACAAAGTGTTTTATTTAGAAAGTTTGGTATCCCGTTTTATCTTAAAGACTTTAGAATCTTTATTTATTTAAATCAAGTGACTATGATAGTACCATCATTTTAAATTGATGGGGTTTTTTTTCTATTAGAATGATACATATACACACACAATTTTTTTTCCTTTTTACTTTTTTTAAAAAAAGTAAGTTCTATGCCCAAAGTGGGACTTGAATCCATGACCCTGAGATCAAGAGTCACATGTTCTACAACAGCCAGACAGGCACCCCCACACAAACACATTTAAATTGGAAAAGAGGTATAACCATACCAATTTTTTTTTTAATTTTAAGATTTTATTTATTTATTCATGAGAGACAGAGGAGAGAGAGAGAGAGAGAGAAAGAGAGGCAGAGAGACAGGCAGAGGGAGAAGCAGGCTCCATGCAGGGAGCCCCACGTGGGACTTGATCCCAGGTCTCCAGGATCACGCCCTGGGCTGTAGGCGGTGCTAAACCCCCGAGCCACCTGGGCTGCCCCCAACTGGTTTATATAAAGAAAAAAAATTAGGGGTGCCTGGCTGGCTCAGTCAGTAGGGCATGAGACTCACGATATTGGGGTTATAAATTTGAGCCCCGTGTTGGGTAGAGAAATTACTTTAAAAAAAAAAAAAGAAAAAGAAAGATGAAACATTATGCAGATCACCATAAAATATACAGAACAATGAAAATATTTAAGCCTACAGAAGTTCATGGAATCATGTTTTTAAAAACATCCTGAAAGAAAGGAGTCCTTTGGGGGATGGCTCAGCAGTTTAGCGCCTGCCTTTGGCCCAGGGGTGATCCTGGAGACCTGGGATCATGTCCCACATTGAGCTCCCTGCGTGGAGCCTGCTTCTTCCTCTGCCTGTGTCTCTGCCTCTCTCTCTCTCTCATGAATAAATAAATAAAATCTAAAAAAAAAAAAAAAAAGTCCTTTTAACCCTCTGGGGCAGAATCTCTTTACTCAAGAGGAATTAGATAAGAACAACAGAAAATAGGCTCCTTGTTCTTTCAAATGCCTGGGTGCCCATCATCAATTATCCTTAAGGGTGCTGTAAGAAGTTTCATTTGAGGGGAAAAAGTTACTTCATCTAAATAAATGAAGTAGAAATCTCTCTTTAACTTTTTAAAAAAATTAATTTCTACCTTGCGTGTCTTACAAGGAAAACAAATTAAGTGGCTTTTTAATGGGAAGTTTTACTTTTTAAAAAGTCTGAAAGTTATCTACTGAAAATGGATTTCACAAATCTTATTATGTGTTTAACACACACACAGTGACCATGCTACTTTCAGTTCCTGTAATTTATTTTCCAGGACTTTCACAATATTCTCAGAATTAAAGTTACATTTATATACTAAACAATCCATGAACGTTCATTTAAGTTCAACTAATATGAAGTCTGTACACTTGTTTTCATTACAAGAAGTGAACAGTAGCAGAATACGCAGCTTGAGGGAATATTTTCTTGATGTTTTTCCTTGCTGTGTAATGAAAAAAAAAAACTCAGGGAACATTGTACTAGTATCTATATCAAATCTAAAATACTTTCCGATAGTAACCGATATTTTTAGATTTCATAAACACAAATGTATTTTGTTTTTATTTTAGACTTCTTTTTTTAAATTTTTTTTCAAGATTTTATTTATTTATTAATGAGAAACACATACACCCACGGAGAGGCAGAGACACAGGCAGAGGGAGAAGCAGGCTCCGTGCAGGGAGCCCGATATGGGACTCGATCCTGGCTCCCAGGATCACGCCCTGGGCCAAGGGCAGATGCTAAACCACTGAGCCATCCAGGGATCCCCTAGACTTATTTCACTTAAAGCCATATATTCAAAACTTACTGATATGGCTCTAAGGCTTTACTGACATAATCTATTGAAACATCATACTTTTATTGTCTAAAATGTTCTACATGTTAAATGTAATTGAACTTTGTAGTTTTAAAAGTTCTTTTGGTTAATAACTTCAGTACTTTTAAATATTTGCATATTTGACAGTTCTTTCTTATTATGTTGATTTTAAAGTAACAATGTCTATGCCTACGTTTATTTATATTTCTGCTTGCTTTTAAAATAGAATTGTGGAGTGCCTGGGTGGCTTAGTTGGTTAAGCTCTGCTTTTGGCTCAAAGCAGGCTCTCAGGGTCCTGGGATGGAGCCCTGCATCCGGCTCCCTGCTCAGCATCAGTTTAAAATAAGTAGGGAGCCTGCTTCTTCCTCTCTGCCTGCTGCTTCCCCTGCCTGTGCTCTCTGTCAAATATATAAATAAAATCTTTTTTAAAAATTGAAGTGTATGGTAGGTATATTATGACAATAAATTCAATTTCCATGCCTCCTCCCACACCCTCACCAAGAGCCAAAAAAAAAGCTTCTTTTACTAAAGTTCAAAAGAATCATTTCAAACATTATTTGCTAATCTTTTTAGGCCAGTAAATAAAATAAGCCAAAAAAAGTACATCAATAATTAACAACATTTTAAAGAAAAAGTTTAATAAATTGATATGTTAAGCATTCGATATTCAAGTGAAATATCAGAGATTCCCAGGTGGCTCTGGGGTTTAGCGCCCGCCTTCAGCCCAGGGCATGATCCTGGAGTCCCAGGATCGAGTCCCGCATCAGGCTCCCTGCATGGAACCTGCTCCTCCCTCTGCTTGGGTCTCTGCCTCTCTCTCTCTCTGTCTCTCATGAATAAATAAATAAATCTTAAAAAAAAAATCAAAGGAAATCAGTATCTCATTTTAATGATTTTGGTGTCTTTGTGGGTACAATGCACCAAGTTCAGTTTGATTACTTCCTCAATTATCATTCGTCATTAAAAAAAATCTGTACAACTAAAAACAAATTCCTTTTAATAGTTTCATTTCTCTGGATTCACATTTCACAACATTTACTTATTTCACAATTTAAATCCTGAGAGCAAAGTTTTATTCTCTAGTTCTCCCTAAATAAACAGCATGCATTTACAATTTGTAACCATATATCTCATTTGAGTTTTTAAAAACTAAAATACAAGTTAGTATATGTGCTGCCGAAGCGAGCACTAAAATACAAGTTGGTAAAATTATCTTTCCCACTCCCACCAATTGTGATTATGTATTTAACTAAACATGCTTCTTAAATTAAGAATGAGAGACAGGAGGAGCCTTTCCCCAATAACTACAAGACAAATGAAGCAATGTTACAATAAATCCTTATCACTGAGACTTTTAAGGATTAAAAAGGAAAAAACCGATAGAGCCTTCAAGTATGAATATTCCTGCACTAGTTTTACTTCATCTTTCTTTTTCCTAAGAAAAATATTTATGATTAAGGAAGAAGAGACACTATATGGCTAATTATAATTAGCTTGCAAAATACTAATCTTGGAATCTAAAGATACCAGATGGATTTAAACACATGAAATAACATTTATCTTCAACTGGCAATAGTACACTTATTTCAATTTTCATAAATGATCATGGGAAATTTCAGCATCTCTTTAAGAGCAACAAAAAATACCTAAGCCTGTTAGGTGAATGCAGTATTACTAGAGACAATTATGTATCTGGTTAATAGCTTATGTTAGTTTGAGACCAACTATTACTATCAATGTGATGATAAATGGTGAACAATTTTATAAATTATCTGTCTTCTTCATGCATTATATGTTAAAACTTCTGCTGAGCTTGAGTTGGTATTGAAGTGACTCCACAGATCATATTAAAAAACACAGAGCAACTGCTTCAGTAATAATTCCTTGTATACAAGGGGAATTTAAAATATATTGTATTCCTGAAGTTCTTTCACCATCTAAAAATGATTTTTTAGTTCCTTGGCCCTAGTCAAATATGTTGCATCAAGGAAGTAAAATTCTATTAACTAGAAATGGAGCTAAATAATAATGATGATTTAATATTATAAGCTGTTTCAGCACTGTGGGTGAGTAGTCTGAAATATTAAAAGACAGTTATATATAAATATATATATATATATATTTATATATATATAAATAAAAAAGACAGTTCTTAACTTGTTACTAAGATCCTAATAACCATGTAACTAAATATTTTCTACATTGAAATTATATTAAATAGTATTAAGTACCACAATTAAAGTTAATTCTCATTTTCATAGAAACTGCAATGAAACATAACTCTTAATCTTTAAACCTTTCACACTAAAACATGTCCAAATTGCAATTTTCTATCCCGTATCATAGGCTCTTCATATTTTTTTTCCACATAAAATGTAGATTAATTGGGATGCCTGCCTGGGTGGCTCAGGGGTACAGAGTCTGCCTTTGCCCTAGGGCGTGATCCCCAGATGAGTCCCATATCAGCTCCCTTCAGGGAGCCTGCTTCTCTGTCTGCCTATATCTCTGCGTCTCATGAATAAATAAATAAAATTTTAAAAATGTAGATTAATTCATTAAATTCAAGTGAACAAAAATTTTATCTTGCTGTTAACTTCCTCAACAGTATCAATAATTTGGGCAGCCCGGGTTGCTCAGCGGTTTAGCGCCGCCTTTAGCCCAGGGCCTGTTCCTGGAGACCCAGGATCCAGTCACGCATCAGGCTCCCTGCATGGAGCCTGCTTCTCCCTCTGCCTGTGTCTCTGCCCCTCTCTCTCTCTCATTAATAAATAAATAAAATCTTAAAAAAAAAACAATATCAATAATTTAACTGCTATGCTTTAACACTGCATATTTAAATAAATCTCCTTTATATATTTTGAGTAAGTCTCCTTTAAATGAGTTATATTTTTAAGTCATATATTATCTATTGTTTTTGAATTGTATTGCACTCAAGCATGCATATAAGGTAAAGACTGTAAAGAAATAAATTCTAGAGTTATAGGCAAAAGCAGGGATATTATCTTGATAAAATAAAGTGATTCCAAAAGTAGTAAGTGGTTAATAATGACAGGTTACAAAATGCCAGGTTACAAAATGCATATACACATAGAAAAAAAAAAAAATGACCAGAACAGAGCTGTGGAACAACTACTAAAAATGCCAGGTTACAAAATGCATATACACATAGAAAAAAAACAAAAAAACAAAAAACAAAAAAAACTGACCAGAACAGAGCTGTGGAACAACTACTAAAAATGAAAGGTTTTAAAATCAAATTTATGGCTTTTACATTATTACATCAGAGACGATCACTGGAATTTCTTCCAGTGAGCCTGCTTCTCCCTCTGCCTATGTCTCTGCCTCACTCTCTGTGGGTCTCTCATGAATAAATAAATAAAGTCTTAAAAAACAAAACAAAACAAATGCAAAGCAAAGAAAATTTATTTTGAGAAAACTTAAGAGATTTAGAAGTTTTAAGAGATTACAGAGTTCTGATTCAAGATGGTGACATAGGAAGCTCCTGAACTGACCCACCTCTTCCCATATACACATAGAATCTATAGCTACATACAGAACAATTCCCTCTGAAAGAAATCCAGAAACTAGCTGAGCTATTCCAACACATCAGGTGAACGAGGAAAAAAAAACTCACATCAAAAGGGCAGAAGAGGCCTGAAAACAGCTCACCATAAACCCTACCTCAGTGAGACAACCTGCAACTGGGAGGGAATGTACAATTCTCATCTTCTTCCTGAGGAATGAAGGGTTTGGCTCCCCACCAAACCCATACTTTTGGCACCCTATATTTAGATTTCCACCTGACAGAGGCATCCCCAAAATATCTGGGCTTGAAAGCCAGTAGGATTTATGTTCATGAGACTGCAAAGCCAAACTAAAAGACAGTTCTTAAACTTATGTTCTTAAAAACATCGACTCATCATGACTAAGACCTCAGGACCCAGTATACAGGCAGTGGACTAAAACTCTTTCTGTCTTTCTGTGAAAAAGGACCATTTGCTTATCTTGAAAGGTTTGGTCTGAAAGATGGGCTTCTAATTTAAAATGGATGGATCTAGGCATGTCTGGGTGGCTTAGTCAGTTAAGCATCTGACTTTGGTTCAGGTTGTGATCTTAGGGTTGTGGGATCCAGCTCCATGATCAGTGGGGAGTCTGCTTCTCCTTCTCTCTGTACCCTCTCCCACTTGTGCTCTTTCTCTCAAATAAATAAATTAAAAAAATCATTTAAAAAAATGTATCTAGAAGCTGACTGCAATACTCTCCAGAGGTACAAAGCCTGGCAGGTCCCATCTTCACATTGTCCCTTTATCCATTTTCAGATTTCTGGGTTTTCCCAAAAAGAAGCGTATGGACACATCTGGTGCCCTGGATCTTTCAGTTACTATACAAGGGATCTCCTTGGTTGCCTGGCTCTAGTGGCCAGTGGGGCTTACATTCTCAGGTCACATAGGACTACAACAGAGAAATAGTCCTTAAGTGCATATCCACCAAAGGAACAGTGCAAATGCAGCAGATGGGTCTTTCCATGAAAGATGTCTATTTGTTTATCTAAAAAAGCTTTGGCCTGAGGGGCAAGTTTCTCCCCCCCCCCCCCTTTTAAAAAGTGATCTCTATACCTAGCCTGGGGCTCAAACTCACAACCCTGAGATCAAGAGTCACATGCTCTATCAACTGAGTCAGCCAGGTGTCCCAGCAGGCTTGTAATTTAACAATCCCAGGGGCCCACTGCAATCCTTTCTAGAGACTCCAGAAGCCAGTAAATACCATACTGCCCTGCCCCCAGTTGCTGGTGTTTTGGCACCAGCTTTTATGGCTGCCATGCAAGGGACACATTCCTTGATAGCCTGGGTCTGGTAGCCAGTGAGGCTTGTGTTCATGGGTTTAATAGGATAGTAGCAAACAGACCATCTTAGGTAACTATCTCACCAGGGCTTAGTGCAGAGGGAGCAGAGAGAAATGCCCATTTCCCAATCTTCCCTGAAAGAGCTATGTTTGCATACATTAAAAGTTGCTGCCTGAGTGTCCATTTTCCAATCAGCATGCATCTAGATGCTTGACTAAGCAACTCCTCCTATGGACATTGACAGGTATTGGCACACCCTCAACTATTGGGAGTCACTAAGAACAAATAAAGCTGTTTGGACACAATCACAAAGGACTGACAAACAACTCTATAACACTATAAGCTAAAGCAAGGTTGAAAGATACAGTTCATTTCTTACAGGAGGCTACTTGTTCAAGACTGAGAGAGGTGGATGTTTTATCTTCTACATAGAAACCAATACAGATGGTCACAGAAAATGAGGAAAAAAGGGCATATGTTCCAAACAAAAGAACAAGGTAAAACATCAAAAAAGACCTTAATGAAATGAAGATGAGTTATGACCTAATAGAAAGTTCAAAATAATAATCATAAATATGCTCACTTAGATGAGAACAGAATACAAACAAACCAAGAATTCCAAGGAAGATAAAAACCTAAGTACCATACAGAAGTCATAGAACTGAAGAAAGAATACAATAACTGCATCAAAAAATTCAATACAGGTGTTCAACAGTAAACAAGATGATGCAGAAAAAAGGAACAAGCTTGAAGCCAGGATAGTACATTTCTCTAATCAGAGGAAAGAAAGAAAGGAAAGAAAGGAAAGAAAGGAAGGAAGAAAGGAAGAAAGGAAGAAAGAAAGAAGAAAGAAAGAAGAAAGAAAAGAAAAAAGGAAAGAAAGAAAAGGAAAAGAAAAAAGGAAAGAAAAGAAAAGAAAAGAAAAGAAAATGACAGTTTTGCATAGTTGCACTACAAGAAGAAAAGAAAATGAGTGAAGATAGCTTATGGGAATTATAGAGAACATTAAGTGGACAAGTATTGACAGTATAAGGGTCTCAGAAAGAGGAGAGAGAGAGTAAGGGTAAAAAAGTTATTTAAAGAAATAAAAGCTGAAAACTTCCCTAGGAAAGGAAACAGACATCCAGAGCTCCAAATAAGATGAATCCAAAGAGACCCATACCAAGACACTTTATATTTAAAAACTGTCAAAAGTTAAAGGCAGAAAGAATTGTAAAGGCAGCAAGAGAAAAACTTGTTACATACAGTGGGACTCCCATAACACTATAAGCAAATTTTTCAACAGAAATTTTATAGGCAAGAAGAGAATGGTGCAATGCATTCAAAGTACTAAAAGGAAAAAAACCCAAAAAACAAAACCCTGCCAATCAAGAATACTTTATGTGACAAAGGTGTCCAGACTGAAGCAAAGAGAAAGAGTTTTTCAGACAAGCAGAGTCTGAAGGAGTTTAGTACCACTAGACTAGCCTTATATGAAATGTTAAAGGAACATTTGTAAGCTAAAACAAAAGGATGCTAATCAGTAACAAGAAAACATGTGAAAGTATAAATCTTGATGGTAAAGTTTACATAGTTTAATTCAGAATAATCTAATGTTGTGAAGGTGGGTTAATCACTTATAAGCTAGTATAAAGTTTAAAAGAGCAAAAATAACTATAACTACAATTATGTGTTAATGAGTACACAGACAAAAAGATGCAAATTGTGACATTAAAAACAAAATGTGACAGAAGAATAAAAATGTAGAGTTTTTTTAAAAAACATAATGGTCATTTAGATATACCATTTTAAGAAGTTTGTTTTTTTAATGTAAGTAATCTCTACATCCATCAGAGGACTCAAATTCATAACCCCAAGATCAAGAGTCACATGCTCTATGGACTGAGACAGCCATGCACCCCAAATGTAGAGCTTTATTTTATTTTATTTTTTTTAAAGATTTTTTATTTATTTATTCATGATAGTCACAGAGAGAGAGAGAGGCAGAGACACAGGCGGAGGGAGAAGCAGGCTCCATGCACCGGGAGCCCGATGTGGGATTCGATCCCGGGTCTCCAGGATCGCGCCCTGGGCCAAAGGCAGGCGCCAAACCGCTGCGCCACCCAGGGATCCCAAATGTAGAGCTTTAAAATGTGTTTGAGGGATCCCTGGGTGGCACAGCGGTTTGGCGCCTGCCTTTGGCCCAGGGCACGATCCTGGAGACTCGGGATCGAATCCCACGTCGGGCTCCCGGTGCATGGAGCCTGCTTCTCCCTCTGCCTGTGTCTCTGCCTCTCTCTCTCTCTGTGTGTGTGACTACCATAAATAAATAAAAATTAAAATAAATAAATAAATAAAATGTGTTTGAATCTAAGAAGTTATTAACTTGAGACAGACTGTTATAAATATGTTTTATTTAAGCCTCATGGTAACCACAAAGCAAACCCTATAGTAGATACACACACACAAAAAAGAGAAAAGAATATAAGTATTCCATTACAGAAAATCATGAAATCACAAAAGAGGAGAGTAAAAGATGAAAGGAGCAAAGGAATTACAAAACAGCCAGAAAACAATTTTAAAAATGGCAATATATCCATACTTATCAAAGATTACTTTGAATGTAAATGGATTAAATTCTCCAATTAAAAGGCACAGAGTGGTTGGATGGATTAAAAAAACAAGACTCATCTATATGCTGCCTACAAGAGACTTCAGCTTTAAGGACACTCACTTTTCTTTTAAAATTTACTTATTTTTTAGAAAGATTTTACTTATTCATGAGAGACAGAGCGAGAGAGAGAGAGAGAAGCAGAGATACAGAGGGAGAGGTAGGCTTCTCACAGGGAGCCGGATGTGAGACTCAATCCCTGGACCCTGGATCACACCCTGCGCTGAAGGCAGATGCTCAACCGCTAAGCCACACTGGCATCCCAACACACAGAGATTTAAAGTGAATGGATAGAAAAGGATATTCCACACAAATGAAAACCAAAAGAAAGCATGGGTAGCTATACTTGTATCAGACAAAACAAATTTTAAGACAAGACAGTAAAAAAAAAAAAAAAAAAAAAAAAAAGACAAGACAGTAATAAGAGACAAAGGCCATTATACAATGATAAAGGTATCAATTCAACAAGAAAATATAACATTTGCAAATATTTATGCACCCATGTATTAGCACTTAAATATATAAAGCAACATTGAGATCTAAAGAGAGAAATAGCAATACAATAATGTTAGGAGACTTCAAAATCCTACTTTCATCAATGGAGAGATCATCTAGAAAGAAAATCAATAAGGAAACAGTAGAATTAAATGATACTTTGTAAAACCATTTAGACTTAATAGACATTTACAAAACATTATCCAAAAGCAGCATAATACACATTCTTTTTAAGCACATATGGAACATTATTCAGGATAGATCATATATTAGAACATGAGATAAGTATTTTTTTAAAAGAGAGAAAGAGAGAAAGAATGGGGAAGGGCAGAGGGAAAGACAGAATCTTTTTTAAAAAACAGATTTTAGGGCAGCCCATGTGGCGCAGTGGTTTAGCGCCGCCTGCAGTCTAGGGCGTGATCCTGGAGACCCTGGATGGAGTCCCACGTCAGGCTCTCTGCATGGTGCCTGCTTCTCCCCCTCTGCCTGTGTCTCTGCCTCTCTCTCTCTCTCTGTGTCTCTATGAATAAATAAATAAATAATCTTAAAAAAAAAAACCCCACCATATTTTATTTGAGGGAAAGAGAGTGAGCAAGAGCGCTTAAGCCCACATGCTCATGCAAGCTAAGGGAAGGGTAGAGGGGGATGGAGAGGGACAAGCAGACTCTGCACTGAATGCAGAGCCCCACAGAGGGCCCAATCCCACAGTCCCAAGATCACCACCCGAGACAAATTCAAGAGCTGGATGTCCAACCAACTGAGTCACCCAGGTGCCTGGGAGAGAGAGACCGTAAGCAGGCTCCATGCCCAGTATGAAGCCTGGTGCAGGGCTTGATCTCATGACTCTGAGATCATGACCTGAGATCATAACTGACTTGAGCCACCTAGGTGCCCTTTTCTTTTTTTTTTGAGAGAGAAGACAAGTATTAATAACTAAGAATACTGAAATTGTATGAAGCATCCTTTCTGACCACAATAGTATGAAACTAGAAATTAAAAAGAAAACTGGAAAAAATAAAAAGAAAACTGGAAAATTCACAAGTATGTGGAGATTTAACAACATGCTACTGATCAACCAATTGGTCAAAGGAGGACTCAAAAGTGAAATAAAAAACTACTGAGACATATAAAACTGGAAACACAACATAAGTTGTGCTTAACTTAAGGAATGCAACAAAAACTGTTCTAAGAGAGAAATTCACAATGATAAATGACTACATTAAGAAATGAAAAAGAGGGCAGCCCGGGTGGCTGAGTGGTTTAGTGCCACCTTCAGCTCGGGGCCTGATCCTGGAGACCCAGTATCAAGTCCTGTGTCAGGCTTCCTGCATGGAGCCTGCTCCCTCTGCCTGTCTCTGCCTCTCTCTCTCTCTTTCTGTGTCTCTCATGAATAAATGAATAAAATCTTAAAAAAAAAAAGAAATAAAAAAAATTTAAAAAAAAGATTTTATATATTTATTCATGAGAGACACAGAGACACAGGCAAAGGGAGAAGCAGACTCCTCACAGGGAGCCTGATGTGGGACTCAATTCCTGGACCTGGGATCATGCCCTGAGCTGAAGGCAGATGCTCAACCGCTGAGCCACCTGAGCGTTAGGTTAAATAATACAACCTAACTCTATACCTCAGGAACAAACTAAGCCCAAAGTTAGCAGAAGGAAGAATATAACAAAGATCACAGTGGAAATAAAATAGAGACTAAAAAGACAATAGAAAAGATCAATAAAACCAAGATGGTTCTTTGAAAAAATAACAGACAAACTGTTATCCAGATTCAACGAGAAAAAACAGACTTAAATAACACACTGAAAAACTGGACAACCTAGAAGAAATGGATAAATTCTTAAAAATCTACAACCTACCAAGACTGAATAATGAAGAAATAAAAAATCTGAACAGACCAATTACTAATAAGGAGATTGAATCAGTAATCAAAAACCTCCCAACAAGTGAAAGTCCAGGACCAACTGGCTTTCCTGGTGAATTCTACTAACCATTTAAAGAAGAACTAATACCAATCTTTCTCAAACTCTTCCAAAAAAATAGAAGAGTACACTTCCAAACTTATTTTACAAGGCCAACATTATCCCAATACCAAAACCAGACAAGGATACTACAAGCAAAGAAAATTACAGGACAGTATCTCTGATGAACAAAAGTTCTCAAAAATTTTTAGCAAATTGAATTCAACAATACACTATTAGAATCATTCACCCACTAGGGTTTATTCCAGGGATGCAAGTATGATTCAATATACATAAAATCACCGAAATACACCATATGAACAAAATGAAGGATAAAATCAGGTGATCATCTCAACAGATGCAGGAAAAACATCTAACAAAACCCAACATCCATTCATGATACAGACTCTCAACAAAGTTGGTATAGAAGGGATGTACTTCAACATAGTAAGGGCCACATATGACAAGCCCACAGCTAATTTCATACTCAATCATGAAAAACAGAAAGCTTTTCCTCTAAGATCTGGAACAAGACAAGGATACTCACTCTCACCACATCTATTCAACATAGTACTGGGAATCCTAGCCAGAGCAATTAGGCAAGAAAAAAAAAAAAAAGGCATTCATTCAGAAGAGACACAGTAAAACTATGTTTGTTTGTAGATAAAATATTATATATAGAAAATCCTAAAGACTTCATAAAAAGTATTAGAATAAATGAATTAAATAAACAAATTAAGTAACACTGGAGGATACAAAATAAGTGTAGTTATTTTTAGTTATCTCTCAATCCAAGGTGGGGCTTAAACTCATGACCCCAAGATCAAGAGTTGTATGCTCTTCCAACTAAGCCAGACAGGTGCTCCCAGAATCAGTTATATTTGTATACATTAATAATGAAGTATCAGAAAGAGAAAATAATCCCATTTATATTTGCACTATACCACACTAATGAAAGAAATTGTGAAGACACAAATAAAAGATATTCTGTGCTCATAGATCGGAAGAATACTATTAAAATATCCATACTACCCAAAGTAATCTACAGACTCAATGTAATCCCTTTTAAAATTCCAATGGCAGTTTTCACATACAATCCCCAAATTTGTATGGAATCACAAAAGACCCAGAGTAGCCAAAGCAATCTTGACAAAGGTGAACAACACTGGAGGCATCATGCTTCCGGATTCCAAACATTATATTTTATAGTAATCAAAATAGTATGGAGTTAACTTAAAAACAAACAAACAGATCACTAGAAAAGAATAGAGAGCCCGGAAAGAAACTATATGGCCAATTAATTTAAGACACTGGAGCCAAAAATATACGATGGGAAAAGGATAGTCTCTTCAAAAAATAGTGTTGGGAAAATTGGATGGCCACACACAAAAGAATGAAACTGGAACCCTCTCTTACACCATACACAAAAATCAACTCAAAATGGATTAAAGACTTGAATAAAGGATCCCACACCATAAAACACTTAGAGAAAACACAGGGAAATAGGCTCCTTGACACGGGTTCTGGCAAAAAATTTTTTGGATAGGACACTATGGCAAAGGCAACAAAAGCAAATAAACTGGGATTCTATTAAACCAAACAGCTTCTGTAGAGCAAAGGAAACCATCAACATAAACAAAAAGGTAACCTACCCAATGGAAGAAAATATTAATGAATCCTATATGCGATAAGGAGTTAATATCTAGAATATAGAACTCCTACAATTCAATAGAAAAAATATGATTAAAAAACGGGCAGAGGATCTGAATAGATATATTTAACAAAGACAATCTATTGATGGCCAACAGGTACATTTTAAGGTATTTAACATCGCTAAGGATCAGAAAAATGTAAATCAAAACCCCAATGAGATATCACCTTATAAATGTTACAAAGTCTATTACCTTTTTTTTTTTAAAGTAGGCTCTACACACAACATGGGTCTCAAGCTCACATCCCTGAGCCAACCAGATGTCACAGAAAGCCCATCATCAAGAAGACAGGAGACACCAAGTGTTGGTGAGGGTGTGGAAGAGGGAACCCATGTGCACTGTTTAGAGGAATTAAAATTGGTA
The DNA here is from genome assembly GCF_053574225.1 of Canis aureus. NCBI lineage: Eukaryota > Metazoa > Chordata > Mammalia > Carnivora > Canidae > Canis > Canis aureus. The sequence continues at coordinate 26,867,138 of NC_135626.1, forward strand.
TAGCCAATATGGCAAGTTTTTGAAAATTAAATAGAACAACCACATGATCCAGCAATTCCAATACTGGATATTAATCCAAAGGAAACAGTCAATATCTTGAAAAGAATATCTGCACCCCTCCCAGGTTTACTGTAGCATGATTTATAACAGCCAATATATGGAAACGATCTAATGTCCACTGATGGATGAATAAAAATGTGGGAAACACATATAACATCCTAAAATATTATTTAGCCATTAAAAAAGAAGGAAATCCTCCCATGTGCAGCAACATAGATGGCCCTTGAGAGTTTTAAGTTAAATAAGACAGAAAAGACAAATATTGTATAATCTTATTTATATATGGAATATTTTAAAAACTCTGAAGTCATAGATACAGAAAAAAGATTGGAAGTTGCTAGAGGCAGGGGGTAGGAGTGGTGGGTCAGAGTGGTAAAAAGATGCCAGCTTTCAGTAATAAGACAAATAAATTCTGGGGATGTATATTGCATGCTGATATAGTTAACAATATTGTATTGTATATTTGGAAATTGCTGAGAGTAGATCTTGAAAGTTCTCACAACAAGAAAAAAAAATTCTAACTATGTGTGGTGATGGATGTTAACTAAAGTTATTGTGGTAACCATTTCACAACATACATGTGTGTCAAATCATTATGTTGTATACCTAAAATGAATACAAATATATCTCAATTATACCTCATTCAAAAAAAAAAAGAGAATTCAGTAGTTAAAATGAAAAAATAAAACAAGGGACTAATGGTATAACTGTTTCATAGATGTGGCAAAAATCAAGACTGTAAATGACAAATATAAGAAATTTGAGTACTCTGATGTGTAACAAGCAAACAACTGTCCTGTCTTCTTCATCTCCCAGCTAGTACACTAATTTTTTTGAGAATTAAAGATAATGACTGTAAAACAATATTGGATTATCAGCTAGAATTACTATTGCTTGCTTTTGTTACTACCTAAAAGTGGGACTATGGTTTCCTTTACCCTGGCACATTAAAAATAAACTAGAACATAAAATAAAAATCATTTTTCCCCTTTAAAAAAGAGGAGATTATATATAAAATATGTCTCAAATCAATCAAAATTGATGAAAACTGAACAGAAGCAAAGAGGATCTGTGTATTCTCTGAAACAGTAAGAAACATTTATTTTGGCAACTAGTTAAGTAAATGAGTACTAAAAAACTAGATCCTCTAGAAATCTGAAAAGAAAATTCAGATTTCGTTCCTGCTCATATTCAAAAATTTCTATTACTTAGGGCACTTTTAGTAAATTGCATATTGTGAAAATTTAGTGTGCGTATATGGGAGGGGGACAGGGATTGGTAGAAAAAAACAAAAGGAGGTGATGAATGACTCAGGAAATGTACCATGCAAGGGAGAACAAGAAAAACAAAAAAGATGAAGTAAAAGTACTTAGAGAAACAATACAAACACCAATTCTACAGACCTCCTGTGACATCAAAATGATACGGCAGGGATTATACTGTCTTTAAAGTTTCCTGAGCCAGAGTTTTTTAATCTTTTCTATAAAATGGTGATAACAGTATCTATTACCATGATAAATAGGAGATAAAACTACAGACCAAAGTTCTATAACTCAGTAACTCAAAATATTTAAAAACAAAAACAAAAACCTGAGAGCCAATGAAATAAAGTATCTCATCAGAATTCTTAGTTGGCATTATTATGAGCTCAGTTCTAGTACAATCTCACAACAAAGAGGATAAGAGGTTTTTGTTTTATTTTATTTTTAATTTCAAAAAGAGAAAAGCAGCATGTTAATATAAAGGAAGGAAGAGGGGTGTAATGTAGGAAGAAAGGAAGGAGATGCATTGAGAATTGAAAATTTAGGGGCACCTGGGTAGCTCAGTCAAACATCTGCCTTCAGCTCGGGTCATGATCTCAGGGTCGTGGAATCAAGCCCTACACCTGGCTCTCTGCTCAGTGGGGAGCCTCCTTCTCCCTCTCACTCTCCGTGTTCTCTTGCTCTGTCTCTCAAATAAAATCTTAAAAAAAAAAAAAATTAAAATTTATCAAATCTGTCTTGTAGTGCCACCAATTAGCTTACCAAATCCTCCTCCATAAGAGGGTAGAAATGGATAAGATTACTACTCCTAGGGGCACCTGGCTGGCTGAGTGGGTAGAACATACAACTCGATCTCGTGGTTGTGAGTTCGAGACCCATGTTGTGTGTAGAAATTACTAAAGAATAAAATCTTAAAAAAAAAGATTACTACTCCTTCCTGCTAATTCTTAACATATTTTTGTCTCTAGAAATAAGATGTAATTCTTTAGTTATTTACACCATAATGGTTATCTCACTATGATTTATAAATCTTAAAACTCACAAATAATCTATTAGATATAAAATAACACATGAGTAGTCTAGGAGGAAAGACAAGATGGAAGAAGTAAGGTTTCAGGAGGCTTTCTCAGGGGCCAATCATCAGTATTTGTTAACACTGTCAGATAAAAAGAAGAGAAGTATTTTTAGAAGTTCAGATAAGCAAACAGTTTTTTTCCCTTTACATAGTCCAGTCAAATTAAAACTGAAGTCCACGTTATCTGCATTTAAAATGACCAGTATCTACTGCTTCCTTTTCCTCTATTTCTTTCTTCCTGCTTAGATATCTGTTGAAAAGAAACCGTATGGAATATTACTCAGCCTTAAAAAAGAATAAAATCCTGCTGTTTGCAATGGTATGGATAGAGCTAGAGAGTATTATGCTAAGTAAAATAAGTCAGAGAAAAAAACAAATATGATTTTATTCATCTGTGGAATTTAAGAAACAAATGAGCAAAGGGAAAAAAAAGAGAAGCTAATCAATAAACAGACTCTTAATTATAGAAAACAACTGATGTCTACCAGAGGGAAGAAATTCGGGGAGATGGGTTAAACAGATGAAGAGGATTAGGAGCGTACTTATGGTGATGAGAATGGGGTATTATATGTAAGTGCTGAATCACTATATTGCATACTTGAAACTAATTCTATTTGTTAACTAACTGGAATTTAAAAACTTAAGGGGAGCCTGAGTGGCTTAGTTGGTTGAGCAAGTGACTCCTGATATTAGCTTAGGTCACAATTTCAGAGTTGTGAGACTGAGCTTCATTTAGGGCTCTGTGCTCAACAGGGAATCTACTTGAGATTTTCTCCCTCTCCCGCTCAGGGGCACGTGTGTGCACACACTCTCTCTCAAAAACAAAAACAAAAACAAAACAAAAAACAAAACAAAAAAAAAGTGGTACCTGACTGGCTTAGTCAGAAGAGTGCTACTCTTGATCTCAGAGATGTAGGTTCAAGCCCCACATTGGGTGTGGAGATTACTAAAAAATAAACTTAAAAAAAAAAAAAAGAAAAAGAAACCATATAGTATTTCTTAGGAAGGCAGGCAGGCATCTATTCTTATCAGTGCCTGCCTAGCTTCTATTTGAAATAAAAACAGACCCTGTAGTCCAAGAAGAACAACAGTGCTCTAGACACTCAGGGAAAATGTCTGAGTATGCAAGATTTATTAGAAATGACACGTTATACAAGTCATGCATTTTTCTTTTCTTCTCCCTTTTTCCAGTCTGAAGTCAGTATCTCCTCATGTGATCTCCTCATGTCTCATGAGAAAGGGCATTTACCAAGTCTTAATTTGATGCTGGGGTGGGAAAATCATCCTTCTTTTTTAGCACTTTATAGTTGATTATATTTTGGTTACAAATAACTAATGAACAATGTTTATTTCCAAATTCAAACTAGAATTGAGAAAACAAAAAGCATATGACAATCTGCTATGTATGTAAGACAAAAATACTAGGTTGTGGGTGGATAAAAGTGAAAGCCACTGAGATGAACTTCACTTAAACACCTAAAGCTATGAAAATCAAGTCAATATTGAATTTACAAAACTATCAAGGATAGGAAACTTAAGAGACTGAAAACAAAGAATAAAGATAAATGGGATCTTCTCCATTAAAGAGACATGTAAATAGTGGGATTCTTTCCTAAGATAGAACCCATTTTGCTTAACAAATTTATAAAATGGTCCTGACAAAAGGAGCAAAGAGTTTAAGTTCCAAATTCATAGCTGAAATTAAAATTTTAAAGTAGGAAATGCCAAATTCATGACAGTAAATTGGAAGAACTTGAGCAAGTACAAAGGAACACAGCAGTGTAGATCACAGTAAGAGAACACATTTAGGGAAAAATTACTTAATAAAAGATGGGTTATAAGAGTTTTACATTATGAACAAAGAAAAGGGAACTGGGAGTAGTCTCCCAAGTAAATGGTTTATTGACGTTTACAAGTAAACTTGTAAATCTCCCAAGTAAACCGTTTATTGAAGTCAATAATTTATTACAAATATCAGCAAAATCCATTTGCAAATAGGACAATAGCTGTAGATATCTCAAAAACATGAGTATAGTAATGCCCTTAAAAAAATCTATGCAGATCTAATAACTTCATGTTAGGAAAGATATCAAAGAATTAGATAAAGAGCCTTGAAAAAAAGGGATCAAAGACTTTTAGGGGCTGTTAGATATAAAAAGTAAATTATTACTTTCTCTAGAAAGGCTGAAAAGGGAACCAACTAAAATCTATAGTTATGAAAAAGGAAAAGGGAAGTGCTTAAAAAAATCTTACAATGCTAGAATGAGGGTGGCACCTTTCATCATATGAGACAGGCAAATTTAAAACCTACAAATGCTAGCTAGCACTGCTTTAAATAACAGGCTGTGAACTTACTGAAATCTTTATCTCATGAAGTAGTAAACACAAATTTTTACAGATTTTGATTAATTGATGCAGATCCACATCAGGGAAAGAGACAGAGAAATCTAGAGTACATGCATACTTTAGAGGGAAGTACTGAATTAATTATCATGCCCTCTTCCAGGTATCCTAGTGCTTGAGTTTAAAAAGCATTACAGGTAGGGTTTTTTTTTTTTTTTTTTTTTTAAGATTTTATTTATTTATTCATGAGAGACACAGAGAGAGAGAGAGGAAGAAACACAGGCAGAGGGAGAAGCAAACTACATGCAAGGAGCCTGACGTGGGACTCGATCCCGGGTCTCCAGGATCAGGCCCTGGGCTGAAGGCGGCGCTAAACTGCTGAGCCACCAGGGCTGCCCAGGCAGGGTTTTACATTTCTATTTCAAGTGCTACCTTTTCTTGTTGAGCCCAATGCAAGTGACCTTTGTGTACCAAAGGAAAATGGGAAGGACACTCTACCAGGAGAGTAGAACTCAACAAGAGAGAACTATAGATCTATTAAAACAAACCAAAAACATGTTGGCTAATTAGAAACAAAAACACCTTCTGTAATAGGAAATGAGCATAACAGTTATTCTATTATCCCTGTCTTGCAATTAAACTCTGATCTTCAGAAAAGACCCCTGGGAGCACTGAGCAGGTATAACATAGGATGGGTTTATGTTTATACATTGATGATTTGCAAACTCATGAGCAAAACCACAGCATACATAGTCTGTTGGTCCATGTTTCAATGAAAGAGGCCTTTCCAAAGGCATTTTACAAAAGGTGTTTGAAACATAACCTGAAAAAAAAAATTTTTTTTTTAAGATTTTATTTATTTATTCATGAGAGACACAGAGAGAGAGAGAGAGAGAGAGAGAGAGACCCAGGCAGAGGGAGGAGCAGGCTCCATGCAGGGAGCCTGACATGGGACTCGATTCTGGGTCTCCAGGATCAGGCCCTGGGCTGAAGGCGGTGCTAAACCACTGAGCCACCCGGGCTGCCCTGAAAAAAACAATCTTTAAATTAGTTTAACAAAGGTAACCTAATACCTACCCACTGCTAATTTTTTTCCATATCTGTAAATAGGTGTGCAAATGAAAAGAATGAAGCAGGCATAAAACTATATTCTACTAAAAAAAAAAAAAAAAAAACCAAAAAACCTATATTCTACTCCAATATCCAAAGCAAACGAACAAGAAAAATCTTAAACATTTATTACTTACTGTGCTTTGCTAATGATTAGGCTACATTAACCGTTTATTTTCATTTTAAAATCTAGTTTCAAGTGCTCCTTCATCAAAAGAATTTTTTTTCTATTTTACATTGATCACTGAGAGTTAGTGAGCATTGCTAGAATATAACAATTTTAAACTTCCACTATTCTGTATTCTTTCCTGTGAAGAACTAGCTCAAAAATATTTGTTTTTAAAGATTTTATTTATTTATTCATGAGAGACACACAGAAAGAGAGAGAAAGAGAGGTAGAGACATAGGCAGAGGGAGAAGGAGGCTCCATGCAGGGAGCCTGAACATGGGACTCCATCCCGGGTTTCCAGGATCACACCCTGGGCTGAAGGCGGCGTTAAACTGCTGGGCCACCTGGGCTGCCCAAGCTCAAAATATTCTACCACTTGTTTTCTCTAAATTTATTTTGTTATCAAAAAAAGTAAGCTGAATAAAAATGATTTTTAGTTGGTTGGATTTAAATGTATTCATTAAATTTTTTAGAAAAAGCCTGGTTGAAATGACATGATTAAATACAGAAACACCCATGTAAAATCAAATAGATTTAGGAATGCACGCTGAGTAGATATGTTTCCTAGTGGCCATTCATTCAGCAGCTTGCATCAAGCTGCAACTCCTGTCCAGTTAGCTAATACCACTATAAAAATAGATTAAAGAAATAGAGAAGACTCAGAAAACAAATAAGGATTAAAAGTCTGGGAGTGAGGTACCGAGAAAAGAGTTCAAAATAAAGTAAAAGTTTCCTGGGAAAGCAAATAAAATGAGGTATTAAGAATTCCACAATATGGGTGCTTGGGTGGCTCAGTCGCTAAATTCTGCCTTTGGCTCCGGTCATGATCCCAGAGTCCTGGGATTGAGTCCCACATCAGGCTCCCTGCTCAGCAAAGAGTCTGCTTCTGCTTCTCCCTCTACCCCTCCCCCTGCTCGTGCTCTCTCTCTCTCTCAAATAAAAACTCTTAGAAAAAAAAGAATTCCACAATAAAACATGCTAAGTATGTGTGCTTAGAAACTACAACTATAGAACTATTTCAAGTGCTACCTTTTCTTGTTGAGCCCAATGCAAGTGACCTTTGTGTACCAAAGCTAAATGTGCTAGCAGTCGCAATATCCTGCAACAGAATCCTTCAAAAGAGACCACTTAAAATTGCTTAATCTTGATTGTACTTTGTGGTAAAATCATGAGCCAGCTCTGAAAGAAGATCTAGCAGGCCTGTCTTTTCAAAAACTAAATGTTGTTGGGTGTGGTTGATTTTGAAAAGAGAAACTACAGTAAGCCCTGGTAGCTTTGACACGCCTTTAAACGATAAAGAAAAGTGTTTAACATGTGTCTCTACTGTTCATTATGGCAAAGTTTATCAGTTTAACCCTTTGCAAACAGGGAAAAGATCTTGAGAGCAGGAAGCTTTTCTGTGGAAGTCCTGACGCAACACAAATCATAGTAGTTACTGCAAAGCTTAATGCAAACCCTCTAGAGTCCACGTTGACAAATTCTTTAACAAGCCCTGCGGTTACAGGGAAGCTGGTTTCACTCTGACTCACTCCTACTCAAACAGTTTACTGGAAATGAAGGGGAGGGGGAATTTTCAGAGAAGTCATGTGATGGCCAGACAAACCACAGCCAGTAAAGGTTTGAGAAAGTCAAAAACAGGTCCCAGCAACAACTGACACCCAGTGTGTTCAACTGGCACTGAAGTATACAAAAATAGTCCTGTTGGGTTTCAGATCATCAACATCATGAACTCTTTCATAAATTTCTGTATGTAAAGGAACAGAGAGTTCACAGGGGTAAAAACTAGCAGGCATTGACATGGTATGGGCAACTGCAAACACTTCATTGGAAAATGTGCTTAACAGACAAGAGTATCAAAGGTATGATAAAACACTTCAGTGGTGTATAAATAATCATTATTACTTTCTCATAGTCTCTAAACTCCAATGTTCAAACACATATTCTATCACTACCAAAAGAATGTGAAAAGAACCTTTAATTATCATCTTGTACTTTGGGGGAATGTTCACTGGGTAATTTATCCTACTACATACAGAGTAACATACCAGCCATAAAAATGAGAACTACCGTTACAACTGATGAACTTTTTTGTGTTATGTGTTTTCACTAAAAAAGTAATGTAAATAACCTGAAATTTCTGAATAGGAAAGGATCTTATTAGCCTAAGAAAAAAGTGTTTTGGGCCTTAAATATAGTAAGACTAGTAAAAGATATTAGTATTTAAACTTAATTTGGGGATTTAGCTTCAATAAATCAGATTAAGTGGCAAGTATTCATCAATTTATATATTGCAGTCCTACACAGAAGCTAAAAATATGTTCCCTTAAATTAAGATTAAATCCAGAAACTGTAAAATCGCCTTTGAGGAAATACTTAACCTAAGATGGTGTACCACAGACTCATGACTTACATTCAGGAGAAAAGCAAACTAAATATGGAGGAAAAAATTGCATTCTCTTAACAGATAGTTGTTGTTTTTCTTAAAGATTTTATTTATTTATTTATTTATTTATTTATTTATTTATTTATTTATTTGAGAGAGAGAGAGAGAACATGAGCAAGGGGAGGGGGAGACACAGAAGGAGAAGCAGACTCCCAGCTGAGCAGGGAGCCCAATGCAGGACTAGATCCCAGGACCCCAAATTCATGATCTGAGCTGAAGGCAGATGCTTAACCAACCGAGCCACCCAGGCACCCCTTAACAGATAAAGTTTTAAGAATATTAAATTTCTTACTTCTGCCTTAATTTTCAATTTCCTATAGTAATAATAAGAAACAGTAAATTTCACACAATCAGCAACCTAATACTTTGTGCAAAAGAATCCAAGTAGCTAGGTCACTTGGAGAGATGGTGTTTAGGAAAGCAAACTTATTCAAACCATATTCTCCCAAGTAAATATGTACAACATTCCTGCTCTATTGTGTAAGCTTTAAACACAAAAATACCACAACCACCCCCATGCTCCCATTTCCCACTGCTTCAATAATACTGGCTGCTCTAATCTTTTATGATACATCAAGTGAATAGGTTACTTTATTTTTCAAAATTTTTTATTCCTAATGTTTTTAATTTTCCCCTTTTCTTTGGCTATGCAGCTTAGAGAATAAATAAGGTGCCACAAGAAATTTCATGTTTCTAAAATATGGAATTTTATAAATCTTGTTTTACCTAATGTGAATTTAAAAATTAGTCATTTAACTACTGGTGTTTCCTATATTACCTTCAAGCCTCGTTCTGAGGTGCCTATTAAATTCAAAGATGTAGAAAATTCAGTCTTTCTTACATAAAATGATCTGTGTTCACTCACTGCAGTTTACATTTTATTTTGCAGTGGAGTGAGATTATTAAGTGAAAATGTTTCATGTAATGTACACTTTTTCTCTTGATATTCCTTAGTTTATTCAAAGTATCTACCACATGAGTAGTATGTGCAAGACTAGGCAAGTGTTGCTGAAAATAATTTTGGTACTCCCTTCTCAAGCAGTTTACAGACTCCTGGGAAAGAAAAGAAAAGTCCATAGTTTTATTTTTTAAAAATACTTTTTATTTTTATTTTCTTTAAAGATTTTATTTATTTATTCATGAGAATACACAGAGAGGAGAGAAAGAGAGAGAGAGAGAGAGAGAGAGAGACAGGCAGAGGGAGAAGCAGGCTCCATGCAGGGAGCCTGATGTGGGACTCTATCCAGGTCTCTAGGATCATGCCCTGGGCTGAAGGTGGTGCTAAACCACTGAGCTACCCGGGCTGCCCTTTTTAAAAAAATTTATTTTATTATTTTATTTTATTTTTTTAAAGAAAACTCTATCCCCCAATAAGGGGCTTAGGCTCACCAGCCTGGGATCAAAACTCACATGCTTTACTGAATGAGCTAGCCAGGTACTCCAAAAAGTCTATAAATAGTTTTTTTTTTTTTAAAGGTTTTATTTATTTAATCATGAAAGACACAGAGACAGGGAGAGAGAGAGAGAGAGAGGCAGAGGCACAGGCAAAGGAGAGGAAGGCTCCATGCAGGGAGCCCAACGTGGGACTCGATCCCGGGTCTCCAATATCACGCCTTGGGCTGAAGGCGACGCTAAACCACTGAGACACCGGGGCTGCCCCAAAAATAGTTTTTTTTTTTTTTTTTTTTTCAAAAATAGTTTTAAAAGAAGGTAGAATACGACACAAGAAAGTTATAGCGAGAAACAATTTCCAGGGATTAGGAAGATTTTTGGGCACCAAAGTTTCATGACTAAAGGTATTTTTTCAGAAAGTCGTTTTTGTTGCTTTTTGCAGGAACAGATTTGAGGAAAGAAAACTAGTAAAGAGGAGACCTATTAGGAAGTCACTGGAAATGTTCAGGGAAGAGGTGGTAAAGATTTGAACCAGAGAGGGCAAATATGAAGATACTGAGGAGATAGAGTCATAGGCCTTGAAGAATGACTGGATATGGGAAACAAGGAGAGAGTCAGATGACTCAGTTTTGACTGTGATTATGAGGATGGTGACATTAACAAAAATCAGGTACAAAGAAGAAAAAGAATATCATGAAGAGAATAATTAAACCTTTCATGAGGGGCACCTGGGTGGGTTTGTCAATTAAACATCTGACTTTTGATTTCGGCTCAGGTGATCTCAGGGTCATGAGATCGAGCCCCATGCTGGGCTCCCCACTCAGTGCAGAGTCTGCTTGAAGATTCTCTCCCTTTCCCTCTGTTTGCACATTTGTGCTCTCCCTTTCTCTAAATAAAATAAAAAAGACCTTGCATGAAATAGTCCATAAAGCATACAGACAGCTATCTTGACTTAAATTTTATAATTATGCCAGAATAGTTCAAGGTCATAGGAAGCTACATTTATTCATGTCTACCTCCCACAGACATCAAGTGAAAACATGATAGAAAGCCAAGAACAAAAGGAAGTCAGCTTAGTGGAAAAATACTGCCTAATCTCAGTGCTGTACTCATGAAAATAAATTAGGTACCATAAGGAATCTGAATTTAGATGAATCGATTAATAATCTCTTATTCCTCTCAAAATACTATAGTATAAAACCTAATCATTAGTCAAAAGTAGAATTTAAGCAAATACTTGGCTGTAGATTGCTACCTAGTAATAGTTTCCTAGTAAAAGCACATACACCCTTTAGCCTAGTTGGAGAGCACATGATAAAGCACTGAAAGCCAAGTATTTTTTTCACTCTTCCTGCTGATAAACCTATTCTATCAAAGGGCTCTACCTAAATGAATAAAAAACACATTTTCTACCTCAGTTTCAGGCAATCTTAAAATTTAAATATTCATTCATATTACTCATTCTCCTTAATTCCCTGTTCTAGCTGGTTGATTCAACTTTTCTATATTTTACTGCTCTTATCAAATTGAGGGTTTTCAAAATACATGTATCTGTGAGGAGATTATAACACCAAAGTCAGATAAACTTTTGGATCATTGTGAAACGGAATAGTATGAAAAAATTTTAAATCACAACCAATACGATATAAATTAAAAGAGGTCATTAAAGTTATAGCTTAACAAATAAAAACCTAGTATCTTTTTATGTACCAGAAACATTTAGAAATAAATAATATCCAATTTATACCAATAAAGTGTAAGACAAAACTAAGATAGCCATACCACTGGGAAAATGTTGAAATGATATATACATAGCTAGTTACTTAAAGGTGAAAAAGTCAGATTTCTATATTATATGATAAATAAAAATATTTTAATAAATATATAAGGGTAAAAGAATCAAACCATAAAAATATTAAAGGGGAATATGGCTGAATATTCACTACATAATCATAAGGGTTCAGCAAGATAATTTTAGACATTATTCCAAAAGGAAAAGTCTAAGATATTAGAATTTTTAAAAAAGTAAACATGGGACACCTAAGTGGCTCAGTGGTGGGGTGCCTGCCTTTGGCTCAGGGTGTGATCCTGGATTCCCAGGTTCGAGTCCCACGCAGCGCTCCCTGCATGGAAACTGCTTCTCTCTTTGCCTGTGTCTCTGCCTTTCTCTGTGTCTCTCATGAATGGATGAATAAAAATCTTTAAAAATCAATCAGTCAATCAATCAGTCAATCAAATAAAAAAGTACACTTCTTTATCCAAGAAGTAAAACATAAGAACACTCAGAATAAACAATATGGAAAAAATAGTGGAAGCATATGACAAAAGGAATCTCCTTAAAAATATCAATCAACAACAAAGTGAGACATACACTAAATATAAAAACTGGGTAAAGAAACCAGTTAGATGAAAGTTTTCTTCTTTCTTTTTTTTGTTTATCTGTATTTTCATCACGTCATACAAAGAATACTTTATAACCAGGAAGAAAGTTGTTATAAAAAGCAAAGATGTGGAAAATATTTAATGACACTGAAAAAGGTCCATAGGATGTTTTTACTTTTTACTTACTAATTAATTAATTAATTATAGGATAGGCGGTCACCAACCCAACTGAACTCACGGCTACAGCTGAGTATTTTTTTTTAAGATTTTATTTATTTATTCATAAATAGACACAGAGACAGAGGGAGAGACATAGGCTCCCTACGGGGAGCCCAATGTGGGACTCGATCCCTGGACCTTGGACCTGGGATCATGCCCTGAGCCAAAGGCGAAGGCAGATGCTTAAACACTGAGCTACCCAGGCATCCCCATAGGATGTGTTTATATTCAAAACAAGTCACAAAGCAATAAACAGATTCACTCTTATAGATGCTTATAGGAAAACAGACTGAAGGATGGAAGAATTATTTTTAAATATACAGACAAATTTTCCACAATGACCTGTGTCACTTCATAATAAAACACAGCTTTATTATTTATTATTTTTATTTTTTAAAAGATTTTATTTATTTATTTTTGAGAGAGATGGAGCATGAACAGGAATAGGGGCAGAGGGAGAAGCACACCCCTACTAACTGGGGAGTCTAACATAGGGCTAGTCCCAGGATCACAACCTGAGCTGAAAGGCAGATGCCCAACCAACTGAGCCACCTAGGTACCCCAAGAACACAATTTTTAAAATCAGTATCAAATGTCTATGACATACATGTGAAAAAAGGAACTTCAGACTAATATTTATGGTATGATTCTAGTTTTTATTTTTTAAAGTTATATATGGAAAGAAAACAGTCTAGAATGTGGTGATTATTATACTACTCTGGGAAGTAGGCATGTGGGCTTTCACTTTTTGCTTTTACTACTTCTGGAATGTTCCAATCCTATTATTTTAAGCATTAATGTACTTTTAAAATATGCAAATTTGCAATTTTAAAATATGCAAATATTAAAATATGCAAATATGGCTGGGTGGCTCAGGGGTTGAGTATCTGCCTTTGGCTCAGGGAGTGATCCCAGATTTCCAGGATCAAGACCCACACTGGGCTCCTTACATGGAACCTGCTTCTCCTCCCTCTGCCTGTGTCTCTGACTCTCTTTCTGTGTCTCTCATGAATAAATAAAATCTTAAAAAAGGAAGAAAACATAAAAAAATGTTTTTAAGATTACTGTTTACAAATAAAATGACAAAAAATCCTTGTAAATTGTTACAAATTTAATTGCATAGTGAAAAACCTTAAAAACAAAAATGAGAATGTGTCACAAAAGTGTATCAAATAGCTGAGGTATAATAGATCTTACTTGGACATAGTAACAGTCCACAGTGTTTCCAAGAACAAACAAAAACAAAAACTTATTTCTGCTAAGCCATAATTAGAAACTCTTCTTTAAATGATTTAAAACATTAGGACTCTGACAGATAATTCATAATGTGGAAAACTGGCAATAATCACCTCTCCAACTATTCTACTTCCATCCTCTATAACCACAAAATAAATAAATGAAAATTATAAACCTCACACAACCCCTTGTCTAAACCTGGGGAAAAAAATACAGGGATAACTATACTCACATATGCTAAAATCTATAATGAACCACAGAACTGATGAAAACTGGTCAAAAAAAAAAAAAAAAAAAAAGGAAAGGCCATAAAGAAAGAAAAATCAAATACAGAAGAAAACAAATTTTAATTTAGTTCTTCACTTTTTATTGCATTAACCTAGAGGAAAATGTTGCTATGTTGTTGTACAGTAAGCAGAAAACTAATCTAGATGTCAGAAAACTGGGTTGGGTGCTGGTTCTGAGATTCACTATATGTTCTTGAATGTGCTTCCTGCCAAATCAGGAAAAATATCTCAACTTCAGAATTGTACTGTGGCACTTCATTTAAGGGTCTTATACATAGTTTTATTGAAATCAATAGTTGTCAGGGATGAAGAATTAGTCTTTTATCATATTACTTCATTTAATTATTTTGTAAAACTGGTTGACAATACATATAACTGTATTTCTGGGTAGAAATTTTCTATTTATTTATTTATTTATTTATTTATTTATTTATTATTTTTAAAAAAGATTTTATTTATTTATTCATGAGAGAGAGAGGCAGAGACACAGGCAGAGGGAGAAGCAGGCTCCATGCAGGGAGCCTGATGTGGGACTCAATCCCAGGACTCCAGGATCACACCCTGGGCCAAAGGCAGGCACCAAACCGCTGAGCCACCCAGGGATTTCCCTGCATAGAAATTTTAAATGAAACATTCATAAAGAATATATAACAACTTCTTGGATGCCTGGGTTGCTCAGCAGTTGAGTGTCCGCCTTGGATCAGGGCATGATCTGGGAGAGAAGGAACCTGTTTCTCCCTCTACCGTCCCTGCTTCTCTCTTTATCTCTCAGGAAAAAATAAATAGAGTATTAAAATACAAAAAAGAATATTTAACTTCTTTTTTTTTTTTTTAAAGATTTTATGTATTTATTCCTGAGAGACACACACACAGAGAGAGAGGCAGAGACACAGGCAGAGGGAGAAGCAGGCTCCATGCGGGGAGCCTGACGTGGGACTTGATCCCCGGTCTCCAGGATCATGCCCTGGACTGACGGTGGCGCTAAACCGTTGGGCCACCGGGGCTGCCCGAATATTTAACTTCTGATTTAAGGACATGAAAAAGAATGCCCACACTTTGCTTACTTGGTTTTTCAATATAAGCCAATATAAAGTTAAGGAATAAGAAATATACAGCTTATCCTAAAACAGTGATTGTAATTATTGGCTTTATAGTATAAAAGCAGCCAAACCTCATAACCATCAGAAGACAGTGTGCAGGCTGGTTTCCACAACTCAAAACCATCAAAGCAGAATTAGAGAAGATCCAGTCAAAAAATAACTAAAATAATCAGGGCTGTAATAGATGAGCAAAAAAGATTACTGCCCTAATGGTAAAGAAAGATTAAGTATCTTTAAGACTCAAAAGTCTTCAAAAGCTCAAATCATACATACAAGATGAAGAATAATTAACTTTGGGGCAGCCCGGGTGGCTCAGCAGTTTAGTGCTGCCTTTGGCCGAGGTCATGATCCTAGAAACCCGGGATCAAGTCCCCACGTCCGGCTCCCTGCATGGAGCCTGCTTCTCCCTCTGCCTGTGTCTCTGCCGCCCACCCCCCCGTCTCTCATGAATGAATGAATGAATGAATGAATGAATAAATCTTAAAAAAAGAATAATTAATTTTATCAAATTTTAGAGGATCTGAGTTTTTAGAGATTGAGCTTTTAGATGTTAACAAGTTTACAGAATGTATTATTTATAATCCCAGAATTAAAAACTTGTAAAGAATGAAATGAGTCATCCAGTTAGTATTCTACACAACGCAGGAAGTGCTGTGCATGGATCCATGAAAGATATTACAGAGAGAGATAAGGCATTCATTCTTTTCGAAATAGCAATTCCATTTGTACACAATTAAAGTTGATAGGCAGTTGTTTTAACAACATTGAGCCATTGTAGGCCTCAGAAAACCTCTACCCACTAATTCTAAGACAAAGTTTACCTCTATAGTTTCAGCATGACTATATCCTCTTGTCACAGGAGAGACAACTTTTGGATATGTGACAAGTTCATCATTTCCCCCATTCAAATAAATATGTCTAAATTATTTTCTTTTTTTAAAGATTTTAGTTATTTATTCATGAGAGACACAGAAAGAGAGAGGGAGAAGCAGGCTCCTCACAGGGAGCCCAATATGGGACTCAATCCTGGAACCCCAGAATCACGGCGTGAGCCGAAGGCATACGCTCAACTGCTGAGCCACCCAGGCATCATTGTCTAAATTCTTTTCAACAACTTCTTACATTATACACATTCAAGATCATTTACCAACCCATTCCCCTCCTATAAAGAAATTCTGGTTTGCCAATGATATATCCTATTAAAAAAATATTTTTAAAAGATTTTATTTATTTATTCATGAGAGACACAGAGAGGCAGAGGCACAGGCAGAGGGAGAAGCAGGCTCCATGCAGGAAGCCCAGTTTGGGAGTTGATCATGGAACTCCAGGATCATGCCCTGAGCTGAAGGCAGATGCTCAACTGCTAAGCCACCCAGGTGTCCCTCCTATTAAAAATATTACAGGAAGGTTCCCACTACAAGATAATCAAATAAGACCTTTGTCCCTGTGGTAGATTAGAGAAGGCTGCAAATTCTTCCTTACTCCTCTCACTAAGAGGTGGAATTTAATTTGACTCTCTGAATTTGGGTTAACTTTAGTGACTTACTTGGCCTACAAAATGTGGCAAGGTGATTGAGATTTCTGAGATTATGTCAACTAAGAAACCTTATATCTTTCACCTAAATTCCTTCGGAACAGATGTTTTTGTAACTCAAGTGCCATGGTATGAGGAAGCCCAAAAATCTCCATGAAGAATAACTTGAAATCCCAAACCAAGAGTCCAGCTGAACTCCAAGCCAACAGCCAGCATCAATTTGTCAGTCATGTAAGTAAACCATCTTAAAAGTCAATTCTGGGGATCCCAGTGGTTTAGTGCCTGCCTTTGGCCCAGGGCATGATTCCGGAGACCAGGATCGAGTCCTGAATCGGGCTCCCTGCATGGAGCCTGCTTCTCCCTCTGCCTGTGTCTCTGCCTCTTGCTCATTCTGTGTCTCTCATGAATAAATAAATAAAAATCTTAAAAAAAAAAATTCTCTAATTTACAGTCAAACTCGTTTCAACAAATTTCACATCTGTGAGCACTATAAATGTTCTTGTTTAAAACCACTTAATATTGGGCAGCCCGGGTGGCTCAGCGGTTTAGCGCTGCCTTCAGCCCAGGGTGTGATCCTGGAGACCTGGGATCAAGTTCCACATCAGGATCCCTGCATGGAGCCTGCTTCTCCCTCTCCCTGTGTCTCTGCCTCTCTCTCTCTCTCTGTGTCTCTCTTGAATAAATAAAAATTAAAAAAAAAAAAAAAACACTTAATATTGGCATAGTTTGTTACTCAGCAAGAGATAGCTGGAACACCTCCTATCTTAATAATAAGCCCCCAAAACAAAAAAAAAATAGAAACATGAACTCTGTCTTTGATGAAATGAACATTAATGAAGGTAAGGAAAGATGGAAAAAATATTATACCTGAGAACCTACAGTGAAGGATTTGAAAGAGAAGCAAAGTGATGCATATTACATAACTCCAAAAAGGATTTTTGGCTGAAATGCAGGAGAGGCTGAGGTAGGGCTAAAACCAGAGAGACTGTATTTTTTTTTTAAGATTATTTATTTTAGTGAGGGAGCGCCATTGGTGAGAGGGGCTGAGGGAGAAAGAGAAAAGCAGATTCCTTGCTAACTAAGTGCAGAGCCTGATGCAGGGCTCAATCTTATGACCCTGAGATCGTGATCTCAGCCAAAATCAAGAGTCAGACATTTCAACCAACTGAGTCCCCAAGGAGACTGTATAAGTAGACTCCCAGGTCCCCTCACTACTTAGCACAGCCAGATAATTCCTCCTAGTCCCATAAAAGACATCAAGTATAGTCTCTAGATAAAGTGAACCAAAAGGTTCTGGGCTCAGGACATGTTTGTGTAGGTATCTAGACTAAACACTAACGAGTTAAATGGTAAGTCTATATGGTAAATGGTCATCTTTAACCCCACTTCTATAGCCTCGTTTTACAATGTTAGCAACAAAGTTTATATTCCCCAAGCAAAAAATTGGAGAGTCCATCACTAGAGAAAATGAACTATCCCAAATGAAAGAGCCACAGAAACTGATATATGGAGGTTCCAATAAATAAGATGGCCTGCCACTCCTACAACTTGCTTCCACACACATAGCTTCCATTCAACTTTTAAGTGCCTTATTCTTACATATAAACAGAAAAATAAGGATCACAGGTTGGAGGAAAGCTTCCAACAGGAAGCAGAACAAAGGAAAAAACAGAAACAATGCCTGGAGTAACAAAAAAACTGAAGAAACCAAAGAAACTAGGGTATCTTTAAAAACAAAAGAAACTGGGGTGCCCAGGTAGCTCAGTCAGTTAAGTGTCTGACTCTTGATTTTGGCTCAAGTCATGATCTCAGGGTCATGAGACTGAGCCCTGAGTTGGGCTCCATGCTCAGCAGAGTCTGCTTGAGATTCTCTCTCATTTTCCCTCTGCCCCTCCCCTCAGTGCTCATACTCATGAATGCTCTCTCTCTCAAAAACAAATTAATAAATCTTAAAAAAAGACAAGAAATCATTTCTTGGAAATATAGTAAAAATTACTTTTTGAAAATAAATATGACAGTGGAAAACCATTTTAATATTAGAGTTAAAAGATAAAGACCGTGCATGTAAAGTAGAATGTGATAAATATTAGAAGCAAAATTATCAAAAAAAATTTTAAAGGATGAATGTTGGAGGCCCAACACCAAAATAATAAGAATTACAGAAAGCAAAAATAGAGACTAAAAAGGTGAATAGACACAGAAAAAATACAAGAACATTTCCCCAAACAAATGGACTCTAGATTGACAAGCTTCTGAGTGCTTAGAATAAAACTTTAAAATTTAAAATTTTAAAGACCCATACCTCAGATAATGAATCTAACAGTATATAGAGAAGAAAATAAAATAACCTAAAAAGACTGTCTATGAAGAAGAGTCAGGATGGCATTAGCTCCAACAATATCAACATCAGAGGTCTAAAGATAATTGAGCAATGACTTCCAAATTCTAAGTTAAAACAATGATTTTCAACTTAGAATACTACATTCAGTTATTAAGTGTGAGTAAAGGACACAGTATTTTCAGAATTTCCATCGACTCAATCTTTCTCAGGAAGCTATGGTAGAATGTGTTCAACCAAAATGAGGGAGTAAATTAAGAAAGAAGAAAACAAGTGGCCCTGGCTGGTTCACTTGGAAGAGTCTGCAACTCTTGGTCGTGAGGTTGAGCCTCATGTTGGGAGTAGAAATTACAAAAATAAAAAAAGAAAGAAAGGGAAAAAACAGCAAAAACAAAAGAAAGAAGACAAGAGATCCAAACTGTAAAAGCAGTAACTGTGCAAAGGGAATCCAAGAGAATACAGTCCAGATTACAGTGTGTGTACAGGGCGCTAGCTCCTGAGTGAGGACTCCCAAGAAAGAAGACAGAACTGATAATATTTTATAGGTTTCACCAAGTGGAAAGTGATAAAGAAAGGTGTTTTGCAGGGACGTCTGGGTGGCTCAGTGGTTGAGCGTCTGCCTTTGGTTCAGGGTGTGAGTCCCTGGAGTCCCGGGATTGAGTCCCACATCAGGCTCCCTGGATGGAGCCTGCTTCTCCCTCTGCCTATGTCTCTGCCTCTCTCTCTGTGTCTCTCATGAATAAATAAATAAAATATTAAAAAAAAAAAGAAAGAAACAAAGTGTTTTGCAGAGCTGGTAGAATGGAGAGAAGAAATTGAAAAAACTATGCAAATGAAAAAATGTTAATTCCACAACAAAAAGTTAAAAAAAAAAGGAAAACAAAAATAGTGTATTAGTTGACTTAACAGAAAACAATACTTATGCCTATTTGGCATCCAATCCATAGCATAAAAATTTTAAACTTCAAGGATCCTAGACTTATTCTACTTTCAGTTTGCTCATTTAATATAGATGGAGAGAGGAGTTTTTGAGATGTTAAATGACATACATTATTATTGCCACAATTCCAAATGTATCAGTTGTTACTACTGAAAATACTTAGCCATTTAGTCTACAGTTGAACATGGTTTCAGTAATTGGAATATACCAATGGCATTCTGAGTTCTGGTTCTAGCTCTACTTCTAAGTGTGTAAAATTAGGGAGGTAACAACTTCTAGATCTGAAGTTTTCAATAAAATTAGAAGAAAGGTACCTTTCCATATAAGGGTTAAATTAGATATTGGATTTTAAAAGGCATTAAAATAATTTAAAAATTGTTTTATATTAGTAACAACTATTAGCATTAATATAAGCATTATGTTGTGAGGAAAAGAGACATAATACCTGGTTGATAGATAAGGCAAAGCAAATACCAAGGCCAACTTGTCTCTTTCTACACAGAGCAGATGCTCAAATCTCTCTGATTCATTTGTTTTATGTTTGGTTATTTGGCTATTCTATATTCATATTTGAAATTTTTCCTTTTTTTAAAGATTTTATTTATTTTTTCATGAGAGACAGAGAGAGAGAGAGAAAGAGAGAGAGAGAGAGAGAGGCAGAGACACAGGCAGAGGGAGAAGCAGGCTCCATGCAGAGATCCTGATGTGGAACTCGATCCCAGGTCTCTAGGATCACACCCTGGGCTGAAGATGGCGCTAAACCGCTGAGCCACCAGGGCTGCCCCTCAAAATGCCTTTTTAAAAAGCCCATCTGTCATTAAAATATATATTTTCTTCCCCCTCGAGGGTAATGGTTTTTTTTGAGCCTCAGGTTCCACTCAGAGGAAAACTATGAACTCATTCCTAATAAAAATGTGTGTCTGCTCACGTGGGTACACGCACTTAAAAACACAAAACAGTAAGACAACTTTTCACAAATTATTATTATTATTTTTTAAGACTTTATTTATTTATTTATGAGAGAAACAGAGAGAAGGCAGAGACATAGGCAGAGGGAGAAGCAGGCTCCTTGCAGGGAGCCTGACATGGGACTTGATCCTGGCTGGAACTCTGGGATCATGCCCTGAGCCTAAGGCAGATGGCTCAACTGCTGAGCCACCCAGGCATCCCAGTAAGACAACTTTTCCATTTCATTTCACTGGAAAGGGAGATCTATTTTATATATAATAATTCAAAAATCTCTTTTATATCCTTTTTATTTTTGATTATGTTGATTTCTACTATCATTCCTAAGATGGAGACTCAATCAGTTAATAATATTCTTAGTAATTTTCCTACAAAGAATAAAATACCTATTTTATAACATTAAGATACAAGTTGATACATAGTTTATATTCAGGTATAAAGGCCACAGCCTTTCTTCCCTCTCACTGTTAAAGGATTAGTATATTATATTGTCCTTTCTTTCTTAATAATATACTTATACACACACACACACACACACACACACACACACACACACACACGATACAGGGCTCTATCCCAGGACCGTGGGATTATGACTCAAGCCGAAGGCAGATGCCCAACTGACTGAGCCACTCAAGTTGCTCAGTTTTTTTAAAAGTTAATTTCTATGCCCAATGTGGGGTTCAAATTGATGACCTCAAGATCAAGAATCACAGTCTCTACTGACTGAGCCAACCTGGTGTCCCAAAAATCTTTTTTTTTTTTTTTTTTAAGTAATCTTTACTCTCAACATGGGCCTGAACTCATGACCCTGAGATCAAGAGATGCATGTTCTACCAACTGAGCTGACCTTATAATTGTCCTTTCTTAATTAGGAATTCCAAATAATTTCCTCTAACATGGCAAATTTTTTTTTTTTTTTAAGATTTTATTTATTTATTCATGAGAGACACAGGCAGAGGAAGAAGCAGGTTCCATGCAGGAAGCCTGACGTGGGACTCGATCTTGGGTCTCCAGGATCATGCCCTGGGCTGAAGGCGGAGTTAAACCGCTGAGCCACCTGGGCTGCCCTAACATGGCAAACTATTTTGATGTTATTCTCAAAAACTTAATTTACAAGTTCTACTATTTTGGACTCATAACCTGACCCATCTACTTGTCCTTTTTATTTTGTTAGTGGTCTGCTTGGTAATACTTAAAAACACATAATGGATAAAGAAATGTTTCAGTTCCTTAACTTCATTGGCAACATCAACTTACCCTACTTTCTGGCCAGGTGTTTCAGCTTAATGTGAGTTGTCTTGTGGACTTTCTGTATCTCTCTATTCTAAAATCAAGATTATAATCACTTTTATACTTCAGCTTTTCTGAATATTCTATCCCAAACCCTGTATTTTCTATTTTTACACTGGTAATTTTCTTCTGCAAAGTAACTATTAACAATTTCACCTTAGCCATAAATTCTTTAAGGATAATTAAGGTATTCTGTTTTTTTTTTTCCTACTGTTCTTACTTGTGCAGTCTCTGCGTGTTCCAGCATTTCTTCGAATTCCTGATACTCTTCATCATCTGGTTCAGCACCTGAGAGGCGAGCTGCCCTTGCCATGAAATATGGAGGCAGCTCTCCAATTGCTGTACCGATACCCTATGTGAAAAAACCAAAATATTCACATGAGATTCTGTTGCCAACACAATGACACTACACAGAACAAATCTATATTTTTCTATATCACCAAAAGCATGATAAGATGTATGTGTTAGGGAGGAAAGCATATACTACATAATCAAGAGCACGTAAGTGTGATTCCTGGCCCTTATATTGATCTATGCAATGTCAGACAAGGTAATATACATTAAAATCTTAGATAATATCTGGTGCATTGCAAACACTAAATGTTAGTTCTCTAGCATCTCTACTTACACTGTTATTTCTGCCAATTTTCCCCTTTTCAAATTTTCAAATGATTTGGTAATGAGTATTCACTAATAGAACTGTTAGATAAAATATTAAAATTTTTTTCAAAAAAATAAAAAATAAAATTTTTTTTTCTGGAAAATCTTCTGGTGTTTAGGGTGTTGCTTTAATCTCAATACAACTTTTTTTTGTGCAGAGTTAAAACTTTTAACAAATCGTGGTCAGGAAGCCCCTTGAAAACTCAACATTAGGACAGATAAATTTTCACCACAGGAAAAAGTGTTTATTTCCTCAGGACATTGAGTGACTCATGTTTCAGTCACTTTGTGGATTCTTGTTTTTGAAGAGAATTTTTTTTTTCAATCAACTCAGGACATAAGGATGAAAACAAGGTAAGAGAATCATGAACTTGATTTGGACTTAAAAGGCTTAAATACAAGATAGATAATAATGTAAAAGGTACACAGTCTCCAGGAAAATTCACAAATTTGAACCATCCTTCTCTGCCTTGAGTCATAGTGAATGAAAAAGCTTTCGTAGTTCTCAGCAGCAATTTTAGGTCTATTTTCTCTGTACTATAACTATGTCCTCAAATGCCTTGAAAAGAATCCCCAAAGAACATTATCAAATTCTAACATTTTGTGCTATATTTTTACACGTGGAATCAACAATCTCCATGTGAAACTTCATTATCCATATGTGAAGCAAGAGTTCTGAAAAAGAATATCCTTAAGCACCAAAAGAATCAGGCTATATATAGAGAGAGAGAGAAAGAGAGAGAGAGAGAGATGAGAGGGAGGAGAGACATATACATTGAAGGACATATGAATAAAACACAAATCATATTTACTAAACAAAAAAAAGTTAACATTAGTCAACTTTGGAGAATATGAGAGAACCAATTTATTATTTAAAAAAAAACAGGTAAAGGGACGCCTGGGTGGCTCAGCAGTTGAGCGTCTGCCTTTGGCTTGGGGCATGATCCCAGGGTCCCGGGATTGAGTCCCACATCAGGCTTCCTTCATGGAACCTGCTTCTCCCTCTACCTGTGTCTCTGCCTCTCTCTTTCTCTCTGTCTCTCATGAATAAATAAATAAAATCTTTAAAAAATAAACATAAATGAATAAAAATTAAAAAACAGATAAAGGCAAAGAATCCATTACTTATCCTGTCTTACCTATATGAAAGATATCTCAGAGTAACCAAATTGGTGAAAAGAAGTTTTTCTTTATAAAAATATTCTAGTCAGAATATTTTTTAAAAATATTTATTTATTCATGACAGACACACACACAAAGAGAAAGAGTGAGAGAGAGAGAGAGAGAGAGAGGCAGAGACACAGGCAGAGGGAGAAGCAGGTTGCATGCAGGAAGCCTGGTGTGGGACTTGATCCCGGGACTCCAGGATCATGCCCCGAGCCAAAGGTGACGGTCAACTGCTGAGCCACCCAGGTGTCCCTAGTCAGAACATTTCTGATGTGGTTGGAATACCCCCAGTATATAACCCCTAATAAAACAATGGACTTGTGTAACAATGGTGCTAATGTCAGAAAAAGAAAGACAATCAGACATTATTATACCTTGTGGTAGAAATACACAAGACTATGAAGTGTATTTTTGTAAAAAAAAAAATTTTTTTTTCAAGCCTCTAATCTATCAACTCACAGGAAACAAAGAGAACAGAACTTTTTTATGTATTTGAACTACACCAATTGGGATACAATCAGTAAAATCCAGATGGTGGGAAACTATATTTGACAAACAACCCAGTATCAATAACAAACAAATTTGAAATGAAAAACAAGGAAATAAACGCAATGAAAAACAAGGAAATAAACGCAATAAAAAAACCTGAACATTAATGGAGTAATGGATTTGAAAAGACTATTCCTAATTTCTCTTGGGTGTGATAATGTTTTTTAAGTCTAAGGTTGATACATTTACAGATGAAATGTGACATGGTATATACGATATGCTTCAAGATAATTGACAACCAAGTGACAAAGGATATAGATAATCAATACTAGTCAGGAATTAGTATTAGCTGAGGTTGGGTGAGATTATTAGATTAATTATATAATTCTCTATACTTAATTTTTTCCCATTACAAAAAATAGGAAGAAAAGTTAATTGCAACATTTTATTCAAAACATGAACTTCTCTTAAAACCTGTTAACTCAAACGTTCAATAGTTCTGAAGGCAATCATATGATTCAAACTCATGACGAAAAAAAAAAACAAACTCATGACGAGTTTCCTTAAAATTAAAAAGGAAGTAATAGTAGATTGAAATAAAATCAAGAGCTGCATACTATCTTATGCAGCTCGGTTGACCATATTTATTGTTACTGTTTAATTCTTCTCATGTTTTCCCACATTATCAAGAAACAAGAAGGGTGATCATAAGTCAATACTTGTTTTTCTATGCAAATAAATAAAAGAAATATAGTCATCTAGACAGGTTCCCCAAAACACATTATATCCTAGAAATAAAAGTTTCTTTAATCAGTTATCTGATACTGAAGTCCTATAATTTCATGATTCTTACAAAACAATTTTATAATTCTTGCAAAATCATAACAAAAAGCCAAAACAGAACTGTGGAACACTAAAAACTGCCAGCCTAGGTTTAATTAAGGGGAAGAAATAACTGGCTTCCTTATTGCAAAACAAAGAGGCAAGTGGTTTTTAGTCAAACGACAATTTAGAATGCTCTTCTTAAAGCCATGTGCTCTATATCAATTGATTACCCTGAAATCTCTGCTTCTTGAATTGGAGAAGAGTTTAACGTGCACAAACATGCAAAAGCAAGAGGGAAATATCTTCTTCAAGTGTCAATTTTATTCAAAGATTTGGGGGAGGAGAAAAGTGAATTTTTATTCTTTTAAAAAGTTTTGTCAAGTGGATTCACAAGTAAATCAGCAGTGTTTTGCTTTTCTACATTGGGAATCATAAGTTTAATAATACAAATCTGGAAAGCAGAAAATTATATATATGCTGACTCTCAGAAATTACGGTAGTTTTGTATAATCTGTGTATTAATAATTTTTAAAAACAAAACATATTCCAATTACAAACATAAATCAGAAGTTAAAAGCAGAAGTTAGGAGGGTAAGCTTGAAACCATTGAGAAATTCAGGGCTCTTACACAGCAATGTTTTAAAAAAACTATTTTACCAATTCTAGTAGAATTATCAAGACTGTTTTGCAAATAAAACAGAAAATTTGCTTCCAGTTTCCCTTGAGGTCAGTTTTAAAATGGCTTCAGGAGGGAATGAAATTCTGACAAATGCTACAGCATGGATAAAACCTGAACACATTACACTGAGTTAAATAACCCAGACATGGAAAACAAGTGTTATGTGATTCCATTTAGATGGGGTGTCTAAGATTAGACATATTCAAAGAGGCAGAAAGTAGAATACAGATTAGTCTCCCTATCCCTTGCTCTAGAATAAATAAATCTTTTAAAAAATGCTTAAAATGGTAAAACTTACATTATGTATATTTTACCACAATAAATATCCTCTAACCATGAACTTAACAAATAATGACCTTAAAAGGTGATGCTTTTTATCTAAAAGTCAACACACATGCTCTTTTTCTCCCTTGCCCTGCTGTCCTGCTTTACTCCTTATCATTCCTAGATCTGAACTGGTACACTGCTTCTTCATGGAAATCCTCCCTGAATCACACACTAGGGGAAATTTTTGTTATACAGTATTCTCCTTCATATTTATATACATAATTTTCCCATGATACTCAATTATACATTTTTTTCATAATTATTTCCCTCACTAGAATGTAAAACTCTGTGAGGATAGAAACTGTTCAGTTCTGTTCACTCTGAATCTAAGGTGCTTGGATATATAATAACTGTTATTGGAATTCAAGAGTAAAAAATTTGTGAAGCCATGCATTGGTGGTACATCTAAACTGGGGAAGATCAAAAGATGCAATGAAAAAAAGTAACTAATGATCAGCAATATCAAACAATTCATTTCCGCTTGTTTCAAAGACCCATAGGAATAATTTCAAACTGAGGGTTAGCCCAAGTCTTTTATCTTATCATTGGAAGTACTTCCTATTTTAATAATTTTACTGATTCAGTACATTTATAATGACAGTGAAGTCTGTAAAGACATTTTACTTTGCTAATAAGTACAAATTAGATAAAAATTTCAAATAAGATATAAATTTTAAATCAAGCAAGACATTCTCTTAAAAAAACAGTTGAATATGAACATAAATGGGATCACATTAATAGAAGGGTAAAGTACAAGAATTAAGACCCACACATTCTAATTAGGTTTCTCAACCTCAGTAGTATGAGCTTTTTTATGACTGGGTTCCATTTAACCATTTTAAAATATAAAACTAAGTGGCATTAACTGCATTCACAATATTGTGCAGCTATCATTATTATTATTTACAGTATTTTTCATCACCCAAACAGAAACTCTGCACCTCTTAAGCATTAACTTCTCATTCCCACAACTCTGGTAACATCAAATCTACTTCTTGTCTCTATGAATTTCACTCTTCTATACAATTCACATAAGTGGAATCATATAATATCTGTCTTTCTATGTAATGGCTTATTTCATTTAACATAATGTTTTCAAGGTTCATCCATATTATAGCACAAATCAAAACTCTATTCCATTTTTTTAAAAGATTTTAAAAATTTATTCATGAGAGAATAAATGAGAGAGGCAGAGACACAGGCAGAGGGAGAAGCAGCCACCATGCAGGAAGCCCAACGTGGGACTTGATCTCAGGTCCCCAGGATCAGGCCCTGGGCTGAAGGCGGTGCTAAACTGCTGAGCCACCCGGGCTGCCCAAAACTCTATTCCTTTTTATGGATGAGTAATATTCAATCATATGTATATACTACCTTTTTTTTCCCTTTCTCTTTTAATTCCCTTCCCTCCCTGCTCCAACTGTCAGAGAAGTACCTAGACATCAAATACAAGGAAGCTCAAAGATCCAACCCAAAATTAGCAGGCTCCTTCCCACAGAAGCCCAAGTCTGGATGCTGGGGTCTCCACTTTGAGCCTGGCAGTAAAAGCTGTTGCAGAATAAGGTACTTCCAGAGGCTAGCAGTATCCTGGCCCAGAGGGCCTTTCTGCAATGGGGCACCCCTAACAAAGCCAGGCTATGTAACAAGTGGTGTTCTTTGGTCAAAGAGCTCCTTCCTATAGGCATTCAGAAACTGAGTGCCATGTAACCTGGAAGAGACCAAGCCTAAGGCCTTAGCTTTGGACAAGATGCCCAAGCAGCAGAAAGCAGCTCCTGGCCAGGCCTTGGCAGTGGATGGTCACCTACATTTTGATAACCCATTTGTCTGCTGAGGGACACTGTGTTGTTTCCACCTTTCTGAAAATGTGAATAATGCTGATGAAAGTGAAGTACAAGTATATATACTTATTATACTGGAGTCCTAGTTTTCAGTTCTTTGTGGGTATCTATGTAGGAGCAGAATTAGAGGAGGATCAAATGGTAAATCTATGTTTTAAATTTTTGAAATTCCACTCAACTCTTTTCTCCAGCAGCTGAATCACTTTACATTCTCCCCAACAATCTACGAGAGTTCCAATCTCTCCACATCCTAACACTTGTTTTCTTTTTAAAGAAATAGCAGCCATCCTAATGTGTGTAAAGGGATATTTCTTTGTGGTTTGGATTTGCACTTCCCCAATGACTAAATGATGCTGACAATCTGTACACTTACTGGCCATTTGTATATCTTCTTTGGAGAAAAGTCTACTCAACTTCTTTGCCCATTTTTAAAATTGGGTTGTTTATCTTTTGTTGCTGATTTGCAGAAGTCCTTCAAAGATTCTGGATATTAAACGTTTATCAGATATATGATTTATGAACATCTTCTCCTATTCTGTAGGGTTGTCTTTTCACTCTCTTATTAATGTCCTTTGATGTATAAGATATTTTAATTTTAGTGAAGTTCAATTTATCTATTTTTTTTTCTTGTTGCCTATGCTTTTGGGGTCATATTTAAGAAACCACTGCTAAATGTGACATCACACAGATTTGTCTCTACATTTTCCTCTAAGAGTTTTATAGTTTTAGTTCATAAATTTAGGTCTTCGAAGCATTTTAATTTTTATGTAAGGCACAAGGTAAGGACGCAAATTCATTCTTTTGCATGTGAATATTGTTTTCCCAGTACCTTTTGTTGAAAGGACTATCTATATAAACGTCGAGAACAAAAGGAACCAATTTAAATATAACTTGATATGTGCTATACTTCATACATCACAAAAAATACTTTCAAAAAAGGAAGTATGAGGAGCACTCAGCCAATTAATATTTATCAACATTCTTGTACTATGTGCAAAGCCTAATGCTGATTGCTGTGAGGATAATAAATTTAAGGAACAATCTATATTTTTTAGCAGCTTAAAATTTGTTTGGGAAAGCAAGCTGCTACACCAGCCAAGTTAACTAATTTTAGGCATGCATGGAGCCAGGCCAAATGAGCTCTTCAGACAATATGAACTATGGGAGCTGGAGGAGGCAATTATCACTGCCAGCTCCAATGGAAGCTTTTCTTTGTTGGCATTAGCGTTAATCCAGCCATGTAAATCATTTGTAAAATAACAGAAGGAAAATAGAAAACCAAAATCTATATACATGATTTCTTTCTAGCATGATCCAAGTATCTTTTGTTATTTTAATAACAATTTTTCATCAAAAGATTAATGGTCAAATTTATGAAACATACACAGCTAGTACAATGATCTTGTTTCCAGTGTTTATAAAAGAGTAACAGGAAATACAATTTTTCCTGTCTTTCACATTCAACAAATTCAACATATGGCATTTTCCTTATAATTCTTTTAAAACAAACATATTAGGTTATAGTATATATACTACAACAGACAAATAACTTATATTAAAATCAAAGACAGGGCAGCCCCAGTGGCGCAGCAGTTTAGCGCCGCCTGCAGCCCAGGGTGTGATCCTGGAGACCCGGGATCGAGTCCCACGTCGGGATCCCTGCATGGAACTGCTTTTCCCTCTGCCTGTGTCTCTGCCTCTCTCTCTCTCTCTGTCTGTCTCTATGAATAAATAAATAAAAATCTTAAAAAAATTCTAAAAAAATAAAAATAAATAAAAAATAAAATTAAAGACAATAGTTTGAAAAAAAAAACACATCAAACATACTTACTAACATTTAAATAAATATATTTGAAAAATCTTCCTCTTCTGTGGGTATGATATTCATGCTCATTTTAGTTAAGATTTTTAAGTGATCTGTTTCATATGTTTTACTTTATAAGACACTGTTAGGGGAAAAAAGTTACCAGGAACATATAACTAAATGAGTCCAAATGATAAAAGAAAGTTTTTAGCATAGGAACTATTTCTCAATGATGCACATTTGAATGAACATAGGCATAAAGAAAAAAGAAAAGAATGCTTTGTAAGGATTAAAATAACCTGCCACTGAACATACAGTCCAAAAGCTTCCCAAAATATATTTAAGCAAACCATAAAAAGAATAACTGGTACAACAAAAAGATCACCATATAGTCTGATATCTCCACTATAGTAAAATTCGGTTTATTAAGAAATAATCTGACCTTACTTTAGTATTATTAACAACTCAGAAAATGAAATAAGCCTCCTAAGAATAAACACAGAGTATCTCAATATAGGAGAGAGACATAAAATGTTTACCAATCTGGGACTGAGATATAGCCACTTGCTATGTGTTTGTCAAATATACAAACATCGGTAAAATTTTGCAAAGTAGTATAGTTGCATTATCTGTACTCCTTTTCCTTCCTGTTGTCTACTTGGCACCCCTTGCTTTGTGGTACCTATGGCTTCATGCCTTCCTTATGAATGTTCTTCATGAATAGGGGAAGCTGTAAAGGGTTTCTCTTACCTGGAAGCAGATAATTGGTGACTTCATGAGTTATCTACTGACTTGCTATGTGGATATATATCTGGACTCAATTTCAATGAAGTACAACAAAGTATCAAGATAGTGAGGTTAATTTTAGACAAAGATGAAAACAGACATCTTACCCACATGCAGGCCTCAATTCTAACTTTTGAGATGATGCTCCATAAAGAAATGGTTCCTTCAATGCCATCTTCATCTGGACAAATAATCTGATCAGGATAGGGTGGTTCAGGGAAATTAACTGAATTGCATTCATAAGCAGCTAATGTAACTGAAGCTATATGTGGACCCTATAAAACAAATAAGAGAAACCTCTGGTGAGAAATATTAAGGAAAAAGGAATTATCAATATACATATCATTTTAACAGTATCTTAATTACTATACATAGAGAAATCTTAGCTTTTATTTATATTAGAAAGAGAGGGAGAGAAGGGGCAGAGGGAGGGGGAGAGAGAGAACCTTAAGCAGGCTCCATATCCAGCATGGAGCCCAATGTGCAGCTCAATCTCATGACCCTGAGAGAGCATGACCTCAGCTGAAATCAAAAGTTGGATGTTCAACTTACTGAGCCACTGAAGTGCCCCCCAAAATCTTAGCTTTTAAAGAACAAGAATCCACCTAACTGGGACGCCTGGGTGGGTCAGCAGTTGAGTGTCTGTCTGCCTTTGGCACAGGGCTTGATCCTGGATTCCTGGGATTGAGTCCCACATTGGGTTCCTTGCATGGAGTCTGCTCCCTCCCTCTGCCTGTGTCTCTGCCTCTCTTTCTGTGTTTCTCATGAATAATTAAATAAAATTAAAAAAAAAAAGAATCTGTCTAAATATTTCAAGTTGCAGTTGGTAATTTGAAAAAAATAATACTTCTCAGAATTTCTTCATGGCTAGCTTTCTTTATTATTTTAAAATTTTATTTATTCATGAGACAGAGAGAGAGGCAGAGACATAGGCAGAGGGAAAAGCAGGCTCCCTGTGGGGAGCCTGATGCGGGATCTGGGGAGCCTGATGTGGGACTCGATTCCAGGACCCTGAGATCACAACCTGAGCCAAAGGCAGACGCTCAACCACTAAGCCACCAGGCATCACAGGCTTGCTTTTTTTAAAAAAATCAGATTTACTGGGGTATAATTTACATATAGTAAGAGTCTGTTTCTTTTAGGTCTATAGTTCAATGAATTTTGACTAATATATTCAACTGTATAACCACAACAAATCAAGATATAGAACATTTCCATTACTACAAAAAGTTCCCTAGTGTCCTTTGGTAGTCAGTCTTCTCCCCCAACACCAGCCCCTAGAAACCATATGATTTCTGGCTTTGTTCTGATTTTATCTATATTCTCAATTGTAAGAATGTTATAGCCTGAGACAAAAAACTTCCTGTGCCCTATTCCTTTTTGCATAATTTGAGAATACCACTTTTTTTACTTAGTTAAAAACAGTTGGTGAAGTAATTACCTCACTTACCTTTCCCAAAGATAATAGAACCTAAAACAAAATAAAGCTGTGGAACCACTATCAGTGAGTGTTTCTTTTCTTTTTAAGATTTTATTTATTTACTTGAGAGAGAGAGTGAGAGAGCACAAGTAGGGAGGAGGGTTAGAGACAGAGGGAGAAACAGACTCCCCACTGAACAAGGAGCCTGATGTGGGGCTCAATCCCAGGATCCTGAGATCATGACCTGAGCCAAATGCAGATGCTTAACCTACTGAGTCACCCAGGAACCCCAGTGAGTTTTTCTTTTAAAGCAAGTTTTTCTATGGTAGCTTTTGTGTTATTTTGTATCTATATTTTGAAATGTTATAAATTAATAATAATCACATAGGTTAAAATGGATTAATATTAGATGTGTGATAAAAGCTTAGATACAATGGTTCCCAAGTGCACATGAATGCCAAGGCAAGGGGCATGCATAAGAACTAATTAAGGAGTTTATTAAAAATATAAATTCCTGGGACATCAGGTCCAAAGTTCAAAATTCTAAATATAATCAAATATGTCAATAAACTCTAACAATAATTTCCAAAGTTCTCATGAGGTGTCAGAGCTAAACCCTGGACATCCTTAACATGTTGCTCTAACACACAGGGGTAAAGCATACTGTAGACACAGTGGCCATAGCATAACTTCTAGAGCTAGATGTTCTGGTTCTGGTTCTGGCCTCTGCCACGTATCTTCTGAGTCTTGCTTTCCTAAGCTATAAAATGGAAATCAAATATCTTCAGAACCTCCATTCTGGGTATATTGTAAGGTTTAAATCAGTCAACTCATAAAAAGTACTCAGCTTAGAATAAGCCCTTAAAATGTACTAGCCATTAGTTATTATGATGAAAAATACTATATCTGTAGAATAAAATTTTATAGAATAATATATTAAAAAATTTTAACACAGTATTATGAATAATATAACATGAAATTATATGTTACATATGTAGAAAATATACATTTTATTCTTTCACACTCTTTCTATACACATACACATAAAGTGGTCTCGGTAGATATGAGAGCCTTTTTAAATTATAAGGTAAAAGAATTTGTGGTTCATGGGCACTCAGTCGTTAAGCATCTTGACTTCAGTTCAGGACGTGATCTTGGGGTTGTGAGATTGAATCCCATGTCAGACTCCACATTCAGTGGGGAGTCTGCTCCCTGCTAAAGATTCTTTCTCCAGGGTGCCTTGGTAGGTCAGTCAGTTCAGCCTCTGCCTTCAGTTCAGGTCATGATCCTGGAATCCCAGGATCAAGCCTTGAATTGGTCTCCCTGCTCACTGGGGAGTCTGCTTCTCCTTCTGTCTCTGTCCCTCCCGCTGCTTGTGCTCTCTCTCGCTCACTCTCTCAAATAAATAAAATCTTTATTTTATTTTTTTAAAACAATTTTTTTAAAGATTTTATTCATTTATTAATGAGAGACTTAGAGAGAGAGGCAGAGACACAGGCAGAGGGAGAAGCAGGCTCCATGCAGGGAGCCTGACGTGGGACTCAATCCTGGGACTCCAGGATCATGCCCCGGGCTGAAGGTGGTGATAAACCGCTGAGCCACGGGGGCTACCCTAAATAAAATCTTTAAAAAGAAAAAGATTCTCTTTCTCCTTCTTCCTCTGTCCCTCCCCCCACACTTGTGTGCTTGTGAGCTCTCAAATAAATAAAGTTTAAAAAAAAAAAGAATTTGTGGTTCAAAGACAAATGTGCACAGGATGCAATAATGAAAATAAAGCATTAAAGAACTATTGCTATCAAGATAAAAAGTGATTTAAAATAAAACTTTCTGTTGCAGATTAATATGAAAAATATATTCATAAATCTAAGCTACATTTCTCCCTATATGCAATTATTTGTTTAAATAAAATCTAAAAAATGAAGTTCTACACTTCGCACTGAATCAATTAATTACTAGTTTTTTCTGGACCAAAAAATTATATGTAAATTTTTAGTCTGTTCCTTTTTTCTTGAGTTTTAATTCACAGAAATCCAAAAACAGTAATATTTACTTTTAAAAAATAAGTATATAAACACTTTTGAGTAGTCATATTTTCCTTAAAAATTATGATTAACCACGAAATTCACAACTGCTTCTTTGAATACTATATGCATAAGAGATATCATAGCTGGGGGAAAAAGGATTAGTTTGTGATTCATTAAAAAAAAATAGTTTAGGAGCACCTGGTTGTCTCAGTCAGTTAAGCATCTGCCTTAAGCTCACGTTGTGATCCCGGAGGAGTCCTGAGAGCAAGTTTCCAAGTCCAGCTAAGCAGGAAGTCTGCTTTTCCCTCCGCCCCTCCCCTGGTGTGTTCTCTCTCAAATAAATAAATAAAATCTTAAAAAAAATAAATTTACAAAAGTTTAAAGTTTGTGGAATCCAAAATAATTGAATTAGTGAAAAATTTCTTACTGTACACATAGCTAAGTATCAGATGCAATTAAAAGAAAAAAAAGTTGTAACTTCCACCTGTGATGTTTGAAAACACAAAGAAAAATGTGATATCAGTAAGTAAAACCAGAAAGTGAAGGGTTTGTCCAAATTACCCTCACACAATTGTCTTCTGTAAGATGTAGGAACTACACCTCAACTCTAGAAATGAACTCTAAGTGAACAAAAATTAAACTGTCCTGGATGCCAAACTAGTAAGATTTCTGGGATGCACAGGAAAGACAAAATTATATTTCTATTCTAGAAATATAATAAAGTATGTACCTCAACAGATCAAACACATTATCCAACAAGATAAAAGACTTATTCATAGTTTCAATTTTAAGTAATTCTAAAAAGGGAAAATTTCAGCAATCTGATGAGAATTTTTCCCCTAAAGAAAGGACAGTTCATTCACACAACTAAACTGATATATACTTTCCATAACCACACTAATAAGTCATGATTACTCAGCCTTAGAGGCAGATGTGGTGGTTCCCAGCAAAATGGACACAAATAACTCTGCTTCTTGTCCTTTGTTCATTCTCAAGAGTCCATTTAGCCTGTACCTTGACATTTTAGTTTAAACTATGCTAACTATAAGAAACTTCAAAAGTTCTTTTCAACATTTAGGCTGGTGGTTCCTAAATATAATTGAATTGACTAAAATAAATATTAGTTTACATGAAAAATCCAAACACCGAAACTAAAAAATGGCTTTAAAATAATTTTAAAGGTTAAACATATTCAAACTACCTTTTAAATTTATTTTCAAAATCTACAAATATGCAGGTATTGGTATGTATGGGTTAGATGTCCTGGTCTTTGGTTAGGGGCTTTCTGCTTCAGATCATGAAGTGGTACGGACTTTTACATCTACAATAATCTAGAAAACTAGATAAAACCTATGAAATAATTCTTTTCAGGCACTGTACCACAGTACTTGATTTCTGACTGCTGAGAGAAGGGATACAAATGAGGAACCCCTATGATGGCTCTGGTTTTATATCTGTAGACACATTCCATGTCAATAACAAAATCCAAAGAGAAACAGCCCCAGCAAAGCATGGTGATCTTGGGGTACCTGGCTGGCTCAGTCTGAAGAGCACAAACTCTTCATCTCAGGGTCGTGAGTTTGAGCCCCATGTTGGGTATATAATAATAAATAAACTTAAAAAAAAAAAAAAAGGTCTTGGTTAGTTCAGAAGTAAATCTGAGTTCAGGCAGGCTGAATAGTTGAAATCTATGGGACAGAATACTGATGAAGAGGGAGCTATGTAGAGAAAGAACTCTAGAAATATGCACAATGTCCCTGTGAGACTTTGACATACAAAGCTACATTGCAGGCCAGGGTCAGATTCCATTAGGCTAGGCAAAGTACAAGTAGTCGGAAAACAACTAACAAGGAATTGTTAATTAAACAGTTCCTAGAGTCCACACAGGACTAGGAAACACTTATACTTCAATAAGCTAGAATGGAGACTCAGCATTCAGGGAAGACTTAGAAAAAGCCTAGAGTATAGTTACTCCAGATAGGCTCTAACATGTTTTTCCTTTAAAAAAAAAAAAAAAAAAAAAAAAGCCCTTAAACAGATCAAGCTGATCCATAGGTAACTGCCCACCAAAACAAAGAAATTGACACTCTGCAAACGAAGACAACAAAATCCATATAATCAACAATTTAATATATGCCCAGCATCCAATAAGGAACAACTAGATCTGTGAAGCACAAAAATATGACCCATAACCAAAGAAACATTAGTCAATAGCAACAAAAATGTCAGAGATAATGGAATTAGCAGACAAGAACCTAAAAACAGTAAGTATAAAAGTGTTCAAGGATTTAAAGCAGTAATCTTGGCAAACTTTAAACTATGGGCCAAATTTGACTCACACCAGTTTTATAAAGAAAGTTTCAAATACAGCCATGTGCATCCATTTACCTATTGTATCTGGCTAATACTGTGCTACGATAGCAAAACTGAATAGCTTTGAAAGACTCTGTAGTCCACAAAATCTAAAATATTTACTACATGGCCCTTTACAGAAAAAGTTTGTTGATACCTGATTTAAAGGAAAACATAAACACATGAGGGAAGAAATAAAGTATAAAAAATTGAACTAGTAGGGCTGAAAATATAATACCTGAATAGAAAAATTCATTGGCTAGATTGTCAATAGGTTAGATACTGCAAAAGAAAATATTAGAGAACTTGAAGACAGGGCAATAGAAAGTGTCCAACCTAAAGGATACAGAGAGTAAAGTGTATGAAAGAAATAAACCTCAGCAATCTGTGGAATAATACCAACCAGTCTACTATACATGTAACTGGAATCCCAGAAAGAGAGAAGAAGGTATGTGTTGGTGAAGAGGAGTGTGTGCAGGAAAATACCAATCCATCCATTCACAAAGCTAAGAAAGAAACTCAATAAACCTCAGTCTAAACAAATATGAAGAAAATAAAACAAATAACCATAATCATAATATGATCAAATTGCTATAACTCAATAATGATGAGAAAATCTTAAAAGCAATTGGAGGGGTAAAGATAAATTATCTACAGAGAAACATAGATAAGACTTCATATCAGAATAATGCAAACCAAAAGACAATGGAATTACTTCTCTGAAATACTGAGAGAAAAAAAAAATCTAGAATCCAGGGAAAATATACTTCAAAAGAGAAGATAACATAAAGACATTTTCAGATAAACAAAAGCCAAAAAAATTAGTTTTACCAGATTTGCACTGTAACAAACATTAAAGGAAGTTCTCAGATAGAAGAAAAGTGATACCGGGGATCCCTGGGTGGTGCAGCAGTTTGGCGCCTGCCTTTGGCCCAGGGCGCGATCCTGGAGACCCGGGATCGAATCCCACGTCGGGCTCCCGGTGCATGGAGCCTGCTTCTCCCTCTGCCTATGTCTCTGCCTGTGTCTCTCTCTCTCTCTCTCTCTCTGTGTGTGTGTGTGTGTGACTATCATAAATAAATAAAATTAAAAAAAAAACTTTAAAAGTGATATCAGATGAAAAATTTAAAGTACACAGAGGAGTAAAGAGTACTGAAATATAAAAGACCTTTCGTTCTCATTAAAATCTCTTCAAAAATATCATTGTCTGAAGTAAAAACTATGGGGGCACCTGGTTAGCTCAGTTGGTTAAATGTCTGCCTTCGGCCCAGGACATGATCCCAGGGTCCTGGGATCAAGAACCACATCAGGTTCCCTGCTCAACAGAGACTCTGCTTCTCCCTCTCCCT
Source organism: Canis aureus (assembly GCF_053574225.1). NCBI lineage: Eukaryota > Metazoa > Chordata > Mammalia > Carnivora > Canidae > Canis > Canis aureus. The sequence continues at coordinate 26,905,004 of NC_135626.1, forward strand.
TTGCCCCTCCCTCCTGCACTTACATCCCCCCTCTCTCTCTCTCTCTCTCTCTAAAATAAATAATATCTTAAAAAAAAAAAACTATGGCACATGTAGAAGTAAAATATATGACAACACCATAGAGTATGGGAGGGAGAAACGGGAATATACTATTGCAAAGCAGTTATATTATATATACTAAAAAAATGCTCAATCCAAAAAAAGGTAGGAAAAGAAGAATAAAAAATAAGTGGGACAAATGGTTTGAGGTTACATTTAAACCCAACCATATTGAGAACTACATTAATTATAAGTGGACCAAACATACAAATGAAAAGGCAGAGTGTCAGATTGGATTAAAACAAGACCTCAGTACTTGTCATCTATAAGAAGCCCACCATTACAGCACAAAACATCCCCAATTACAGCTGGAAATGTCAATATTCTTCTTAGTTGATAGAACAATTAAATTGACAACCAGTATGGATATAGAACATTTGAACAATATGGAACACACCACTTAAAGCCAAAAGCCATTTTCTTTTCAAGAACACATGGAACATTCATCAAGATAGACCATGTGATGTGATACAAAATGAGTGCATTTAAAAGGATGTGCCGTGTGGCAAGGTAAAGATCAATACAAGGAGCACTACCCAAGGAAAAGTGGCAAATGAAGATCCTTGTAGGTTAATTTCTCCAGTAAAAGTCAGTATCCTTTAACCTATAAGGTGGTAATCAAAGAAGCTAAATAGCCAAATCTAGCCCAGACTGTTACTCCCCAGCAAAGTAAGCTCTATATGTTTCCTAGAGACCAACTCACAGTTACATTCATTGACTTTATTCATAACTCCTGAGAATTCCTAATTACTGCCAATAGAAGTTCCTGTTAATATTAAGAAAGGAATTTTATGATTGTAATGAACAGTTACACTCATCAAAAAGGCAGGTTTTAGGTCGTTTTTTTTTTTTTTAAAGTAATTCAGTATAGTCATTCTAAGTGAAGTCACCTCAATAAGATCAGCTATTTGCGATCTATCAGACATCTGGTTTTGCTTCAGTTCAAAGGCTCATATATCTATCTAGTCTCATGAGATGTATTACATTATATTTTCCAAAATTTTGATCATGGAATAATTTGCCTTGTCCAAGATAAACGATGCTTGCTTGGCCAGGGAATGCTATGTCAGGATAAGAGTAAAATCATAGTTAATTTGGAGGTAAAATTTCTTATAAGAGCAGATATAGATATTTGTGGAAAAAGCATCTTAACTTCTAAAATATTCTTTAAAGATAAATTTTAAGTTATATTTATATAATTTAAACTCTTTCATGAGAAGAATATAAAAGGATGTTTAGGGATTGATTGAAAAAAAATTTAAGGACAATTCTATGAGATCAATTTGTACTCTAACATCAGGAATAGTAATATAAAGTTCTAAGACAAATTTAGAATTAAAAAAAATTGTCCTAGAGAGATAAAATCACCATTCCTGGGCAGACTGGGTGGCTCTGCGGTTTAGCACTGCCGTTGGCCCAGGGCGTGATCCTGTAGTCCTGGGATCGAGTCCCACTTTGGGCTCCCTGCGTGGAGCCTCCTTCTCACTGCCTGTGTCTCTGCCTCTCTCTCTCTCTGTGTCTCTTATGAATAAATAAATAAAATATAAAAAAAAAATCACCATTCCTGAAATCATATGACACAAAAATACCCTAATTTGGTAGCAAAGAGAAGCTGTAAGTAATGCCTGGATAATAATGTAGTACCTATAAAAACCCCGATAATAGTCTTGGTACTACAAACACATTAGGAGTTGTGGGATATTTATGTTAATCCCTGAAAAAAATATTAGCAAAATGACAAACTTGTATGTGCATTGCTGCTTCATTAAAAAAAAATGTTTTCTACTTTTGAACTTTACTGTTGGATTTATCTGGTGGCCCTATCTTGTAGAGACTTTTTTTAAAAATTTGTATTTTTTATTTTTTGAGACATTTTTTAAAAGTAAAACCCTAAAATGGTTATATTAGCTAATTGTTAGACTATTTAGCCACACCTCTTTATCAACCAAAATGAAGAATATGATATCATATTAAGAGTGCAGTATGTATATGCAGGAGTTTTTGTAAGGAAGATAAGGGGACAGACAGACATTCTTCCACATTAGGCGGCTCCCTTAGAACTGATAAAACATTCCTAAAGACTAGAGTTGTTTGTACAACATCTGTAATGTCAATTCATAGCCTAATCCATCATCCATACACAGAAGTCAAGTGAGATCCCAAAGGCAAAATTTCCAATTAGTTTTGTCTGGAAATTTTAGGGCAAAGGTAATAAAATCAAGAATCCTGTGCTGATTCACTGGGAAAACATTTGTTTGCCACACTCCTTCACCAAGGAACAAAAGGAGTCAGTGGTTAGTCTGGAATGTGATTCATTAGGAATATCTGGGTGATAAATAAATGAAAAGAGATGACAAATGGTTGTCTGTACAACTTGCAAAACCTTTGTTTTCTTTAAGTCCAATTTTGAGGGGACTTTAAAAATGCTTTTGGAAACAGGAATTCTACTTCTCATATTCCTTTAATTGTTGCTTTTCTCATCATAGTCAGAAAACAATTTACCTAAGGCTATGGTGTACAGCAAATCATTCTAGAAGGCTAGAGCATAAAACTGTTAATTCCAAATGGGCACTGAAAAGTTTAACTAGTGCTTATATTGTCTTTGTGAGGAAGGTCTCAAGTTTACAAATTAAACCTATGTCCCGGGGATCCTTGGATGGCTCAGCGGTTTGGCGCCTGCCTTTGGCCCAGGGTGTGATCCTGGAGACTGGGGATTGAGTCCCACATCGAGCTCCCTGCATGGAGCCTGCTTCTCTCTCTGCCTGTGTCTCTGCCTCTCTCTCTCTCGCTCTCTCTCTCTGTGTCTCTCATGAGTGAATAAATAAAATCTTAAAAAATAAAATAAACCTATGTCCCTCTCTATAAAATGCAGTATCATATGTCAAAAACCAGTAATTTGGGCATTAATGTGGGTTTGTTTTCTGAATTTGCTAGTAACTTACTAGATACAATCAGACTTTTATCTCACATTCATTTGATTAAAAGCCTAATAGTAGCAGTAGTAGTGGTAGTAGTAGTAGTAATAATAATTCATGTACAACTTAAGTGACAGCAAGAATATATGAGATTTAAAAAAAATTATTTTAGAGAGAAAGCATGCATGCATGTGCGCAAGTAGGGGGAGGGGCAGAAAGAATCTTCAAGTAGACTCTAGGCTGAGCAGGAGCCTGACTCTGGGCTGGATGAGATCAGTCTGAACTGAAGCCAAGACTCCGACATTCAACCGGCTGCGTCATCCAGGCGCCCCTATACGAGATCCTACAGTAAAAGTATTATAGGAAGTATAAAACTGCTAACCGAACCCAAAAAAATGTATAGTAAATTCTACAGTTCAAGCTCCCAAGTTATAAGGACATGCTGTTTAAGTCCTTTTCATTATACTGAATTAATCCATAAGACATGTTTCCATGTGTGAGGCTTGAACTTATAACTCCAAGAACAAGAATTGCATACTCTACCCACTGAACCAGGCTGGTACCCCTAGACATGTTTTACTTTTCTTATCTAAACCTAAGCAACTTTTGATTATCAAGATGATTTAAGTGTTCAGGAGAAGCATGCCACATATTTATAGAGAATTTAAGAAGGTTATCATAAATTGTTTTATATATACATACACACACACACACACACACACATATACATACCCAACAGGACAGATTTCAGCTAAACCAAATCTCCTTACCTTTCATTTAAGCACACATTAATAAACAGTGATTTAAGGGCAGGAAGTTATCCAGTCTATGCATACCCCTTTTGTTATGTGAAAACCTGGCCCTATGTCCTAAAGGCCTTGGTTTCTTCTTTTGATGTGGTGATACTCACAAGAGTTAATAGATGAGTCATTCCTTGGGGAAAGGCAGGGAGGAAAGCTGATCATGCTTCATCAAAAAAAAGCACAAACAGATCTTTTCTAAGAAGGGCCTGTTTGGTCTTCCCGCAAGAGCCCTGAATCATTGCATACTTATAGCCAGAGTCATTATACCTATACAGAGCAGTATCACGTTATACCAGAATCCTACTTTTGCCAATGTCTTCGCTGTTTTTTTTTTTCCCTCTTGCAGAGGTATAGACAGGTGAGCAATTAAGCAATAGTCAGAAGTCAAGCAGGAAAAAGGTAAAGAGGTTAGCTAACAATTTTTTAAAAGAATATTCTACCTCAATGGAATTAAATAGTTACTATTTTTTTTAACTGAACCTATTTTGGTATTTCATTTCAATCCCTACGCATGCAGTTTTCCAAGTAATATTTACTTTAGGCCTTAAAGAGCCAACAGTCAAAAAGTATTAAGAAGGGCAGCCCGGATGGCTCAGCGGTTTAGCGCCGCCTTCAGTCCAAGGCGTGATCCCGGAGACCTGGGATGGAGTCCCACATGGCTTAGTTGGTTAAGTGTCTGACTTCAACTCAGGGCATGATCTCAGGGTCCTGGGCTGGAGCCTGTGTCAGGCTCCCCGACTCAGCAAGGAGTGTGCTTGTCCCTCTGCCCCTCCCCCTACTCATGCTCTCTCAAATAAAAATTCTCAAATAAAATCTTTATATATACATATATGTATATATGTGTATACACACACACACATACACACAAAGGGGAGCGTTATCTGCAAAATATATTCAGTCTTCTATTTATAGCTCAATATCTGGGTGTCTTTTATCATTATCGTTGATAGGTAACTGTTCTCATCAGACTTTTTCTAGGAGCTGCGTTTATTTGAAGGAATATAGAGCTTGTTAAGGCTTTGTCCAGCAAAGTGCTCCACCTAGTGTCAAAAGTGTTCAATATCACATTATTTAAGGCATAAATTCTTGCCAAAGGACTTATTCTCTTTGTTGCTGTTAAATAGAACAGGTTAAATTAAGTCTTAATCACACTTACAGTTTACAAACGGCTCTTTAATTATCTGCTTGTTGTAACTTGGTGAATAATAATGTATGTGCGTATAAGGAGCATGCCTGAGATATATTTCTCATTATCAAGTACCAAAGTTCCTGTTTATGTTAACCTGGTTGTTTACAGGATTATGAACCATATTTTTCTAGTAATGGGAAGTAATTCTAAGGTGGCTACTGAAATAATCCATCAGTTCTCCCAACTGTTTATAACAATCTAAACTTAATCCATAAATTTACTTCTCAAAATAATTGCAATGTTCTTAAAACCAGTATTTAATAACTGCACACATCAACAATTACAACATAGAATTAAATCTTGCTGTCATTAGCTTATTTTGAGGAAATTCTCCTACTTTCCTCTTCATGCAAAGTTGCTATTATTTTCCCCTTGATGGTTTTCTAGACCATTCAAGCATTTGCACAACTATATTCTCTTATAAAACATCAACATCATGAAAAAAATAAAAATAAAAAAAAATAAAGCATCATGTTAAGTCTAACGTTATGACCTGGAAGAGAGAAGTGATCACTCCTTTTTTTTTGGCAAATGCATCCATTTGAGTCAAGTGCACATGTCTTGTAAAAATCCTTAGAAGGTGGCTAGCTCACTAAAGCTTTCAAACTCAATATGCTTCTTCTAATGTACTTGTCACTCTGTGAGTTAGAGCACGGGTTAGCAAACTAGAGCCTGCAGATCAATGCAGGCAGCCACCTGTTTTTGTGAGTAAAGGCTGATTAGAAAAAACAGCCACATTCATTCCTTTACACATTGTCCTTGGATGCTTTCTTATTGCAATGATAGATCGGAGTTGCAAGAGAGACTGTATAGCCTAAGACACCATCTGGCTCTTTACAAAAAAATGCTGACCACTGGGCTGTCTAGCCCTGGGTCAGACCATTATTAAAGTGGAAATTTTGACTCATCTGAACAGTGATGCATCAAAGAGGTTAACAGCAACAACATTACATTCATTAACTTATTGTTTTACTCTGGGCATAATTTCCACTAGTAAATAAGCATTCCTGGATCACTCATGTTCTAAATCTTCTGAAAGGAAACCTGCTACATGCTTGTTAAGACTAAAATAGATTTGTTAATGGATTTCTGGAAATGAATATCCAAAAGAAGAGTGCTTAGAAGGCACAATCTGAGAAAAACCTGCCAGCTACAGAAGCCTTTTTACATATGATATACTTATAAAAAAAACATGAGTAAAGTAAATGAATAAAATCAGTAGCCTGTACTATTCGCCAGGGAAAATTTGCTCATGAAAGAGACATCACACAAAGGAACAAAAAATGCCTGCATAATAAATAAAACCGGTGTTTTCCCCACACCCCCAAAAGAAATAAAATCAGAAGTAGTTTACAAATGCTATTTCTTTTTTTAAAAAAGATTTTATTTATTTGAGAGAGAGAGAAAGAGTGCATAAACAGGGTGAGCAGCAGGTAGAGGGAAAGGAAGAAGTAGGCTCCCCTGCTCAGCAGGGAGCCCACTGTGGGGCTAGATCCCAGGACCCTGGGATCATGACCTGAGCTGAAGGCAGATGCTTAAACAACTGAGCCACCCAGGCACCCGTATAAATGCTATTTCATTTCTATTTTGTTATCTAGTAAGGATACTTTCTTAGACCAAAAAATAATATACTTTACTATACAGACATACCAAAGTTGGTAAGCATGTTCATATACACTAAATAATAATTTAAAAAAATCACATGTTAAGTCATTCATTGTACTTGGTATTTATCTAAATTTATGTAAATTTAATGCAAAGACCATATTACAATGTTGTACGTAAAGCAGAGAGTATGTATATAGTTTTATCTGCTGGGGAATTAAAGAGGTTGTAGTGAGGGATGCCTGGGTGGCTCAGCGGTTGAGCATCTGCCTTTGGCTCAGGGCATGATCCTGGAGTCCTGGGATCGAGTCCCACATTGTGCTCCCTGCATGGAGCCTGCTTCTCCCTCTGCCTATGTCTCTGCCTCTCTCTGTCTCTTATGAATAAATAAATTAAATCTTTAAAAAAAAAAAAAAAGGAGGCTGTAGTGATGCTCAGTATAAAACTATTATGCAAAATAATAAAAAGCCATATACAGATTAGGTCATTTTTCATCAACAGTCACAAATAGTCAAATGTTAGGGACAGTTGGTTTTGCCAATAAAAGAAGTCCAACTATTCTGTTTTATTCTGCACACCCCCAGGTTTTTTCAAAGATTTTATATTAACTATTCAACATATATTTATTGAATACCTACTATGCACTAGATACTATTCTAGATACCAAGAATATAGCAGTAAGTAGAACAGAAAAAATTCCTGTCAGCTTATATTTTATTTTATATATTTGGGTTTGTTTGACTGGGGGGGGCAGAAAGAGAGGAAGAGAGAAAATATTTTAAGTAGGCTCCACACCAAGGATGGGACTCAATCTCACAACTCAGAGATCATGACCTGAGCTGAAATCAAGAGTCAGTCACTTAACTGACTGAGCCATCCAAGTGCCCCAAGAGCTTATATTTTAGAAGCGAAGCTCAAATTTTAGTATACATATTTTATAGTATATTTAGTTTTTCTTATTTCAGCTACTTGCACTGCCATACATTATCCAATCCCCCAAATTTGAAACTCTTCCTACTGCCACTGCTTTATTTTTTTTTTAAACATTTTTTTAATTTATTTATGATAGTCATACAGAGAGAGAGAGAGAGAGGCAGAGACACAACAGGCAGAGGGAGAAGCAGGCTCCATGCACCGGGAGCCTGATGTGGGATTCGATCCCGGGTCTCCAGGATCGCGCCCTGGCCCAAAGGCAGGCGCCAAACCGCTGCGCCACCCAGGGATCCCCTGCCACTGCTTTAGATCAGGTAATTGCTACCTCTCACCTGGCCAGCTACCTTCTAACTGGACTCATTTTCAGTTGCTTTCCCACCAAATCTATCCTCCACATTGCTACGAGAGTTATGTTCCTAAAACACATGTTAAAACTTGTTTGAAAATCTTTTTTTTTCTTTTTTTTTTTAATTTTTATTTATTTATGATAGTCACAGAGAGAGAAAGAGGGAGAGGCAGAGACACAGGCAGAGGGAGAAGCAGGCTCCACGCACCGGAAGCCCGATGTGGGATTCGATCCCGGGTCTCCAGGATCGCGCCCTGGGCCAAAGGCAGGCGCCAAACCACTGCGCCACCCAGGGATCCCTGAAAATCTCTTTATGTCACAATAAACATAAACTCCCTAGTCTGACATTCAAAGCCTTCTACCATTTGGCACCAACTTATTTTCTCACATTGGTCTTCTTTCCAAGATATCCTATTTTTATATCTCTGCATTCACTGTCTTTCCCTCAACAAAACCATCTTCATGAACTTTCCCTATTCTTCTTTGTCCAAGAGAATTCCTCCTTATTTTAGGGGTCCCAAAACAATTTACAAGTATCACTATGTGAGTACTTACCACAATATCCTGGAGTATAATTATTTATGTAATATATATCTTCTGCTCTACATATCCAATTCCTTTTGTAATTCACATAGTATTTCAGACTGTTTTGCACTGAGTAAATGTTCAAGGTTTTTAAAGTGGACTAAAATGAACTACTACAGTGATAATTTTATGAGAGAATTTAATTTTTTGAGAATACGTAAGACAACCCATTTCCTTGCAGTCTTAGTTTGAAAAAGTCTCTGAAAAATGAATGTTATCTAAATGAGTATTTCTGATTTTAGGAAGTAGTTAGATGCCAATTTAAAATAAGTAGAGCAGGGGTGCCTCCTCAATCGGAGGAGCATGCAACTCTGGATTTTGGAGTCCTAGTATGAGCCCCACATGAGGTATAGAGATTACTTAAATAAATAAAACTTAAATAAAATAAAATACAATAACTATAGCAGACATTACCCATATGTACTTTGGTAAAAGAACTATAAAATTCTTTTTTTAAAAAATATTTATTTGAGAAAGAGAGAGAGCTCATGCACATGTGAGCAGTGGGGAGAGGGGTTGGGGTGGGGAAGGTGGGTAGGAGGAGAGATTATCCAAGCAGACTCCTGTTGAGCTGGAGGCCGACATGGGACTCAATCTCGTGGCTCAGTCTTATGACACAGACCTTGATATCATGACCCATGAGATCAGGACCTGAGTTGAAACCAAGCATCGGATGCTTAACCAACTGAGGCACCTAGACACCCTCAGAATATAAAATTCTAACAAATGATTATATATACTAAAACAGGATATTTAAGTACAGTATATACAGAAAAGTGCATTATGCATACATCCTAATGAATTATTATAGCACAAGTATCTTCTATCTAGTTCAAGAAACAAACACACAATAAAGGGACATATCCTATTGGTTATCAAGATTGATTACAAAGCTACTGCATTGAAAACTTTTAATAATTGGTTTGTCAATTTCTACAAAGTTTTGACTGATATTGCACGGATTTTGTAGATTAAAATGGGAAGAACTCGCTGCCTTGCAATATTGTATCTTTTAGTTAATGAACATGATACATCCCTTCTTTTACCTAGATCTTTCTGCTTCCAATAGTATTTTACAATTTATGCAGAGGCCAACCACATCTTTTATTAAATGTATTCCTAGATTTTGTTTTTTTTTAAAGATTTTATTTATTTATTCATCAGAGATACAGAGAAAGAGAGAGAGAGAGAGAGGCAGACACATAGGCAGAGGGAGAAGCAGGCCCCACGCAGGGAGCCTGATGCAGTACTCGATCCTGGGGTGCTGAGATCACACCCTGAGCCAAAGGCAGACGCCCAACTGCTGAGCCACTCAGCCGTCCCTAGATTTTGTTTTTGTTTTTGTTTTTTTTTTCGTCCCTAGATTTTGCTTTTTTAAAAAACGCTATTATAAATAGTACCTTCTAAAAAATTTCACTCTCTAAATGTTTACTGTAGTATACAGAAATACAACTGTTATGTGTATGTTATATACCTTGTACTTTGGCAAAAGAACTATACCAACAATTCTACTATACTCTCCCACTAATTTATGGAAGTTATCTCCTCTCTGTAGTTCTGCCAAATTTTGCTTTTTATTTTTATTTATTTATTTTTAAAGATTTTATTTATTTATTCATGAGAGATACAAAGAGAGAGAGAGAGAGAGAGAGAGAAAGAGAGAGAGAGGCAGAGACAAAAGCAGAGGGAGAAGCAGGCTCCATGCAGGGAGCCCGACGTGGGACTGGATCCCAGGTCTCCAGGATCAGGCCCTGGGCTGAAAGCAGCGCTAAACCACTGAGCCACCCGGGCCGCCCTATTTTTATTTCTTTTAAGATTATTTATTTATTTATTTATTTATTATTCATGAGACACACACACACACAGAGAGAGAGAGAGAGAGAGAGAGAGAGAGAGGCAGAGAGACAGGCAGAGGGAGAAGCAGGCTCCATGCAGGGAGCCTGACATGGGACTTGATCCCAGGTCTCCAGGATCAGGTCCTGGGCTGAAGGCAGCGCTAAACTGCTACCCAGGCTGCCCTATTTTTATTTTTTAAAGTAAGTAACCCCAACAGTAGACTTGAACACAACCCTGAGATCAAGAGTTGCATGCTCTACAGACTGAGTCAGTGAGATGCTCCCAATTTTGCTTTTTATATGTTGAGTATATATTATTAAATAAATACAAATTTATAGCTATTATATCTTCCTGATGAATTGAATCTTTTATTATTAAGAATTGATGCAAAAAGAAAAGAAAAAAAGAATGAATGCATCCTAGGGTGCCTGGGTGGCTCAGGTGGTTAAGCATCTGCCTTCAGCTTAGGTCATGATCCTGGGGTCCAGGGACCGAGTCCCACATCGGGCTCCCTGCTCAGTGGGGTCTGCTTCTTTGTCTCTCCTTGCCACTCATGCTCTCTCTCAAATAAATAAATAAAATCTAAAAAGAAAAAAAAAAAAAAAAAGGATGCATTCTAGGGGTGCCTGGGTGGCTCAGTCGGGTAAGCATCCAAGTTTTTTTGTTTTGTTTTGTTTTGTTTTGTTTTGTTTTGTTTAGAGTGACTGACTGACCGAGGCTAAGTGGGCAGGAGAGGGAGAGAGAATCTCATAGGTTTCATGTCCAACAGAGAGCCTGATGCAGGGCTCCATCTCATGACCCTAAGATCTGGTATCAGACACTTAATTGAGCCAACCAGGTGCCCCAAGTGTCTGATTCTTTTTTATTTTTTAAGATCTTATTTATTCATGAGAGACACAGAGAGAGACAGACACATATGCAGAGGGAGAAGCAGGCTGTCTGTTGGGAGTCTGATGCGGGACTGGATCTTAGTACCCTGGGATCACAACCTGAGCCAAAGGTAGATGCTCAACCACTGAGCCACCCAGGTGCCCCCAACCATCTGACTCTTGATCTCAAGGTTGTGAGTTTGAACCCTGTGTTGGACTCTGAACTGGGTACGGAGCCTACTTTAAAAATAAAATAATAGGGACACCTGGGTGGCTCAGCGGTTAACGCATCTGCCTTTGGCTCAGGTCGTGATCCTGGAGACAAGGGATCGAGTCCCACGTCGGGCTCCCTTGTGTGGAGCCTGCTTCTCCCTCTGCCTATGTCTCTGCCTCTCTCTCTGTGTCTCTCATGAATAAATAAATAAAACCTTTAAAAAATTCTTAAAAAAATAAAATAATAATTTACAAAAAGAATGAATGGATCCTATCTATTACACTTCTTGCCTCATACTCCACGTGGATTTCAATATAACTACATAAGCTTTTTCTTGGTTGACACTAAATGGGCTCATCTTTTTCCATCCTTTTACTATCAATCTTTCTGTGTATTCATATTTTACATAGTTCGTATACAACAAACAGTTAAATATTTTTTTACATTTATTTGGACAACAGAAAGGAATATTTACTCCATTTATACTTACATAAAAATTGATATATTTGGATTTAAGTCTACCATTGAACGCTTACTATTCATCCTGCCTGTTCTATATTCATTTTGTTCTTCCTTGCCTTCTTTTGGCTTTTTTCTTTTTCTTTCTTTTCCTTTTCTTTTCTTTTTTTTTTTTTTCTATTACACTCCACGCACAGCATAGAGCCCAACACAGGACCTGAACTGATGACCCTGAGATCAAGACCTAAACTGAGATCAAGAGTCAGATGCTTAACCAACTGAGCCACCCAGGGGCCCTTGGTTTTTTAAAAATTACTCAATTTTGGGGATGCCTGAGTGTCTCAGTCAGTTAAGCCTTGGATTCTTGATTTCAGCTTGGGGCATGATCTGAGGGTTGTGAGATCAAGTCCCATGTTGGGGTGCATACAGCCTACTTAAGATTCTCTCTCTTCCTCTCCCTCTGCACCACTTCCCCCATGTCCCGCTTGCACTCTCTATCAAAAAAATAAAATAAAATAAATTTAAAATACTACTCAATTCTTACCTGCCCCTATTAGCTTGATAGTTATATATCTGTAATGCTTCCCCTAAAGATTATAAGTCTTTATTTATTAAAGTATTATATAAACTAATATCTTGCTTTAACAGGGCAATATATATACCTTAGAATGATCTTCAACAATTTCAATTATTACACATCTGATTTGTAGATCATATATTCTAATTCTTTTGCTACATTTTAATCTCTCAAGACATTATCATTACTACTCATCTTAATTTAAATTTATCCATATATTTACTCTTTTATAACTTTTCCTTCCTGAATATCTGGGCTTCAATATAGAATCACTTTACTTCGATTCAAAGAACATCTTTTACTATTTCCTTTAGAGAATGTTAGCTGGTTAGTTTAAAAAACAAAATTTCTGTTTTTTAAAAATATCTTTATTTTACACTGTTCACAGGAATACTTTGAGTATTAGAGTCCTTTGTTGTTAGCTATTTTTTTTTTAGCCCTTTAAAGTTACCATTCCAGGGGTGCCTGAGTAGCGCAGTTGGTTGGGCCTCTGACTCTTGGTTTTAGCTAAGGTGGTAATCTCCAGGTCATGAGATTGAGCCGTAAATTGGGCTCCGTGCTCAGTGCAGAGTCTGGTTGGGAGAAATTCTCTCTCCCTCTCCTGCTCATGCTCACACTTTCTCACATGCATGCAATGTCTCTCAAATAAAAAATAAATCTTTGGGGCACCTGGGTGGCTCAGTCCGTTAAGTGTCTGCCCTGAGCTCAGGTCAGGATCCCGGGATTCTGGGATTGGGTCCTGAATAGGGCTTCCCTGCTCAGTGGGGAGTCAGCTCCTCCTTCTTCCTCTAACCCTCCTTCCCGCTCATGCTCTGGGTAGCTTTCTCTCTCTCAAATGAATAATCTTTAAAAAAAGTAAATCTTTAAAAAAAAAGATACCATTCCACTGTCAGCCCTTGACTTCTCAACAAACCCTTGATAGTAAGAAATCAGTCTTAATGGAGTTTCTTTGAAGTACATGTTTTTTTTTTTTTCTCCAATCCTTTTTAATTCTTGACATTTTTCCCTGGCCAACTTTGCAGTTTATTAGTCCTGTTTTAGCTATGTCTACTGAAAGTCCATTAATAGAGTTTTTAATTTCAGTTACTATGTTTTTTCAATTCTAGATTTTCCATTTGGCTTTCTTTTATATTTTATAGTCTCTAATTCTCTGTTGAAATACTTAAACTTGTTTTTTATTACCTTGAACACATTGCTTTTAGATTAAAATACATGTATAATAACTTCATTAAATGGACCCTTAATGGATCTATTCCTATTATTTCTTTGTATTGACCAATCTATCTGGTCTCCTCAAATATCTGATTACTTTTGATTGAGTGCTGGACTTATACATGAAAAAAATAAAGTTAAGGTGAAGCCTAGGATAGTTTTATTTTCCTTCACACTTGAGAGTTAAGCCTGAGATTTAGTTCCTGTAAGGCCTAATTTATATCTAATTCATCCTTACTTTATTTTTATTTTTTTTAAGATTTTATTTATTTATTCATGAAAGACACAGAGAGAGAGAGGCAGAGAGGCAGAGACACAGGCAGAGGGAGAAGCAGGCTCCATGCAGGGAGCCTGACATGCAACTGGATCCCAGGTTTCCAGGATCAGGCCCCGGGCCGAAGGCGGCGCTAAACTGCTAAGCCACGCGGGCTGCCCCATCTTTACTTTAAAATGTGGCCCCTTAGGGTTCCAATCCAAAGCCTGCAGGTTTATCGAGGCATATCATTGTCCAGTACCACCTCTCTAGGCTTCCTCTTTAATATCAACCTTTTAAAGATTCTTTCCTGAGAGAACTGATCCAAATTGCCTAACCTATCATCACTGAAAATGGAACAATGATCAGTGGTTTTCAACTATGCTAACATAATGCTACTTTAAAATCAATTGTGGGAAATGTTGATTAAAATTTCTTAAAAATAATAGCTAAAGTATGTAAAATGAAATGACTGCTTTTTAAGTAAAATCAGAGTAAGAATAATGATAATAGTAGTCATCACTTATTGAAAACCTTATATATATATTAGCCACTGAACTGAAGAGTACATGTGTTATTTCATCTAATCCTCAAAACAGGCTTATTCAATAAGTACTATTATTATCATTCCCATTTTCAGCTGACTAAACTAAGGTTTAAAAGTTAAGAAACTTGCCAAATATCACAGTTAGTAATATTTTATTAGGCATTCAAACCCAGCTGCTTGACTCTGAATACCTTTATCACTTTCCATGATAGGAATGAAAGACTTTAGTCCCATAACAAAATCACCTTCAATCACTTGTATATATATATTTTTTTTAATTTTTATTTATTTGTGATAGTCACAGAGAGAGACAGAGAGAATGAGGCAGAGACACAGGCAGAGGGAGAAGCAGGCTCCATGCACTGGGAGCCCGACGTGGGATTCGATCCCGGGTCTCCAGGATCGCGCCCTGGGCCAAAGGCAGGCGCCAAACCACTGCGCCACCCAGGGATCCCTGCGCCACCCAGGGATCCCTGTATATTCTTAAATAATAAAGAAAAGAATGGAATTGGCATTATATCTGAAACTGAGCATGTCAAGGAAGTATGACCTACCTGTAAATATTTATGTTATGATGGAAGGAAAGGATAATAATTGTTAAACTAATTAATGAATACAGAAAACTCTTAAGAAAATTTATTTTCCACTCACGTGCATTAATTGATATTATGTAAGTGTAAATATAGATAAATAATAGAATATGACTCTAATCTAAGTGGAACTTTTTTTTTTTCTTAAAGATTTTATTTATTTATTCATGAGAGACAGAAAGAGAGGCAGAGACATAGGCAGGGAGAGAATCAGGCTCCTCACTGGGAGCCCAATCCCAGGACCCCGGGATTATGCCGCGAGCCAGAGGCAGATGCTAAACCACTGAGCCACCCAGGCATCCCTAAGTAGAACTTTTTGAGGGTTTCATATTTATCTAGAAGAGAACTTGCAAATATAGTACTGTACATTAGTTGTATTAGCAATGCCACCTAGTGGCAGCCAAATATAGACATACTTAGGAAAAAAGTTCTAGAAGAGTGGTTCTTAAGGGTTAGTCTTTGGTGAATCTAATATAATAGGTCCTTTTTAACAAGAAAAATGCATATTTGCAACGAAACATAACAATATGTGTAGTTTCAGGGCATTAACAGACTTCCTGAAGCCCATTTGTTGACTACGACAATTAAAGAAAAAAAACAACGAACCTAGAGGCCCAATTAACTCCCCTTGGCCTCTGAGAAAAAAATCCATTCACTTTCCATTCCCTTACTGTCTGGTTAGTAATCAGTAATTCTGCATAAACAGTATCTAACTTTGTGGCTAGATATCTGTTCTCGGAAAACTACTAGATTTCCACTGTTTTCAAATCAACTTAGAATATTTGATGGTAGCCCAAACTGGTCATTTTTCTCTATTGATTTTCATTAAATTTAATGTGGATCAAGCAACGACTTTTACTTTTGATGTTTAAAGAAGTAATGAGGACCTTCAGGCCATCTGAATTAAGTTATAACTTTTCAATTATACCTAAAATATAAACGAAATTATTAACAAACTTAAAAACCAAGACAATTTTTAGATTTTATTTTTTTATTTTAAGTAGGCGCTGCACCCAATGTGGGGCTCGAACTCACAACCTTGAGATAAAGGGTCAGAGGCTCTACTGTCTGAGCCAACCCGATGCTCCAAGACAATCTTTCCATTTTAAAGGCAGATATACAAGTATCTAATATTGTAGGAAATATAGTAACACTCTGAGATCACTATTTAGTTGTACAATGAGTTCTAATTAAAACTTCTAAAAGAGTTAACTTCTATACTGAGAAGGACCTAACTGGGAAATGTTGCTTATTTAAACAGGAAAAATTTCCCTCTTTCATTTTTAAGCCATAATTTCTAGTAAAGAGTACCACGATAAAGAATGAGTTAAATCTTTTCCTTTTTTTTTTTTTTTTTTTTTAATTCATGAGAGACACACAGAGAGAGAGAGGCAGAGACATAGGCAGAGGGAGAAGCAGGCTTCATGCAGGGAGCCCAATATGGAACTCGATCCCAGGTCTCCAGGATCACGCCCTGGGCTGAAGGCAGGTGCTGAACCGCTGAGCTACCCAGACATCCCATTCTTCCTTTTGTTTTTATTTTTTTCCCCTATTTTTCACCTATTTTACTGCAAATTATTGTCAAAAGGATAGTTAAATTCTGACCAGACTAATCTCCTAACTTGGTCACTTGTTTTCTTGACTGAAGAGTTATATATGTACATAGAAAATGTGCCAGTTTCATTAGCACAAATATATGACGTGAGAATGCTAGTATCACATTCCTAAGTGATAATAAAGGCTCATAAGTCAAAAGAAGTGTAATTAGGACTTTCCAAATACAATCACATCTCACAGATACAAAGCAAAAAGAGTGGTGATCAAAAAGGATATATTCCTTGGTCATCTAGCACCAAGAAAATGTTAAGTTTTAAAAATATAAACAAATTATTTAGAGTAGCTTATATTTCCTCCAAAATATAAACCAATTATTTAGAATAGCTTCTTAATAACACAGATCAAATTTTTAAACTTTTATTTGATTCTGCTTTGCTCCTGGCTATTTTGATCTGTTCCAAAATTGCCAAAGTTTACAAGTGGATAGTCGATACTTACTGATGAATTTTTTCCCTCCATATCTGGTTATTGATTACTTTCCTCTTGGGAGGAATACATGAGATAATTCATGTAAAGTGGTGAGCACACACACAGCCTGGCACACAGTAAGCATTCAGTACTGTTAGCTAGCCTATTATTCAGGTAAAGCTACAATAACAAACAATCCAAAAATCTACATAGCTTAAAATAAGTTTACTTCTCCCTGACTATACATATCCATCACAGCATGGCAAAGGGAATCTGCTCATCATAGAGTTTCAGGCTCCATCTTCATACAACAGACAGGTGAAAGAGTATGACAAACCTTGCAGCTCCTGCCAGGAAGCAGTAGCTATCACTTATACTCACATTTCATTGGTCAAAGCAAATCTATGGCTGGGGTCAAATATGATGGGAATGTTAAATCTTCCTGGAGGTATGTACACCATAAAAATAAACAACAAATAAGGATTAAAAATAATAAAGTTCACTTTTGCTAGTATTACTGTAAGGACCATGATCACGTTTGTTATTGTATTAATAGTAGTAACAGTAGTGTGAACTCCTTGCAATCTGACTTCCATCCCAACCAGGCAATTGAAAAATAAAGACCAGTGATATCTTACATTTTCCTTTTGCTCAATTCTGAAAACTATTTTTTGAAGATGCTCATTTTTTCTCCACAATCCCCATTATACTTAAGGAATTCTGGAAGGAAAGCCTATGTCTAAATGAAAAGGTCTAAAAATTAAATCTGGTCAAATGGAAATGTCATATGCTGAGTCTTTCTTTCTATTTCTTTTTAATATTAACATACTGTTCCCCAAGCCTTTACATACTGAATTTGTTTGATATATTGGTCTTTCATTCATTTCTGATCACTACTGTCTAAAAAAGTGTTCTTTTGACAAAAATAACATCTATGCATGATAAAACCCTGGGCAAACTAGAAATAGAGATGAAGTTTTATCAACTCAATAAAGTACATTTGCTATATCCTACAGCTAACATAATACTTAATGGTGAGAAACCAGATATTTCCCACTAAGAACAAAGCATAATGTCCCCTCACCACTCCTATTCAACATCATACTGGAAGACCTAGTTAATGCAGTACAAAAAGAAAATGAAAGGATATACAGATTAAGAAGAAAGAAACAAAATTTTATTTGCAGATGAGATGATTATCAATGTAGGAAATCCTAAAGAACAAACAAAAAAGTCCTGGAACATTGTTATAGCAAGGTTGTAGTACACAAAGTTAATATACAAGTTAACTGCTTTCCTGTATACCAGTAATTAATATACACAATCCATGAGTCATGTCTCTAATAATTGCCCAAATGAGTTGAAAATTTTTATACAGGCAAAATGTTCATAGCAGTTTTTTTTTTTTTTTAAAGATTTTATTTATTTATTCATGAGAGACACAGAGAGAGAGAGGCAGAGACACAGGCAGAGGGGGAAGCAGGCTCCATGCAGGGAGCCCGATGTGGAACTCCATCCAGCACCCCAGGATCACGCCCTGGGCTAAAGGCAGATGCTCAACCGCTAAGCCACCCAGGCATCCGGCTTTTTTTAAATTTTATTCATTTATTCATGAGAGACACAAAGAGAGTGTCAGAGATACAGGCAGAGGGAGAAACAAACTCTGGTGGTACATCCAGAAAATGGAATACTATTCGCATTAAAAAGAAATGAAGCCGCAAGCCATAAAAAGACATGGAGGAATTTTTTTTTTCATGGAGGAATTTTAAATGCATATTGTTAAGTGAAAGAAGCCAGGGAGTAAACATATAATATACAAATCCAACTATGTAACATTTTGGAAAAGCCAAAACTTACAGAGACAATAAAAGGATCAGTGGTTACTAAGGGTTTATGGGTGGAGGGGAGGTGGAAGGTAGCAGTAAATAGGTAGAAAGAACACAGGCAATTTTTAGTGGAGTGAAATTATTCCATATGATACTATAGTGGAGGATACATAACATTATCTATTTGTCAAATCCCATATGGGACAGCCCCAGTGGCACAGCGGTTTAGCGCCGCCTGCAGCCCGGGGTGTGATCCTGGAGACCCTGGATCGAGTCCCACATCGGGCTCTCTGGATGGAGCCCGCTTTTCCCTCTGCCTGTCTCTGCCTCTCATTCTCTCTCTGTGTCTCTATGAATAAATAAATAAAATCTTAAAAAAAAAAATCCCATAGAACTAGGGACACCTGGGTGGCTCAGCGGTTGAGCACTTGCCTTTGGCTCAGAGCGGGATCCTGGAGTCCCAGGATCAAGTTCCACATCGGGCTTCCTGCATGGAGCCTACTTCTCCTTCTGCCTATGTCTCTGCCTCTCTCTCTCTGTGTCTTTCATGAATAAATAAATAAAATCTTAAAAAAAAAAAACCCATAGAACTGTAAAATAAAAAATGAACTCTAATGTAAATAATTGGCTTTAGTTAATAATGTATCAATACTGGCTCCTTAATTGTAACAAATGTACTATACCAAAGTAAGATGTTAATAATAGTGAAACTATTATCATATTGTACATCTAAAACTAAAATAATATTTAATATCAATTATGCCTTAATTAATAAACAAAACAAAAGGAAAACTCTGTGTTTGTGTGTGTAAAATGGTACATGAAAACTTTATCCTTTCTGTAACCCTAAAACTGATGCAAAAAATAAAGAAAGCAAGCCAGCCAGTCAGCCTGAAGGGAAGGAAAAGGGAAGGGAAAGGGAAAGGGAAAGGGAAGGGAAAGGGAAAGGGAAAGGGAAAGGGAAAGGGAAGAAGGAAGGAAGGGAGGAAAAGAAAAGAAAAAGAAAAAGGAAAAGGAAAAGGAAAAGGAAAAGGAAAGGAAAGGAAAGGAAAGGAAAGGAAAGGAAAAGAAAGGAAAGGAAAGGGGAGGGGGGAGGGAGAGAGGAAGAAAGGAAGGGAGAGAGGGAGGGAAGGAGGGAGGGAAGAAAGGAGGAGAGAAATAGGGCACTGCAGCTGGGTGGTTCAGTGATTAAGTGACTGACTCTTGGTTTTGGCTCTGGTCATGATCCCAATTAGGGTCATCAGATCACGTACTGGGTGTGGAGCCTGCTTAAGATTCTCTCTACCTCTCTCCCTCTGCCCCTCCCCCTGCCCTGTCACAGGCATGTTCTCATTCTCTCTCTCTAAAGAGAGAGAAAAAGAAAGGAAGGAAGGGAGGGAGGGAGGGGGAGTGGGTGTTCTTAGTCCTTTGTAAATTTCCCTTTTCTTTCTGTCCAACCACTGGCATGAGTAACCCACTCAAATCAGGTGAAGATGTCATCTACCCTGCAATATAGTACATCTTTTAAAATTTCTCTTTTCAGATACTTATAATACAAAATTGTTTTCTCTTCAGTAATGGCATCAGCATCAGGCAGCCCGGGTGGCTCAGCGGTTTAGCGCTGCCTTCAGCCAAGGGCCTGATCCTGAAGACCTGGGATCGAGTCCCGCGTTGGGCTCCCTGCATGGAGCCTGCTTCTCCCTCTGCCTGTGTCTCTGCCTCTCTCTCTCTCTCTCTCTCTGTGTCTCTCATGAATAAATAAAATCTTTAAAAAAAAAAGTAATGGTATCAGCATCTACTCACTCTAAGCAAAATCCAACAGTTATCTTTGGCTCTTTCCCCCATAACTAAATCACAGTATCTTAGCGATTGTACTATTCACATTTCTCTAAGATGTATCCTGTTTCATCCGAATGCTACTACTACTCCAATCACTCTTCTGAAATACTAAAAATTTATACCATCTTTTAGTTCCATTCTGTTTGATGTCTCTCTGCAAATTCTTTTTTGTAATTTCCCCTGCTCTCCATACTTCTTGCTATCTCCATGGAAGCCTGTATCTCTCTGAAGGGTTATCATAACTGCCCTATCTTCTTTTTCTCCCACTTTCAACCTATCTCCCCCAGTACAGCCAGTAACATATATTCAAAATGCAGATATGGTTATTTTACTTGTATTTAATTTTAGCACATTTAAAATAATTATAAATGCTACTCACAAACAAAAATCAAATTTACTTAATGCTGAAAAAGTAGTCTGATCCATTCTGGACCCCAGTTTATTATCAGCAGTGATAACGCCACAAAACTTTTATTTATTTATCATGTTGATTGATTTATCTATTTAAGAGACAGTGTGCACGCAAGGGGAAGAGTGGCAGAGGGAGAGGGAGAAAGAAACTTTGGCAGAATTCATGCTACGCGTGGAGTGGGGCTAAATCTCACAACCCAATATCATGACCTGAGCCAAAACCAAGAGTCAGGCAAATAACTCAATGTGCCACCAAGGCACTGTGCCACAAAAGTTTTACATTTTTTTTTAAATTTTTATTTATTTATGATAGTCTCACAGAGAGAGAGAGAGGCAGAGACACAGGCAGAGGGAGAAGCAGGCTCCATGCAGGGAGCCCGATGTGGGGATTCGATCCCGGGTCTCCAGGATCGCGCCCTGGGCCAAAGGCAGGCGCCAAACCGCTGCGCCACCCAGGGATCCCCGCCACAAAAGTTTTATATAGCTCTCATGTAAAATGCAACACAGTTTTAGATGCTCCTTGATTAAATCTATATACTTGGTAAACTAGTATAATATATACAGTATTGACTTTAATGAGAGTATAACATGTTTCTTCAAGTAACTCTTGAGGAATTCCTTCCACACTTATGAAAAGCCTAACCACACTCTATTACATCTGCACTCTGATCCCCCAGCAGAAGTAGCTGCTTAATTTATGGCAAAGACCTAATTTTTCACTCAAATGAATTTAATAATAAATGACTGTACGTTTCTAAGTCCTTCATGGATCGAAGGAACTAAATAATGCTTCACATTAAGACATTTTATAAATGTCATTTCATAAAGGTTTCTCATGGACATGAAAAGAAAGAGGAAACATAAAACTTCCCTATTTCAAATTTCTTTAACTTGTGCAATTTCATTAGAATCTCTCTTTAAGGTTTGGCAGAATCTGCTACCTGGGTTGCTTTTTAGATACTCCTAAATTAATAAAATGCTACAAATGAGTTCCTTAATCTGGTTTCCCCAAGGAGTCTCAGAGGAAAGGTCTAGAAAAGAACAGAAGGTAACCTAGACTCTTTAATTCCTTCTTTTCTCTTCTCCCTCAACCTCTAATATAGCATACTTCTAAGAATGTAAATATTAAAGAAACACTGATATAGATTAGTTCTCTGAGATTTATGTCCCTATTTGGGATAAAATCAGCAACCAATCATGAACAGAATTATAAAATTTCAGATTTTCAAGTGTTATAAACTTGGAGAAGGTATGCATTACAGATTAATTCTCAAATTATTCTTCAAGCCATTAAGTCAGCAGTCTTCTGAACAATCATTCCTTAATACTTCCCTGCTTCAGAAATGAATTCATTGAAGCATAAAGGTTGCAAGTGTTTGCTGTGCTGAACTTTATTCAGCAATTAGTACTGCTGTGACAACTTTTTACCTGTCTTTCCCCAACCAAGATCAAGCTGTTTCAAATAGGGAATGGTTTTCAATTCCTCAGGAACAGGAATAGAGTGAAATAAGAGAGACATCCCGGCACAAAATTTAATGAAGCACTCACTCATCAAGCCCATATTTACATGACCCCGAAAATGTCATTTACATTCTGTGCCCTAGATGTCCTGCTTTTCATCTCCTGGTCTTAATTCTGCTATTATTTCAGTACATTTGGAAAACCTATCTTTTATCTCTCCAATTTCATAAATAAAATATTTTTAGGAGGGGTACATTTTATATTTTGATTTAAAAGGGCTTAAGGAAGCTTTTAATTCTATATGAATAACACTTCATTAACCACATTCAGTTAGAATACCAAAATGACTATTCAAGTGTGTATACATGGTGTTTGATGACATGAGGGAAGACACCATTTCTCATTTGCTGATTAACAAAGTAAACTGTTTAAATTAATTCTAAGCCTTACATGTTATTTTGTACATTTAAAGAACTTCAACTATTAAAATAATAATTACATAAGCAAAAGAACCATTATTCCAAAATCTGGAAGGAAAAAACATTTCCCGGGTGAATTAATTTAATTAAACAATCTCAATTGCCCAAGGGTTTTATCCTTCTCTTTTTAAATCCTCAACCCAAAAGGAAAAAAAAAAAAAAAACAGAATTCTAAATCAAATTTAAAACACTGATTTGAGGATGAGAATGCTTTTAAAATGCAAAGGTAAATAAAAATCTTAGATTTTTAACTTCTGAAGTAAAAGCACCAATTGAAACATCTCTTTCAATCTTGCTTATTGTTATTCTTACCAGATAAAGGAGGAAGGTGTGCAGCCCTGTTCCAAGCCCAACAGAAGATAAAATTCCTAAGCCTATCCAGTAGGCATACAAAAGAAACTGTTTCTCTATACGTTGCACATACTGAAAAACAAAAAGGATCCAGTGAAAAAAAACTCAACAAATTTGTTAAACAAAAATGTGTTATATACCACCTATGATCAAAATAAAACAAACCAACTATATAAATTTCTAGTAGGAAGAAAGCATTAAGAGTAAAAACCCCTTCAAAAGGCCTAATTCTTCATATATATGATGGCAGAGAGGCAACAAATTCATCTGATTCTAATAAAGCTCTTGTTTTTACACCTTTAAAGTCCTACCATTCCTATATAATGACATTTACAGGAAAAACACAAATTACTAATAAGATAACTATAAGAATAAAATTTTTAAATCTATCTAAAAGTTACAAAAAGCATTTTGTTTAAGAAAGCATTGTAATAAACAGCATGAGAGTGGGGCAGTTATTTATGTATTTGTGAATGGAATAGATTCTTGTTTATCCAAATAAAAAATGGAATAAAATTATTTTTGTAACTTTAAGACCCAGATGCTTTTTAAACGAGCAAACTGAACAAAGTCCACTGAGCAAAGGACTTGTTGGAGGCATTCCAGACACTAGGTCCTAGACTCTCATACTGGCAAGCAAATTCATCAAACCAGTTCCTCACAAACTCTTACTGGCATAGATTTCTTCAAAATATTTAAGAGAAATGCATTTAAAACTATAAAAACTTCTTTGCAATTAGAGGTTAACTGCTTTAAAATATAAAACAATACCACATTTAAAACCATTTCCTATTAGAATACACTAATGTCTTACTATTTTAACAAAAGTTATTAACAAAACGTCCTATTTTCCTTTCAGTTATGTTGTACTTACAGACTACTGGCAAATTAACTTCTCCCTATTTTAGACTTATAAAACCTAACTTTCAATCTAAGATGAATATATCTGTTTGGATGGATCACAGGAGTGTGTTAAAAAAAATATGAAGACTTGGTGCTGATTAAAGGATTCATGACTATTTTGACTAAACACAATCAGGAAAGTTACATTTGAAACCTTGAAAATAAAAATGATGCGTAAATGCTCAGCAGCCATGAACTGACACAAGAATATTTTTAATATTTGGTCTTAAAAGAAAGACATTAAGATATCAGTTATGAGATAAATTTAAAAGACAAAACCAAGTCTAAAAATGTAGCGGTTAAAAACTGTTATCAAATCCACAATAGTCCCTTTTTAAAATTCTTTGGGAGGTATGAGGTACAAAAACAGAAAAGCAGAACCTCTTACCTGTTGATGTGCTCCTTCAGTATAATACGTAGCTGTAAGTACAGCAAGCAGCAGTAAAAAAGACACCACAATGCTTTGACGATGCCATAATCTTAAAAACAATTTAAAAACAAAAATAAATGAAATATCTCAGTCTCACTTTCAGTATTTACCACTTCCAAAACAATTTCTTATTGAAGCACTTATGTTATTTAACATAGCTAGAGAATCATATCTTTTGTGCTGAACTCTTCTGTCCTTAAACACGATGGTCTCTTGGGTTACAGAGGTCAAGAGAAGATACATGGGTATAGAACACTCAATTTCTTATCATAAGCCCAACTGTAGCCTTTCCCTTACCCAAAAGTCTGATCTTGTTTACAACTCAACTTCCCACTGGGAGAGGCATGAAAAGAAGACTGGCCTTCAAGTTAGAGGACCTGGGTCAGAGTCCCTAAGTATCGCACATTGAGTAAGACAACTAATCTGATTCGGTTTTTTGTTTTCAAGATCATAATAAAATTGACCCTTGTACAAAATGGGTCAGAGCTGCACAGGGATCACACGTGGATTTTTTACAGTATAGTACTGTAAAGGTTATTTTCTCTTCCATATGTTTTTCTTTTCTTTTTTTTTTTTAAAGATTTTATTTATTCATTAGAGACACACAGAGAGAGAGAGAGACAGAGACAGCAGAGGGAGAAGCAGGCTCCCTGCAAGGAACCCAATGTGGGACTCGATCGGGGTCTCCAGGATCACGCCCTGGGCTGAAGGCAGCGCTAAACCACTAAGCCACTGAGGCTGCTCTCTTCCATATATTTTTCTTAATAACATTTTCTTCTCCCTAGTTTACTATATTCTAAGAATACAGCATGTAATATATATATATATATATATATATATATATATATATATATATATCTCCAAAAATTTCCAGTCAAAATTATGCCAACAAATTTCCAGTTGGTAGTTATGTTTTTGAGGAGTCAAAAATTATACACAGATTTTCAAATGTGTGGGGGTTGGAATCCCCAAACCCCATGTTGTTCAAGAGCCAACTGTAATCATAAACTTGTTTCACTAGTTTCACAGAGTTGCTTTAAGGAGCAAATGAACCGAAAAAGGTTACAAAATGTTTTAGAAACTAAATACAATAAAAACAGGATATTATTAAAGATAATAACTTAGAAAGACAAGCCAAAATGATAAAGTATGTAAAGGTTCAACTTGCTTGTTATGATATCTGAAACAGGGCTTATAAGTACTGACCTTAAAGATACAACACATTTCCATGGCAGAGTCCTTTTTCACTGACTCAAATTATCAGTAAAAGTGCCACATATCCTGGACCCTGCCCTACCAAAGAATCAGTGTATCTAATGTACACAGGCCCAATTTCTTCTAAAGGTAAAGCCAGAAGAAAAAAAAATATCTTGTTTTCTAGGTTCTTCTTTGCATAAAAGACTGTAATAATCCAGTGAGCAAATAGCAATATATTCCCCTAATCTATTTTTCTGCAAACTTCAGAAAGGAAAATAAATGTTCCTAAATATTTTAAATTTAATTCATTTTGAAAGAGCAGTTGGTAAAGAGTAGGAGATTGTTAAAGATTTCTAAAGTTAGTAAATAAGGTTTATATAAAAGGTAATGGAAGATATTTACTTTGAGGTCCAGTCCTTCAAGATTACTAGGATTTCCAGAGAAAAATACTGCAAGGTAATGAGTGGCTGTCTCCACAGGACAATATTCTGCCTTTCTTCCCGATCCCTCCTCTTCTTTTCATTCATTGAAGAGGGGTCTGAAAAACATTAGTGCAGAAGGTAAAACAGAATGTTTACTTCTCCTCATCACTTTCAAAATTAATCTACTTTTACAACCCATATTTAAAGGACTGCATGAAAACCTCAAAAAACAAGCAATATGTTCACATTATAATAAGTTTTGGCTAACGTACTTCTGCTATATTCTAAGAATGATTTTTGCAGTGATTTTATTGTCAGGACACAAATTTCTGTTCTTGTACACTACTGGGATACTAAGTTGGCCCACCTTCTATGAAGGGTAATTCAGCATCATATCACAGAGCAAAGTGGTTTAGAGTTCCAAATGGGAAGGCAAACTACTTGGTTCCAAATCCTGGCTACAAGTCAAATGACCTTGGGCAAGTTAGTTAGTTAATTTTTTTATGTCTCAGTTTTCCCTTCTCTAAAATGAAGATGAAAATAGTACTTACTATTTTAACGTCACTGAAAAGATTTAATGAGTTAATATATGTAAAGTTCTCAGAAGAGTCTGACACTTAGTAAGAGTACAATTAAGGTTAATATCAAAATTGCAAATGCATATACCAGATAGTTCCATTTTTTTTTTAAGATTTTATTTATTCATTCATGAGAGATACAGAGAGAGAGAGAGGCAGAGACACAGGCAGAAGGATAAACAGGCTCCATGCAGGGAGCCTGATGTAGGACTCAATCCCGGGACTCCAGATCGCGCCCTGGGCCAAAGGCAGGAGCTAAACTGCTGAGCTACCCAGGGATCCCTAATAATCCCATTTCTAATAATGATTAAGTATGAGGTGAAATGTTTCTTGTACAAGTGTATTCAGTTCAATGTTATCTGTCTAAACAAAAGATTATAATCAACTTAAATGTTAACAACAGAAAACAGAAGAGTAATTCTCATACGATGGGAAACTAAACAGCCATAATGATTAAGTTCTTCATGTACAATTACAGCAAAATCCTTAGGAAATATTAAGCTAAAAAAAGAAACACTGTACAGGAGAGTAAATATGCCATACTAACATTAATTTTAAATTTCAAGGGAGTAGGCAGTAGGGAAAGAATATATAAATGTGCATTCCTTTAGAGAGAAAGAAAAAATACTATGCCTAAGCTCCTAATGTGAAGAGACTATATGACATATGCACGCCTATCTCTGAAACCTGAAACTCTTGGTGAAATGGTATAAAATTTATCAATAATCGGAGTAACCAAAAGTCAGAGAAGTGCTGCAAAATGTGTTCTCCAAGGCAACGTAGTGATCAGGACAAAGAGGAGCTACTATTTCACATAGTTTGTACTTCTTCCAACATAAGATAACTTCTATAATATATTATCACCATGCTAGAGTTTATTTGCAATACATTTGAGATGCCAAACAATTTAGAAGTCAAAAAGAAAACTATTACAATGAACAGAAATGGAAAATCTTTCATTGTCCTTTCAACACAGTAAGGAAAGCTCCTACTTGAACCATCTATGTAAATAAAAGCCATAATTTTCAGGGCTTTCAGGTTTTTTTTTGGGGGGGGGGGTAAATGTATGAAAAGAGTATGAAAATACTGAAATTTACCACAAATTCTGATTTTGATTAAAATACAAATTTATTTGTCGCAAATGAAAGATTTAAGATAAACCCACAATGATCACATTCTGACTTTTTTGATATTTGTATGTTTAGGATTATTATAATAAATAACTTTATAATTTACTTCTAAAGTTACAAAGCAGCACGATAAAACTGAGCACCAAACAATCCCAAATAAATATTAACCATACTATAAGATTAACAAATCATCATCTTGTACCTAGACCACTGCTGATGTGACTGTGGTTAGGCTGCTTCTGCTATCACTGTCAAAATTCACCATATAGGCCTGTATGGTCCTATAATTTCATTTACTGTGAAGAGTTCACCAAATGGCCCATAATTTCATTTACTATGAAGCATAAACAAAAGATAATTACAGTAGTCACCCCTTATCTGTGGGGGACATGTTCCAAGACATCAAGTGGATGTCTGAAGCTACAGATAGTACTAAATTCTATATATAGTATGTTTTTTCCTGTATCTATATAGCTGTGATAAAGTTTAATTTATAAATTAGGCACAGTAAGATTGATAGCAGTAACTAATAATAAAATAATTATAAAAATACACTATAATAGAAGTTATGTGAATGTTAACTCTCTCTCTCAAAATGTTTTACTGTACTGTCGTCCTTGAGATTACATGATATGATAAAATGCCTATGTAATGAGAGGAAGTGAAGTAAATGATGCAGGCATTGTTGCATTACATTGTGGCATTAGGCTTTTACTGGACTTCTGATAATAGATCATTCTGTTACTGGACTGCAGTTGGCCACAGGTAACTGAAACCATGGAAAAAGAAAATGCAAACAAGGGGCTGGGACTTCTGTAATCTTATATAAAGACATATAAGAATCTCATGTATCTTAACATATTATTAACAGAAGATAGTAAATACTAGATATATTTCTATTTTATTCCAATGAAAAGGATATCATTTAAACCTGTAGATCTTCTACCTCCAAACCACCATAATTTACCTGTGAAGTTTCCATTATATTGTTCCTTGTTCATTGCTACACGTCTCTGGTCACAATTTTTTCCATTCTCTGCCATTTCATAGATCAATAACTCTTGAGGAGCTAACAAGGCAAAATAAAATCCAATGACATGTTACATAGTTCTGCTTTGCATTTATGACTGAATAAAACTGAGAAATCAACATGGTAATAATATTCTACACACTATTTGAATAACGTGTTTACACTTCCATCTTCTCTATTATAATCAAGATTTGAATAATTTGTACAGAAACCCTAATAGAAGTAGCAAAAGTATAAAAGTCATGTAGTTGTAAACTTTTCTAGTCATTCCAAAATGTTTATGCTAAATTTATTCTTTATATCATGTTTTATATTACATGTATAGATATAAATTTTTACTTTAAACCCCTGTATTATAATATATAAATTGTGCTGACATAATTATTCTACACAAAAATGCAAGATTGTCTATAACTGCTATAATTCTTTTAGGTGTTAGTAAAGCAAATCTTTCTACTCAAGAAGCACAGAACTCTGGGGTGCCTAGATGGCTCAGTCAGTTGGCTGGCTCTTGATTTCAGCTCAGTTCATGATCTTAGGGTGCTGAGATCAAGTTGATTGTCTCTCTTCCTCTGCCCCTTCCACCCCCCAAATAAATACATTTTAAAGAAAAAGAAGAAGAAGCACAGTACTTTGGTCTGATTTGCAATGCAGAGTCCTTAAAACACTGAGTGTGCCAGGAATCCTGTTAAGCCTATATTCAACTGATTAGAATATGATATAGTCACGGGTTCGGTCTTTCTATAGTTAGTTGGAACTATTTTATTCCTTGACTAAAATTCTAACTATAATTACTACCTGCAAAATATATGCTTTGTAAAGGAAAATAAGTGAAAGACTATATATAAAAAGACTGAACAAAGAGCATACATCCATTACTTCAACAGAAGGTGTCTTTTTTTTTTTTTTTTAAGATTTTATTTATTTATTCATGAGAGACGCAGATAGAGAGGTAGAGACATAGGCAGAGGGAGAAGCAGGTTCCTCTGAAGAGAGCCCGATGCGGGACTCAGGGACTCCGGGATCATGCCCTGAGCCAAAGGCAGACAGACGCTCAACCGCTGAGCCACTCAGGTGTCCCACAGAAGGTGTCTTCTTTTAGACATAATCCACTTGTGAACACCTTTGTTTTCTTGCCATCATTTCACAATAAGCAAATAAAGAAATCAAGAAATAAAGTATAGGTTTCCACTAGCACAGATGGATAGCCTAGAGTAGATGATTATAAGAAAGCTTGAAAATCTGGATTTGCATCCCAGATTTGTCACTAATTAGTGATGTGATCTTAAGCAAATCTCATTTTTTCTAGATCTTGATTTTCTTTTTTTGTTTGCTTGGATTTTATTTTAAAGTAATCTCTACACCCAAAATGAAGCTAGAACTCACAACCCCGAGACCAAGAGTCATGCTCTACCAACTGAGCTACCAGGCATTCCTAGACCTTGATTTTCGGATCTACAAAATGATAACAAATTCTCGGTGCCACGGTATTGGTAAGAATGAAAGAATGCATGTATGTGTGTGTGTTTGTACATGCATGTGTATAACCACATCAAAAGGGTAGGAGGTTTATGAGGCAGTAAACTGCTTACACTAGAGGAACTACTTCATTGGTACATGCCTCATTGCTATTTCAGTGTCTTTCACTGAAAAAAATTTTTAAATTCTCATTTAAAAAATTTGGGGATCAAAAAAAAAAATCCTGGGGGCTGTACCAGACTCTGAAGACATAAATACAAATAACACAAGGTCCTTGTCTTCCAGAGGGTCCTTCCTTCTGGTGGGGAAGCCAGACGAGCACAGGACTTCACTTAAAATGAAATAGATACATAATATCTAACTTAGTGGGAAGAAAATAGGTTTTGGAGTCTAACAGAACTGGATTCAAACTCAAACTTAAGTATCTATGAACTTGGACATATTTCTAAATCTCTCTAAATGTCAGTTTCTTTAATCTGTAAAATAGAGATAACATGACATATATCAAAGCGTTGCTATGAGGATCAAACAAGGTAATGCATATAAAATACTAATTATATTCTCTCACTTTTCCTACGAACTCAATATATACTAGCTGTAATGATGAGGAAGAAAGTACAGAAGCAAGTATGGGAGCTCAGAGAGTACATTCAGAAGAATTCATAAAAGCTGGAAATTTGATTCTGCAAACTTAAGTCATACTTATGTGAGGATGTTTTCAAAAGATATAGCCCAAGCAATTCCAAAAAAAAGATAAATGACGTTATTTTGTGAAAATCTCTAAAACCAGAGAATCACAACAGGTTCACAAAGTGTAAATCTATTCCAAAAATCATGCTTTCTGGGCTTTATAAATAAAATTAACTGAGGATGTTTGGGATTTTCTATCTGATGCATTCGTATCAAGCCTAATTCTGTAGGGAATTTGTTTCAGGGATGAACAGCCATTCACCTACATCACAATAAGTAAAATGTAATTAATTTGTGGCAAAAGGATGAACAAGTCACAAAGGGGTATCTATGTTATGAAGAAAAAATTTTAAAACTTGTCCCTGTGCAAAAGACTGTGATAGCTGAGTTAAAAACTTTTGTCCAAAACAACTTGAGTATATTTGAGTTCTTACTTATAATAATGGTATTATGCAATTATTTGAAGATGTTTTTAAAGATATTGCAATAGGAATTTTCATTTGAGCAAATAATGTGTTCTTACACAATACGCTATAAAAGAAAACAGCTTACTGACATTTCCTACTCAATTCTCTGGAAAACAAAATAGTCTGGAATTTTGTTTTGTAAGGAATAACCAAGGGAAGTTATTTTCTTTTAATCAGTCTACTTCTTACAAACAAAATAAGTTCACAGTTTTATTTTTTATTTTTATTTTTATTTTTAAGATTTTATTCATTTATTCATGAGAGACACACAGAGAGAGAGAGAGGCAGAGACACAGGCAGAGATAGAAGCAGGCTCCATGCAGGGAGCCCGATGTGGGACTTGATCCTATGACTCCAGGATCATGCCCTGGGCTAAAGGCAGGCATTAAACCGCTGAGCCACCCAGGGATCCCAATTCACAGTTTTAAAAACAACTTTTGAAAAACTTTTGCCATTCCGAAAGAACTAATAAGGCAAACATGCAAAGAACTACCTGTGTTCTAGTTAAGATTATAAAAGCATCACAACTTTTTTGCATTTTAAGCATTTTTGAAAATATTTTACACTATTCTTTGTCTCTTCAAACTCCCTTGAAAACGGCAACCCATGTGGCTCAGCGGTTTAGCGCCGCCTTTGGCCCAGGGCGTGATCCTGGAGACCCGGGATCAGGTCCCACGTAAGGCTCCCTGCATGGAGCCTGCTTCTTCTCCCTCTGCCTGTGTCTCTGCCTCTCTCTCTGTCTCTCATAAATAAAATAAAATAAAATAAAATAATAAAATAATAAAATAACTCCCTTGAAAACACCCCTAATTCCTTTGTCCCCATCTTCCTCAATCATATACCATGTTGCACAACTGCATGTCCCTGAACAACCTGCATTCTTAAGGTCTGTCTGACCAGCTGAATGTAACTGGAGAAAAATCACAAAACTGCACAGCTACTTTAAATTCATGGTCTCATGGTGCCTGGGTGGCTCAACTGGTTAAGCATCTGACTTTGGCTCAGGTCATGATCTCAGGATCCTGGGATCAGCACCACATTGGGCTCTCTGCTCAGCAGGGAGCCTGCTTCTCCCTCCCTCTGCCTGCCACTCTCCCTGCTTGTGCTCTATCAAATGAATAAATAAAATCTTAAAAATAAATAAATAAAAATAAAAAACTACAAAACTTAAAAATTTTACATAAAAAAATAAACTCATGTTCTCTCAAAGTAAAGTCTTTACAAAGTTTTTTTCTGGAAATTTGTGATGAAACAATGTTAGATTCTGAGGCATGTGGATAAATCCAAAGAATTCCTAGATTGTTTAAAGGACTAAAATCTCCTGAAACAGGAATCTAGCACATATTCCTGACAATCAATGGAGCTTACTTTGCAGTGAGTTATAATAACAATTTTATTTTATTTTAATTTTTTAAAATTAATTAATTAATTTATTCATGAGCGATAGAGAGAGAGGGAGAGACACAGGCAGAGGGAGAAGCAGGCTCCATGCAGGGAGCCTGACGTGGGACTCGATCCTGGGCCACCAGGATCACACCCTGGGCTGCAGACGGCGCCAAACCGCTGCGCCACCAGGGCTGCCCATAATAACAATTTTAATAGCCTGCGACTAAGTTTATATATTTATTTCTAGTTTAGTTTATTTATTTATTTGACACACACACAGAGAATAAGTGAGCAGGGGGAGCTGCAGAGGGAAAGAGAGGCAGACTTCCCACTGAGTGGGGAGGCAGATGCCATGCTCCATTCCATGACCCCGGGATCATGACCCAAGCTAAAGGCAGAAGTTTAACTGACTGAGCCACCCAGGTACCCCAACTTAATTTTTATTTTTAAGAATAAAACTGTTAAACTCTATAGGTCTGTGGATAGGATGAGAAGACATAAATAAGAAAGAAGCATAAATCAAACATTGAATAATAATTTTCATTGTGAGGATATATTTATATACAAGAAATACTTTAAAATGTTGCAACTAGCAGATTTTAAGTACAGTTGAAGCATTTAAAATAAAAGGTTGATATTAAAACATGTGGGGTGTTTTGTTTCTCGCAGGAGTGTTGAGAAAATACTGCCAAAATCAGCTCACAAAGGTTCTTTGTAGGCTGTACATCCACTGCTAAGACTATAATACTCCATTCATTTTAAACATTAGCTACATTTGTAATGCAAAAACAATGTGAAACTAAATTACTTTGCGTTCCCTAAAGCAACACAAATAACATTTAGGATGACATGAAAATAGCAATTCCCAGAGTAATAGGAATCAGTGGAGAATTTAACATGAAAAGAGTGATGAAGCCATTGACTAATTTTCTTGGCCACTGTATTCCTAAATAAAATGAACACATTTCATTAAAAAAATGATTTATTCAAGTGATTCTACATTCTCACAAAAATATTAAGTCAGCTTTCTCAATAATGCACACTGTTCTTCATACAAGGCATGCATGAATATTACACTTTTCAGTAACCTTTCTTGCTTCCAGAAGCATGTATAGTTAATGGGGCTATTCAGTACATTCATTCACAGACTTCTTCAAAGTAGCTGTAGACTTCTCTACAACTATTAAGATTAAGAAATTGCAATTTATTGTTGGAAATTTAGTAGATAATCTAAACAAACAGTAATAAATATATTTTGACTAGTGAGGCTTTTTGATACAGTTTTCCACTTGTGCAGGGGTAAAAAGCCAAAGATAATTCAAACACCATGCACAATATCACTAACTCTTAGATCATCTGGCTCTAAGAACCAGAGATTATCACATGGCTGGGCAGTATAAAAGTGTGTTCTTTGAAAATTCATTAGTTGAATAAAGTATATGAAAAAACAAAGTCCTTGAATCCTTTAACTTTTTTTAAAAAAAGATTTATTAATTTATTTTAGAGGGGGAAATGGGCAGAGAGAAAAGGGAAGGAATCCTCAAGCTGACTCTCCACTGAGCTTCAGAGCCCCACATGGAAGCTTGATGCAAAGCTCGATCCCAGAACCCCGAGATTGTGACCTGAGCTGAAATTGAGAGCTGGCTATGTAACCAACTGAGCCACCAAGCGCCCCTCTTTTTGAACTTTCTAAAGTCTTAGGGGAATTAGACAAATTAAAACCCCAAGTTAGGATACAATTTATGCATTCAAAATCTCAATATATCTCCCAATAATAGGTCAGTAGATTATAAGGGTCTATATTTCTGGCTTAAAATGTCCTTCAACTTAATTTAGTGAAGTGTAAAATACATTAAATAGTCTTCTAATTGTTGAACAGGCCATTGTTCCGGATCTAACTTTTAATTAGATAAAATTTTAAGTAAAGCTACAACCTGGAGAACATTTTAGGGACCCCCCTTTTTCAGAGTTTCATAGCTTTGGGGGGAATGTTTATCTCTCACTTCCAATATGTAAAGATATAATTTTATGTTCCCATGGGTAAAAACATGATTTTTATTTATTTTTTTAAAGATTATTTATTTATTTATTCATAGAGACACACACATACACA
Organism: Canis aureus; assembly: GCF_053574225.1. Classification (NCBI taxonomy): domain Eukaryota; kingdom Metazoa; phylum Chordata; class Mammalia; order Carnivora; family Canidae; genus Canis; species Canis aureus. Next base: position 26,940,232 of record NC_135626.1, read on the forward strand.
CACACACACACACAGAGAGAGAGAAAGAGAGGCAGAGACACAGGCAGAGAGGGAGAAGCAGGCTCCATGCAGAGAGCCTGACGTGGGACTCACCCAGGGTCTCCAGGATCATGCCCTAGGCTGCAGGCGGCGCTAAACCGCTGCGTCACGGGGGCTGCCCCATGATTTTATTTTAATGGAGAAAATACATAATTTGCAAAATTACAGCTTGAAAAATCCCATTTCTCATTTTCTCTCAATCTACTAAATGTTCATTCAGTTTTTCATAACCAGTGCAATCTTAGGCAAACATTTTCACCAAAAAGATGGGGGAGTAAGGTTAAGATCTAAAACAGTAAAAAGAGTAACATTCCAAAGTTGGGAGATTCAGTTAACTGTGAGACCTTGGGAATGTTACTTCACATAGCTGATTCTTTCTTTCTGCATCCAATTATCAGGCACATAAAGTAAATTACTGCCATAATTTTCTTTCTATTCTAATAGTCTAAGAATTCTAATAGTCTATTCTAATAGTCTAACCCAGTCCAAGGTTAGGGTTTGGATTTATGTAACAAGAACTATGCTGTATAGTGATTTATAGTTTAGATGCAGATTAGCTAAACTGATATTAACAACCCTTGTTAGGGAACAGTTGTTTTTATCCTTGCCTTCTACAATTGAGAAATTCAGGGCTAAAGGGGCCCTCAACAGCAATTCAGTAGCATACAAATGGCAAAGTGAGAGTTCAACCTCCGGTTTATACATCCAAAATCAATGGTTCTTCTGCTACACAAAACAGTCTAGTGAGAGTCCTTTCAATTCTCATCAATGAATTCCTGAGTCAAGAAAAAATAAAACAATAACAAAACAGTTCCAAAAGTTTAGCATGTTCTAGTATTCACAAACATTTCCCATTAGTAAAGAGAACACTCATCTCTGTTGATTCTCACAAAGAGATAAATTATGGACTGTCATTAAAATCCTGTGACTTCACCTGTGCTTCTTTCAGTCATTTCTTTGTGGGTTTTTACTGTTTGTGTACTCCCGACAAAATTTTATTTTTTATTTATTTTTTTTTTTAAAGATTTTATTTATTTATTCATGATAGTCACACAGAGAGAGACAGAGAGGGAGAGACACAGGCAGAGGGAGAAGCAGGCTCCATGCACCGGGAGCCCGACGTGGGATTTGATCCCGGGTCTCCAGGATCGCGCCCTGGGCCAAAGGCAGGCGCCAAACCGCTGCGCCACCCAGGGATCCCCCCCGACAAAATTTTAAATTCAGATTGCTTAACAGACTCCCTACTTTACTGCCCCTAAATGCCTAGGAATATAAACTAGCCCATACAAGTCATTAATAAGAAAATGAGTTAAATCACAGAATATCTGCAAATGACCAAGGTACACATTTCAGATTATTTAAATCAAAATGATGGATTTGATCCAGATAATTCTAAGCTTTATGATCTATGAAACAGATTTTTAAAAATTATCTCTTTAGAAAAATACTAGAACTTTGTTATCCATCCATTGAAATGTTGTCACTAGACCCACTAAATGGGTAAATGAAAATAAATATTGGTATTTTTTGGTCATTCAACATTAAAGAGGCCAGAATTACCTACAACACTTTCTACGTTGAACTGTCATTCTTTGCCCACTTTAAAGGGTTTTTTGGGGGTTTCATTTTCTCTTAAATATTATATAGCTTCCTGATAATAATCACTTAGGTACCTTCACTTCTATCTTAAGAAAATTAGAACCTACTGAATAGATAAATTATGGTGTCACTACATGTAACAATGAATTCTTAGCATCCAAATAGGGTTTTATAAAATAATAAACTAAAACACAACACATGGAAAAATGTAAATTAAACTTTCTAGTAATATTTACTATGTGAAGTCAGATACACGTACTAGGAATTTTGAGGGTTCTATCCTTTCTGTAAAAACTGTACCCAGGACTGGATATATTCTTTGAGATATCACTGGTTTCACAAAGGGAAGAGGCAGTCTCCAACGTCTCCCTTCTATCTCTCCAAAAAATAAGTAAACTACACAACTGACCCAGAGAGACTGAATGGTCTAAGAGCTAGGAAGATTGCAAGGCATGGTAGGAAAAGAAGAAAACTTGAGCAGTAGGAAGGAAAATGGTAAGAGCAAAAGGCAATAGAGAGTGCTCAAGCTATCCGGAGGAAAGATTCTGAGACCAACATCTTTGTAGGAAGACTGAACTTTGGAGGTGGGAAGCTGTATCAGTGACTTTTTCTTTGGGCAAAAATCCATGAAGAAAAACAGACTGTCACCCCAAAATATGTCACTTTGGCATACTGATTACTTTGAATTAAAGGAATTTATAAGAAATGGCACTCTGTTCTTTAAACAGACACATTTACTCTCTTTTTTCTTTCTGAAAGCAAGAAATAAAACTCCCATGTCAAAGGTATCCACCCTGTACCAGAAGGAAGGAAGACACTCTTATCATCAGAGATGGGAACTTGGGGCTGATAAATCTGTACAAACAAGCTTTGTTAAATTAACCCTTATCTTCCTAGTTACGTCTTTACCATTTACTACCTTTGGATCGAACTTCTTTGTCTTGTCATGTCTTCACAAATTTATTGTTTCTTGGTCTAAAAGGTATAAAAGCGTCCTGCTCTGGTCACTTCTTGGGGTCTTCATTCCCTTGTGAATGTTTCCATTTACATGTAAAGACAATTAGTAAAGTTTTATGCTTTTCTCCTACTAATATGTCATATCAACTTAATTCCTAGGTCCAGCAGGAGACCCAAAAGAAGGTAGAGAATATTTCATCTGCTACAACCACAGAGCCACTGATGTAGTCCTAAGTCAGAGGTGTCTTTCTAACTCTAAGCAGAAATGTAAACCCTCTTTGTAAATCAGGTCTGTTGGATTCTCAACAGAATAAGATCAATCAATAAACTCACAGAAGTTCCAGAAAACAAGCCATTATCACTGTAAACCCTTCCAAGTGGCCCCACCAATCCCCTACCTCTTCAGGACAAGAACAAAAGATATTAAAAATTCAGGTACAGATTAAGTATATTATAAAATAACTATGTATAAAATGTTTACAGAACAATGGATGCAATCACAAAGATGAATGAATACACAATAAAAACTATCACACCTACATAGATTTGAAGGAAAGAAAAGCAAATGGAACTTCTAGAAGTAATAATTGTTGAAATTAAAAGCCAATGGACAGATAAAGGTATAGATCAAATACAGATGAAGTGAACTGGATAAGCTATCCAGGGAATTTATTAAGAATGCAGCAGAGATAGGAATGGAAAATATAAGCAAATAAAAGACACAGAGGACAGAATGAGAAGGTCTATTATTTGTTTAATTGCAATCCCAGAAGAGTATAAAGAATGGGAGAAATGTAAATTAAAAAGATAAAGACTTAAAATTTCAAAAAATGAGTCCATCAATCGTTGTTTTGGCTTTTATTGTTGCTGTTGAGAATTCTTTGATTCTAATTGTTCTTCCATTTTTAGCAATGTGTCCTTTCTTTTCGAATTCTTTGAGGATCAAGACCTCTTTACTTCAGTGTTTTGCGATTTGATTGCAGTGTTTCTGGACTGGATTTATTTTTATTTGTACTACTTGAGATATATTGTATTTCCTAGATTGATGGACATCATTTGAGAGACTTGATATTGTTAATATGACAATTTTCCTCAAACTGATATATAGGTTTAATGCAATCTCAATCAAAACTCAAGCAAACTTTTTCTTTTTAAGGGTTTTGTTTGAGAGAGAGAAAAAAAGAGAGCATGCGCATACACGAACAAGAGGAGGGGCAGAGGGGAAAGCAGACTCCTTGCTGAATGTGGAGCCCAACGGCTCGATCCCAGGACTGGGAGATCATAACCTGAGCCAAAGTCAGATGCTTAGCCAACTGAACCACCCAAGCGCCTCTCAAGCAAGCTTTTTAAAAAACCAAAAGACAAATGGATTCAAACTTATATGGAATCACAAAGAACTCAGAACTGCTAAAACAATTTGGATAAAGAACAAAGCTGTAAGACTTGCACTAATTGATTTCAAGATTTATTATAAAGCTACAGTAATGATAGTGTGGTTTTGGCAAAAGGACAGACATAGATTGGTGGAACAGAATTAGACCTACATATATTGGGTCAATTAATTTTCAACAAACGTACAAAGCAATTCCATGGTCAATGGAAAGTCAATTCAATGGTGAAAGGAAAGTCTTCTCAACAAACAGCACTAGAATAACTAAGTTTTTTTTTTTTTTTTTTTAAGATTTTATTTATTCAAGAGAGAGAGAGAGAGAGAGAGGCAGAGACACAGGCAGAGGGAGAAGCAGGCTCCATGCAGGGAGCCTGACGTGGGACTCAATCCCGGGTCTCCAGGATCATGCCCTGGGCCAAGGCGGCACTAAACCGCGGAGCCATCCGGGCTGCTGATAGCTAAGTATTTTTATGAAAAAGTGGACATTGGGATCCCTGGGTGGCGCAGCGGTTTGGCGCCTGCCTTTGGCCCAGGGCGCGATCCTGGAGACCCGGGATCGAATCCCACATCAGGCTCCCAGTGCATGGAGCCTGCTTCTCCCTCTGCTTATGTCTCTGCCCCTCTCTCTCTCTCTCTCTGTGACTATCATTAAAAAAAAAAAAAAAGTGGACATTGACCCTTGTTTCTCAAATGCAACAACTGATTTGAAGTGGATCATAGATCTAAATGTAAGAACTAATACTATAAAGCTTCTAGGAAAAAAAACAGGAGAAAATCTTTGTAGTCTTGGAGTACACAAATGTTTCTTAGGATTTAAAAAGACAAAATTGATAAACTGGATTTTATAAAGTTTAAAAACTTCTGCTCTTTGAAACATGGTTAAGAAAACCAAAAAGGTAAGCCACAGAAAGAGAGAAAATATTTGCAAGATACATGTATCCAACAAAGGTCTTGTGTCTCCATGTATTTATACACATATATTATAGTAATAAATAATGAAGGTGTCTTGTATAGGTATAGAAATAGAGAAACTGACCAAGAAACAGAATAGAGGGCATTTCAAAAGATTCTTGTATTTTTGGAACTCTTTACGGCAAGACAGAGCAGTTGGGAAAGGAGAAATTATTCAAATTGGTTATCCATATAAGAAAAGAAAATTTGGATTACTACTTTGAACCATGCACAAAATTCAATTCCAAGTGGATTAAAGATTTAAAAGTCAAAAAGCAAAACTTTTAGAAGAAAATATAAATACCTTTCTGCCTTGGGGTAGGGAATGATTTCTTAAGACACACAAAAAAGAGCTTTCCATAAAGGAAAACATTAATAAACAGAACACCGAAATTAAAACTTAAATTCATTACAAGATATCTTAAGTGAAAAGATAAACCAGAGAAAACACCTAACTGAAAAGGACTAAGTAGGCAGATTATATATAGAACTGAAAATATTAAAAGACAACCCTACAAAAGTAAAATAGGCAGAAGACATAAAGAGATATTTCATAGGAGAGGATATATGGCCAATAATGAAGATACCTACTTGATCTCACTGACGATCAAAAAATATAAATCAAGATCACAATGAGATACCATTTTTATCCAGTATGTTTTACTATGTAACAATTTAGCTCCAAAATTTAGTGACTTCAAAAATCATCTAATATTTCTCACAATTCTGTGAGTTAGGCCGGGCAATTCTGGTCTAAGGTAGGTTGGCTCTTGAACGGCAGGTCTCAGCTGGGATGCCTCGTGTAAGGTCCCCTATCCCAGAAGGCTAGTCTGGCCTTTTTTCACATGGTAGGCTCAGGGTTCCAAAGAGCTGTATGAGAAGAAAAGCCCCAATATGCAAGTTTTTCAAGTCTCTGCTTATATCATACTTGCTAATGTCTTCTTGGTCAAAGCAAATCATATAGCCAAGTACACAGTCAAGGAGCAGAGTAACAGTAAAATCATATTACAAAGGGGTATGCAGGGGATCCCTGGGTGGTGCAGCGGTTTAGCGCCTGCCTTTGGCCCAGGGCGCGATCCTGGAGACCCGGGATCGAATCCCACGTCGGGCTCCCGGTGCATGGAGCCTGCTTCTCCCTCTGCCTGTGTCTCTGCCTCTCTCTCTCTCTCTCTCTCTCTGTGACTATAATAAATAAATAAAAATTTTTAAAAAAGGGGTATGCATACAATGATGAGAATTTATGATCATTCTGCTATTCAATATTCAATTTTATAATTCACCATACCATTCTTTACATGGATTCTTTCAGCAGAAATTAAGATGACAATAGCAAAGTTTGGAAGACAACGTGTATAAATTGAATACTGGTATAACCTCGCTAGCAATTCTATGTCTAGACATATAGCCAAAAGAACCTCTTGCATATAAAGAGTTGATATGTACAATAATATTTTTTAGCAACACTGGTCTTAATAGCAAAAGCTCTAACAACACAAATGCCCATTGTCAGAAGAACAAATAAATAAATTGGCATATAATTATACAATGCAATTTTATATAGCAGTGAAAATGAATTTCTTTTTATTAAGATTTTAATTTATTTACTTGAGAGAGAGCAAGCAAGCGAGCGAGCGAAAGAGAGAGGGAGAAAGAATGAACAAGGGAGGTGCAGAGGGAGAGAAAGAAGCAGGCTCCCTGCTAAACAGGGAGCCTGATGCACAGCTTGACCCTAAGGACCCCAGGCTCATGACCTGAGCTGAAGGCAGATGCTTAATCAACTGAGCCACCCAGGCATCCCTGAAAATGAATTTTTCACTTACTTGTTCAACAAATATTTACTGAGTACATACTATCTGCTAGGCATACTTTGAGATGCATCACTTATCCATAGTGATTAAAGTACTGATAAATTCAAATATTTAAATTTCTAAAAATAAAAGTTTTGAAAGCATAGAGATCCTAGAGATATCCCTATGATTATTTAATAAAAAATTAAAGAAAAATCTGCTCCATAGAAGCAGTATAAAATCTCCTATAAATAGACCTTAAAAACTTAAAAAGAGGCAGAAAAACTTGTATAGTATATTTGATTAAATGCTTTTTGCAATGTGGAGACTTGAAAGTTTCTGTAAGGAATCAGACTCAACAATAAGGAAGTGGTTAGTCAGATCATCAGTTTCAACTTCACTGGACTTTGGTCTCATTTAGACCACAGAGCAAGATTTGACAGAACTGATCTTTTTCTTTTTTAAGTATATAATAATAATAATAATAAATTATTTAGATATCTTATTTAGATACATATATATATTTATTTATTTGAGAGAGTGAGAGAGAGCACTAGCAGTGGGGAGAGGCAGAAGGAGAAGCAGACTCCCCACTGAACAGGGAGCCCGATGTAGGGCTTAATTCCAGAACCCCAGAATCATGACCTGAGCCAGAGGCACATGCTTAACCCACTGAACTACCCAGGTGCCCAGAACTGACCCTTTTTAAAGAATTCTGAATAAGTAAAATTTTTCACATGCTTTACATGTCTTACATATATACGTATATAAAAACATAGATGTATATATGTGCGTGTATACAAACTGAAAAATCTTGTTTCCCTCTGTTCCTCATCTATCTAGTATGCTCCCTGCTAGGTTTAACTACTTTTATTAGTTTTGTGTATCTGATCATTCTTCCTTCAAACGCTCCTAGGCCCCTTTGCCAGCTCTCTTTTACCTGATCTGGGCCCTCTCCTCTTCCCTCTCTCTCCAGGTGATTTTTCTGGTCCTGCAGTTTAAAATACTAGCCTCAATTTATATTTCTGGTCTTTATCTCTAGATCTATACACCTAAGAGCACATATGGTGATTCCTAAGCATCTCAAATTTAGTATATCCTTTCTTCCTCATTCCCATCCCCCTTCTTGTAACAAACCTGGTCCTCCCCAAACCTTCCCTCTCCTAGTACTTGGCACAACTCTATCCACCCAGTTACTAAATCCAGAAGCACAGTCATCCCTGACTCTTCTCATTTCCTTACTCCTCAGATTTAATCCAAGACCTAGTCTGATTCCAAATATATTTAGTATCCATCCACCCACAGCTCACCACTTTTTTGTCACCACTCTGGTCCAGGCCATCTTCATCTCTCACTTAGACTACTGCCATGAACTCCTAACTTCTCTTTCCATTTTTATTCTTGTCCTTTTCAATTCATCCTTCACATACAAACATGAGTGGTCTTCTTACAAATTATATTACTCCCCTATTTGAAATTGTAGAAGGACCTCCTATTATACTCAAAATCAAATCCAAACTAATTTCCATGGCCTGTAAAGCTCTACATAACCTGGACCATGAGTATATTTCCTACCTTATTTCATGTCTCTATATTCTGGTATACTGTGCTAAGTCTCAAAAAGGCACAAATCCACATTAACTCTCTTTCAGGCCTTTGTTTATCTCCTTCGTGATACTTATTACAGTGGGTTTAATCGTTCATTTTTGTATTTACTTTTTTCTCTATTAGGCTCCCAACTCAAATACCTTTATCTCTATTAGCCTCCCAACTAAAAGATGTTTGTCTTTGCTTCCCACTGTTTTCCTCAAAACCTGGTAAAAAGACCTAGAATTTAAGATTTTTGCTCACTGATTGGATGAATGAACAGATATGAGCACTAGATGTCATTGCAAAATACTCTTCCCATGCAAAGAAAGTGCTAGAAGACATCACCAGCCAACAAATTCTCAAATTTCAATTCTCAAATTCTGTTACTGATTATACAAATAATGTAAACTATTAACAATAATACAAAAATAATGAAAGCATAGCCTACAAGAACACCTCGTTTTTAAAAAGTCTCACATATGCTGTAAAATATACACACAATTAAATGTATATATATTTATTTACTGAACCTTCATTAATACTGAGCAAACAAGATGCACACTGATGTTTATAGCAACATTATCAACAGCCAAATTATGGAAAGAGCCCAAATATCCATCAACCGATAAATGGATAAAGATGCGGTGCATAAACACACACACACACACACACACACACACACAGAAATATTACTCAGCCATCAAAAAGAATGAAATCTTGCCGTTTGCAACAACATGGATGGAGCTAGAGTGTATTATGCTAAGTGAAATAAGTCAGTCAGAGAAAGACAAATACCATATGATTTCACTGTTGAACTTAAGAAACAGATGAACAATGAGAAGGGGGAAAAAAGAGAGGGAAGCAAAATATAAGAAACTCTTAACTACAGAAAACAAACTGAAAGGTGACGGAAGGAGGGAGGCGGGAGATGGGCTAAGTGAGTGATGGGCAGTAGGAGGGCACTTATGATGAGCACTAAATGTAAGTGATAAATCACTAAATTCTACTCCTAAAACTAATATTACCCTATATGTTAACTAGAATTTAAATAAAAACTTGAAACAAAACAAAAATACTGAGTAAACAATGATCAAGTAAGCAGCAACAAAGGCATGCTTTCAAAGAGGGCTGGAAAGAGTTTTCTCTTAGCAACTGTACAGTAGGCTACAGAAGGATAACAGTGGTGACAGTCATTGTTAACTGTATGCCATTCTAAATGCTTTACTTAAATCTATTCATTTAACCCTAACAGTAAAGGTACTGACTTCATTGTCTAGGAGGAAATTGAGATGGCAAGAGGTTAAGTAACCAGCCTAAAGGTTGCACAGTATTAAGAGCTGGAATTTGAAACAAGACAATCTAGTTTATTAGCCCTGGCTCTTAACACTATCTACCTAGTCCTTCCAAAAAAATCTATAAAGACCAAGCTTATTATTAAAGAACCTCAAGAACAAGAGAAAACATCATAATGAACTACTGAAAAGATTATATATTTCTGAATACTGACAAATTCTACCAACTACCATTAGACAAGCTAGCATAGGATTATTCAGTGGGTTGCCCTTGCTTAATTTAAAAATGCCTTAAAAATAAATAAAAGTGCCTTAATCTTTTATCTGACACAGAAAAGTATCTTCTGCTCAAATTTCCAAAACCTTCAAGGTGCATAATATTTTTTTTTAATTATTTATTTATTTATTTATGATAGTCACAGAGAGAGAGAGAGAGAGAGGCAGAGACACAGGCAGAGGGAGAAGCAGGCTCCATGCACCGGGAGCCCGACGTGGGACTCAATCCTGGGTCTCCAGGATCGCGCCCTGGGCCAAAGGCAGGCGCCAAACCGCTACGCCACCCAGGGATCCCTGCATAATATTTTCAAAGGAGCTTTACAGAAGGTTTACATAATATATAATATCAGTTTGGCAAACCCTATACAAAGTTGCTTTCCCAGAGTTTCTTGAAGCAATAAACACTTTAAAAGTTTACTCCTCAAAATATTTGCAAGTCTGTGAAAGCAGATTAATACAACAACAATCAAATCTGTTTCTGAGGTTAGTAAAGATTCTCTAATCTGGTGTTTATTTCTATACCAAAGACAGACAGATGTAGACACACACACACACACACACACACACACACACACTCTCCAACAAAGAGCCCTGGACAAAAGAGCAGTGATAATAAGTATCTGGCCCTATAATCTCCAAAAAAAAGGAGAGACTAAATAGGTTTTGTGGAATCTGCAGAAGCAAAAAGGTTCTCAACAAGACAAAGAATTAAGTATTCTACAGTGGCTATTTACCCAGAATAAAATCGAGAAATGACTTTATAGATTAATAGATAATTAATGTAACAATATTAAAATTACAAACAGTTGGGGGAATTTCTTTTGTTTGGGGGAGGGAATTTCTTTTAGCAGGAATAAAGAAATTAATGCAGTTGCCTCCTACTTACTACCAACAACATTCATTCAGTAGAGACGTGTGTTACAAAGATACTCTCTTTTCCACTTGTTAGAAAGAAGACACCTTGATACCTGATAGTAATGAAGCACGAACTTAGAATAACAGTTCTGAAGAACAGAACTAATTTTCTTTTTTTCTTTCCTTATTCCAGTCTACTACAAATTTTGCCATGCACAATGTTGTTTTCCTAGAATTTACAAGACTAAATCAGCAAAAAAGAGGGAAAAATGAAAACCTTTAGATCCCTTTAATACATAAAAGAAACCATTTTCATGCAGACCAGGAAATATTACCAAACCATAAAAAGATGCCAAGAGACAACCTTAGCAGAACAGAAAGAATACTTAGGACCTCATTTCCAGTTCAGGCTCTGGTACTACCTAAACCATATTATCTCAGGCAAGCCAATTACTGATTGTTTCTGGGGAAGATTATAACTATCTGTTCACAGAGGATGCTTCCAATTCTAAATATTGCTTTCAGTAAGTTTCAGGTAAAATGATAAAATTTTTTACTTAATAAAGTAAGTAAGGCTACTTTCTACCTTTAGTTAACTATATGTAAACACCAAAAACTTAACCTTCTTCTGCACTTGTAAATTCTTAAGTGACAATACATGATGACCAACAAAGGTCAGATTTAAACTCCCAAATGCAAAACTATATTCATTTTCTAGTCACCTACTTATTAACCACAGTGACTAATTCAATGGGTTACAGTATCACACTACTCTTAGGTAGTTTTTATTGGGGTCAATAGTAGGGCAAAGATCATCTCAGAAGAGTGTATGATAATATTTTCAGATAAATGACACAATATAAAACATCAAATTGTGAAATGATACAAAGCAACAGAATTCTGCACTGGTACATTTCCAGCTTTCAGAGTAAACTGACATTACCATATTTTCATTTATACAGTGATTTCCCATTTACTATCTCACTTAATCATTATGACAATTCTATGAAATACGTGAGCAGTACTTTTATCATCACGATCCAGACCAGCTCAGAAAGTTAGGTAACCAACCAATCTTTATTCTGGAACGTAAACCACAGAAATTAAACTATATTAATCAAGTAGGATATATTCCTCAAAGGGGGGGGGCAGCTTTAGTGTTTTATAACACAGGCAAAGAAGTAAAATACAAACGATTTCCACTATAGAATCATTTCACACCCATACAAATTGGCCACATTTGTCTGGGTACTACCATCCCTCCTCCAAAGGTCAATAAAACCACATTCTAGAATGCATGAATGTTGCCTAATGAATAATTTCTTATTATCATCATTTATGCTAAAAATACACAACTAAAGATCATAGTTCATACTACACATAGGCAGTAGGAGTCAGAACATTTAATTCTCTATCATTACAACACCAGAAATACTTGTACAAGCTTCTCCAAAAGATCAGTGTAGTCTGTCTACAAAATTTCTGACATCAGCCCCAAAGGAGAATTGAAAGACATTAAAGTTAGGAAAAGGGGCTGTCTTGCCATGATAGATAAAACAGTGCCAGAGCCTATACGAGATTTTTTGCATAGATTTGCAGAAAAGCAAAAGATAATAGTTTAAACCTACTAGAAGTCATGAGGTAATCTTAGTGTGACACAGGGCCACATATGGCTTCTTGGAAGTTTAGAGATTAAGTTGATCTCCAGGTTGTACTGCAAATACCTCCACTGCAAGAGAACAACAAAGGGGCGGGGAGTGGCCAGGGATTTGGAAGAGGTAGAGAACCTACCCTTTAAAAATTAGTAGGAGATCCGTGACAGTTCTTTGCAAAAGATCAAGGGCGGGAAGGCCCCATTCCCTTGGCCACCAACGCTTCAGATGGCACTCACACGCCTAAATTTTGTTTAGTAGCGAATGAATACGTTTAGTGCCATGTGTTAGTGGTTGAGGAGGTCACACTGACAGGTCCTGAGAAACAGCTTGGTCATCAGCAGGGAGGATCTTCTCCATTTACTCTGAGGTCCTAGATACCCTCGGAGAAGAGATGGGTACTCTACAGAACGTTTAGGACAGCTTCCAAGTCTGCGACAATGAGAGCGAACGGCAGGAAACCCAATGTATGGGTTCACTGTACTGGTAGCCAACCCTGAGGAGGTGTCCCAGATAACCAGGCTACCGCCAGACAGACACTCCGAGTCACCAGCGCCCTAAAACACTGCCTGAAGTCGAAATCACGGTGCCCCAGATCCGCATAGTCTAAGTGGGAGAGCTCCGGAAGAAGCCAAGCTCTGAGGATAGTGTCAGGCTTCCGTCCCCAATTCCACGCGCTCGTATACCTACCTACCCGCTCTGACCCCGGCGTCTCTCGATCTCAGGATCCTGCAAGCGGCTGCCGACGGATTCTCACACCCGCCGCTGGGGTCCGGCCAACCGGAACTCGTATACGTCACTTCCGGTCCGTTCTCCACCCCACCCCCTTCAGCCCCCCCTCGGGGACCGCCTCCAAAAACACAGAAGTTCCCCCTCTCCTTTCGGCAACGTCCGCTGGTCGTCGCGGGACTTCAATTCGGGTCTAGGTTCGGGACCTGTGGGCGGGGCGAGAGAAAGAATGACTGTTCACTTCGCCGTTCTTGATCCGGAACTTATTAGGGAGTCCCGAAGAGGTAACTCGCGGGTTAGAAGCGTGTTCACTACCCGCAGGGAAAAAACGCAGAGGCACGAGTGAGGCGCCGGGGAAGTTCGCTCGGTAAGTCGGCCCTTCACAGGGCTGAGGAGAGGGATGTCATTCTCCATTCTCTCTCCAGTTGGAATGTTTCTTCCCACCTCATTCCATACCTCCTCTCCCAGCCTTTCATCTCCATAAACTCTTCCGCCCAAGTGGACGCTGGAGCCCCTGTTCTTGTTCTGCCAGTCGTCCTTTGGGAGAAGGGACCAAGATCCTGGGAAGGAGAAGGACCCAGAATTTCTGGTTTCCAGGCAGAGCCTCCAGTCAGGCAGCATCGATGCGCTGGCTCCGAATGTGAGAAAATACCGCGCAGGCCTTACATTCTGTTGAGTACTTCTCGAATACCCGCAGAGTATGAAGCTGTTGAGTCCTACTAGGAAAGAAAAGGTTTCCACGAATATGACCGAAAAATGGGTCTTTCCGCGTAACACAGACATAAATGTTCAGAGAAGTATTTAGTCCTTTAACGTGGTACTCCCCAGGTACCAGACGCTGAGAATATGATGTACGTATGATGATTATGTGTAATTACTACAGCAGTTCTATAGAGTAAATAATTAAGATTGATTGGGAGATAAGAGACTTAAGAGACAGGTGTCCTTTGAATCAGCCTTCGTGGCTGAAGAGATTGTATTTGTGTATTTAAGTGGAGAAAAGTAGAAAATTTTGTGGGAGAGATTGATTCCTGAAGGGATCTAGTAATTTGGGGTGGCTGGGTAGTACAGTATGTAGCAGGAGAGTAGATTAGAAGGATAAAGTAGTTTGTAACCAAATTATGTGATGCTTTGAGTTTGTGCTAAGGGATTTGTTTTATACTTAAGGCGTTTATCTGGTGGTTTTTGATCTGGGAAACTACAGGATCAAATTTGTGTTTTAGAAGCATAATATTAATGCCAGATGGACTAGGGTGAACTAGGACATGCATGAAGCAAATGTGGAAGGATCAGTTAGAGAAGTTAATTTTGGAGGCTTTGGGCCAAGAGTTCATTAGGGCAGTGATAGTAAAGGTAGAGAGGTTTAGTACAGATAAATTCAACAAGGTTTGGTAACTGGATGTGGTAGGACATAGGAGAAAAAGGCCAGGGTTACTCAGAAATCCAGGGGATCCCTGGGTGGCTCAGCGGTTTGGCGCCTGCCTTTGGCCTAGGGCGCCATCCTGGAGACCTGGGATCGAGTCCTGCGTCGGGCTCCCGGCATGGAGCCTGCTTTTCCCTCCCTCTGCCTCTCTCTCTCTCTCTCTCTTTCTCTCTCTTTCTGTGTCTATCATGAATGGATAAATCTTTAAAAAAAAAGAAAGAAAGAAAGAAATCAAGAATACAGTAAAAGGAAATTTGAGAGGAAAAAGAAGATACCGAATTCAGTTTGGGACAGAGTAGAATAATTCATAGCACTCTAGCAGAAGCTGTAAATTTCAAGTTAGGAGCCCAGGAGAGGCCTTAGGAGCCCTATGACAGTTTGGAAATAAATGAGATTGTCTCTTTCCTCCTACTAGATGTCGGCTCCATAGCAGGACTTTGTTTTCTCCAGTGCTCTATCTTTAGGGTCCAGAACAGTGCCTGGTACACAAAAGACCCTCCATAAATATCAGTCAGTTCAATGGAAAGAGAGTATATAGACCATCACTGTCCAATAGAACTTGCATGGAAATGTTCTAAATCTTAATAGAGGGCGGCCCAGGTGGCTCAGCAGTTTAGCGCCACCTTCAGCCCTGGGCCTGATCCTGGAGACCCGGGATGGAGCCTGCTTCTCCCTCTGCCTGTGTCTCTGCCTCTCTCTCTCTCTCTCTCTCTCTCTCTATGTGTGTGTCTCTCATGAATAAAGAAATAAGATCTTAAAAAAAAAAAAATCTTAATAGAGTGGCTGCTAGCCACTTTTAAGTTGTTGAGCTGTTGAGCACTTGAAATATGGCTCAGTGCAACTGAAGAGTTGAATTTTTATTTAGTTTTAATTAAGTTTAAATAACTATGTTTGACTGATGGCTACTATATTGGACATTGTAGGTATAGACTGAAGAGAGGGCCAAAGCAGGTGTATTATGTTCATTGGGGATGAACGGGACATAGAGCTGGAGGAGACAGAAAAAAGCTATGAGAAAGGTAGGATGATAATAGGGTGAAACTTGTGTGTATGGTTTTGTTTTTGTTTTTTTTTTTAAGATTTTATTTATTATTTATGAGAGACATACAGAGAGAGGCAGAGACATACTCGGAGAAGCAGGCTCCCTGTGGGGAGCCTGATGTGGGGACTCTATCCCAGGACTCCAGGATCTCGACCTGAGCCAAAGGCGGACACTCAACACTGAGCCACCCAGGCATCCCAGTAGTTTTATTTTTGATATTTTCTTTTGTTTCTGGCATTATCTCTATACCTCTAAATTTCTCTGTCCTATTTATTTGTTTTGGTCTCTATTTTTCATGGAACTTGATCGCAGGACCCCAGGATCACAAGCTGAGCCAAAGGCAGACACTCAACCACTGAGGTACCCAGGTGCCCCAACAGGGTGGAAGATTAAAGAATTTGGGGAAGAAGAGTAAAAAAGAAGTTATCAACGAATGGTGGGGAAAGCTTAAGATGAAGCCTAAAAGAGGCAACTACATTTGGCAATTAACAAGTGTCTAATTCCTTAGCAATTTCAGTTGAGTGGGGAAAGGAGGCAGGTAATTAAAGTTTAGAGGTAAACAGAAGAGGAAAAGTCAGGCAATGGTTTAAGAGTCAAAGAGGATTTGAGGAAGGTGTTTTTTTTTTTGGGGGGGGGGGTTGGAAAGGCCAAGGTATGGCCGGTGGAGTGGAATTAATGGGTGGAACATGGTTCAGAAGGGAATGGATCAAGAGCATTGGTGAAAGGGCCTTAAGCTGGTAGAGGAATTAGAACCCACCAGGAGGAGGGTTTTATAGGACATGTTTGTTTTGCAGTGTCATCATTGCCCAGGATTATCCATGAGACTAAGAATAGTTCTCTTTTCCGTAGTCTTAAGCACTGGGTTTATTGATATGTTGTATTGGATATGCAGAAAGGGGGACAGGCTGAAACACCTTTTGGAGGAGTTACATGATAATGTGATTAAGGGGACGCCTGGGTGGCTCAGCAGTTTGGCGCCTGCCTTCCACCCAGGGCGTGATCCTGGAGTTCTGGGATCGAGTTCTGCATCCTCTGCATGGAGGCTGCTTCTCCCTCTGCTCCTGTCTCTGCCTCTCTCGATCTCTCTCTCTCTCTCATGAATAAATAAATAAAATCTTTTAAAAAAATGTGATTAGCCTGGTAGGAGATTAGAATATCCTAAGGATGTTAATATTAACATGTTAGAATTGGAGTTCTCGGGGATCCCTGGGTGGCGCAGTGGTTTAGCGCCTGCCTTTGGCCCAGGGCGCGATCCTGTAGACCGGGAATCGAGTCCCGCATCAGGCTCCCGGTGCATGGAGCCTGCTTCTCCCTGTGTCTCTGCCTTTCTCTCTCTCTCTCTGTGACTATCATAAATTAAAAAAAATAAAAAAAATAAAAATAAAAAAAAAAGAATTGGAGTTCTCATGAGATACGGTACCAAAGCAGTAAGCTTAGTAATTTCTGGAACTTCTTTTTTGGTGGGGGGTGCTGACTCTTACTGGTACATATCTTTTTAGATACAGTTGAGAAAATGAGAAGTTTTCTGTCATGACCTCTGGATGAGTATATTTTATACTACTTTTATTAGTTATGCTACTGGGGATAAGTAGCTTCTCTGTTGGATCTTTATTTTTCTTGTCTTTAATGTGAGCTTCATGTCCTTTTTTTTTTTTCCCCCACAACAACCATGATGGAAATGCACAACAGGTCCTCTATATGCAGTTCCCTTCTCCAGTTAGTACCTGAATCTGATATATAGGATATTGGTTACTTTGCAACCTAAAATTAGTGCAGAACATCCTAATTGTTAACATGGAGGTTTTATATATATAATTTTTATGTAATTTGATATTTGTTCATTTTGAAGTCTGGTGGTTAGACTTTTTTTTTTTTTTTTTTTTTTTTTATGAGACACACAGAGGCAGAGACATAGGCAGAGGGAGAAGCAGGCTCTATGTAGGGAGCCCGATGTGGGACTCGATCCTGGGACTCCAGGATCACAGCCTGGGCTGAAGGTAGCCGCTCAACCACTAAGCCACCCAGGTTTCCCTAGTTGTTAGATTATCAGAGAAAAGTCCTGCTGACACGTAAACCTCATGTAGTAACTGAATGATAGATGTATTGAGATAATGTAGGTTCTACTAAAAATTTAATTTTTTTTTTCCTGACTGCAAAGGCATCTAGATCCATAAATTATGTCAGTACAGCCATGTCACCAGATTAGACAACAGTGAAAGGAATGAAACTAGGTACTGACAACCTCCTACCTCTGGCCACTCCACGTCACTCTCTGATCCCTCAATGTTCATTTCTTCAGGATTCTGTTTTAGCCTTTCCTTCACTCTGTATACTTTTCCCAGTGGCCCACTACTTTCATCACTTGAGTAACTACAGTTACATGTTAAGTTTTCTTAAATCTGTATTTCTGGCTGAGACTTATCTTCTGACCTTTAAGATGGCATATCCTTTCTTATTGTTGTTGCTGGACATCTCTAACCAGGATGTCTTTTGGTCAAACCAAGTGTAATATCCCTTGAACTGATTTCAGTATCTTTTACTTTTCAAACCTGCTATATCACAAAAATTTTCTTCATCAGTAAAGAGTACCTCTTTTCTCCATTTGTTCAAAGCTAGGTAATTCTGAACTCCCTTTCTTTTATCACTAGATTTCCAGTGAATCTCCAAATCATACACAGGTGCCTGAGCCACTTCTTTCTGTTTTCATTCCTGCTTCTCTTGTCTAAGTGTCACCTCATCTAGACTACTGGGAAAGGCAAAATAGAGCAGCATTAAGAACATGGGAATGAAGTACTGATACATGCCTCAACATGGATGAACCTTGAAAACATGTTAGGTGATAGAAGCGTGAAACAAAAGGTCACCTATTGTATGGTTTGATTTTTTTTTTTTTTAATTTTTATTTATTTATGATAGTCACAGAGAGAGAGAGAGAGAGGCGCAGAGACACAGGCAGAGGGAGAAGCAGGCTCCATGCAGGGAGCCCGATATGGGATTCGATCCCGGGTCTCCAGGATTGCGCCCTGGGCCAAAGGCAGGCGCCAAACCGCTGCGCCACCCAGGGATCCCTGTATGGTTTGATTTATATGAATGTCCAGAATAGGCAAAATAGATTAGTGATTGCCTAGGGCCCAGAGGTGGATGAGAATCAACTGCTAATGGGTACAGGGATTTCTTTTTGAAACAATGAAAATGTTCTGGGATTAGATAGTGGTGATAGTTGCACAAACTTGTGAATATATTACAAAATTGTAGTAAATTGTGTATTTTAAAAAAGGTGAATTTTGTAGTATGTGGATTATATCTCCAAAATTTTAACATCTCCTATGCTGTCATTTATTTTTTTTAAGATTTTATTATTTTTTTAAGATTTTATTTATTTGCACGAAAGGGACAGAGAGGTGCAGAGCCATGAGCAGGGAACAGCGGCAGGAGAGGAATAAACATACTCCCCGCCAAGCAAGGAGCTACACCCAATATGGAGCTTGAACCCGCAACTGAGATCAAGAGGCACATGCTCTATGGACTAAGCCAGCCAGACACTCCATCCTCATTTAAAATATATAATAAAGGGCACCTGGGTGGCTCAATTAAGCATGTGCCTTTGGCTCAGGTCACAATCCCAGAGTCCTGGGATCAAGCCCCACATCAGGCTCCCTGCTCAGTAGGGAGTCTGCTCCTTCCTCTCTCTATGCCTCTCCCCCAGCTTGTGCTCTGCGTTCTCACTCTCACTTAAATAAAATCTTAAAAAAAAAAAATCGTACGATCTATCATGTAATTTCAAAAACCGGGATCCCTTGGTGGCGCAGCGGTTTAGCGCCTGCCTTTGGCCCAGGGCGCGATCCTGGAGACCCGGGATCGAATCCCACTCGGGCTCCCGATGCATGGAGCCTGCTTCTTCCTCTATGTCTCTGCCTCTCTCTCTCTCTCTGTGTGACTATCATAAATAAATAAAAAAAATTAAAAAAAATTTAATTTCAAAAACCTTAACATAATGTCCTCATTTTAACATACATGAGACAAGGAATTTTTTTTTTTTTTAAGATTTATTTATTTATTCACAATAGAGAGAGAGGCAGAGACACAGGCAGAGGGAGAAGCAGGCTCCATGTCGGGAGCCAGACACGGGACTGGATCCCGGGACTACAGGATCATGCCCTGGGCCAAAGGCAGGCGCTAAACTGCTGAGCCACCCAGGGATCCCTGAGAAAAGGAAATTTGACTGCCATCTATGCCATGTAGATTATGCAATGCATAACAGAAGGTGTTACTTATAAGCACTACAAATATGGTGGCCTCATGTATTTCAGTATATAAATGCTTACTCTCCCACTAGAAGAAACTGATGGTTGTGCCTATACATGGAAGCATTATGAATTTAATGGTTTCAAATGTAGACTGATATAGGTGTTTTATTGGTGACTCAAATACTGTCAACAGCTAGCTGAGGTAACAGGAATTTTTAAAATATAAAGGATGATCTTTGTTTTATTATTTTTTTATCTTTGTTTTATATGGTAAATTCAGTGTATATTAGAACTATGCAAAAAATACTTTGTGTCCATATGTATAATGAAGTTGGGTTCTAGTCTCAGGTGTTAATAGTTTTTCATCTAGAATAATTTCTTTTTTTTTTTTTAATTTTTATTTATTTATGATAGTCACAGAGAGAGAGAGAGAGGGAGGCAGAGAGAGAAGCAGGCTCCATGCACCGGGAGCCTGACGTGGGATTCGATCCCGGGTCTCCAGGATCATGCTCTGGGCCAAAGGCAGGCGCCAAACTGCTGCGCCACCCAGGGATCCCCATCTAGAATAATTTCTAATGGAACAAATCTTCCTTTGTAAGATTTTTAACATTCCATGCTTAGGTCTAGGAAAATGTCACCAGTGCACCTCAACTCCAGGCCCAGTTTTGACAGCCAGAAACTTTTTGAGGACTTGGTACCATCCCCATTGAGAACTACTTGATTATAAAGACACAAGTAAATGAGCACTATATTCCAGAGAAGGGATGAATTATTCATGGTTTCTTTGGGTCATTTAGACAACTTGGTAAAATGGAATATTTTATTCTTCTACAAGACTTAGGGAAGACTGAGGAACAGAGCTTTATTGTATCTAAGAACAAGATAGATATTCCTCATGTTGAGATTCAAAGTCTTAAACTGCTTTACTTTTCTTGAATCTTTTTCTAGTACACAGAAGAGAAAAAACAGTACATAAAGATATATATATATATAATTTTTTTTTTAAGATTTTATTTATTTGACAGAGAGTGAACACAAGCAGGGGCAACAGCAGAGGGAGAGGGAGATGCAGACTCCTTGCTGAGCAGGGAACCTGATGTAGGGCTGGATCCAAGGACCCTGGGATCATGACCTAAGCCAAAGGCAGACGCTTAACCAACTGAGCCACCCAGGCACCCCTATTTTGCTTTTTTTCTGGATGACTTCATATAATTTTAAGATATTGCCGCTTATATATATTGTCAGGATGTTTTGTCTGATAAGCCTGTATCTTTTCACTGCTAGATAGTGATAACTCCTTTCCTTTCCTTTAAGATGCTCTCCAAATCCTTGGTGATGGAATATTTGGCTCATCCTGGTGCACTCAGCTTGGCTGCCGGAGTTGCTTGTGGCATGTGCCTGGGCTGGGGCCTCCGTGTACGCTTTGGGATGATCCCCAGAAGCTCGGTCAGCGAGACAGACACAGAGACTGGAAGTGAAGCAAGCATCTTAGGAGAGAGTGGGGAGTATAAAATGATTCTTGTGGTTCGAAATGACTTAAAGATGGGAAAAGGGAAAGTGGCTGCCCAGTGCTCTCATGCTGCTGTTTCTGCCTACAAGCAAATTCAAAGGAGAAACCCTGAGTTGCTCAAACAATGGGAATACTGTGGCCAGCCCAAAGTGGTGGTCAAAGCCCCTGATGAAGAAACCTTGGTTGAATTATTGACCCATGCGAAAATGCTAGGACTGACTGTAAGTTTAATCCAAGATGCTGGACGTACTCAGATTGCACCAGGCTCTAGAACTGTCTTGGGAATTGGGCCAGGACCAGCAGACCTAATTGACAAAGTCACTGGTCACCTAAAACTTTACTAGGAATTTTGTATGATAGTCCCAACATGATGTGCTTGGAAACTGTAAATTCTAACAATAAAAGCTGAATTTCTTCCCACACTCAGCTTAAGTATTTTTGAGGTGAAAATCCATTCCCATTTTTTTCTGTCATGTACTTGGCTCACAGTTATCTTGGGCTTAACAAAAAAAAAGTTGGTTAAGTGATCCCGATGGTTCAAGTGATTGCTGAAATAAAAAATGTTTTTGTGAGAAACTGATCACAAGATTGGAATCCAAGGGTGGGGGACAGGGGACAGCATTTCCCGTGCATAGTTAGGTCCCTATGTTTTAAGAGCTCTTCTTCTCCAAGACAGCATTGCTGTACCCTCTTGAAGGATCAGGGGTTCAAGGTATTCCCATTGGATGCAAACTAGAATTTGTTTTCCTGCGATCACTTTTTGGATGACTGATAGCCAATCGTTAATAGATCATGGTATGGCCCCACACAGTGGGATTACTATCTAATCTCCTAGATTTTTCTGTTTCAAGGTTGAGGTTTTATAGCAGTGGATGTAACCTACCTGTGCAGTACTTCACGTTCATTTCCCTGACCCACATTGGCCAAAGGTTCTCAGTAGTGCTTCTACACCATGGCCTATAAAAATTCCTTTTACTTCCCTCAACTTTCCTAATAATGAAGGCATTGAAAAACTTGTAAAATGACTTGTAATTGTGAAGTGAATGTAGTAGGTCATCCCAACATCCTACAGTTTCTTTACCTAGAATTTAAGGAATCAGATTTAAGAGTACTTTTATTTCCCTTCTGATCTTTATATGCCTATTATTGCAGAATACGGAGGTCCCAGTTCTCAGAAGCTACAGTTTCTTGAATGAAACCTTCTTTTAGAGGGATCCTGACAGTATTTCTAAATCAAGTATATTCCTAAGAACTGGTGGTACCAGGGAGAATTTTGGTAACAGATGCACATTAAGTAGTTCCAGTCCGGGATCCCTGGGTGGCGCAGCGGTCTGGCGCCTGCCTTTGGCCCAGGGCGCGATCCTGGAGACCCGGGATTGAATCCCACGTCGAGCTCCCGGTGCATGGAGCCTGCTTCTCCCTCTGCCTATGTCTCTGCCTCTGTGTGTGTGTGTGACTATCATAAAAAAAAAAAAAAGTAGTTCCAGTCTTCTGTGTTTAACTTCAACATAAGCAGCACAATAACTCAACTTCCAGGGTCTAAGGTCAGTGGAGTCTGGGCAGAACACTAACAACTACTGCTTCTAATATTTAGTCAGTTTTATAGAGTTTATGCTGACATATGACAGCACAGGAGAAATTGCATCTGTGAATGATGCCACGGTAGCAACTGTTTTTAAATAGAAGGTTTATACTAGGTTTAAAAATGATGCAATAGTATGTAACTGAGATGAAGAGAAGTCAATTGTAAATGTAGGATTCTGGCTCAGGTAATTTCTGAGGCTTGCCTCAGAGAATGATGACTCCCAAGTTCAAAGATGGCACATTCCCAACAGGATGGCCTGCTGTGGCTGACTCAAGTAATTGTAAGAAGTCATGGTATAGCTACTAAGATGAATTGTATACAAATGCTAGTAAATCTGGAAATATAGTGTGCTTATTTCTCCTATACTTAGTATTTATTTTACAGGGTGCTTCATCTTATAGTTCTTGGGGTATACTCTGTAGAGCCCGTAGGGTCTTTAAGATACTTGCAAGGGGTCAAAACTATTTTCATAATGCTAAGACACTTTTTTTTTCTGTGTTGACATTTGTAAAGGTGGATAAAACTGTTAGCACCTTTCACAAATCAAGGCAGGAGCACCCTAACCTATACAAGTAGTACTTCACTGCCCTATACTTACAGTAAAAAACAAAACAAAGTTTTCACTTAATGTCCTTGATAAAGTAGTAAAAAAGAAGTATTAAATTTGATCCTTGTTTGTCTTGATATTCTCTAACATTAAACACTTCTGGTCCAGTACACACTGATGTATGAATGTTGTCTTGAGGAAAAAATGTGTGGCTGAATTGTGAACTGAACTTGGTCATATTAGATTTTTACTTGCAAAAACTGACAAACTAGTTACCCATCCAGACCTGGGTGTTTGGCAGATATTCTGGAAAACTTCTGCCTTTCCTCCTAAGTTTCCCAAAACTTAAGATTTTCTGATTAAAAAAAAAAAAAAGATTTTCTGATAAGATCAGTGTTCCTAACAAATTATTTAAAAGATATCTGTCAACATTTAGAAGACCTATTCAACTTAGTGAATCAGTATTTTTCATATAACGAATGCAGGAGGGTACAAATCATGCATGGGTAAAGATCCATTCAAAGAACACTAATGGATTTTAATATAACATTACAAAAAGTTCACTGTTATGGTTTCAGATTCCACATTTCAACTACTATCCACACATATGTATCTCAAAAGGCTATTAAAATACTCCTTTCCTCATTACATATCTCCATGAGGCTAGACTTTCTTCACATACTTAAAAAAGGGAATATACTGAATACAGAAGCAAATAGAATCCAGCAGTCTTCTGTGAAGATGAACTTTGAAGAGATTTGCAAAAAAACAGTGCAGTGCCACTCTGAGATATATGGTTGATTCATAATTAACATGCAAGGAGTTTTATAATTATATTTAAGTGATTTTTAAAATTTGTTTTAATTATTAATACAGTAAATATTAACATGTACAATTCCACCTAAACTAATTTGGGATTGTCAATAATTTTAAGAGTATAAAAGGATACTAAGAAGTTTGAAAACCACTCATGTGAAAATGTCTACATGACTAAATCAATTTACACAAAATTCAAGCAGCCATACTACTTGGACATCATGTCTGTCTGTTCTTACTATACTATGTTGAAATAGTTAACAAGTATCAGATTTTTTGGTACAATGGCCATATTTCGATACTAGGACAAAAGATCATGGAAAGCATGCTTACTTCCTGAGAAGACTCCCATTAATCTCGCTGCTCTTCCTTCCTTCCAGTTTCAGTTAAACTTAGACAATTATAAGAACTCTTAATAGCCCATTTTGTTTTTACTTCCTCCTCCCAGACCATCCTTCAAAGTAATGTTAGGGAAGACAACTTATTAAAGTTTATTACCAATTTGTTATACCACTTATTGTATAACACTTTACCGCCAACTCTTGAGATAGGCATTTTGTGATTTCAACATACTCCTGGCAAATAATTCTGGAAAGTATTCAACATGTTAACATACACAAGAGGGAACATGGTCAGAGGTTCAGCTTGCTCGGGATGTGAATCTATGTCATATACCACAGCAGTTTCTTTTAACTATAGCCCATTACGGGTGGTTTATGTGGCAACTCCACAGCATTGGAGATAGCACATTAAAGCTTTTTTTCTTAAATTTATAAGAAAACCTTTACTGAATATTTAAAACTTAAGAGATGAATTATTCCATTGGAAAGACAGAAAACAAACCCACAACTGATTCAAAGTACAGGAAAGGTCCACAAGAATAAATCTTGAATTCTGAAAAGAATGAACCCCCAGCGACCATGGTTATTCTCCCTGGTGATTTTGATTAACAATGAAGGAGGGTGGGGGTGGGTGGGTGGGTGGGCAGAGATCCAGCAGAAACAAACAGCCGGATCTTTTCACTAGGAGAAACTGAAAAGGAAAAGGGATTTTCCATCTAATACTATAATTTTTGATAGGAAAGTAAGGGATGGGATGATTAAAAGTGGGGAAGGGCAAGGGTTCTAAGTTCAAAAAGAAGAAGAAGAAGAAGAAAAGTCTTCCAAAGCAGCTTATGGTCATTTGCTTTATGTAGAGAATTCAAGAGCAATACAAGACACTAGGTAGGGGGCTCTCTAACTCTAGTGAGGATTTTTTTTTTTTTTTTACTTTTTTTTGTTGTTTTTATTGAAGTTCAATTTGCCAACATATAGTGTGACACCCAGTACTCATCCCATCGAGGAGAGAGAAAAGAACTTCCAGGATAGGCAGAAACTGAAAGAATATGTGACTACCAAACTAGCTCTGCAGGAAATATTAAGGGGGACCCTGTAAAAGAAAGAGGAAGCCCAAAGAAACAATCTACAAAAACAGGGTCAGAACAGGTATTACGATGACACTAAATTCATATCTTTCAATAGTTAACTCTGAACGTGAATGGGCTAAATGATCCCATCAAAAGACACAGGGTATCAGACTAGATACCAAGACTCATCTATATGCTATCTACAAGAGACTTATTTATTTATTTATTTATTTTTTTATTTATGATAGTCACACAGAGAGAGAGAGAGAGGCAGAGACATAGGCAGAGGGAGAAGCAGGCTCCATGCACCAGGAGCCCGACGTGGGATTCGATCCCGGGTCTCCAGGATCGCGCCCTGGGCCAAAGGCAGGCGCTAAACCGCTGCGCCACCCAGGGATCCCCAAGAGACTTATTTTAGACCTAAGGACACCTCCTGCCTGAAAATGAAGGAGTGAAGAAACATTTACCATTCAAATGGTTCTCAAAAGAAAGCTGGGGTAGCAATCCTCATATCACATAAAGTTTATACCAAAGACTGTAGTAAGAGATGAAGAGAGACACTGTATCATACGTAAAGGGTCTATCCAACAAGAAGACCAAACAATCATGAGTATTTATTTATACCCCTTAATGGGAGAGCTGTCAAGTATATCAATTAATAACAAGGTAAAGAGATACTGAGATAATAATACACTAATAGTAGGAGACTTCAACACTGTACTTTCTGCAAATGACAGATCTTCTAAGCAGAACAATCATCAAAGATACAAGGGCCTTAAATAATACAGTGGACTAAATAGATTTCATAGATATATACAGAATGTTCCATCCAAATGCAACTGAATAGACATTCTTCTCAAGTGCACATGGAACTTTCTCCAGAATAGACCACATCCTGGGTCACAAATCAGGTCTCAACCTATACCAAAGATTGGGACTGTCCCCTGCATATTTTCAGACCATAATGCTTTGACGCTAGAACGCAATCCCAAAAAAGAAATTTGGAAGAAACTCAAACACATGGTGGTTAAAGAGCATCCTTCTGGTGAGGATTAACAATGAAATGAACTTAAAGTAACATTATTAGCCATCAACAATAAGGGTTGAATTCAAACACTGGATTAAAAAAGTCAAAGTACCCATAATGTAAGGGCCCTTACTATTCATGGTAAGGGATACATGCTTACATCTTTTTATTTCAAGTTAATATCACATCCACGATCTGTTCATTTCAGTGAAATGCTTATATCAAAACCTAGGTGCCCTCTGGTTAAAAGGATGGAGACAGCCAAAATGTAGCCCACTACAGTGCTAGTTCTTCAGACTACTGCATGTACCTTGTTAACTACAGAATGCACATGATATAATGCTGTGTTTCTCCGTATCCCAGTGCTCATTCTGCTGCTGCGCTCCTGCCTCACAGTACTCCACCTCAGTATCCAATATGAAACCACTACAACCATGGTTCTTTTGGTTTAAGTTTGAGAGGTATTTAATTAAAACTGCCATTCTACATGTTATTTCCACAGTCCAGTAATTTATTTTAAATTTGAGTAATTTCAAATTCCACAAACAAAACTGAAGAACAGCAATATTTTGTTTGAATTCTCTCTTCTGTACACTCAGTGATCTAAAACACCACAATATCCA
Organism: Canis aureus; assembly: GCF_053574225.1. NCBI lineage: Eukaryota > Metazoa > Chordata > Mammalia > Carnivora > Canidae > Canis > Canis aureus. The sequence goes on from NC_135626.1 coordinate 26,967,574, forward strand.
ACATACACAAACCTCAGGGAAGGGTTAGTAAATACACACAGATTGGAATCATGGTGCTCTGTTCCTGAATGGAATGGTCCCACAGAAAAAGCACAGGATACAGCACAACATAAGGGCACCTGTTACATATGAAGTGAGCAAAAACACACTAGCATTTTCTAGATGCGTAATGAGGAAACCTGCATAGGTTAGAGGGCCTTTTATGCTCAAAGTCAGGCAAGTTGTCTGTAATGCATTTTTCAAATAATTTGGAGAGCACTGCAATCCACTGTAGGATATGCTGATTAGTGTTGTCTTTGTTGGCATTGACAGTCTTACGTGGTCACATACCAGTATTTTTGCTGTAGCTTTTGAGTAAAAGAGATTTAAATGCATTTAGACAATACATATCGAAAGCTGTTTACATACACTAAATTTAAGAGATTCAATATTAGAGTTTTTTTTTCTTTAAACACTACAGAGTGCAAATCAGGTTCTTCACAACAGATTATTAAGCAGTTCTTCAAAGAATGAGGGGGAAGAAAAAAAAGCCCAAGTGAATAAAACATTGAAACTATTCCCCTTTGAAAATAAATTCTAAAATGATGCGGAATGTGAAATAAGCTTTTAACACAGGTGATCCGAGTTTATAGTTAGAAACAAAAAGTAGTCCTTCATGAAATAAAGGTTACAAGAACATGTGCCTGTTTTCCCATTATAAACTGAGAAGTGGGTAGAGACGATGTTTCAGTACGAAAATAGGCGACTACAGGATCAGCATTCTCTCTCACATGCTGTACCCAAAGCCAGGCTGTGGCTGCCCATAGGGTGGTGCAGTATAACCATAGCCAAAAGGTGCCTGGGGAGGGACTGCAACACTGGGTCCTGCTGTCAGCATCAATTGGGGCTGACCTAAACAAGAAAGACAAGAAGGGGCAGGGGATGGGGGGTGGAAGGTGGGAGAAACCGTTAGCATTATAGGATGATTACACTCCAATCTCCCCAACTCTAATAACATTATCACAACTTAGAATGAGTTTTGTAGTGGTGCTTTTGACTATTACAATTTTGGCAGGACAATCATCCTAAGAATGGTTCTGCCTAAAAAGCCAACAATTCAAGGCAGAGGGCAGAACTGTAACAGTAACTATGTTATTTCATTAAGGCAATATGCAGAGGCATGCGCCACATGACCGAGCAAGACAGCTGCCAATAAGCTTATCACTAGCTGGTATTTGCACATTGTATCTGGGAACAATATAGTAAGCACAGGAAAGCTTAATTTTTTAATAGATGTGTTTTTCTCACAAATGAACTTTTATTTTATTTTTTATTTTTTATTTTTTGTTGTACAAATGAACTTTTAAAGATAGGTTTAAATTTCTAATTTAAATGGCCACCTGGAGTAGGTTAGCATCTGAATCTGGACTCTCAGGTCATGGGATCAAAGCCCCATGGCAAGCTCTGCACTCAGAGAGGAGTCTGCTTGAGATTCTCTCTCCCTCAGCCCCTGTCCAGATCCAAGCTCTTAATCAATCAATCAATCTTAAAAATATTTCTGATTTAAGCTATCTAAACAGTAATGAAATAGCAACCTAATGCATATCTAGCAAAGAATCCAGTACTAAGTAAGAGAAATCAAAAATAACAAAACATATTCAAATATGCAATGGGAATGAATACATTAGAGCATATATACTGTTTCAAAAACTATGTTAACACTCTTATGTACTTCATTAAAAAAAAAGTTTTTAAGTAAACTACCCATCAACAGTGGGCTCGATATCACAACCCTGAGGATCAAGTCACATGCTCTACTGACTGAGCCACCCAGGCGGCCCAACACTCTTATGTATTTTAAATAATGGTGATCACATAAAGAAAACAACCTGTAGGAAACCTGGCTATCTAAAAGGAGAAAACAACACCTCTACCCACTCTCCTATAAAAGTATTCGTAATCCTCCACTAGAACGTAAGCCTAGTATCAGGTTTCTCTCAGACAAGTGACCTCATGTCTTTTTTCATGAAAACCAAAATTATTGTGAGCAAATTCTTTTTGGAAACCAACAGTTTGTAAAAACCGCTTTTCACCTCGATACCGAAATTTTTTCTTTTTTTTGATACTGAAATTTTCAACTGCCTAGAAGGACTCTCCATTTAAACACTCTGAAAGTAAGCCAAATTCAATAGGTGTCCCCAAAGCAGTATTGTTCCTACTGTTTCCTTATCTCAAATATGTCGAACATCTCACTCAAATATTTTATAGCCTGTTTTTTTTTAATTTTAGCCTGCTTTAATCTAATCATCTTTAATCTACTTTTAAATTGGTCTTCTCCAACTTTATCAAAACTACACAGTCCTCTAAATTCCCCATATACTTTTTAACTATAATAATGAGTTCTCGCAATAATTTGTATATTATTATTTCCTTTAGCAAGCTAAGATCTAATGGTCACAATTTTATGCCTTCCTCCAAAGAACACCGGGTTGTAACGCTTCTAATTCACTGTTCAAACGAGTCTGTTCACCAAGAGTGAAAGGGAAAAGGAAGTAGTTCAGAATTGCACGTGGAAGAAGAAATTAAATTGCCTTCAATATTCACTGAGACTTTCGAGATCCTATCTCTCTGGAAAGTTCTCAAATGGAAATAACCCAGTTCTCTGCCCTGGTTAGAACTTAAAAAGATGTACTCTTTATGTAAAGCACACTAAAGACAGCCTTGGCATGTTCTCTTACCTCTGTACTTCTGAAAGCTGAATTCATTAATACTTCTTTCTTAGTAATTTATGAATCAATCAGTGAGCAGGCAATAGGAAAATTTAACTTATGATCTTAAGTGACTGTTTTTAAGTACTGTCTATGCATTTAAGATGACCTTCATCAACAATGTCAATGTCTGCTTTAAGATTATTTTCAGAAAAAGATGGCAGAATTATTCCTAAACTCAGTGAGCCTTCTACAGTTTAGAAACTTGCTATATTTCTGTTTTGAGGTAGGATCCCTAAAGAATGAAACATTTGTCTACTATTTTCTGTGGGGTTAAAAAGAGAGCGAGATTACCATAAACAATAGGTTGTGTCTCTGTAGCTTGTTCTTCTTCTTTTCTCAGTGATTCTGAAGCATCTAATTTATCCACCTGGAGAAAAACAGGTAATGTTACTTAGTACCTCAAAAGTATTATAAACCTAGGTTTATGGCAGAAAGTGGAAAAGCCTTAGTATGTTAAATTTGTCAAAATAAAACAGACTAAAGAACATTCTCAGGCCCCCTCAAATTCAATGGCAATGTTCACAGTTCAGTCAAGGTGATTTTTTAGCACTGTCATTATAAACCCTCAGGAAGGAGGGATTTATAAATGCCATAAAAGCTCACGCCAGGCTAAAACTGGGCATGCTAGGATGCAGCCAGCCTGAGGGAGGGAAATAACAAGAAGGAACCACTTTTTCAAATGAAGTTTAAACCATATCAAAGGTAATAATAATGAACTCATGACCAGGCAAGACTTCCCTTCCCAAAGGAAAAGATATTCAAAAAAGTGAAATGAGTTAATGACTGGACAAATACTCATTTAGAATAAGCTATCTTTTCTCATTTGTGCATAGTGTCTGCAGATAATTGCTACATATGTGGACTGAAGTTTAAGACACAAAGTGGCTCCATATTCCATCTTTTTAGATAAAGACAGGCTGCGTGCTTTAATGCTCTATTTTCTAAGAAGTAGAAATAGTAGTAGGAATGCCTAATTTTTGCCCCAATGTCTTTGAGGAAGAATTTTCTTTGCTTTTAATGAAGTCAAAGAACTAAGTGGCTATTACATGCTAACTACTCTAAATAAAAGTGGATAGTATCAGACCTAATACTGTAAAGTTCAAATGTTAAGAAAGAAAAAAAAAGAAAAAAGTGAAAGAAAGGAGCTGGAATACATAGGTCATTCCACAAGCTAGCTGAGTGACCCTAGCAAACCATCACACTGATCCTCAAATTTCCTTGTCTGTATAATGATATAGTTGCATTAAGATATTCTGCAACATTTGTTCCAGGACTAACATGATTTGGTTCTGTAATTCTGCAAAGAATTGGGGAGAAATCATACTAGGATAGTGGGCTTATGGGATGTCTACTAAACAACATCCAAATGCATTTTAAACTATATTTGTCTTTTAAACTATATTTTAAAAGTCTATCATTATACTTGAAATAAAACTAAAGCTTCAGATTTTGATGTTATCTATTACTCATGTTTTTCAAAATCCTAAATGCATTGGGTAAGATGGGGGGGCAGAGTGCAGGAAAAACTTTTAATGAATGTTCATGGCATATTACTCAGTAAAGCAAATAGTGAAAATTACTCACCAAAAAAGACATGCAGACTTTAGTGAAAAAGTATAAAGACTGGGTCCTAAAAAGGTCAAAGCAATCCCTAGTTTCTATTTGAAACTATTTAAAATAGTGTGAGTCTTCACATAGGTTATTAAGGTCAGGACAGTATTTTATACATATTTTAATTGTCCCATATTAAATATTATACATAAGTCTAATTCATTCTAGTTTATCAGGGAATAATTTGAGAAAAGTAAGTTGAGGTAGACACCTTAGACACCTTCAGATAAAATGTGGTTTTTCTACACTAGGAAAATGGGTTGGTTTGCTTTTGCATGCTATTTTACTATTTTATAGTCTAAGTGTTCATGTGTTAGAAATTACCCCAATATCAAATTAAAAACAACTATGGAGTAGAAGTACCATGAAAAATACCCAATATCTGGTATTCAAACTTAAAAAATTCTTTCAATTGTATACTTTAAAGCACAGTCTGTGCCATCAGGGTCATTTGGAGTTTTGTTAACTAAACAGTATCCAAGAGGTTATACAAAAAAAGCATACATGTATGAGTGTACATTACTTTCAAGTTACTAGAAGAAAAATGAAACACCAACCAAAAAAAAGTCACCACTGCATAAAACATTTCCAGACTTTAAGGAAAAGAATCTTAAGTGAACACAGGTTTAAACATTAATGTCAGAGGTGAATCTGAGTCAGATGTTGAAGAAAGATGTCCTATTAAAGAAGTATATTGAAGATTCAGAAGAGCTAGGAATAGCGCAATGCCCAGGCATGAACACAGATAGGTTGGGCATGGGGGGGGGGGGGGGGGGCGGGGAGAAGAACTCTGAAGGAATAGCATCAAATTAAGCAAAAAATTTTTATTTTTCTATATAATGGGACAGCCTCTGGCATCGCAACATCTAATTTTTGTTTCTACTGACCCAATTTAGATTGCTCAAAAAAGAGAAGCAGAGAAGGCTTTTATGAACACAAGCTTTTGTTAAGAGCTGTAACAAAAGTTTCTGATCCTTGGATTTAAAAAGAAAAATTATAGGTAAGCATGTCACTGAGTTCAGTTCCATCTGTACTATTAAAAATTCACTATAATGTAAAAGGCTTTTCCACAAAGACTGCAATATGCTGCAGAGGAAAAGTTAACATGCAGTCAGTTATTTTGGTGTATGTGTGCATGAAAAAAAGGCAAAAGTACTGAAGCAAGAAGTGAGATCTGAAGATGACTGTTGCTATACAGGCTCTCAAGAAACACACACAGCCCACAGCAATGCTTATTTAAGAGTTTCAAAAGTAGTATGATGTAATTGCAATGACTGTTGTACATGCTTGATTTAAAACAATGCATAACACTGCAGTTCAATTACCTGTTTTTCACACACACGCTTTCTAACTGCCTTGCTTACTAGCTGCTGAAGGGCCTCACACACAATGCATTTTACTCAGGTTTGCCTTAAGTTCCAATGGTGATTCCAGTTTGGTTAAATATGATTCCAAGGCATTGTGCCCCACCCAAATTCTTTCAAATTTGTTTCAACTCTCCTTTACCTTCCCACCCTTTTACTACAACAATTTGATACCAGACATTAAGTTTGTTTCAGTTAAACTGGGATGGAGACAAGCCAATGAAGGAAGCAGCAACCAAAAGGTGCCTAAATTTGACCTTGGACAAGCCAACGGATGAATAAGAGAGCAAATTTTAGGTAGCTTCAGAGGTATGCCTTATTATAGGAAGAAGTTAATATTGCTTCATTATATACAGAAATAATCCATGTTGCTTGGCAACAATTATAGCAAGCTATTCTCATGATTAAAAAAGTTTTAATTCTTGAAAATGGACTAGCACCATAAGAACTGGACACCTGGAGAAACATGAGGAAAGTCTCTTCGGAAGCAGCTAGTATCTCTTGTATCTACTTTCAGCAAAAAATTAGTAAGAATCAAGAGATCAGAAACTGGATCACAGTCCTTCAATACCAAAAAAAACCCCAAAAAGCCTTTTAGGGCGTATATATATATATGTATATATATATATACACACACACACATATATAAATTCAACAACTGTCAGGCAAGCTCACAAAATAAAACCAGAGGCTGCTTAAATTTATTTAGAGTATTAAGAAAATCCTATTATGGTCCAGATATTCTGACAGGGAAGAGAAATTTCCTGAAACTTTGTAATTAATATGGAAACTCACCATGCTCGGTTTTTAATAATATATTTAAGAGAGACTGTGAACCAACTACTGATTAGCCTCCTGCCCTTCCTAAAGCCTATTAGCCGATTAGTAGCAAACATCTACTAATGTCCTACAGCTCTATTATAGTTATGTTTCAAGGGACTTGCAGAGGCTTTAGTGAAAATTTATTGGGGGAAAAAGCAGCAGCAGCAGTGTAGAAAAGGAAGGAAAAAAAAATCATGCAAGTTTCTTAGACTTAGTCCTCCAGACTTAAAGATGGAAAAGAATCAACTTTCACCTTTTCCTTTATTGCATCAACCTGCAAAGGAATTCAGAAGGTGCAGCTTAGAAAAAAATCAAATTCCATATTGAGCATAAAAAGGTAGAATCAGCAACAAAGGTTTAGGGGAGAAACATCTAACCACTAAAAAAGGCATGAGAAAAGTGAAAATAAAGGGCATACTGGAAGCAAAATTTAGAATATATTTTTTTAAATTTCAGAGCTTATTGCAGAAGAATTTATGCTAGAGTCAGTGTGAAAGAAAGCAGCTTAATCGCTAGTAAAACTTACAGCATTTCGGTTAACAGCAGCTTAGAGCCAAGTCTCATAAGTTGGCATTATGCATATGAAAAGAAGCTATTCTCATCATGGCTAATATAAGGCAACAGTTTTCTTACATTGGACTTGAAGCAGTTTTTATACCAAAAATGCTAATTCTTAAAAAATTAAAACTGAGCGATGTCTGGGTGGCTCAGCTGGTTAAGCGTCTGCCTTCGGTTCAGGTCATGATCCCAGGATTCTGGGATCAAGCCCCATGGTGGGCTCCCTGCTCAGTGGGGAGAGCCAGCCTGCTTCTCCCTCTGCTCCCTTCACCCCCCACCCCTGCTTGTGCTCACTTCCTCTCTCTCTCAAATAAATAAAATTATAATGGAACACAATGGTATCTACTTAGATGGCACCCTAAGGAAATATTCATACTGGGGGTCATTGATAGTACATTTCCCCCCTTTCCTCAGGCATGCTGAAGAGATCAGATGTGAAACTGATTTTAATAAGCATGTTTTACTTTTAACAAGTGGATCCTTTAGGACCATTTTAAAATGTTCTACAGTAAAAGAGCTACTAACTGTTGAGGATCAAGTGAGTAAAAAAAAAAATATTATGACATCAAAAAGTAACACTAGATAGGTAAATGAATTTTGTAAGATGATTATACCCACAGCTTGTTTAATGCACTTTTAGGTAATATGTTAATTATTAACCTGCTAGGATATTTTTAAATTGGGGATGAAGCTATCAAAATATTGAGATTAATGGGATGTTAAGAATATAGATTTTGCTTCCCCAGAAGAAACAGGCAGACATACTAAAGTCAAGAAGCAACCAAACAAAGGGAATCTACACTACCAAGTTATGGATAACTGAGTTATAGGAACTGATTTAAGGAAGATTTTATTTTGGGGAGAAAAAAAATCTTTATGTTTAAAAAAAAAAAAAAAAGAACCAAACATACAATATAGAAGTAGTACTATTCACCTTCAGTAATACATGAAGAGGTAAAAATTCTGACAAGTTATGTTTAAGTTCCCTTTTCCATTCAATGTCATTTGCCAGATATTACACATTTCTGGAGAACAAAAATATTTTATGACAACCAAATGACTTACACTTCTACTAGAGAAAAGGCATTTGAAAAAAATAAATCTGTGCATGGAATTTTATATATCCTCAAGGTAAGTAGTTCTGAATACACCCAGAGGCACCATTACCTTTGTCAAGTATTCTTTCATGACCTGGATGAAATAGGGCATGGCAAAATCCATGATATTGTGCCTCCATGCAGTTTCCAGGACAACATCTGGCCTTAAAAGATCATAACAGGTAAAAAGACAAGCTCCAAAGCACTCTCTTTTTTCTTCCTGCAAAAACCACTGTAGGAGTTCTTCAGCCAACTCAGTATCTTTAGATTCAGAGGCATACTGCATTGCATCCTATTCAAAGAAAAGGATGAAGGTCAAACATTAAACTCAAATACACTAAACTGGCAAAACAAGTAATACAATAGGGGGAATAAATCCCAGTTATATCATTTAAATTGAAGATTTGTTGAAAGAAAAGAAGACAAGGAAATTTTTTTAAGAGGTTTGACATAAACAGAAGACCCCTAGAATCAAGAAATTGATAATTACTATCTCCCTCAAATGGGGGCTTGAGGGCAATTCTCATATACTTATACTTGTACAGACCACATCACTTCGAATATACCATTTTTAGGATTAAGACAGATCATCTAGTACTCGATTTAACAGACCAGCCCCACCACCTTTATCCACCTTATACAGGCTATCTTTTTTGCACAGCTCTACACTCTGTTTCCAGCGATTGTTGCCTTTGAAAAGATAAGCAGCAATTCTTCTGAACTCAATGAGTTCATGTTTTTCCAAACGCTGAGCAAGTGAGATATTGTCAAAATTGTCATAAGCATCTATTGATGTTCGCAGAGCCTTAAAAAACAAAACAAAACCATACAATGCCAAATCAGTTTCATTTTAGTTTAAAATTTGTTCCATCATTTTTATCAAGAAGTCATTACTGTATATGACTGAATGTATAAGACTTGATCAATATGATGTATGAAGTGTATATATAAAATACAAATTGACCAATGAGCTATTATTACAATACGACAGCCTAAATTCAAGTGTCAGGCTAGAAAGTTGTAAGCTGAACAAGTATCAAGGTTCTTCAATCTGACTGCGTAACAATAAAGTGCTCAAAGGTACTATAAAAAAATTTTTTTTTAAAGATTTTACTTATTTACTCATGAGAGACACAGAGAGAGAGGCAGAGACATAGGCAGAGGGAGAAGCAGACTCCATGTAGGGAGCCCCATGTGGGACTCGATCCCAGGACTCCAGGATCACGCCCTGGACCAAAGGCAGATGCTCAACCGCTGAGCCACCCAGATGTCCCAGATACTATAAAATTTCTAAAGATACAATTTTTTCCAAAGTGTTTAGTATCAAGAACTTGAATAGTTATGAAAATGGGAGGATTCATAATTTGGAGGAAAGATTTTATGCTTTAGAGAAACTCCTGATACAACACAACATGGTATTTAGTAATATAGAGCAGTATAAGATCTGAACCCATCATGTTGATAAAGAAAAAAGGCAACTAGCTTAATCTTACTTCTGATTTTATGTTTGCAAAATTCTTCACAAGGGAAAGTTTATTAAAAGACAGATACTAATATGCTACTGGGCAAGAAAAGCAGTGAATATACTTAATACCAAATAATTTCATAGACTAGTTAAGAGATCAAAGGCTTTTTTGAGCCTTACGTACAATCTAGGTGTTTAAGGACAAAGTAACAATAGTATTTTTTTCTTAAGCATTAACCAAGACATGATCTAAGCAAAATTCTACAAAACAGACAATTAGAGCTCAGATTTATCGTTCCTGAAAACACTAAGTTTAGATCGCAGGCATATAAGTACCTACTGTTTACAAACCTAAAAGATAATGTTTTTTTTTTACTCCAAAACATATCAACCTAGTGACTCAATCATAATCTGAGTTTTGAGTTTTTGCATATAAACATATTTGTATGTTTTACCTGATAATCTTCTTCTGTAATAAAGAGGTTGTTCAGTGATTCATTCACAGATTTGTTATTGTGGTTTTGAACTGAACGCAAATATGGTTTCACCAGTGGTAGCTGTTTAACCTTCAAAATAAAGAGTTTTGTTACAAACGTAGCATATCCTTATTGTTCAACAAAAGTTATCCAGATATGCCTTACTGCCTTGCTATGAGGTTCTCAAGTTTTTAAATTACCTTGCTGAAATAATTGACTGCACGAGTATGATCCAACCGTGGAGACAGCACCATCAGCAAATCATTTAACAACAGAGGCTTGAATTCCAAGTAGAACTGTATTGCTCTGTAATATAGTTCCACATTTGCAACCTAAAATGGGAAAAATCCATATGTAAGTTATTTCCTAATGAGCTCTCTCCTTTTGAAGCTTCATATTCTGAAGAAGTCACACACCTTGGTAATGATATCTTTGAACTGTCCTTCTTTCCACGCATCAGTTGGATGATTCATCATTGTAATTATGGCATTATCATATTCTTCATACTTGTCATACAAAAACACCAATTCTGCCCAAAGATGAGCTTGTTCTGCAGCTCTAAGCACCTAGAAAGATTTAATTGCTTTAGATATGGGTCTGTATTCTAGCTAAAGCCTTAAAAAGAAAAGATATTTTAAGGTTTCAGTTACAGCTATAGAGCTACCTCACAATGTTAAAAGGTTGGGTTACCTTAGGAATATTCACTCTGGACCAGAATAGCTCCAGGTGCTCCCTCATTTTTTGTGGCTTAAATTTAGAATACAGAATAGCTAATTCGGTAAACATTCCCATATGAGCTCGCTCAAGTCCCAATGCTGCTTCCAACATGGTTATCAGTTCTTCAAAGTATCCTCGATCCTAAATAAGGGAAATACACAATTAAAGATAAGACTACCTGTGGCAATAGATCTCAATTAATACAAGACTCCTGTTCATTACCTGATAGTAGTTGATAAGTTCCTCCAATTCATCTGCATGTACTACAATATGAAGCCCACACATCTGAGCAAGACGGAACTCCTTGCCATCTACACAGGCAAAGCAGACCTATAACAAAAATTTCAATTATGAAAACTCAAATATAAACATGGCTGGTTAAGTCAATCAGTTTAAAAAGATTTCTAAGAATCCTAATTCTTCACTCAAATGGATGTTGAGATTACCTCTTTCCATGTTCGAGTACTGTTAGCTTTCCTAGCTCCATCAACAGCTGCCTGATATTCACCCAGGTGAACCAGAGTAGATGCCAAGCGTCCAAAATTGGATACATTATTGTACAATAGTTTAGCAGCATCATACATTTTTTCATCGTAACAACGGTCGCCAACCTGAAACAAACAATCTATTTTCAGTAAGTATAAACTCAATCCTCTTTCTAAAGTCATAACCCAATTTAATACTGAGAAACATTATTTTTCCTTGGAAATCATCAGTTGTGACGGGTTTAGATCCTATTAACAAAGTGGCTTAACCGTTTATTTTTATTCTCTGAAAAATATCGGAATAGGAAACCCACTTGTTGGATATGAGCATTATTTGGCCCATTGATGAACTCTTCTAACTCTGCAAGGCGGTTTGTTTTAGCCAAGGCAAATATCAATTCTGTCTCCACATAGGACTCACGAGCCTTCTTACGGGCCATCTGCAAGTACTTCACCAGTTCTTCCCAGTTTCCTAGGTATAAAGAAGAAAATAAATTCAAACACTAACATCCTAACATTTATCTTTTCACTCAAGTGAGAACTGCTATTTATTTCCTTTCTAAGGAAATAACATAGAGAATAACATAAACAATAAAATTTATCTAAAATAGCAAAATTTCTATTACATTTCTGTATTACCACTGACCAAATGAATAGCTGAATTCCCCTTTTCCTTAAGGTTGTAAGATTAGAATTTGATGAGAATTTTAGGAGATTTCAAAACAGAAAACTAATCTTCCCTATGGACCTTTTTAAATTCACAAAATGGAACCTCTCTGTATGTGGACTAAGATTAAGTGGTAAATGTCTTCATAAGTAACCATGCAGTATCTAACTCCTATATAAATTCGGAATAGACCTAAATATTAATGCTTAGCTTAATCATAGCTTAGGTACATTTTCTGAGGTCACAAACACATAAAAGTAAGTCGTACCACTAGTGTTGGCAGCCTGAACAACTTCCATGTAGGATGAAGGATCATCTGCTTTGATATAAGAATCAATGGCTTCTTTCACCATTCCTTTCTGCAACTGGGCTTTAGCAAGCTGACTCCAAACTGCAGGTTCATTGCAGCGTTCAGCAAACTCATATGCCCGATCCAAATTTCCAATATGTTCAATCAAGACCTAGGCAACCAATATTTGAATTTGGGTTCAAATTGAATCAATCAATAAAATTGAATCAATCTTGCCACATAGCAATTACATTTAAACAGTTAGGATTTTATTGCTTTTCTATAGCCAAAGCAATCGATTTTGCTGGGCACCAGGCCTAACAGGACAACACATAATATTGAATCAACTTGTGAATGTGAAGACCTACCTGAACTGCTGAAGTATTAACATCAAATTTCCGGAAAATGGCAAATGCTTCTTCAAACAACTCATTGCAGATGGCAATATTGGCAATATCTGGGGCATCATAATTATCCAGGCGGTTAATATACTCCATAACACGTGTACGGTCAGCCTTGATTGCAGTGAGGATGAGGAGATTTTGCAGATTCCTTTTAAGAAAACAAAAATTTGAATGCATTATTTCAAAAGCTTATCAGTCATAAAGAATAAACACTGTGGCTATGAGGAGTTTTTTCTCAGGGGCAGAGTTAGAAAAGGAGGGTATTAGAAGAGTCAGAATTCAAACAACTTTCTCTAATCTTTGTCTCTTTGTTCCTTCTCAAAAGTGATAGACGGTAACTGAAGACTGAATAGAAATAGCCAATGGACTCTTCTTATAACATACCTGTGTTCACTAAATACAGAGTTATCAAGGACAATTTTCTCCAGTAGTTCAATGAGTTCATTAGGAAGGTCTGCAGTCATAAAAGCCTTGACAGTTACTGATACTTCTTCAGGGTCCTGAGTCTCAGACAAGGCTGTCTGTACAACCTACAGATTACATACATACACAGGGAGTTAATGGTACTGAAAATCAAGGTAGTTATGAAGAAAACATTCTACTCTTAGGCTGGCATCTCGGTAGAAAACTTGAGAATAAATACCTTTAAATTCACAACATGAAGGGTTTTCTACACAAATCCACATATACCCACATTATGTGTATTTCTGTTCTTTAGAAAAATCACCTAATAATTTCTTTTTCTCTGATTAAAATATTATCCATAACTTTAATGGCTACATATGAATTCAACCACACAGATGTGGCAATATGGACTCAGTAATTCCTCTATTTTTGGCTAATTATATGGCTCCCAGGTGCTTCAATATTTTTTCCAGGAAGCTTTGTATCTAACATGGGAATTTTCCTTAGAAATGCTTCCTAGGAGAGGAATGAAAAATAACCCTCAATTTATTTGCTTCCTTATTTATACTTCTACCAGGAGAATTTAAGAACCATTATAACAACCTCTAATTTTAGGGTTTTGAAAAAACGTTTATGGGAACCTGAGTGGCTCAGTAGGTTAAGCATTTGTCTTCAGCCCAGGTCATGATCCCAGGGTTCTTAGATTGAGCCCCATATCAGCCCCTGCTCAGCAAGGGGTCTGCTCCTCCTACCTCTTCCACTACCCTCCCCCCTGCTTGTGCTCAAGTGCACTCTGTTCTCGCAAAAATAAAATCTTTAAGAAAAAGTTTTCATTTTATGATATGTGTGCAAGATATATGTATATTAGTTTAATTTTATTTTCTTCTACTTTTTACTGACTTCTCATAGTTAAATATGATCCATTTGAGTACATATAGATATGATGATGGGAAAGGTTTTATTCATAGTTGAAAGGATGAGCCTTAAACACAATTGCCAATTTTACCTGGTCAATTAGGGGTCTCCTGTAAGGATTGCTTTCCAGCAGCACACTACCCCATAATTCTGGATCCTTTCGGCGTACCAAATAGCGGGAAAGACTTTTGAAGAGGGAATTCTCATTGCAAACCTAAATAAGATATTAAAGGTTAGTTTCAAGGTAAAAAAGTAAAGACTTCTTATAGACTAACTTTGCTTTTAAAGGTTATTTTGTATGATATATATATAATATATATATATTATATACATGTATGTTAATATATATATAATCTGGTATATGGTTTTAATAATTTTTTAATTCATCACTTTTACATATAAGCTTGAGTAGGTCACAACCAAGTTTTTATTAAAATTCAATAAGCAATCCTAGAAAAAAAGCTAAAAAGGACATTATTGGGTCAATGACAAAACTAGAATATTACAGATTTTTAAATTATTCTATCAGTGTCAGGATGACTCAAGTTGGTATCTACAGTGTGGTTATGAAACAGAATATTTAAGTCTTAGGAAATATACACTGAAGAGGTATGCAACCTATTCTCATATGTATACATATATTTGTATGTATGGTGTGTATGTATGTTTATGTATGAGAATGAGTGTACGAGAACACAAGTGATAAAACTACTGGAGTTAAAATGTTAATAGGTGAATGCAGACTTAATTTACTATTTTGGCCACTTTAAATTCATAATTATTGGCAAATAAAGTTTTTTTAAAAAGCACACATCTACAAGGAATGTTCTGTATTAGCCACTGTGAAACTCAAAATTCACTAATCTAACATTATACAACAGGTTTTTAAAAATGCAGCCTTCTCTCTATACATATTTAACTAATAGTACTCACATTAATAAGTTCCAGATCACATTGGCCACGTTCATAAGCAACACAGGCCAGATGTGGATCTCTCTTCTCACAATACTTTCCAACAACGCGACTGTCATAATAAGGATTTTCACGAAGAAATCTCTCTGGGTTGTTATTACTGTCTATGTAGATTTTGGCTAATGCGTTGTGAGTAGCAGGCTCCTCACAGCCCTCATGAATTCTGGCCTCTAGCCAAGGCAGAAGTAGTTTCAATCTAATATTTAAAAAAACAAAAACAAAAACAAAAAAACGAAACACACATATACACAAAACAACACAAAACCACACATGCTATATTATAAAAAAAAACACACAACTCTTGACAATGCTAATTACAGAAGTATTATGGTATATAATATGCTTTCCCATACATAATTTTGAATTCTCAACAATTCTACTACAAATGGGGAAATTACGATTCAGAGATGGTGAAATGATTTGCCCAAGATTACACAAAAGGTATAAAAGACTATCTTTAGAATCTCCAAGATCTATCTGCTACATTATTCAGATAGGATATAGAAAAAAGAGATTATAGATTCATATTGCTATTTTCTTATACTAAACAAAATATCTAGACCTCAGAGAAATTTTGTTTAGAAGATGGGAATGTCATATGAGAAAACAGGCCAGATTATCTAAGGTTCCTTACAAATCTAACACAATTAATAGACATTACCTATAGCAAAAGGGTGCAGTACACTAAATACACAATGGGAACAAAATCTGGTAGCTTCAGAAGCTCTGGGTTTAATAATTCTAGCAGTCATATGATCACTTCACCAAGGATCATGGTTTCACTGAGCTATATAGCTTTTGTTTTAATGGTCCTGATGACCCAACACTCCTGACCCTGGTTTAAGTATTAAAAGCACCCAGAGGGAGGTGCCTGGCTGGCTCAGTTGGTGGAACACGTAATTCTTGATCTCAGGGTACTGAGTTCAAACCCCACGTTAGGTATAAAGATTAAATAAACTTTTTTAAAAATTAAAAAAAAAATACCCAGAGGAAAAACAACAAGCCATATTTTGGCTATCAAAATCATATAGTTATTATGAACATACTCCCATTAGAGTAAAGACACAACTTTAATATTAAGGCAAAAAAAAAAAAATCAAGATCCTATAAACATGTGCAACCTAAGCAGATGTGCCATGGCAACCGAAAGAATAAAGATTAGCTAAAGCACATCCAGACTAGTGACTCAGATGTTAATCTAGCTTATCATAATATAATTTGTAAGTTAAAGACCAAATAGTCTAACTGTAATTCTCTGGCTATTTGCTTGCAACAACAACAAAAGATTGTTTTCAGGTATTAGATTTAAGACTCAACTCAAACCTCTTTCTAAATGTTAAATTGTAATGACCTATAATCAGTTCAAATGAGGCTCAAGCTTTTAAAATCAGTATTATATATATGTGTATATATATCTCTCCATTGTCTTTACACAATTTTTCTGTTTGAAATATTCAAACGCAAATTCTATGAATATCATTTTTAGGATACCTATACTAAGGTTAAAATTAAACCCCACAGGTTTTCTTATATCTTTTCATACCCAGAGTAACTTTCCACTGTTCGACCAATCCACCAACCTCATTCACTATATCAATACTTTCTAAACACTAGTTCATCAAAATGTCCCAGCTAGAAAAAGGACTTCATAGTACAGTATTAGAAGCACTTATACTCTATTCTCTTCCACTGGAAATTCAGAATTCATGTTATCACATTTAGGTTCAAAATAAATCAGTTTAACCCAGAGTTACACAGGAAACTTTTTTCTCTCATTTGAGAAAAATTAACCAAAGAAGAATTAGTTACTAAAACAGTGGTATTGGATCTAACTAAAAAGAGGCTTTTTATGTAGTTTACATTAAAAACATATAGTCAAACCACACAGTTTTAATTATAAACACGCAAATAATGTCTGTATGACAAAACTGTAATGTTTTAGAAACAGATTTTTTTTCCAGTACTCAAGCTATCTTCACTTCTCAATTGGAGGTCTCCAGGGAATTATGACGCACATTTTACTGAATAGCTTTTAGGCAAATGACAGGCTGTTATTTTTTATCCAATAGCATGCTAAGAGAGACTACTCATTTATAGGAGTTATGTAGGTTAAAATGGTACTACACCTGTTTCTTTTTTCAACCTCAGCAACAAGCTCATCAGTAGAGAATTGACCTCTTACAACAAGAATCAAATTTTTAATAACATCTTCAGAGCAATCAACATCAAGCAATCCTCCAATAACCACAGGAAGTCGACTTGGATTTACCTATGGTTTAAGAAAAAAAAAAAAAAAGAAGTCATTATGTTATTAACAAGCAAAGCAAAAAAGGAGTTTAAAAAAATTAAACTCATTTCCCTCTTTGAAGCTCAGTTTTAAAATTCAGTAATAAACCAAGAGTCTGAATTTGCTAGTAGAAAAAGTTAGCAGGAAGTATGGGTTGGTTAATTCATACCTCAGACTGCTCTAAATAAAGTCAGTCTGTCCAAAGAGGCTATAGTCACAGAATGTCTATGGAAGACTAATTAAAAGGTCTCCATTAGAATAAAACTGTTTTTCTTTTTTCTCTAGTTACAAAGTAAAGTTTCAAATATCTATGTTAAGATGGTTTTAAAACTCTGCTTTAGAGTCTATGACTTCTACATGGATATACTTCAGGGGTTGGGTTCAAGTTAACTAGTGTGTAGGTCATCCAACTTTTCCAACTATAGCAGTTTGTTCTGCTTTAAAGGCTTAATATGAATGTAAATTTCCAATCTAAATAAGAAGTCTAAGGAGAAAAAAAAAGTTGAAAGGCACTGTAGCAGACTACTCCCATTTTGTAGTACAGAATTTCAAAGGATATGAAGATTTCCAGAGTGTGAGAAGTAAAATTTACAATAAGGTATTTTTAAATATTACTTACCTTCTGTACATATATTTCTATATACTTTTGAAGATTATTTCTATATAAATAGAGCACCAAATCATGGACAAAGTCAAATCGGTCACATACAATGATAAGTGGTAACTGATCTGTTAGCTTCGCTTCCTGAAAAAAGAACAAAAAGTAGCCTTAATTTTCTCCTTTTTTGAGCTATCAAATCTATGTAAAATATGAGAAGCTGTTCTACACTGGTAAGAGAGGCTCACATAAACTTGGCTCTTCTCTCAAAGAAAGAAATGCCCCAGTAGATGGTGTGTGCCCATCCCAGTTTCATTAAATTTTTATTAAGCTAGACTTAGTCTCAGAACAAAACACCCTTTACCAAAAAAAGATAACAAATTAAGATTTATGAGCCACTAGTGGCACTTAGGATATAAAATCATCACAGTGGGACTTTCATTAATAGTAACATTGCAACTGAGTTTGGAGTTCATAAGAACTATAGTCACATTATAAAAATTATGGCATAAATGGCTCATAGTTATTTCAAACTAATGATTTCTTTTTCACCCCTCCCAATTCCAATCTATATGGCCAACTTCTAACACTATTACAATAAAGCCTACAAGGAGCAGCATGATGATTTAAAAAAACAAAACAAAACAAAAAACACCACACATTTAAAAAAGAAAAAGACATCTTTAAATTACCAATTACTTTTACCATTACAAATACCAAGCTATAATCCTACTTATAGATTGACACAGATGGTACAGACAGGTAGCTAAGACCTGTACTGGGCATTTACCTGATACATGTCCTGTTACATTCCACAGACATAAGGTACAGCACAAAAAATAACAGTTTCCATCAGGAATTCATTTATACACAGTGAAACATTCCTCAATAAATGATTCCTCTATGTCAGTTTATTAAGGAAGCACAACTAAGCAGGTTAGACTTTCCCTAATGACAGCCACTCAGAATATTATTTGCAATATTAAAATAAAATGGTTCCTAAAGTTTAGTGCACATCACTCATCCAATCATAAATTTGAAGATTAGACTATGAAATGTTCAGAGAATACCCAACTAAATCTAGGAGTCAGGGAAATCATGAAAAAAAAAAAAAAATCAAAATGGCTGTAAATCTGAAGTGGAAGTCCAGCTGCAGATTTTTCACATTAAGGAAAGTCTAAAGCATGTACTTAGCACCATGGAAACCTGTACTAACAACTACAATCATTTCTAAAACATGTTGGATCTACCTATCCAAAATATTTCAGTTAGCCAAGTTTTTCCTACTAAATGAACATCAGAAAGTTAGTGGATCAATATACTAATCTTCTTTATCCTCTTTAATATACACATAAAATATTACATACTTTACCACTTAGAAAATACACTTGAAAATAATGGAAGATTACCTATGTGTTCTATTCTCATGCATGCATGGGTGTTTGAGGTTTCTGTTGGTAAAGATAACTAGAATGTATTTCCAATGAAAATTTAAGATTGGAAAAGTAGACAAACACTAGTGTATTTTCTTGACTGCCTTAATTTGCACATGATTTCACACATGGGAGTAATGCTATTAATATTTTAAATTATGTATTAAAAAGCTTAACCCTCTAGCTATTATATGGTTAAAGATTTGAAGAACAAAATTGAAATTATATAAACACATTCAGAGGTTTTCTTAAACATTATGTTACTTACTTAACTAATATTTACTGAGTACCCATATACCGGACACTGTTCTTATGCAATGAAATAGCAAGGAACAAAGTAAAGCATTCCCTCAAGGAACATATGTTCTAGTGGGAAAAAATAACGTCTTATAATATTAAGTGTTCTAAGGAAAAATAAAACAGGATATGAGAGAGGTGAAGATGGAATAGGAATAGATTTTATTCTAAACAGGGTAATCTGAGACATCCTTTCTCATAACATTTCATCAGAAATCTGAACAAAGGTAAGGAATCCTAATCATGAAGATTTGAAGATTTGAGAAAAAAAGTAGAAAAGGGCACAAGCAAGGGTCCTGGGGCAGGAGAAGGTTCAGGGAGTTTGAGGAATAACAAGCAGGCCAGTGTGGTTTAAGTACAACCAGAAAAGAAAAATTATTAAAAAAAAAAAAAGATCAAAGGTAGTAGAAAGCAGATCATGGGTCCAAAGAACAGTTCCATGCTTTCTATGGATAGCTATAGTTCTACAGGGTGAACGCATGAGCCAAATGATGCTACTGAAACCGCTTCCTCCTGCTCACAGGCTCCTTTAAAGACAAAGTTATAATCTACCAATCTCTGTATTCCTGGTGGCTAACATGGAATTGCCACTTGAATGTTCAAGATCAGAGTATTTTTTCTTATCAGAGTTTACATATAACACCAATTATTATACAGCTAGGATCTCCAAACTGAAATTTAATGGCAGTGATGATGAGATGTAGCATTACAGCTATATTGTACAGGTCAATAAGGAAAGTGAGTAAAGTGTCTAGTATGTTCTATTTTTACTACTGGGGTGAAAGGTTGAATACAATAGTAGCATCTTAGTACTGAGCTCCCATCTCAGACTGAAGATAAGACACAAGGTTTACCTCTAACTTGGGCTGGAATTAAAATTCCTTCACAAAGTCATGAATAACTTAAAACCAATGATAAAACTTGCTTGATAGAAAAAGATAGGTAGGCTGACTACCTTATTTCCAAGGCCCACCAACAGTTTATTAACAATGGTTATCACTTGAATACCTATGGCAATACAAGGTACTGACTAGATCAACACAGCTTCTGGTCAGAAAAACTGAGGCTAAGTTAATTTGCCTGAGGTAACAGCTAGGTAAATACCGAATGAACAAATAATAGCTAATAACAGAAATAGAATTTGAACCAGGTCTCACTGGTTTAAAAGCCCAAAATCCACATCCATTTCCCCACTCTATCAGATTTGCACCTAATTCACAGCATGATGTGTGGAAGGGGAGTCCTCTTCTCATTAGATCTCAGGGGCTAAGCAACTTAAGGCTACACTATGCTAAAATCCAGAGGATTTTCTTTTTTTTGAAGCTCAATAACTATTTTCACTTAATTGTGATGTTCATTTAGTCCTGCTTTACACATAAATCACTTAAAAAATACAAATGCAATTCTAAAGAAATGACAACTGAAGCTTAACAGTCAAGAGTTTAACAACAACGAAAAGGGAATCTAAGAATCTGGTAGTATTTTTTAAAAAGGAAACAGTACCGATACTCAAAGAAGGAACTAAATTGTAGTCATGGTACTCTAGTCAAGCATAGAGCATCAAATCTTTCTCTCATTTGGAGGGCTTTCTGATACCACAAAGACTTGGGTTCAAACATATCATACTATCTAGGCTACTGAGAATACTCGTGATGGCCAAGGTATTATATAAACTATACCATGGAGAAAAGTTTATCTTTTAATCTAAAATATAAGGCAACTTCTATACTTTAACTACTTCATTACATTAAAACTTCTATTTAGCTATTTAATCTAGAACCCAGTAGTAATTCTTCAAAAGAACAGTTAATAAAACTATAGATTATCTAAAATAACAGTATAGGAATAGGAAAAGCCTGGTTTTCCTACTTAATTACAAAATAAACATTTTGGGTTTAGTGTCAATGTAAAAATTCTTCCAAAAAGACAAAAACTAAGAACTTTACATACAATCCCTAGAATCATTTCGTGTATTATTTAAATGCAAAATATATATATCTTTAAGGGGTTCTCTAAGTATCCTATAGTTTACCTGATTTTTATCGACAACTGCCAATTTTAAAGCTTTTATTTTCCTCATAGTGTGACTGGAAGGTATGAGAATAAAGCTAAAGTTAAGTAAACATTAATTTAACTGTCTTTAGGTATGTTTTGAAGAGCTAAAAATCTTTAAATCATTACTCTTTACTGCAACACAGGCAGTTTTCTGTAACTAGTATTGCAAAGCTGAGGGGTTTGTGTTAGTTCGTACCTTCAGTTTAATGAATTATACACAATTAATATTTAGTTTCTAAACAATAGCTAATTTGAGAGAGAGATAAATCTAAGTCCTTTAGATAGTCGTCTGTATATAAAAGAGGACACTGAGGACAAACTGTTCTTATCTTCAAAGGGAGCATACTTGAAATTCTAAAGTGACATTGAGAATCTCCAACCACATTTCAAAATTTTTCTTCAAAAATTCAAGTGGAAGGAAATTTCTTCGACATAGTGCCATTTTTCTCTTCTTTTAAAGAGATGGTCCTTCTTTAGTATTACTTACCAACTCCCTTCCTTATTTCAAAGGAAACCACAGAATGCTAAATTTGGAAGAAATAATTCAGCACACAATTTTGCTGAGAATTTTCCATTTAGGGAAAACAAATATTTTAAAACTATGATGATACTGACGTAGAACTGCTGATCTTCATTCCAGCCAGAAAGTGCATTATTCAAAACCACTTACCTTGAGAAAATTCTTGACTCGCTCAGGATCATAGCAGTTGCTTTCTCTGCAGATTCTTTCTACTTCTTTGATCTGCCCAGTCTTGCAAGCTGCCTGAATATACTTAAAGTGCACATCTGGGTCCTGACTAAAGTTAACAATGGATCCCAGAAAATAAAAGAGACCTTAAAGAGACAAATAATTGAAATTAAGTATAGGTGCACCTTTGAGAATGATAGAACTGAAAAATATTTAAGCAATTAAAAAAATAGTATGTTGATTATACCTCAATTTAAAAATAAATGTTATATTGAATAGCCCCAAATAAAAACTGGTTGCTCAAAAAGCTTAATAAGAATACTAATTAATCCAATAACCAATTCAATAAATGAATATACACTGTAATCTCTACAAAACAGATCATTCAATATTTTCTAGTAGTTGAGAAAGAGGCAACTACTTAATACCAAAGCTAATCATACCATGTTCCATATGAGAAATTTTAAATAAAACCACACCATATTCCATGAAAAATTTTAATGAATTTTAAAAAAAGATTTTATTTAGGGGCACATGGTGGCTCAGTGGTTCAGCATCTGCCTTTGGCTCAGGTTGTGATCCCAGGGTCCTGGGATTAAGTCCCACATCAGGCTCTCCATAGGGAGCTTGCTTTTCCCTCTGCCTGTCTCTGTGTCTCTCATGAATAAATAAAATCTTTAAAAATAAATAAATAAATTTATTTATTTGCTATCTCTTTCAGATAAATAAATAAATCTTATAAGATATGTATCTTATATTTATTTGAAAGAGAGAGGTAGCAAGACAGAGCACAATCGGAGGGAAAGGAGAAACAGGCTTCCCACTATGAGCAGGAAGCCCAACTCAGGGCTTGATCCAGGAGCCTGGGATCATGACCTCTGCCAAAGGTAGATGCTTAAGAGACTGAGCCGCCCAGGTGCTCCCTATATATGAGAAATTTTAAACGAAGTCCTTTATAACAGGTTTTTCCTATATGCAATTAATAGCAAAACTACAAAAGTGGTTTGAAAAGACTAATGCAGTGCTGTCCCACAGAACTTTACAGAACAATAAAAACATGTGCTATATCGGCATGTCCAATATGGTAGCTACTAACAGTACACAGCTATTAAACACCTGAAATGTGGTACTGTGACTGAAGAACTAAAATTTTAATTGTATTCAATTTTAATTACTTTAAATTTATATATCTACACGTGGCTAGAGAACCTGAATGAACAAAATCAATTTAGTGTGTAGTTAATATACAGAAATCGAGAAACTTAAGTAGTAGAAATCTTATTCTTTCTGACTAGACCAAAATGACAAAAAGAAGGGAAAAAAGATAACTAGAAACCAAAGTTTAGCTATTAAACCTAACAGTTACCCAATAGTGATTACGTTAGTATTCAGTATATCAGTGATTCTCACACGGGGTGATTTTCTTCCCAGGAGACAGACATTTGGCAATGTTTGGAGACACTTTTGGTGGTTGCAACTGTTGGAGCTGATGCTACTGGCATCTAAAGAAGCCAGGTAGAAGCCAGGGATGCTGCTAAATATCCTGCATGCACGTGACAACTTGTCCCTAAAACAAATTATCCAGCCCAAATTATCTATAGTGCAAAGGCTGAGAAAACCTAGTGTATAGTGACAAGTCACAAAATGTTCTTGGCTAGAAACATTTATCATTTTAAGAGTCAGAATGGTCTAAGTGTGAAATCTTATTATACCTGATTAGTATTTTCATTTTATGCAATTATGATAAAAGAACCTGACATAAAAGAGCTGACATTTATTAAATAAAACTCAAACTGTCCCATAAAATTAAGCTTGTAGAAAGATAAAATTTCCAACAGTACATGATCATAATAATCTCTCTCTTGGCTCTCTAATTAAAAACAACTCAAACTCTTAATTACCTTCAAAACTCTTGAAAGATTCAAAAAGTTCAATTAGAGATTGAGTTGACAGTTGTTCATGATACTTCGAAGCCACCTGAACACAGATCTGCAGATTCTGACGAATGTTGGCAGACAGCATGGCCCTGAGGCATTCTAGGGAGTCTTCTACTGATAAGGACCCAAAGTAATTCACTAACCACTGGAGGACAAAATAACAGGTAAATAAATACACATGTGAAATAATATTGAACCTTGTTGGAATGAAATTACTATTATTCAGTCCTACATTTTCAGTATACCAATCAATCATATCACCATCTTTTAGGTAAGAAACTAAAAATACCTCAGGGTTAAGAAGATGAGTGTGAACAACCGCACGCTTTATGTCATATAAATCAGTGAAGTGTTCTAATGCACGCTGCAGTAAACCAGCCTTTTCACACAGCTGAGCGATATGAGCCCGGTCATAATGCGTAAACATCTGATTCCCTAGAATAGCATCTGCAACCTAAGAAACCACAAATAGGACAAATTTATCTTATATCCCATTTACATCAATAATTCTATATCCAGATTACATATTAAGATTCAATTGTGAATAAATAAGGAGAGAGTACAAAGGCATCTCAGTAGCTTCCAAGAGCTTAATCTAAGAAGCTGTCAATAACTACTATAACAGTGGAAACATGCCTAAAAAGCAGGAAAATCTTACTTGAGGTGCATGCATAAGGTTCATCTCAAGCAATCGTGTCTGTAAAGGACCTTCAGATGGGCGATTATTCTTTAGGGCATCAAGCAAGAATGCAGTACACTGCTGAATTAGATTGTATTCCATAAAGACATCAACAATCTGGAAAAAAAGCATTTGAAGAAAATTGTTTTAAGATATTTAAAACTTGATTTATGATACTATTGACAATTTGTACCTGAAAGGAAATTAGGTATCTCTTTATATAAAAAATTGCCAGACTGAATCCCAGATTTAAATATCATTTAAAACTTCATAATTTAAGAATAAATTTTTGTCCTCTACAGCTTTTAGTTGTGGTAAAAAAAAAAAAAAAAAAATCAAGATATTATATATAATAGAATACAATCAAAACAATGGCTTTAAAATTTTGATGAACTATTTAAAAGATACAAAATATGAAGGAGTCTGAGTTCCACTCCCAATATCCATCTCTTCCCTAATCCAATGGCAGCAACCATCCTTGTTTTATTATTCCTATATTTTGTTCATTTTTAATACATATATATCTCTAAATAAGAGAGTGTTTTGCATGTTTTAAAACTGTATATATGTGGTACCTTCCTGTTCATTCCTCTGCAACTTGTTTTCTGTTTAATAAGCTACTTGAGGTTTATCTATGCAGACAGACATAGCTCTAACTTCTACAAATTAAAAAATTAACCCATTCTTCTTCAAAGCTGTTTATTATTTATTTCTAAAGATTTTATTTATTTATTCATGAGACAGAGAGAGGCAGAGACACAGAGGGAGAAGCAGGCGCCCTCTGGGGAGCCTGACTCAGGACTCAATCCGAGAACCCTGGGATCATGAACTGAGCCAAAGACAGATGCTCAACCACTGAACCACCACAGTGCCCCTTCTCCAAAGCTGTTTAAATTCAGATCCCCCTCATTCACTTTTTAAATCAACTTCTACAGAAGTTGCCTTTACCTGTGTGATATCAGCAAGAGGTTCTTCATCTTGAACTAACATTTGGGCAAACTGTTGTCCTTGATCTGGACTGATACGCATGACATTTCTCAGCAGAAATATCCAGTCTGGAGTATATCCAACCTACAAATAGACAAAAATTTGTAATGCTGCTGTAAAATTTCATTTTTATATCATTTAAAGGCTTTTTCTACAACAGAATTTTTCTAATATAGAACTACTGGTGCAAGTACAAATTCAGTTTTAACTTAACATGTTTGACTCATAATAGGCAAATAGACACTTTGGTGATAACATATTTGAATGGAGAGCTGTAAGTTTTTATAAATGACTTACTTAGTTCCAATGAATTTCAAAGTTTGTTCTAACAGGTTAAACAGGCCCCTGACATCTTAAATTCTGAGACGGCAAGTAAGAATGTCTCCATTTTTTTTTAAACAGTTTTTTTAAGACAATATCTGTACCCACTGTGGGCTCAAACTCGACCCTGAGATTAAGAGTCTCATATGCCTACCAACTGAGCCAGTCAGGAGCCCCAGAGTATCATTTTTTAATTAGTGTAATTCTATATGTGGAGCTAAAACAGAGTTTTTATACTTTTTCAAGTAATTCAAAATTTAAAGAAATCCACTATTAAAGTCACTGACCATTCCTATAGGCTAATATTTCAATGCTTTCATGAATTTATTTATATTAAGAATCTGTTTCACTGAACTCACTTTTTTAGCATATAAAACAATCTTCTGGACTTGACCTGTTTCTGCAAAACACTGAATGACTTTATTTGGGACATTAGCCCGCAGGTATACACTAAGTGCCAATGTAGGGTCCACAGATTTCACAAGGTCACCCAGTTCTTCAGAACATTCCAGCTGTCCAAAGGAAAAAGAGATTGTTTAGTGATCCATGAGCTATTTTATAAATGAGTCATTGATATTACTTCCACCATACATATTAGCTATTATGACAGGCACTTACTCAATTGTCCCAGAATATATTATAAATATGCAAGCATTGTGGTTAGTAAAGACTCTTGATCTTGTATTCAAAGCACTGTCTCAGTAGAATTCTTCACACATCCTACTTAAGGATAAAAAGCTCACCAAGACTTCATACTTATAGATATAACCAACTACTTTGTTAAGAAAGTAGGTACTTAAAAAGCAGAATCCTGTACTTCTATCTATTATGAATATTCAGATAATCAGATCTGCCTGGTCCCAATTTTTAAAAAAGAATCAAACTTTTAATGTAATGTTATCAAATGAAAATTTAATATTTTAGGAGCCAGATGAGGCTTACCCTAAGGGCCCTTCCTAATATTAAGGCATAATTTGTATGTCTATAGGATCTAAGATCATTATTATTTTGAATTTTGGATCTAAGGTTGCAAAGCAGAACATACTAACTTTATGAGGTCAGAGATAAAAACTTTAGAATTTTTAGGTGGTACACAGATACCCTCTCCTCTGCACTATTTAACCTGAGTTAGCTGCCCAATGAGGAAAACAGTTTCTCTAAGAGTTTTGATTTTCTACTTTTATTGGTTATGTCAAAGGATAGCGTTTATCACCGACAAGTAAAAAAGTTCTACCAGAGTCTATACCTTTTTTTTTTTTAATATTTTATTTATTTATTCATGAGAGACAGAGAGACAGAGAGAGAGAGAGAGAGAGAGAGAGAGAAGCAGAAACACACAGGCAGAGGGAGAAGCAGGCTCCATGCAGGGAACCTGACGTGGGACTCCATCCTGGGACTCCAGGATCAGGCCCTGGACTGAAGGCGGTGCTAAACCGCTGAGCCACCAGGGCAGCCTCAGAGTCTATACCTCTTAACTGAATACACTAATTTAGAGTTGACCAGTGTCCCTTTCACCATAAATAAATCATATGACCATTTACAAGAAAGGTACTGATATCCAAAAAGCTTTCACACAGCTATATGGGTCAACTCAGTTACTTTGGCTGTTCCGATCCTCCCTTAAACATTCAGGACAGACTTCAAATACTCGCTAGTGTGGCTAGCAACTACTCTTCAGCAGACTCCTGTCCACTACTCCAACTCTGAAGCACTATTCTCCAGTATCCTATAAGATTACCAGAAGCTGGTCAAGAAACAAGGACTTAAAAAAAAAAAAAAAAAAAAAAAAAGGAACAAGGGCTTAGAATTAGTAATGTAAAAATATTACCAATATATGCTAAAGCTGAAAGGTGTAATAACATTAAAAGTTATTCACTACTCAGAGTTATTTTGAACAGTACCAACTCACTTGACAGTGACAGAAGATAGGGTAATTCAGCATTATCACTTTGTAGAAAAAGGCTTTCTACGTTGGTATGAAAGGAATAATGCCACCAAGGAATTGTTTAAACTTGCTAGCTGCCTTACAAATAAGCAACATTTTCCATAATGTGCTTTAAGTACTATTGGATGCTCTGTGTAAAAAGAAATCACTGGGCAAACATAAAGCATAAGGAAACTTTACAGTAAAGAAAACTGGTTAAGAACAGATTTTAAGAGTACAATTTAAGTAAATTTCAAGAAATTAGTTAAATATTTTTCCATGTAATGCTAATTAACATTCTGTGAAATCACTTTGGGAATCTCTAACAGTGCTAATTAGGCAATCCTGATGTCTTGTATCTTATCAATGATCCAACATTTTATGTTTCCCTTGCACATCCAAACACATGGGCAGCCCAGGTGGCTCAGCAGTTTAGCACTGCCTTCAGCCCAGGGCCTGATCCCTGGAGACCCAGGATCGAGTCCCATGTCAGCTTCCCTGCATGGAGCCTGCTTCTGCCTCTGCCTCTGTGTGTGTGTGTGTGTCTGCCTCTCATTAATAAATAAATAAAATCTTAAAAAAAAAAAAAAAAAAAAACACAGTTATTAGTAGCAATTACCATTTTCATCATACTTGGTAAGTTCTAAAAGATGTGGTGTTTGTATGGTTGAAGCTACTGTGCATATCAAATGTGGGATGTGAGATACAAAAATATATTCCTATGTAGAAATAAGTATTATAGATGTTAACAAATATGAATATATACTGAAGTAAGCTTCTCATACTAAACTTTTTCTAAAGCAAAAGGATAGCAATTTGCTTCCAGGTTAGTAATTTTAAGCACCAAGCAAAAATCCTGGATTCCACTTAAAAAAACTGAACAAAGATACCCTATCTCAACATGCCATAAAAAATACATTTTAAAGAGGTAGTGAGTTAAATGCATCTCATACAAGGTCTGCCCTTATTCTATTCCTATAAGCAGTAAATAATGGACATTTTGGGGCAGCCTAGATGTTTCTACCTTGCTACCATCGTATTTAAATACAATCAAAGCAAAAGTATGTTAACGTAGTTAATATACCTTATCTTCTTTTAACCATTTCTCCAAAAGCTGTTTCCGCCCTTGCTGAAGTACAGGCCTACATAGTTCCAAGGATTCATATTTGTTTAGCTGACCTTGATCCAAGAGGATTCCAAAGTACTGAAGTAGAGGAGAAGTTTGACCTGGCTGGGCTGGGACACTCTGGAACCGACGGATAGTGTCTGGAGTACGAAGGATTCCCTTTAAGAAAGAGGAATGTTAAAGATTCCTTTCAAAGGTAATCTAACATCACATTAATAACTCCAAGGATCTCTTGGTCAATCTTGAAAGCAGGATTTCTTCTACCAATATAACAAATTTCAAATCTTCACACACTGAATAGCAAAGATTCAGTTAATGTCTGTCACGACTCTGGTTCAAGGTTATGAGAATAATTCAGAATCAGAAATATACCAATCCAATCACAATGCCAATGTTTAAGAGAACAGCATAAGCGTAAAGTAATTATGGCTAACTATTGTTCCAGTTTCACGTTAAGTACAAACTTCATGATACTGATTAGTGTGTAGGGTGTTAATTCAGTCCAACATACTAAGATGATGAGAATACAGTGAAATTTCAGATAAATCTTATCATAAACTAAACAGGATCTATTTACTTTTCAAGTTTAGAAATAAAATCTGTGGCTATCATTGATGAAGGCTAATGGTGTTATAACTGAACATTACATCTATGTAAATTAGTTTGCTAGATCTACATAATCTTCTGACATTGACTTTTAAAAAGCTAAGCAACTCTAGAGGCACTGACAAGTAGCATATACTACTAGAGGAAAGTGCAACCTAAAAAGGGTTAGTTTCTCTATAGAAAGCTGGTTCCACTTCTATTATTATTAGAAATAGAATATATTAACATTAATCCAATCATGGCAACTTCATTTCCGTAACTATTTACCTTTGGTGCATTAGCAGCCACCTTTGCTGCCTCTGAGTAATTCCCCTGGGCAAAAAGAGCATTAAATTTCCGGGCAAAGAGTTCTTCAGCACCAGCTAAGTTGTTACGTACAGCCATTCTCAAAGCCAAATCAGGATTTTGTAGGACATTGGTGATATAAGGAATTATGTTTTCTTCTTCCACACATACTGACAGAACCTGCAATTTAAAGATTAATGAATAGCTGCAATGTATTCATTTGGATATCAGTGATACCAAATCTGTTTAGAGCTGTTTACTACTGAGTCATAAAGGTAATGAAATTACAACAACTGCATTCTTGCTGCCATTAAAAATTTTTTAATTTTTATTTATTTATGATAGTCACAGAGAGAGAGAGAGAGAGAGAGAGAGAGAGGGGCAGAGACACAGGCAGAGGGAGAAGCAGGCTCCATGCACCGGGAACCCGATGTGGGATTCGATCCCGGGTCTACAGGATCGCGCCCTGGGCCAAAGGCAGGCGCCAAACCGCTGCACCACCCAGGGATCCCGCCATTAAAAATTAAAAAAAAAATATTTAGGGGTACCTGGGTAGCTCAGTCAGTTAAGCATCTGACTCTTGATTTCAACTCAGGTCATAATCTCAGGGTCATGGGATCAAGCCCCATATCGGTTCCATGATGAAGTATGGACCCTGCTTGAGAATTTTCTTCCCCTCCTCTGCTCCTGCACACATGCATGTGCACTCTCTCTCAAAAACAAAAAAACAAACCGAACAAAACAAAAACAAAAAGAGGCCAAGAGAAAGACGACTAAGCCATTTGGGGATTCCTAAAATATGGCCATTCTGTGATATAAATAACTCCCTACTTCATACTATCTTCATATTGTCCAAACTAATTGCTTTGCTATCACCCATTCATTCTTAACATGGTTAATATCAAAGATTAAGACTCTCATTTAGTTGAGCTCTGAAAGGCAACTCTCCATATGGTTTATTGATTCTTAGGAGACAATCTGGATAACCTACAGGAATATGAAAAAGCTTTGCAATTTAAATGACATCTAGGGCTCAGCTGTAAGAAGTTTAAGATATATTCCTTTTAATTTAAGTCTAGGAATTTTTTTAAACAAAGATTTTCAGTAATTTTCTTTAATTACATTTATACTGCAAGAGGCCAGGTTATATACTCAAAGAGGGGAGGGATCACTGAATCCTCATGCATCTAATATAATGCAAGGTATGCAGTAGGTGCTTAATAAACATAGCATCAGTAAAAGCATTTCTAACTGCTTCCATTTGGAAGAGAGTTACTCACCCTTAGTGCTCCTAAAAAGTCAGTCATGGAGTGCTGCCTTACTTACTTGTCTAAAACTTAAACTATCACCTGACATGAGAAAGGGAGCCTTCACTTCACTATCTACATATCCATTCCTCTCCCCATCACCAGAGCTGTTATACACCTCAGCTTATAAACTACTCATATTATCCTAATAGCATTTCTTATTCTAAAATTTCTCATATTTCTCAGCCACTATTACATAAGGACAGGGACATATCTTTCCTTAGTTGTATTTATTAGCACCAGACAGTGTTTTGCCTGAAATAAGTGCTTGGTATTGTTAAATAAATGAAAATGGGCAATTTCTGTCCCAGGACTAACAAGAATCAAAATACAACCTGAGAATTCAACAACCAAATAGATACGTAATGGTGTACCCTGTCTGTTCTATTCTTCCTTTTGAGAAAAATGAGGACATTTTAACTTCCAAATGTTCTCACATGTAGGTCAGACCCTTATCCCCAAAGCTTAGGCTATCCTGTATTGCTTCATGTCATTCTACTACAAATTAAGACTTGAAGGAAGGAAGTACTTTCTTTCTTTAAGTCATTTGCATTCCAGACCCTCATTCTTTTTTTTTTTTTTTTTTATTCATGAGAGACAGAGAGAGAGAGAGAGAGGCAGAGACACAGGCAGAGGGAGAAGCAGGCTCCCTGCAGGGAGCCCAACGTGGGACTCCATCCTGGGACTCCAGGATCAGGCCCTGGACTGAAGGCGACGCTAAACCGCTGAGCCACTGGGGCTGCCCCTCAGACCCTCATTCTTAAGGTAGTGCTTAGCACCCAGGAAAAGAAAGATGAACAAATCCAGTTCCAACTACAATGTCTGAAGCTTCTTACTGAATGCTACACACCTTTTCCTTCCCCAAACACCAAATCCACAGTTTCATCTTTATCCTATTTTAGACTGTTCTAACAAATTTCTTGCAACCAGTACTTAGTATGTACAAGAGACAGAGAAGGTTCCCCCCTACCTTCTAACATACTCAGTTCTGCCAAGTTCGGAATTTAATCTAGATATTGACAATAATGTTCTCTTCGTAGCTTTTAAGCTTGAGGAAGACTCATTCCCTCAGGGCATATGTCCAACAAGAATTGGCTTTGATCAGAGACCAGAGGAAATGCCTTGAAGCCTAAGGTCACTATAAACACCCAAACCCCTACTCCAAGCAATTGGAACAGAAAATTTGTTGGGAAGGAGAATAATCAATAAATTTACAGAATCAGTTATGAATAGCCAATATATATGGCGAAATTTTTCCAGATATCTTAAGTATTATTATCTTAAAAACATCAGCACAGCAGCAGAAATAAGGTCTTTGGCTTAATAACTTCATGATTATTAAATTATCACTAACCTAGTTCACCAAAAGGCCAATTCATTCTTGATTTTTCCAAGACAGAGATCCAAACAACTAAATAAATGAAAGCTAATGAATTTTTAGAGTTGTTTTAGTGCCAAGACACTGACTGGTATAGAAATACCTTTAAACAAAGAAAAGCCCCTTTCCTAATGAAGAATAGGAATAGTGTTGGAAGCAGATAAACAAGCAATTTTAATTCACTGTGATAGATGTAAATGAGGAGGGCTACCTAAGTTCTAGGGGCATAAAGCAGAAGCACCTAACCAGGTGTGGAGATAAGATAGGAAATGGATAGGAAAGACTCCCTTTCTCTATAGTATTTGCCTCTTTACATACATAACATTTTCCAAAAATTAGTAGAACAAAAGAGAAAAAACCCTATTTACTTCCTTTGCTTACTATCTAGGAAAAATACTAATTTAAAGTAAAACTAGCAAAAGGCAAAAACAAACAGTAACAGTATTCCTTGAAATTTTAATCATTTTAAGAAAATAGATACCTCCTGATGGGATATTTTTGATTACACTAAAATACTAAGAAAACAGAAAAAGGATCACTTGTGACAATTTCAGAATAGCTAATATTTCCCTATCTAATTGGATAAGCTTTCCAGGTACCCCGGAACACCTACTGTAACATATCACTTTCTAACATTAAATATTTAATAATAATTAACGAATTAGAAAAAGAGATGTAGAAAGAATTCTTTCCCCAGTAGTTGATCATCTGTCTTAGCAATCACAGGAAGAAAAAAACCTGTATTAAACAAAAGTAAAACATCTGTCAAATGTGACCCTTGTTTCTTTGCATGGAGAGTCCTTTCTTTCTTTTTTAAGATTTATTTATTTGAGGTGCAGAGGAACAGACTCTTCAAGCAGAATTCCCACGCAACTCCCCCCTCCCCACCCTGCCCCTGCTGAGTGCAGAGCTCTACTTGTTCCCTGGATCCCCTAACACATGAGATAGACCTGAGCTGAAATCATGATCTAGACGCTTAATGGAATGAGCAACCCAGGCACCCTGAGAGTAGATTCTTTTGACAATGAAGACAGATAAACAAAATCTTAAGTGGCTTTAATGTCAAAAGTTTCTTCTCTGAGACAGAATCAATGAGAGACTCTTAACATATGCTTCTGTATTTTTATGTATATATTATTTCTGACATCCAAATCATTTGCTTTGGGGGAAAAAAAGTAAAGTTAAAAAGTAGTGTTATTTCATTGCTTAATTTGTTTCAAGGTTTCCTTACTTGTCCCTTTCTGTTTACTCCAATTATTCCAGCTGTGGCTTCATGAGGTGCAGTAACAAAGATTGTTTCTCCACTGATTCTGTTCATGTAGATACAGGTACCAGTCTCAAGATCATAGAGGTGGATATAGCCATACTTAGTAATCAAGAATACTACATCATGTTTTTCACTGATCTGTATGAAGAAAATCAACAATTCAGTAAATTATGAATCTATAAAGCTAAAATTTAACCCAATTCCATTTTAGAGAGGATAAATTTTAGAACTTTGACAACAAACTTATATGAAAAGTTAATATATATGGTTTCCTCATTTTTACAGCACATTTACTATTCCAAGCTCTTATAGTAAATAGAGTATGAATAAAATGTATAAATGAGAAAACATAATTTTGAACTTAGGATAACCCAGAGTTTATGTATTACATGAAAATTAAGAATTTTCTTTACAAAGTTTCACTAGTAAACTTTACAATTAAATAAAGGGTATTTTTCTAAGCACTACTAAATTATATTGACTGTAATAATTTTGGGATTAATTTTGTTAAGAGGAGAGATTTTAAAAGTCCATTTGTTTGCTTAAAATACCTGCATTGCAACAGGGAAGTCATTTTGTGCTTCTGGAGGAAAGAAAACATCCACTGCCTTCTTTGGAAAGGGCTGGTTTCCTGTAGGTGGTGTGCCAACTTCAATGATATGTAACTATACAAAAGAAAGTAAACCTGGTACAAATCTGTATCATTTAGCAGTTCATCACAGCAGCTTTATTTGTAGCCTCAGATTGGGAACAACCCAAATGTCCTAAAATAGGTATTAAACTACAGTACAACCATACCATGGAATACTCCCCAGTAATAATAATAATAATAATAATAATAATAATAATAATAATAATAATAATAATAAATTCTCACGGGCATTATGCTAAGTGGAAAAAAAAAAAGCCAATCTCAAAGGGTCACATGCTACGGTGTTCTATGTAGCATTCTTGAAGTGACCATTATACAGATGAAGAATAATTTGGAGTTAGAGATAATCAGGAGTTAGAGATACTGGGGAAGAGCAGGGGCAAGTAGGTATGACTATAAGGAGTAGCAGGGCTAAATCTGTAGTGATGAAATAGTATATATCATGAATCTACTCCTGCAGAATGATATAGAATAATACAAGTGTACCAATGTCAAGTTCCAGTTTTTCTACTGCACTATAGCTATGTAAGATATAACCAAAAACTAGGTAAAGAACACAGGGATTACTCTGTATGGTCTTTGTAGCTGCCTATGAATATGTATTATTTCAAGATAAAAACTTTATTTTTAAATTTTATTTATTTATTCATGAGAGAGAGAGAGGGAGGGAGGGAGAGACGCAGAGACATAGGCAGAGGGAGAAGGCAGGCTCCATGCAGGGAGCCCGACGTGGGACTTGATCCTGGGACTCCAGGATCACGCCCAGGGCTGAAGGCAGCGCTAAACCACTGAGCCACCTGGGTTGCCCTAAAAACTTTAAGAAGTTATTTGCTAGAGGGATCACCCTCATCTACCTTAAATTAAGGGCACATAATGGTAATATATGACCCAGGAAGGTACTTTTCTCATGGCTTTCAATTATAATTTACTTCTTACAAACAGAATTCTAATTTGTTAAATTCTTCTCTGTCTATACTCTAACACAGATATTGAAAGTGTACACCTAAGTTGTCTCTCTAATCACATATATGTCATGGATGAGAACATTCTGGTTTAAAATATCTGATGCTGCACATCAGCCAAGCAAAAGAAACTAAATAGTCTCAATAAGGGAGCATTATGTATTTTAGCTTAGTCATGTCAGGAATGAACTCAAAAAAACAACATGGTTTCCAAGATATGTACTATAAGAAACCTCTGGGTCTCATCCTTAATTAGGATAACTACCCATACTTAAGAATTGTCTTCCTTCAAAAGCCATGACACACTACAGCAGAGAACATAGCTGTCTTCTAAAAGCCATGGCAGATTACAAAAGATATATAGCACAATGTATCAAATAGGCTCAAGAACCTAGAAACAGGTCTTCAGATGCTATAAAAATGATATTAAAAGTTTTTTCTCAGTAAGATTTTTCAAAAGGTATGTCACCTTTAGGATTTAAAAAAAAAAGATTTTATTTATTTATGAGAGACAGAGAGAGCAGAGACAGAAGCAGAGACAGAAGCAGGTTCCCCATGGTGAGCCCAATGTGGGACTCGATCCTGGGACCCCAGGATCACGCCCTGAGCTGAAGGCATATACTCAACCATTGAGTCACCCAGGCGTCCCTCAGCTTTAGGTCTTAAGGATAAGATCTGATTTCTAAAACTTATGTGTCTTTTTGTTAAATTCAGACCAAAATATCAATGTTTTCTCCCATCCAAGTACTAAGCAGGACTGACCCTGCTAAGCTTCCAGGATCAGAGGAAATCAGGCACGTTCAAGGTGGCATGACCGTAGACTAAATACCAATGCTTTCTATCTTTATCATATTGAAAGGTTGAATGGCTCATTCCTCAGTTCAGGGATTCTTATTCTGAAATTTTCGGCAGAATTGTAATTTCTGTGCATATGTTCTCTCTCTGCTAAGAAGCTATAGGTTTCAAGCAATCTCTATCTTATCTCTTTTTTTTCTGAGCTTATTTTTTATAAATCTATATTTAAATCTTTATTTTATATATATTTAGATCTATATTCAGTTAACATATAGTGATTAGTTTCAGAGGTAGAATTCAATGATTCATCCATCAGTCTTAGAACACCCAGTGTTCATTACCTCCCGTGCCCATTTTAACGTCCATCACCCAGTTACCCCAATCCCCCATCCTCCCTAGCAACCTTCAGTTTGAATAAACATATTTTTTAAAAATTTAAATTCAATTAATTAACATTTAATGAATGTATTAATTTCAGAGGTAGAGGCTAGTGATTCATCAGTTTTGTTAATTTTTTTTAACTAGTTATGGAAGACTTCAGAGATTATACTCTGATAGCTACAACAGCAGCTAAACGGAGTTTCCAGGCCAGCAGTACTAACTGGCATCCAGCAATAAAATCATAGTAGCACCTGAATCCTCAGAGTTCTGTGTCAGGTCTTTTGCTAGGAACGTGGCTGCTGCCCATTCTCCTTTATTCCTCTTCATTTTTTATCCAACCTTAGTCTTTAACCTTCCTAGCTAATTATAAACTACCTATTATCTTTTTGCTAAACTTTTTATATTCTAATCAACCAGGCCTTGCATTTTGTAATTATTTTAATTGTAACTATTGTAATTAAGAACCCCAACATATAAGTACTTCAATTTGTCCAGGTGGTTCCAATGTATAGTTAGGGTTGAGAAGCCGACTTAAGACCATATTATTCAAATTGTGGTCCACATCAATCTAGTCACCTGGAGCATTTAAAATATATTATTGGCTCCACTTACTGAGTCAGACTCTCTAGATATAAGGCAAACAAATGTACACTGTAGCAACCCTAATGATTCTCATACACAGTAAAGCTGAAAACCATCAGATTAAGGCCTTTGGTTAAGGCAATCAAAATAAAGTGTTAATCATAAACAGGTGATGTAAAAAAGTTGTTAAAGAACATTATTCATTTTAAACACGTATCATAAGAAAACATTATTTATTTTAGGTACGTAGCACTAGAAGCAAAATTTAAACAAACTAAGTCACCACAAATCTGAATATTAAAAACAAATTAACAATGAAAGGAGAAGACTATTTTGAAATCAGAGGACTAATTAGTAAAGAAACAAAGACAAGTTCTCAGTACATAATAATTTCCAAAGCCAAGACTTACCTTCCCTCCAGCTTGACCCCGTACTGCAAAACAAAATAACGTTGATTCTTCTGCATTTCCTTCCATCTTAAACTGGGCAAAGCTAGCCGCATGTCCTTCAATGGGCTGAGACACTTTCCTATCTACAGAATATAACTGCATAGCTCCCACCACACGATTTTGCTACAAAGGATCAAAGAGAATAAATTTTGGGGACCCAATGAATCAATAACTCCCAGATTCATTAACCAGTAAAATAATTAAAATGCTTCATATCACCTTTGGCAGGATTTAGAATTCTTTGTAAATTTAGTCTCTCAATATAAATTTAATACCTTTTTTTTTTTTAACTTCTTAAAATACTTTATTTATTCATGAGAGACACAGAGAGAGAGAGGCAGAGACATAGGCAGAGGGAGAAGCAGGCTCCCTGCAAGAAACCTGATATGGGACTTTATCCCAGATCCCGAGATCACGCCTGGAGCCGGAGGCAGACGCTCAACCACTGAGCCACTCAGGCATCCCTAGATTTAATACCTCTTAATTTAAAATTTGGCCCCAACATTATCTTATTAAAGCTTAATATGAATATTTAAAGTGTGCCTCAAATACAACCATCTCTTTACACTATCTTGAAAAAAAATCTCACTTGGTAAGAGTACTTTGAGAATGTATGTCAGTATAAAGCCATTAAGCTAACAATCTTTATTTCTTAAAAAAGAAAAACTATAAAAAAACATTACCTGTGCAGATATGCCAGTCAGAAGTAACCACTTCTGCTTTGCATCTGTACGATAGTTGATAATCTGGCACCCTGCGAGGCTAGAATGGCGATCAAACATTTTCACTGGCTGAGATTCTCCTTCCATACTCCAGTGATAAACTGCATTATCCGTAACAAGAGCAACCGTATTCAAAGAGATCCATTTCCAGAAGGTGACATCATCAGTCATGGTATGGGCCTTCATTTTACTTTTCATTTCAATGTTAAATATCTGAAGAGTTTTCCCAGCTAAAAACAAAATTAAGAATTATGAATCATAAAGAAAGCAAAGTTCAGGATAAATTTTTATCTAGCTAGACTATCTCTGTAACAAGATCTGTAACTTCAAAACAAAATGGTTCTATCAGGAGACTAATAACCAACTACAGAAGTCATACTGATAGAGCAGCAACCTTTGAAGAGATAGCTGAGACTAAGCCAAAAATCTATATCTACAGCTGAAGCAAAAACTGTAATACCTCTACTAAAGACATTTTAAATAGTATCATTTCTATAGAATTCTAAATCCCAACTAAAAATGAATCTAAAGACTTAATAGTGATGGAAAACAAGGTTGTAGCCTTCATGCTTATAATTAGAATGTTTACTTTATGCACGAACTAAATTAGTTGTAGGTAATACAGAACAAAACAAATCTGATACAAGCACATGGGGAAACATCTACTTTTTAAAAGGCAGTCATTCCCCATCCACCAAATCTTGTGGAAACTGCCTTTTTGGAGGAGGATCTACTTCAACTCTGCCTTGTATTAAGCACATAAGAGAAGAAATGCATGCTACATTTCACTGGTTTAAGATACAAAGGGAAAGGTAGAGGTGCTGGGGAAAAAAGGAGACAAAGGAGAACAGTTTCAGATGCTGTTAATATACTAGAGATATGAACAAAGTTTGGGCTTCATCCAAATAAGACAGCAAACAGTAAAAGAAGGATGAAATTTGCCTTGAGTGTTAAGAGTTTACCAAGTCAGATGCAAAGGCTTATACTTGTAATTTGAAAATCATCAGTCTGAAAAGTGATTTGGTCTATATTAATAGAGGTCAAAGCCCACAGCTGTCACTAGACTAATACAGATTAGTCCTTCGACACTAAGGAAAACTCTATTCCTGAGCCACAGAGAATCTGGCTCTTGAAAAACAAAACTTATAAAGATAGTGGGCAGGGGTGGGGGGGGGGGGCAGGATGGGACACAAAACAAACAGCTTTGTACCATTACCCTTCTTACCATATGTGTAAAATATTTCTTCCATAAAACAAAGAATGCTATTCCCATCCCACACAATATGTAAACCACAACCAGACTTGAACAATTGTTAGAGTTATAGTCCTGTTTATAAAAAGAAGCAAAGGGTTTACAATTGTCTTCAGAGGGAAGCAGTATTTGGGAATGTCTTAATTTCCTTTGCTGCCTTTCCCAGCCTCTAGTTAATAGGCTTTTATTTATTTTCACACAAAAAGGGTTGGAGTATACGTATGTAGGGTGATTTGGAGAGGAGGGCAAGGGCAGGATGACAGCTTAACTCTAATATAGACATATAGGCATAAATCTAGAATGCTATTATTACAATGCTCTGATAATCTTTTCAATTTATTCTTTTTATATAACAGGACAATAACTGATACAATCTAATTTGAGATAACTCACCATCTGCACACATAAGAAAGCATTAAGAAATGTGATAAGATAACAATAACATTAAAAATAGAAAAGAATTGTGAGAAAATTAAAACGATGGCCTCTTAATAGAGAGGTGTAAGAGCTGCTAAGCAGTTGAATTTAAATTCTTTAAGGAGGCTGAAGGGAGCTAATACTTTCAAGTATAATATATGTATTGTTTAATAGAAGCAAGAAGCTTGCTGCCATAAAACGTGTGGTCCTAGGTGAAAGCTGGACCATCTTTCCTTAAGATGAGATCAACAACTCTATCTTGGATATGTAAAGGTGACACAGTTATTTGAATATGCTTGCCTCCAACCCTGCATTTAATATCCAACCAGTATCACTACTAAACACAAAGTTTAAATCATTTGAAGAAAAAAAATCTGTTTAAAACCCTCAGCGCCTTTGACTACTCATCCACAAATCTATGAAGAAATTACTAGGAATCTGAACTCCTCTTACTACCAAGAAAAGAAACAACAAAGCAAAACATAGACAATTAAATGCCTCTTTTACAGTCAGCCAGCTTATCATTTAGTCTTCTCACAAACTTTTGTTTTAAAGGAGCAATTATATCCTCACTGTATACTTCAAAGGAAAAATATTAAAATAGGCTCCCAGACAGTAGGAGTTTCATTGAACTGCTTAGACTGGTAGGTTATGCATTCCCTACTGTGAGAACCAAAAAGTCAGTCTGAATAAAGTCTAACACCCTTGATTCCAAAGCTTTAATATCCATCCATGTATATACACACTTCTAACAATCAGTGTTAATTTAATACATGTTTTTTACAAGTAGGCTCCACACCCAACAACGTGGGGCTTGAACTCATGACCCTGAAATCAAGAGTCATGCTCTCATGCTCTACTGCCTGAGCCAGCCAAGCACCCAATTCAAGACATTTGTAGAACTTGATAATCTAACAGAAACAC
Source organism: Canis aureus (assembly GCF_053574225.1). Lineage (NCBI taxonomy): Eukaryota > Metazoa > Chordata > Mammalia > Carnivora > Canidae > Canis > Canis aureus. Next base: position 27,008,882 of record NC_135626.1, read on the forward strand.
ACACCTGAAGTATAAAAAAGGAACGGCATAAATGGTTAAGTTTATCTTCATAACAAAATTCTGCAATGTTTCAGTGCTATTAAAGCATTTTATTCCAGAATATGAATACCTAATTTCTTATCTTCTGCATATGGAGTTATATTTCTAGCATGATCTTATTACACTGGAGGTATAAAATTTAAATTCATTCAATCTAAAACTTAAATTTTTTCCAAATAGTCTTTGCTGAGTAGAAAATAAAACATTTCACAGAAACATGCCAAGTCATGAAAGTAGTTAAAATCAAATTTAGTAATAGCTTTAACTTTGCAGACTTAACCAAATTTAATCAATATACTAAGAAAAGTAAATCCTAATCAACTGTATTTGAATAAATTATGCATAGGAAGATAAAAAGAAAGAAACAAATCCCCACAATCTTTTATACCTTTCAATGCAATTACTTTGCTAGCTGGATTCATGATGGCGCTGTCTGCTGAAATTGGTCTTCGAATTGGATTACTTGGGTCATTCATATCAATGATTACCACCTGGGCCTGCTCTCCTACTTTCTCTCTAATGCAGATGAATTTGTCTGACTCCATAGTTAGGGTACTGAAGCCAATGTTTGCTGGGTTTATACCCAGGTTCTGGAGCTGGGGGGAAAAACAAAAACATAATAAATCATGTTACAAAGTGAATCAGAAAGACTTGATATATTCGTGTATTGTCATCATTACAAATCTTCATTTAACCATTAATGCTTTAACGTCAACAGTGCCAACTCCAATACATCCATTCAAATAAGGCACTTGGATAGCCAAATGATGGACTGTTTGTTCTCCTAACAAATATGGCATTCAATTATTTTGTTATAACCTTGTAGTTCTAATTAGAGATGTATAACTCCAGAGTTAAAACTAAGAGATGGAACAAATACATAAAAGAGCAAAGGAAAGTGCTACACCTAAGAGCTAGTCTTTGTGATCAGGGGATTTGAGGTCATCAATGTTTCTTTGTTTAAGATCTGTCTTCCCTTACCCCCTTTAATATTTAGCAGTCACTTGTTCACATGCACTGGACTGTAGGAATCTGAAAATTAAGTTCACCATAAAAAGATATTTAAAATTTCAGAGTTCTTATCTAAAGGAATTCATACTAACAAAAGCAGACAGACAAGTAACAATTAGCAATGCTTTGGGGGAAAAAAAAAAAGCCAAAACAAAGAAATGTAAGAGGGAGCTTGTCAAAAAAAAGGCCCACAGCTAAGGGAATGTGTTCAAGGGAGACAGACAGGAGAATACTCAACAGAAGGAAGAACAAATACTAGGGCCCAGAGATGTGAAAGGGTAGTCTGCTCAGGGAAATGCAAGTACTTCTGTAACACGGGAAGTTACAGACTATGAAAGGCTTGCAGAGTAAAGAATTAAGGTTTTAAAGACAATCAAGGGCCAGAATGATGAGCTAAATGTATCCCATAAGAATCCTGAATGTCTTCAATAAGCAAAAGGAAGCTACTTAAGGGTTTTAACAAGGAAAATAATGGAATCAGATTTGCTTTGTATACTCAGAAGATATTGAAGTGTTTGCTAAAGAAATACAGAGGATCTAAAGATAGTAGATCCTTGAAAACCAGTTAAGTGTGTAAGATCAAAAGGCACTTGCTAAAAGAAGGTCTCTACCAGAGTGGGTCATCAATATTCTGGGTGACTAAATGTAGTGTAACAGCTACTAACAGTCCCACTAAAAAGTTACTTGAAGGTTTTATTAGCCTTGGCCAATATTTTTCTTTTCTCTAATGGATTATAAGTTCACATGGAACAAAACACAAACAAAAATGAAAAAGCACAGGAAAAACACAACAATAAAAAAAAAAAAAGTCTTCCTTCTGCCCAAGTCCCCTAGATATCCAAATTCCTTCCCCAGAAACCACCATTCACTACTCTCTTATGGACTGGCTCTGTAAAGTTCATTGTATTTTATCTAAATTCTTTCTGTCAAATTCTGCTAATAGGACTTAATTATAATCAGGCCAGGATCTGAATAAAATACAACATAAAAAGACTGCACTTTAATTTTCCTCTTATACCTCAATGACTGCAAGCCAACCAGTTATGTGTAGTTACAGTAACTTAGTTACTGAATACCAGGGCAAGGAGTCAAGCAACTGTTTAACTATTAATACAAACATGGTAATAAAATAGATTAGCTTTACAAACTCAAGTATATGCTGCAATGCAAAGCAAGTATACAAGCTGGGATATCATTTATAATAAATTTGGTTACAATAAAACTTTAAAAATTAGGGACCCTGGGTGGCTCAGTGGCTCAGTGGTTTAACGCCGCCTTCAGCCCAGGGCCTGATCCTGAAGACCCAAGATCGAGTCCCATGTCAGGCTCCCTGCCTGAAGCCTGCTTCTCCCTCTGCCTATATCGGTGTCTCTTGTGAATAAATAAATAAGAGTCTCCATTAAAAAAAAAAAAAAATTTAAAAGTTAATTTTCATTTATTCCTATGAACTAATGAAGGAAGATAAACAAAAGAGGACTCCAACTGCATATAAAGGGTCTGTGGGTGGGCTTCTGGGGACCTCAATGAACCAAATTGTCCATCTAGTTTCAGAGGTTTGTTTGTTTATTTATTTATTTTATTTTATTTTTTTTTTAATTTTTATTTATTTATGATAGGCACACAGTGAGAGAGAGAGAGAGGCAGAGACACAGGCAGAGGGAGAAGCAGGCTCCATGCACCGGGAGCCCGACGTGGGATTCGATCCTGGGTCTCCAGGACCGCGCCCTGGGCCAAAGGCAGGCGCCAAACCGCTGCGCCACCCAGGGATCCCTATTTATTTATTTTAAAAGATTTATTTATTTATTTATGAGAGAGAGAGAGAGAGAGAGAGAGGCAGAGACACAGGCAGAGGGAGAAGCAGGCTCCATGCCGAGAGCCCGACGTGGGACTCGATCCCAGGACTCCAGGATCGCGCCCTGGGCCAAAGGCAGGCGCTAAACCGCTGAGCCACCCAGGGATCCCCAGTGTCAGAGGTTTATTATACACATCTATTTTTCTGAGTGGATGATCCTCAAACTTTTGTAAATTTAATCCATAGCTACCTTTCTAATAATTGTGGAGAAAAAATTCCAATGACTCCCTAGAACTCTATGTGTAAAAGCAACACATTATCTTAACTATTCTGTAAAAAAAAAAAAAAAAAAAGAATTCTATGTTTCTAAGTCACTACACCAAACATGCACATAGGACAATTCTGAATTTCAATTCTCACAGCTTAAATTCTACAATGTTGAGAAAGAGTAAAAATTTAATAGTGTTAGTCAAATAGCAACTAACTGAATCCCAAATTATTCCTCAGAGTCAGGTGCAAGACAACTATAAGAAAAGAAAACTATTAGGAAAGATAGTAGATGAAGAAAATAGTAAAGTCCCTTCAAATAAATGCAATCAGAAAAGCATGCTGTCAACAGCACGGACCTTAGGCCTCAGGGCTATTTGCAGAAAAAACAGACTTGGTTACAAATGGATGGGGTTCTTGTGCTCCTTGCAATCTACATAATCATACATTCTTTTCTCATTCTTCATTACACATTCTACCAAGAAAGCTATGCATATATATTTTTTATCTTCTCTACCATGAATGTACTAGTGCTATTCAAAATACTCCATGTGAAATAGACATACGTATTCTATTTACAAAACAAAATTAAACAAGAGGCAAATGTCAAGCTCTCACCAATTCCACATGCTTAAATGTTTTATTTTTTTTTATGCTTAAACATTTAAAAAAGCATACTGAAGTGATGCCCATTTACACTACTATCCAGGAAATTGCTCCTTCCTAAATAAAAAGCCTCTCCCAGTTGTTAGGATAAGTGACAGAACTTTAAGAGACATATTCCTATCAGTTAACAGAAAGTTACATTTGATGACTTCAAGTAAGGTCAAGTGAGATTTTTTTCCTTACTAGTGATACTTTTCAGTGAAAGTGCTCAGAACACTCACCAATTCTTCCCATATTTTCCTATAACATATTTAAAAGTGAAACATCCCAAAACAAAGTAACAGGACAAGACACCATCATTAATAGCAATTTGGCTTAGGTACATCCTTAATAAAATAGATCATCATATAAAAGGGTTATACTAGGGAACTATGTCTACTAATATCTGTACAGATAAAAAAAATTTTAATGCAACAATGTCTTTAAAAAGGTTTTATTTTCAAACAGCACAAACTACCCATAAAAAATTCTTAGTTATTTGTAAACGTGTGATGGTATATGAGCTACCAACCAAAGAAGCTGTGCAAAACCCATTAATAAATTCAGAGGATATATGAGTCTTCAAACTTGCAGCTATTTTCAGAGAATACACAATAATATTCAAATTCTGGCTACATTTTTTATAGTTTCATTTGGCAAAATATTGCTACTACTGAAGCTGGGGATATTGTTTTGCTATATACTTGGAAATTTCTAGTAAAATTTTTTTTAACTTCAAAAATCTTCTAACTTTTGATTAAAAATTCAAAAGAATATGGAATCAATAAACGTAGGTCCAAGAAAAGGGGTTATGTATTTTTTTGAATTGTTATTACATGTATGGCAAAGTACTCAAACAGTACAAAAGGTATACTATGAAAAGTCACCCACCTATGTTTCCAGTAATACTTTTCTCCCCAGCAATTAGAGATACTTTTCCATTTTAGGGACAGCCTATGTATATGAAAGTATAGATTTGCATCCTCCCAAAAAAAAAAAAAAACCCACTAATGGTATATACACGAAGCCATATGAATTATCAACTGCTCCCTTTTGAGAAAAAGAAAAAAAAAAAAACTCGAATGTTGCAATTATTTTGATTTCCATACTACATTTTGGGTCCTGGTCCTTAAATGGTACTACTATAGGACTTGACATTTAAGCCCAGTTTAATTTCCAAAAAGCTTAATAAATTTACTGTTAATCAGCTAGCCCAAAACTCTGGGGAGTCCTGGAGTTACAGGTTAGAAATAATAAAAAATGGGTGCCTGGGTGGTTCAGTTGGTTAAAAGTCTGCCTCTGGCTTGGGTCATGATATTGGGGTCCTGGAATTGAGCCCTGCATCAGGCTCCCTGCTCCACTTCTCCCTCTGCCTCTGCCCCTACTCATGCTTTCTCTACTCGTGCTTTCTCTCTCTAATAAGTAAAATCTTTAAAAAAAAAAAAAAAAAGTGTTTCTTTTTCCTTTTCCTCTCCTCCACATCCCAATTTCAAGTAACATGCCTGGGGGAGGGATCCCTGGGTGGCTCAGCGGTTTAGCGGCGCCTTAGCGCCGCCTTCGGCCGAGGGTGTGATCCTGGAGTCCCGGGAATGAGTACCACATCAGGCTTTCTGCATGGAGCCTGCTTCTCTCCCTGCCTATGTCTCTGCCTCTCTCTCTCTCTCTCTCTCTCATATATAAATAAAATCTTAAAAAAAAAAAAAAAAAAACATGCCGGGGGGGAAAAAAACCACTACATTCTCAGTTTTTGTAGTGTGACGCGGTATTTCAGATTCTGCATCATCTAGAGAACACAGGTTGTTCATTCAAGTAGACAATTACTATAAAAATATATAACTTTGATTATGAAGTACAAGTGCTATCCAAATTTAGTTGGTTCTGTGGATTCTTCATAAGAAAAATATGTCTGGGTTTAGCCCCAGTTTTGCCACATAAATGATCTGGGGAAATCAGTTATCTGTTTCCTCTTCTGAAACATCTGAAATGTCAGGATCTACCCCAGAATTGTGAGGGTTTAATGTAAAGCACTTAGAACAATTTCTGACACGTAGTAAAGGCTTGACAGATGCTATTGGAACACACAACACATTAGTATATAAGGCCAGTTCAAAATTAGCTTTTTTTTGTATTTGCATTTTACTATCTGTTTAATTCAGCTGTCTGGGTTGTTCGCAACCCTGGGCGTGAATATCTTTTGACTGCTGATAACAGAGTAATGGTCTCTGGCTGCTTAACTTACTCAGACACTGAAATGTCTTAAAAAAAAAAAAAAAAGGAAATTATACTTAAAATCTTTCAATTCTGTTCTTTAATTTGACTGACTAAAGTTAGATAGACCAGAATCTTCAAAACCACATAACATTTTCATACTAAGTAACCCTATTTTAATTCTTTTCTTTAGGTGCACCATGAACATTGCTAAGGCTTTCAAACAAACTTGGCAAATATTCCTCTAACACCTGTGCTGAGAGAGCAAGCTGGGAAACCTAATGCAAACAGATGGCATAAGGTCAGTATCATCAAAAAATTCTCTTTGCCCTAAAGAGCTCAAGACTAAAAAAAAAAAAGACGGTAAAATATAAAGCAAGCATAGAATTTCTTTCAACATACAGAAAAGTTTAAGGTACACACCTATACTATACCTTTCCAAAACCAGAGGTTCCCAGTCAGCACATACCTACATAATTCCAGGTCAACTTATCCAAGCCTCTTCCATCTTTGCTCTTCAATATGCCTAACTAATATTACAGAGGTGAGAATCATCTTATATAGAGTGATAGCATTTCCTTTTGCTATATGTATACAGTCAATTACTTTTCAGGACAATTACAGATTAAAAGAGGTTTTTAAAATCAGGAGTTCACACTAATATAAATAAAAATTTAAGTAACAAAAAATGAAAAGCTGTTCCTTAAAGAAAGCAAACTTTAAAATGGTGAAAGACCAATGGAATTTTTAAAAAGTCACTCTTTTGCAAGTATTACAATAATTGATTCAGGAAAGATTCATCAACCTGTACTAAAATTAACAGATGAAATTTCCTCCCTTTGGTAACTGTAGTGTGGTTATTACATATGTGGTCACATACATATTTACATAGTCTCACACTATTTCCCAAGATACTTCTTACTACAAAAGGGAAGAGAGGGGCACCTGGGTGGCTCAGTTGGATAAGCATCGGACTCTGGCTTAGGTCATGATCTCAGAGTCCTGGGATCAAGTCTCAAGCCCCCCAAATGACCTGCATTTTTCAAACATATCTGAGTCTTAAAATATAGAGTTATAGCTTTAAAAAAAAAAACCTTGGAGACAGAACAACACAACAACTCTTGTTCCTGGACTTTTGATATAAAAGATGTTACTGAAACAACTGATGAAATGTAAATAAGGCCTGAGATTAGATAACAAGATTCTATCAGCCAGTTTCTTCCCTTTTAACTGTAGTGGCTTATGTAAGACCATTTTATTATTCTCAATAAATATACCCCACAGTATACTTGTGATAAAGAGGTATTATGTCTGCAAATTACCTTCAAACAGTTCAGTACAAAATGTATGTATGGAGACAAAGAGGATAAATCTAGTAAAAAAAAAAAAAAAAAAAGTGACGAACTGCTGAATCTTGGTTAAGAATGTATATGGGAGGGATGCTTGGGTTGCTCAGTGGTTGAGTGTTTGCCTTTGGCTCAGGGCATGATCCCAGAGTCCCTGGATCAAGTCTAGCATCGGGCTCCCTGCATGGAAACCTGCTTTTCCTCCCCCTGTCTACGTCTCTGCCCCGCCTCCCACCCCACCCCCCGTCTCTCTCATAAATAAATAAAATCTTAAAAGAATAAAAAAAAAAATGTATATGGGAAGGGTGCCTGGGTGGCTCAGGCCATCATCCAGGTTCCCAGGTCCCAGGACTGAGCCCCATATCATGCTCCCTGCAAGAAGCCTGCTTCTCCCTCTGCCTGTGTGTGTCTCTGCTTCTCTCTCTGTGCCTCTCACGAATAAAAAAATTAAGAAAAAAAATTATTAAGGAAAAAAAAAAGAATGTATATGGGAATTCTTTAACTTTTCTGTAAATTTGAAACTCTGTAAAAAGAAAAATGTTTAAAAGAAACTTAAGAGACATAACTGAAAGCAACATGTAGATCTTGCCTGAATATGGATTTAAACAAACCAAATAATATTTGGGGACAATCAGAAATTTGAATATGGACTATTTTTTAAGATATTAAAGGATTATTAAGTATTAGGCAGCTATAATTTCATAATTATAAGAAGTATTTCTTTATTTTCTAAAGATGCATGCTGGAGCATTTTATTTAGAAATGAAATGGCATGACAGCTTGAATTTCTTTAAAATGTTTAAAACAAAAGCAAATATTGCAAAAAATAAAAAATCTAAGTGACTGGGATATAGCTCTCCCCAGTCTTATAGGAAAGCTTGCAAATTTATTTTTTAAAGTTTTTAAAAAGGGATTATATTCTCTTATAAGGTTAGAGAAATTGAAAATTAAATTGTATAAAAGCCAGTCCTTTTTTTTTTTTAAGATTTTATTTATTTATTCATGAGAGACAGAGAGAGTGAGAGGCAGAGACACAGGCAGAGAGAGGAGCAGGCTCCATGCAGGGAGCCCGATGTGGGACTCGATCCCAGGACTCCAGGATCATGCCCTGAGCCAAAGACCACCCAGGCATCCCAAAAATTAAATTATAAGGAATAGATTTTTATTAGGCAATTTACCTATGGGGCAGGAAGGAACAATACAACTTTCAAAAGGTAAAGATGATAATCAAACCAAAGAGTGATGTAATTCAAGTGTAAGAGTTATGCTGTTCTGTAAAGGCGTTGTACACCAGATGTCTGTCCAATCAGAACTAAGAGGTTTGCTGCACTTATACTGTCCAAGATAGTAGCCACTGTTCATATGCAGCTATTCAATTTTATTTTTTTTAAGATTATTTATTTATTTATTTATTTATTTATTTATTTATTTATTTATTTATTTATTCATGAGAGAGGCAGAGACATAGGCAGAGGGAGAAGCAGGCCCCATGCAGGGAGCCCAACATGGGACTCGATCCTGGGACCCCAGGATCACGCCCTGGGCTGAAGGTGGTGCTAAACCACTGCGCCACCCAAGCTGCTCAGCTATTCAATTTTAACTAAATAAAATTTAATATCCAGTTCGTCAGTCACACTAGTTACATTTCAAGTACTCAACAGTCACATGTGACTACTGTATTAGAAAGCACAAAATATATATTTCCATCACCACAGTCTAAGGAAGAGCACGGTTTTCAGACGTTTTCTTGGAAGTCTAATAAGGAGAAAATGAAAACTTACTTAACATTAAACTCCAGCAAAATATGAAAGACAGTTGGTAATGTTACACAAGAATTTCAAACAAAATGGGAGAAGCAGGGAAAAGTAAAATTTTCAAGTTTCAGAGTCCAGATAGCTATAGGAGGCTTGGAGAAAAAATCTGCAAAGTTCAATACTAGCAGAAGTCAGAACCCAAGAAAAACTCCTCAATCTGGGTGCCTCTTTCCCCTAACGAAATCACTAAGCTTGGGCCGCCTGGGTGGCTCAGTGGTTTGGCGCCTGCCTTCAGCCCAGGGCGTGATCCTGGAGACCCGGGATCGAGTCCCGTGTTGGGCTCCCTGCATGGAGCCTGCTTCTCTCTCTCTGCCTCTCTCTCATTAATAAAAAATAAATATCTTTAAAAAAAGAAATCACTAAGCTTTCAAATAGCAAAGGCCCAACATTATAAAAGACTAAGAATGCGCAGATATAATAAGATGCACTTTCTTCAGAGAACACGAAAAAAGAGAAGTCATCTCTATGCTTGGTAAACTACCACTGTGTCAATTTCTCAATATGATAAAGCTTTTGGAGAAAGAGTACACATCTCTATGATGAAACCCTAATTTAAAAAACCTAAGTGTGGGGGATCCCTGGGTGGCGCAGCGGTTTGGCTCCTGCCTTTGGCCCAGGGCACGATCCTGGAGACCCGGGATCGAGTCCCACCGTCGGGCTCCCGGTGCGTGGAGCCTGCTTCTCCCTCTGTGTCTCTGCCTCTCTCTCTCTCTCTCTCATCATTAAAAAAAAAAAAGAAAGAAAGAAAGAAAGAAAAAAAAAAACCCTAAGTGTGAAAGAGATCATACTGAAAAATCAAAGAAATATGGAAAAAAACAATTTCAAAAATACTAGATTAAGAAATCTAAGTTAAAGACTCATCAGTTTTTAACACTTTAAAAGCTTGGTTTTGAAACTAGACTTGATTTGATTGTATGTGTGGTAAATAGAAAAGAGAAAGTGTCCATGCTTGCTCAAGGGTGAGCACAGCATGCCTAGGTGCTACATGAAAGGTTAAAGCGAGTTAGCACGTAAGCACTCTGTGTTTTATGAATTTCTGTCATTTTATAGTTATCTACCTCAGGGACCCTGACACCATGACATTGTCAAACCTAGGGTGTGCCAATTTGTTCAAAACACATGGTACTAAAGACAGCTTACGAAAACCTCCATATAACAAGGAATTAGGAACTCAGCAATGGTGAGTCAGCATCTTACGAGAATATATTAGTGATCAACCTAGAAAATTTTTGTTTTGTTTTTTTCCTAGAAAATATTGTTAAAGGGACCAGATGGACTATGGATATATGTAACCCAATAGTATACATTTATTAAAAAGGGCAGTACAACAAAGTAAAACCATGCTACTTTTCAAGCCCAATTCTTGGACTGAAAAGGAGACTGTTAGCACAATCTCCATTCTCAGCAATAAATCACAACTGTGTGTGCCTACAAACATTATACAATTAAAGAAATATTAGTCTTGCTTTAAGCCTACTAATTTCAAGAAGCAGTTGTTACATTTGATCAAATAGGAACATTCACTGCAAACAGCCTTCTTTATAAGCATGCTCAGGGAGACAGACAGCTTCCTAATGAATGAGTAGTAAACTCAGAACAGAAACTCATTTATCAGCTGAAAATCAAAATACCTTAAAACTTGTGTTTATGACAGCATTACTAAGAACTTATGTTTCACAATTAGTGCTTGGCTTTACACTTTCCAGATCCTTCCTCCTTTCATCTGAATAGTTAGAATGTAAAGGAAGTATATATGAGCTACTACGTTTCAGATGAGACTATTTTGTAAGTGCTCTATGTATACAGTCCTATTTCAGATACCTTTTCTGTAGTTGAATCTGGTATCTTGATAAAGACTTAGCTCTGTAGTGGTAACGCCTATTAAGAAGTAAACAATTTGAGAGAGACCTGCTGATATTTGGGCATCACTTGATGCAGTTATTTTGAAGTTAAGTGCCTAAAGATTTGGTTAACTTCCTATCCCAAGTATTTCACTCAGCATAATTTCCTTTTAAAGTCCCTAAACATTCTCAGCCTTTATTAATATCAATCACAGTGACAAAAAATGCTGATAGTAGCCACTTCATGGAGCCCTTGAAATTAGCCATGAAACCAGCAGAATGTCACATAAAAGCTGCAGTTGCTGTCTTCTACAGGAAATGAAGAAAAATGCTGAGAATGCAGGATTCCTTTAGTTCTTCCATCAACAGGATACTGGCCATTGTTTTGTGTGCTCCACACATTTCAAGCAAGTAAAAATGCCTTTAACTCTTGCTGACCCTTTGGTTTCTACTCCATCTTAGCCTTTGAGGAAATCACTGTCTCTTAAGAACTGGACCCTGGTCACTTGCTCCAAAATTAAGTACTACATTCAAGAAGGACTGTAAGACTATTAGCTTTGAGAAATTATCAGGAAACTCAAAGAGAATTTTTCCTACTTATAGTCAATTACCGACTGGAAAATTAAAAAACTTCAAATTTGACTCATTATTAAAAAACAATCCAATAATTACATGGAATATCACACATCAATTTTGATCAAGCTGCAAGGGAATATAGGGAAATTTTTATGCCCTATATGTTGCAGACTCTCCAAGGTTCCACCCTTTTCTGCATGCCATTCAGCTGTACAAAACAAGAATGCCACCAAAGCCATCACTGATGATAGGTGTGTATGGGGCAGGTATGGGGTTGGTAGGTCATAGTACGTCCAAACGTTCTTTTCAAAGAACTAGAAATGAGGCTACTATGAGGGTTCAAGATTATAATAAATACCTAGTGCTGACTTAACATTAAACTTCAAAAGAAAAAAAAAAAAAAACTTCAAAAGATGATTAGAATGTCCCTAGGCAGACACCAAAGGCTTGGTTTCCTGGTATAGATAACTACAACATCTGGTCAGTTTCCTTACTATTAAAACTGTAAAGGTTCCAAGGAAACTTCATTCTATGACCTAACTTCCCAAAATTATTTTTAAGTGGGAGCCCAGTGATTCCGGTCAACTCCGTTACTGCTGCACATATTCATGTCTTTTTCTACCCTATACCAATAGACCTGCTAGGAAATTAGACATTATACAATTATTGCTCATTTTTCTAGTTGGAGCAATCATTTAAAGCATGATCAGCATGTAGGTGATATAAGTTACAAGACTGAAACCATTTTTTTTTTTTTTTACATTTGAGTCACTGAAATATTTTGTGAACCTAAATGCCAAAAATTCCAAGTTCAACAGTGAATAACACTCATCAAGAAGAGTTATAAGTGGGGCACCTGGGTAGCTCAGTAGTTGAGCATCTGGCTCTGGCTCAGGTCATGTGATTCCAGTGTCCTGGGATCAAGTCCCATATCAGGCTCCCTGTAGGCAGCCTGCTTCTCCATCTGCCTGTTTCTCTGCCTCTCTGTTGTCTCTCATGAATAAATAAATAAATAAAATCTTTGGGGAAAAAAAAGTTACAATCTTTTTTAATATCATTTAACATTAACAAATTCAGGGAGTCTGAAACATTAAAATGACTAAATGACCAGGATTTATTTTCTGATACCCATTGAGTATCTATTATGTGGCAATTTAACATCAATATTTTATAACCTACTATTGAAGTATAAATTTTGTGTGAAATCGTCTTTCTTTACCTTTGTATTAAGTTACAAATTTCTCATTACTACTAAGATAACAACCTATAGGGAAAATAACAGATTTTAGGTTCAGAGGGTTTTGAGTGTACAATTTGTAGCTCATATCTTCTAAAAAGTGGAAAAAACTTTCCATCCCCAAACCCTATAAATACCGCTTCACTGTCTGACATTCAGAATTAAAACTTAAGACTACCTTTTAGCTTTTTGGTCAGGGAAACGGTAAGCTTTTGATGCTTGCAGATTTTTTTTTTTTAATTGAGTTCATGGGACTAAAACTTCCCCAGGCCTGTCTCAAACCTTGAACTCTTTAAATCCTGTTGCTCAAACAAGGGATAGTGGAAAGGGAGGTGGGCAGGGGGTTGGGGTGACTGGGTGATGGGCACTGAGGGGGATGAGCACTGGGTTATATGCTATATGTTGGCAAATTGAACTCCAATAATTAATTAATTGATTAATTTAAAAATCCTGTTTCTTACTTTGTATCTGTTAAATTTTCTTCCACTATCTGAAAAAGCTTTCATTCCAATTATTTTGGCTTCTATAGTTCTTATATTTGTAACTTAGTCTGTCACAACTCCTGTTTTAATTGTGATTTCTAAATTCAGAATTTTCAAAAAATTCAAGTTAATCTTCCACCTTGCTGATTTCCACAGGGCAATTCTGTTCCTGTATCCAGGATCAACTGTTTCTGTATATATTTTATTACTGCAGGCTTTTAGCTCCATAGGCCTTTCTATTCATATTATATTATATCAAGTTTTTAAATATGCCACAGATGATGCCAACAATTTTCTGAAGTTTTCTTCTAGCTACAGTAGAAAAAAAACTTATTTCCTTAGATCTCTTCCTTGTTCTATAGTATTTTTCCAATAATCACATAAACAATTAATAAGCAGCTACTGTAGGCCAGACACTACACTAATATACAGAATTCTACAGTAAAAGCACTATGGCCTTCTCTACTGATTGCATAAGCTGCACACAATAATTATAAGGGTGCCTTGAGGTTACAAGGATGCATGCTTGGCCCAGATGTATGCAGGGGTATACACAATGTCTAAGAAATGGAAATACAATCTGAAGCAGGACATACAATTTAAGGGAAGACAGAGTTACAAACCTGGGAGAGAACAGACAGAACTAAGAATATCATATGTGCCCAAATAGGGTATTCATTTTGGCAAGTAAACGATTCCCTGGATACTCAAAAAAGCTTTTGACCAATATTAGAATGTGGAAAAACCGGAATTCTCATATACATTGCTGGGGAGGATGTAAAATGATGCAGCTACTATGAAAAACAGTGGGACAATCCCTCAAAAATTTAACACACAGTTCTAAACCATACAACCTGGCAATTCCACTCCTAGGTATATATCCAGAAGAACTTGAAAACAGGTATTCAAACAAAAACTTTAATGTTCATAGCAGCACCATTCATTTGTAATAGCCAACAAGTGGAAAGAATCCAAATGTCCATCAACTAAGGAAAGGACAAATAAAATGTAGTGTATCTATTCAATGGAGCATTATTGAGCCATTAGGGAATGAAGTACGGATACGTACTGCAACACGGATGAACCTCAAACATTATGCTTAGTAAAAGACAAAAAAGGTCACATATTTTAAGATTTTATTGAAGGGTAAATCCATAAAGACGTTAAGTGTGTTAGTGGTTGCAGGACATGGGAGTGGGGGTGGCAATGAGATATAGCTTAATGAATTTGGGGTTTCCTCTTGGGGCAATGAAAATATTTTGGAACTAGATACAGATAATGGTTGCAAAACACTGTGAATGTACTGAATACCATTAAATTGTTCACTTTAAAATGGTTACTTTTAAGTTATATGAACTTCATCTCAATTTTAAAAGAACTTTGGTCCTGTTAATATAGGGATTAGATATGCTTAACACATAGCTCATGTAGTCATTTGACTCAGTTTACAAATATATTTAAAATTATAAAATAATTTACAGGGGCACCTAGCAGGCTCAGTCAGTAAGAGTACATGACTCTTAATTTCAGGGTTGTGAGTTCAAGCCCCACTTTGGGAATATAGCATACTTAAAAATAAATAAAATTATAATTTACTTGAAAATGTTTTTCTACTCTTTACATTTCAGAAACCACTTTAACTCTTCATATGCACTTTTTTACATCAGTGTTTTCATTAACACTGGAAAGTCATCTCCATTCCACTGAAGTGCTTTATAAAAAAATCTATTATGGAACAATCATGGAAATATTAGAATATGTCTAAAATTTCCATTTGCATATTAAAAGAGCTGGTTTTTTTTTTTCACTTGTTCTTAGATTATGTCCCCAGAAATATATCCCTGATGGATTGGGTCTTGGGATTTTTTTTTAAGATTTTACTTATTTGACAGAGAGAGAGAGAGAGGGAGAGGGAGAGAGAGTGCAAGAGAGCAAGCGCACAAGCAAGGGGAGTGGCAGAGGAAGAGGGAGAAACAGGCTCCCCACCAAGGAGTAAGCTTGATGTGGGGCTCAATCCCAGGACTGTGGGATCATGACGTGAGTTGAAGGCAGATGTTTAATCAACTGAGCCACCAAGATGCCTCTTGAGGGATGTTTAAAATGTTTCTTTGCTACATCCAGCAGTTGTAGTTGTGAGGCCAGAAAACATATTAGATGTTACATTTACCTCTTATCAATCCAGATAATTTCAAGCCTAAGATAGCTTTCAATGAACAGTATCGTAGTATTCAAAACAGAAGTAACTGTGAGAGGACTCAATAAAAGTGGAGATTTGGGCAGCCTGGGTGGCTCAGCAGTTTAGCGCCGCCTTCAGCCCAGGGCCTGATCCTGGAGACCCGGAATCGAGTCCCACATCGGGCTCCCTGCATGGAGCTTGCTTCTCCCTCTGCCTGTGTCTCTGCCTCTCTCTCTCTCTCTGTGTCTCTCATGAATAAAAAAAAAAAAAAAAAAAAAAAGTGAAACATGTTAAATTGAGATGAGGGTCCTGGAGAAAAATAAAGCAAAGGAAATAGGGAAAGCATGGAGAAGTTACATTAAAAAAAAAAAAAAAAAAGTGGAGACTTAGTAAGGCTTTTAATATAAGGAAACGGGATGCCTGGGTGGCTCAGCGGTTGAGCATCTGCCTTTGGCTCAGGGCCTGATCCCGGATCCTGGGATGGAGTCCTACATCAGGCTCCCTGTGAGGAGCCTGTTTCTCCTTCTGCCTAGGTCTCTGCCTCTCTGTGTCTCTCATGAATAAATAAATAAAATCTTTAAAAAATAATAATAATAATATAAGGAAACTCTTGGGACACCTCAGTGGCTCAGTTGGTTAAGCATCTGACTTCAGCTCAGGTCAGGATCTCAGAGTCCTGGGGTGGAGTCCTGAGTCAGGCTCCCTGCTCAGCAGGGAGTCTGCTTGTCCCTCTCCCTCTGCCCTTCCCCTGCTCATTCTCTAACAAATAAAATCTTAAAAAAAAAAAAAAAAAAAAAACGAGGGATCCCTGGGTGGCGCAGCGGTTTAGCGCCTGCCTTTGATCCTGGAGACCAGGGATCGAATCCCACATCGGGCTCCCGGTGCATGGAGCCTGCTTCTCCCTCTGCCTCTGCCCCCCTCTCTCTCTCTCTGTGTGTGTGACTATCATAAATTAAAAAAAAAAAAAAAAAAGGAGAAACACATTTTAAAGAATATATATATTATATATATGTAATATATATATATATATTATATATATGGAAACTCTTTCTTGAAGAATGTTTTCTGGTAAAAAAAGAAAACTACCTTAGATCTGCACAGTTCAAAGGGGAGGAATATATAGTATTGCAGAATGGGGAAAGACATGAATTTTTTAAGCCATGCTCTCCCTACAGGTTTTTTCCCCTCTAACTATTCATCCTCAAATAAGAAGTGATCCAAAGTCAGCTGTTTGCCAAACCGAACATACACAGATAGTCTCTGGCTTCACTGTGTCCACAATGGTGGTTTTTAAGTCCTCTTTCTCAGCTAGTCAGAAACAGATGAAAGCAACTCTCAACCCAAATCCCATTTTCCCATTCTACTCTGATTCTCAGTCAAATGGATTCTGCTCTAGAGCCTCCACAAATAATAAACCCTTGCCAACACCCTATTTTCTCCTCCAGGATTCATTTCAGCCTCTGTCCTCTAAAACTTTAAAATAAGTTTGTTTTGTTAAAACAAACAAAATTACCTATATAGATATAGATCAAGGTCATCAGAAACTGCAATCTCTAGGAACCCTAGCATGTATCACTAATTAGGGTTCTTCCCTTTCCTACTCAAGAAATGGACTGCATGAAGAAAATGAAAGAATAACTAAGTTTTTGGCTTCAAAAACCACATAGTTGGTATTTTCCTTTAGCTTGGCATGTATGTTCCACTTTACTAGATAAAGGGAGACTCCTCTCTAGCATAGGGCAAAAAACTAACATTTGAGTGTCTATATAAGCCAAGTCTTACTACATAAACACAAAAAACACACCACAGTCTAACTTCTCAATGGCCAAAAAGTATTATTTTTTTCTTTTTTTTTTTTTAAATCTTTTTTTTTTTAATTTTTATTTATTTATGATAGTCACAGAGAGAGAAAGAGAGAGAGGCAGAGACATAGGCAGAGGGAGAAGCAGGCTCCATGCACCGGAAGCCCGATGTGGGATTCGATCCCGGGTCTCCAGGATCGCGCCCTGGGCCAAAGGCAGGCGCCAAACCACTGCGCCACCCAGGGATCCCCAAGTATTATTTTTTTTCAAAAAGTATTATTTTAACTTAATAAATGAGGAAGTTGAAAAAGAATAAAAAGAGCTTAAATAGCTGAGACATTTTCTACAATAGCACACAGCTAAAATTTCTTAATGTGGCAAAAATGGTTTCAATGTACTCAATCCCTGTTCTTTCAGAAATAAGCTTTAAAATCAGCTTTACTTCAGAACATTTAAAAAAGTCCCTATTTACCCAATGATTCAGAACAGGAAGTACTAATATTACTGGGTAGTTCTACCTCCAAAGCACAACCCTACAAGTTTGTAACCATTTTTCCCTCTATGGTTATGCTATTCACACTAAGCAAACATGTTCAACTTCCACTTTCTACCCTGCCCCCAACTCCAGCACCATGTTTTCCTATTCAAGTTTTGTATCAGTATAAATACAAAATCGTGAATAATAAAGTAGAAGTTTCCTGTTTTCTGAAGTGGCTTCAGACTGGAACACATTCACTTTTTTCATTAAGATAAACGCCATAGACACATTTGAGAATTTCAGCTTTATGAGAGGAATAAAGATAATCTCGTTACAAGTTAACCTGATCCCAATCATTCTGCACAATTTTCTAGTAGGAACTTGAATAAAGAAAACATCATCAGGGATCCCTGGGTGGCGCAGCGGTTTAGTGCCTGCCTTTGGCCCAGGGTGCGATCCTGGAGACCCAGGATCGGAGTCCCACGTCCGGCTCCCGGTGCATGGAGCCTGCTTCTCCCTCTGCCTGTGTCTCTGCCTCTCTGCCTCTCTCTCTCTCTCTCTCTCTCTCTCTGTGTGTGACTATCATAAATAAATAAAAATTAAAAAAAAAAAAAAAAAAGAAAAAAAAAAAAAACATCATCAGGGCAGCCCCGGTGGCTTAGCGGTTTAGCGCCGCCTTCAGTCCAGTCCAGTCCAAGTCCTGGAAACCCAGGATCGAGTCCCACGTCAGGCTTCCTGCATGGAGCCTATTTGTCCCTCTGCCTCTCTCTCTCTCTGTCTCTCGTGAATAAATAAATAAACCTTAAAAAAAAAAAAAAAGAAAAAAGAAATCATCTAACCATTTAAAGCACAGAAAATCAAATGTTGGTTAAGTGGCCCCTACTCTTCTGTTAATATAAAAACTGCTGACCAGGACGCCTGGGTGGCTCAGGGGTTGAGGGCCTGCTTTTGGTCCAGGGCGTGATCCTGGAGACCCGGGATCAAGTCCCACTTCAGGCTCCTTGCATGGAGCCTGCTTCTCCCTCTGCCTGTCTCTCTACCTCTCACTTTCTGTGTCTCTCATGAATAAATAAATATTTTAAAAAACCCTACTGACCTAAAAACAAATCACTGGTAAAATGTGTACATCAAAGAACACCACAGCACAGATGCAAACAAATTGTACTATATTTTGCAGTTCAAATTATACAATCATTCACCAAATGAGGCAATGTGCCACAATGCAAAAAGACCAAGTAATAAAGCCTGACCACCCACTCACCAACTATGTAACTCTACAACTTAACTGCTATGAACTTCAGTTTCCTCATGTGCAAAATAAGGCTAACCCTACCTACCTGATGGGATTTTCTTGCTAATTATGAGATCATAAACATAAAATATTTACCTGCCTTCTTGACACACAGTAGGTATTCAAATATCTATAGTGGTCAATTAATTTTGATATTATGGATGTCAGGACAATTAAGATTTGATAAATAGTTATTCCCTTTAAGTTAGGACAAAATAAATTATGTCTCTCATAACACAAAAAAAAGGAGACATAAAATCCAAAACTGACAGATGGATTATGTATAATGTATTCAGATCCAAGCATCCTGCCATCCCTTCAGGTTAAGGGCATTAGCCACAGGCATTTGGCCAAGAAAGGGGGAAAAACATCAAGAGCCATAAACTTTGCTATGACTTACAAGCTGACTTTGTAAAGTAGCTTTAGCATGGTATATATGTAAATAAGTTTAGAAAAATAACCTCATTCTAATATAAAAGATTGAAATATCGGGATCCCTGGGTGGCGCAGTGGTTTAGCGCCTGCCTTTGGCCCAGGGCGCGATCCTGGAGACCCGGGATCGAATCCCACGTCGGGCTCCCGGTGCACGGAGCCTGCTTCTCCCTCTGCCTGTGTCTCTGCCTCTCTCTCTGTGTGACTATCATAAATTAAAAAAAAAAAAAAAAAATTTGAAATATCAGTTATGAACTCATTTCCCATCTAAATGAGAACATTCACTTTAACACTATCATCTTTTTAAAAAAAAAAAAGATTTTATTTATTTGAGAGAGAGAACAGAGGGAGAGTCGAGGTAAAAGCAGATTCCTGGCTGAGCATAGTCTCCAATGCAGGGCTTGAACCCAGAACCCCAGGATCATGACCAGAGCAAAAGACAGCTGCTTAACCAACTGAGACACCCAGGTGCCCCTAACACTACCATCTTATAGAAGAACATATATAACACTAGCATGGGTTTGACTGGCATTCCAGGTGGGTATTTTATCAAATATGATTAGGTTTAACAAATGTATCTGACCAAGGAACACTAATTAAAAATGTACCAATGGCAGACAGCAAGTGCTCATGGGCCGTAAAAAAAAAAAAAAAAAGTGATTTAAAGATTTCTTTCTTTTGCGCACAGTTTCAAAGCGGGATCGATTTTGTATCATATGAATATTTGTATTAAGTCCTGCACAGCATCTAACATTGAATAACATCCATGGTTGCAACCATGTGTTGACAGCCTTTGCCAACTCATCAATGTAAGCTATAGTCGGTATTGTTCACGACTCTATCCCTAGTCTAACACAGTTGCTGGTAAGTACTCAAATCTTAGGTACCAAATATTTATAAATCATAAATATCTAGGTCTGCAAAAAAAATACTGTGTCACTTGTTGTGAAATACAGGAATAAAATACACTAGACAAAAACTATATAGCTAACAATGTTCCTAAAGTGCTACACCAAATACTTCCACATAAATGATTTCAGGCCTTTATGGTAACTTTTTGAGGCAGTAGGCCTATTTTACTGGAAAAAGAAGAGGTTAGTCTTAACCTTGTGTTCTTCTATAGTGGAGTCACATTTAACAAGCCACATGTGATACTGAGCACCTGAAATGTGGTTACTGTGACAGATTTTAAAATTAAAATAATTAAAACAAAATGGTAACTGATAATTGATTCAATTATGGAAAACTTAAGTATGTTTGGAATAACCTAGATATGCAAATCTGCTATTTCAACTGCAAATATTATGAAAGCTAAACACAGATCAAATATTTCTAATGAAAATAGGGGCTGAATTAAGATGTGGTCTAAGTGTAAAATACACACCAGATTTTGAAAAATCAGTATCCTCAAAAAGGAAGGTAAAATATCTCATTTGAAAATGTTGGGCAGCCCAGGTGGCTCAGCGGTTTAGCGCTGCCTTCAGCCCAGGGCATGATCCTGGAGACCCGGGATCGAGTCTCACATCAGGCACCCTGCATGGAGCCTGCTCCTCCCTCTGCCTATGTCTCTGCCCGCCCCCGCCCCCCCGCCCCCTCCTCCCCCCCCCAGGTGTGTGTGTGTGTGTCTCTCTCTCTCATGAATAAATAAAATCTTACAAAAAAAAAAAAAAAAGAAAGAAAAGAAAATGTTATACTCCTTACACACTGAAATGACAACATTCTGGGTCAAATTATAACACTCTCAGAGCAAAGTTCAACAGAAAAAAGTAGAGTAGGATATTGTATAACTTCTCTCACAGCCATTCTATTTTCATGAAATATTTTGTATCTGAAGACCCAGGATCAAATTCTATTCTGACAGTATTCCCTTGGGCAGAATTTCACTCTCTTTATTTAATAAGGATGTCTGGAGGGATTAAGTGAAGACCTGAAAACACCAAACCACAGTCATAGGGAAAAACAGGCTCTCACGAGAAGTCTGCCGTTCTCTCCATTCATTAATCATTGTTCATCACTACCACATCCCAAAAGAGACAGTATTCAACCAACACTTTTTTTCCAACTACTACTCTCAAATAATGTTTTAATTGTAGTTAATAAAATGTAAATGTGGATAATCAGATAAATCTTCACTCTTACAAAGCCCATCAGTTTGGCCTGTAATTGTGCTGTCCAATGTCATAGACAAGAGCCTCATGTGGCCACTTACATTTAAATTAATTAAAAAGAAATAAAGTAAAACCTTAGCTCCTCAGTCAGCAAGCCACATTTCACTATCCCTATGTACCTAGTATAAATATTCATCATGAAAGAATGTTGTTTTTTTTAAGGGAGGGAGGGACAGAAGGAGAGGGAGAGACAGAATCTTAAGCAGGCTCCATGCCTCGTGTGGAGCCCAAAGTAGGGCTCCATCTCATAACCCTGAGATCATGACCTGAGCCAAAATCAAGAGTCTGCTGCTTAACCAGCTAAGCCACTCAGGCACCCTGGAAGAAAGTTCTATTGGACAGTAATACTCCAAAGGAAAAACCACATCAGTGACAGGAAAAATATATTGTTAAATATAATTCAAATATCATAGGTTATGGTTTCTAAAATCATGTATTACACTAAAATGAAAATGATCGTGATTCTATAAACACACGCACACAGTTCCATGTCTTAAATTATTTCCTAAATAGAGTGAAAGTATATTCACTAGAATTAGCCACACCCCTTTAAGCTAAGTAAACTGACCATTAGGAAAATTCTGAAAAACGTGATGTATCTTAAGATTGGGGGTCATTCCCAGGTTAGTCTGTAGCAGAATTCCAGGCAGTATGCCTCTCCAAGCAGTACAGTTAAGCATATAGCATATCACAGTGATACTGAGCACTGTTTTCAAATCAAAACAACCATAGTAAGAACCCCTACCATACAATTCACAACACATTCCATGCTGGCATTTATGGATCAAAGGGAAAAGAAAAAAGTAGGGAGATTTTTTTATTGCAGAACCTAAGAACCTGGGAATACAGCAGAATGTGCAAATGGCATAAAGAAACTTAATGTGCCAAGAAGTGAGAACTCCAAGCAACATTTTATGTGTAGTCTAGGATTTTTTTTTTAGAATCTGCAACTCTAGCAATGTCTTGCTCAAATAGGCACTCATCTGTTGACTATCAGCCTATCCTAAAAAACAAAAAACAAAAAACCCAAAAAGCAAAATACTTCATAACTTTAAATATTAACATTCATTTGATTATTTCCAAGCCTTGCTGACAGATACTTCAGTCGGCCAGAGTAGTTAAAAACAAATTTACCGTTCACCTTTAGAAACTTTCACAAAAGCTAATTCTACACTCAAGTTCCTCAATTCTTGTTCCCAATTTTTATTCTAAGTGTTTCGGAAGTTTTCTGCTATTTGAACTGGCAGGACTCAGAAAAAAAAAAAAAACCCTGAGATATCAATTAAAATCATCTTTATTAATTTTGTAAGGGATAAAAATGAGAAGTTAGGAGATATTCTGGAAGAGGTTACTGATTGGGGCTCTGAGCAATGAATCATCATCTGGAGTAGCAAGCTTAACTTTGGGCATGACGTATTACTACAAAAAATGGCTGAATTTTTCAAATACATTTGCAAAGCTGCTTTATACTCAAATCTTCAAATTATTTCAGAAGAAAATGGTCTCACTTGAGTATGTGCAGAAACTCAGAAATCACACCCATATTAAATCTGTCTTCAATTAGTGACAAGGCTGGATTCCAATCTTTGGGATTATTTAACAATTGTCTCCTCTTTAATAAAAATGAAAAGCTACTGCCCAAACCACCACTAGTCAAGAAAGAAGGTTTACTAATGGGATATACCTCTGCCTTGTAAACACAACTGTACCTGCCATTTATAATTTGTAAACATTCTGTCTGCAGAAAGATATTTCAGAAACACTCTAATGTGAGGATGAGCCTGTTTTCACCTCACACCCAAAAATATCTTTCTAGCCTTCTACGTTCATTTACACCCCACTTTAACAGAAATAACCACAGCAATTAAAACCTGAATTGAGCAAAAACAGTAACTTCTGTGTCCACTCCCTCATTTAACATTTTTAAACCTTTTTTAAGTGCTCCATTACTTCAGACGAGTTATCTGAAAACTACAGATGACTGAAGTGCTTTACTTATTTTTTAGATTCCTTACATTTTAAGACTTAAAGGTAAAAAATTTTCTTGCTCATGCAAGCCAAGAGAATACCTGTAAAGAAATGAGGTTGTTACCATAGTCTGAATATTCATATTCAACCTTTTTATTAACAAGAATCCTTTATGTGTATCACCTGGAGAAAGTAAATAGTCTTCAATGATAAGGTGTCCAATAGGTCACTAATGTTAATATTATGTCAAATCGTTGCATCTTTCATCATTATGAATTTAGGCCTTCAGAAGACTGAGCTGAGGCTGGCCTCTTTAAGGGAATATTTGGGAAGAAAGCAAATTAATATGAATAAATTACTGCAGCCAAAGTAAAACCAGGATTGGTGAACTAAGAAAAAATCAGAAGCTCACAGAGGCTTAATTCAGTCAAGCCCTCCAATGATCATCTGCTTCGGCCCGCTGCAGGCACACTGCCAGATAAGACAGTATGTTGCCTACAGGAAAATGCACCATGGGAAAGAACTCTAGAACCTACTAAAAGGAAGCCAATTACAGACCAAATAACTTTGCATGTCTCAGAGCAGGTGTGCTCTATCTCCAGGGCTCGGTTCAATTCCATGCAATCCTGAGGGAGGTACTTACACCAAGCCCACAACTATCTAGTACACTCCAGCAGACCCCGAGATAACCTCTTGATAACTCTTTCCTACCTCCTAAAACGAAAGAGGGAATAAAAGCCACACCATCCCTAGAGAAATAAGGGGAAAAAAAAAAAAAAAAAGAATACCCCTAGGGACCTTGACCCCACGCACTCTGAGATTGACACCGCCCTGAGAAATAAGTTCCCCCATTCTATCCTCCTTCTGTTCCTTCAGTGACCTTCTGTTCCTACTGCCTCGGGGAAGGCAAGAGGCTAGTCGCCGCCGTACCCACAGCCCCCAGGGGAAGGTGCCTTTCCCAGTAGAGAGCCGCAGAGGGAGGAAGAAAAAAGGTTGCTCCTCCCCAGCCCACCCGCCCCACAACTGTTGGGTGCAGATACGAAGGGGAAAGGGTAAGAGAAGAGCAATGGTAGGTGACAGCTCTGCACTGGCCTAGGAGGATGAAAATCCTTGCTCTGGAGGACATGCGGAAGAATTGCCCCCGCCCGCCCAATCTACACAAATGAATGAACTGAATAAAACGGCGAAAGGGGAGGGAGTTAGAATGCGCAGTTCTTATCACCCAGGAAGTGAAAAGAGGCCCTCGAACCCAGGCCTGGCCTCGCTGCCCTTTGCACCCCGACTCTCGTCCTTTCTATCCAAGCCCCACGTCGTTAACCCTTAAGCTTTCCAAGATAGCGCCCCCGTCCTCCACCTACCCCAAGCACCAATACCCACACCCCTCCCATCCTGCTCTTTCTACTTGGGCCCAAACTCCGGCTCCTTCCTTCCTATCACCCTCTCCACAGCCCTCACTGGCCCGGGCCCGGCCGCACCTGGAGATGCTCCTGAAAACGAATTGGCAGAATCTGGGCCATGGCGCTGTCGGGGTGTATGGTCTCCTCCTGTCACTGGGGCTGCGGGGCAGTGGCTGCCCGGGCTCTCCAAGGGAGAGGAGGAGAAGGGGGAGGGGGGAGGCTGGGCTCAGCAGGATACTCTCCGGGGACGCAGGAAACTGGCAGGCAGACGAAAGAGCTCGGGTCGGGGGCGGAGGCTCCAGGGTCCGGGAGAGCCGCAATGGCGGAACCGGGCGCAGCGCAGACTCCGGAAACGGCTGAGCCTTGCGGAGGGATCCCGACGACAGAACTCCGCCCAAGTCACCTCACCCCCTCCGTCTTATGTACCCCTCCACGGAGTGCCGCGGTGCAGTGGGGCGCAGGAATTCGGGGCGCAGTGCGCCGAGAACCTCGCTTGCTGCTGCGCTACGAGGGTAAATTAGAGGACTCAAAGGGACTACTTTTTTGGACTCATCACTTTCCCCAGCCTCCTGCTTTTCCTCCCCCCGCTTTTTTTTTTTTTTTTTTTTTTTTGCATTTTGCCACATCATGCGACTAGCAGTGAGCGACGTCATTTCCGTGGGCGCTTCGGTCCCACCCACGCACTTCCGCGTGCACGTGATGCTGGTCGGGAAGGGTCGGCTGACTGCTGCCAGAATACAGAGCGAGTTCGGGGGAGAGGCAGTCTCTCGGGAATGGCTGTGGCTGTTGGGCCGCGTCGGGGCATAGCGGTGCTATTCCCATACCCTGTGGGCCCTGCCTATTTAAGCGGAGCCCCTCACGAAGAGGACATGGCTTGGGCAGGTGGGCCCAGCCGCCCGCCCTCTCCGTGACTCAGGGAAACGGCCTCCTAGCAGAGCGCTTTCCTGGCAGCCGGCTGCAGCATTCCTCCCCCGCCTGCTTTCGTACCGTGGGTGGTTTCTTACGTCTCAGGGTGGAGGAATGAGATGGGGTTGGAGATCTCCCCTGCCCTTATGCACACCCTTCTGACGCTTAGAGAAGCTGACGGTGGGATTCTAACTAGAACCAGCAGTCTCTTTGTATGTTACCTAAATAATTGGCTCAAAGGACAGTGAAGGCCGTTTATGAGGTGTCTCGGCTGGCTTGGCGATAGCTTTCTTATTTCTGCGGACATTTTGGCCGACATGTATGTGATACGGGTCTAGGTTTATAGAGACCTTGAGTACCTCGTAAATACTACAGAATGGGGCCAAAATTGTGGCAGGCAAAATTTTTCAGCGACAGCAAATAAGGAGTCAGAGATTTCGATAATGAGTTTAAGGGGGTGGTTTGAAACCTCTGAGGTTCTTCTAAGGTGTGGCTAAAAACATTTTTGGAAAACGGGGTTAACTATTAGCGGTGTATTTCAGTGGGACCACTTTAACATTGCCAGTTAATTAGCAGTATTTGGGAAAGTAAGTACTTCAAAGCTGGAGAATCTTGTCTTCCAACAGCATTAAGATAACTACAATATTCATTATCAATTAATAACCTTTCCAGTGCTTTATTTCTAAGGTGTAAGCTGTAGTATTTCATTATTAACACAAATGCAATAAAGAATACAAGAATTTAGTTCTGCGCCTTTCATCTTTATAACAGATGTTATTTTTCCAGAAAGATCTTGAGGAAAAACAAGTACACTGTAATCCTTTTTATTTATTTATTTTTTTTCACTGTAATCCTTTTTAGTGCCCTTTTCAATTAAACATAAAACCCTATTAGGTGTAAAATAATTTTGTGTGTTAAGCAATTTTGCTTAGAGAGGTTTGCTTAATCATTTAAATTGCTTTTAATGTTTTTCCCAAAATATATCACACGAATTGAGAAGAATGTTTGGCAGGTAAGAGAGGAGACAGAAGACTGTTCTGCAAAGAGTAAGAGTATTTATGCTAGGCAAAATTGCGTTTTGTTTTATTAGGCCAAATGCTTCAAGATGTTCTGTATTCTGCGACATTTGAAATAACCTTTCTAATTTCAGTTTAATAGCTGCTTTCAATCCTTTTTGGAATTAGAAAAATTCTAAGTTAAAAATCTAAAGGTGTTATTGTTTTACTACAGTAAAAGTAGTAGCTTAATCAGGTTACATATCTAATCTCAAAATCTGGGATACAAGAGCTGTATCTTGAATGGATCACCAAAATTTTCTTTAATTTGTTAATAATTGTCGTGCATTTTCATAGAGACCTGTAATTTTAAGTACATTTAGAATTCCCAAAGCAATTGATTTTAGCTTGGATCTTTGAATGTGTGGACTGGACTATCTAACCGAAAGTGCACTGAGGTTCTGTTAATGACTGCTGTGTCATCACACATAGAAATATAATAAATGCATTGTTTTCAGAAGTCATTTAGACAGAAGAAAAATAGATTACAATTTACCAGTTCATTTTTAACACTGTATCCTTCAAATCAATAAATCCAAAATTTTTCAAGAGGAAAAATGATCCAGAGGATAAACATTAAAACCCAAACCTGTGCATTCTAAAGATCAATAATTTGGGCTGAGGTAATAAAGAGAGCTTTTCATGGCAGTAAGCTGTTCCTGCTAATGGTATCAAGACAGGAAAGGTTTTCCTTGGTTGAGAAGTCCTGAAGGCTGAGTCACTGTTCCCATTTACCTGAGCAATAACCAAATGGCTTTGTTTTCAGGTGCTATCTTAAGTTAGAGAAGATAAACTTGTAAATCAGATAACAAAAATGCTGGGTTGGGGGGGGGGCGTTTTCCTAACTATGACAAAGTCTTTTAATGTATCTTCTTCTTTTTTTTTTTTAAAGATTTTATTTGACAGTGAGGGAACATAAGCAGGGGGAGCAACAGAGGGAAAGGAAGAAGCAGGCTTCCTGCTCAGACGGGAGGCCTGTGTGGGGCTCCATCCCTGGACCTTGGGATCATGACCTGAGCTGAAGGCAGATGCTTAACCAACTGAGCTACACAGGCACCCCTATATCTACTGCTATTAATGTAGTATCATCCCAGCTATTAGTTTCAGAAAATGTTTTACTAAGTAGCCATATTAATACAAATAAATGGTCAAATTCTTCCGATTTTAAGCTATTTTAATCAGAATATTCAATAGTAGTTCCTCACTCTGAGTCACAGCAAGTACCATTAGCAAAAACTGCATTGCTCATATGCTATTTTGAGGAGTGTCAGTTTCTCAAAACCTGTACAAGAAACTGTTATTCTATCCCTAATTTTATATTTAATGCCAGGAAATACCATGTATATACAATGTAAAATATAATATTATGATGTTTTATATAAAAAAAATTATATATAAAACAACCAGTGAGAATGACACCTCAGAACATTCATTGGATTCCTTGATAGTTGTTTAAGCAGCCCCCAAATTAAGGCCCCTGCCTTTTAACTTGACCTTTTAAAAACAGCATGAGCCACCAAGTAAAGGTATTTCTCAAACATCATGAGATTAATTTTATTTTTTATTTTTTAAAATATTTTACTTATTTATTCATGAGAGACACACAGAGAGGGAGAGGCAGAGACACAGGCAGAGGGTGAAGCAGTCTCCATGCAGGGAGCCCGACTTGGGACTCGATCCTGGGTCTCCAGGATCACACCCTGGGCTGAAGGCGGCGCTAAACCACTGAGCCACCTGGGCTGCCCGAGATTAATTTTAAAGCAGAACTTCAAGCCTAACCCACTGTACCAATGATTTAAAATTCAGATTTTAATGAACCAAGAGGGATATACTTTAGCATTTATCCAATAAGTGGTTTTGCCACTTAAACAGCAGCTTTGAAACATCTCAGCCCCCAAAGGCCACTGATATGAATCCCACAGGATTATGTAAAAAGCAGCATATCAAATACACTGACTCAGGTTATCAACCTATAGTGCCCGCTTTATTTTGGCCCTGGACAAGAAACTGATTAGGTCAAAGGTCACTTGAAAAGAAACATTTACAAAGCCATAACAATTTTTCATGGCCTTTTTAGTGTGAGATGGACCTAAATTTATACTCAGTATCATTCACTACTCAGGCTTATTCTAAATCTAATTTATGTAGACAAGTTTTATAATGTATCATGGATGGCAAATAAGATCTATAATGAATCTTTATTCTGTGTCAGGATTGAGCATGTTCCAAGTGAATACCCCAGACTAGCCCTGTGGGATTACAATCTGGAATTCAGTCATATAGGCCCCTCCCATGTTGTCTAAAGGTTAAATCAGATTCCAGCAAAAGAATGAAGTTGGCTCATAACATTACCTTAAGTCATCTCAGAAAAGTTGGTTCAAATACAGAACATTGTGGACAGAAAAACCAGAAGAGTTACAACCCTGCTGATCAATAGGGAGTCAGGTGTCATGTCACAATATCCCTTTCATATCCAAAAATTAAAGTCACAACAAGCTTGAGAAGACCTATACAATCAAGGAATGATGAGGATCAGGGTGTTGGAATGATTTTTATGAACTACTTTTTCCTTCCTTTCTAAATACGCAGAACTGTCTCTATTCATTTCCTAGGGTTATTACTGTCTCCAAAGAAAAGCATGACCCATCTCTTAGCAATCTTAAAGTTTTGTCACACTCCAGATAGTTCTACTAATAGCAATGCACGTATGCAGCACGTATAGCGTAAACTCTCAGAACAGAATGGTTAAAAACCAAAATCTGGTAGACAAGGTTTTGATTAACTCAATAATAAAATTTCAAAAAAAATAATAAAATTTCAAGGAAGTATAATCTAATTTATTTGATCAACAAATGCCTTTCAGTATATACAATGAAAAATTAAATAATGTTAAAATCTTTTGATTAAGCAATATTTATTTATTTATTTATTTATTTATTTATTTATTAAAAGATTTTATTTATTCATGAGAGCCACAGACAGAGGGAGAAGCAGGTTCCATGCAGGGAGCCCAACGTGGGACTCGATCCCAGGACCCCAGGATCATGCCCTGGGCTGAAGGCAGTGCTAAACCACTGAGCCACCCAGGCGTCCCAACAATTTTTTATATGAGGAAAGCAATTCTGAATTTTAAAGTCCTCAGGTTCATCACTGTGAGTTTTTATAAGTATTCCTACATATGTAGCCTGATCTGAGTATGTGCCAAATTTAGGATACACTACGAATTACTTTTTAAAAAATGACTTACCTTAATATGACATGACTGATAAAAGTGGATTATATAAAATGAACAAAAACCTGGTTATTTCCTTTTCCTGGTTGCTTTTTATTCCAAGTAACTGTGAGTTTAATGTTGTACAGTGTACAACTACAGAACTACTCATTCCGTAACATTCCAGTAAAGAAAAATATATAGCACTCATACAAGCCTACCTCATTTATTGATTTCAGTTTCTTTTTCTTGGGCACCTGGGTGGCTCAGTCAGTTAAGCTTCTGCCTTTGGCTCAGGTTATGATCCTGAGTCCTGGGATAGAGTCCCACATCAGGCTCCCCGCTCAGCTGGGGGGCTGATTCTCCCTGTTTCTTTGCCCTCCCCCTGCTTGTGCCCTCTTAATCTCTAATAAATAAATACAATCTTTAAAATCTTTTCCTTTTTGGAGCCAGCTCTGTTAGCACCAAGAGGCATGAAATGCCTCTTGAAGGTAAAAATAAAAAACTTGATAAAGACAGCCCTTTACCTTCTATTTTGAGGCTATCTAACTAAGCCATCAAATCAGATGTAGAGATGAGATTATACTCATTTCTCAAGAAGGCTTAAAAATTCATTTCTTGAAAGGTAATTAAATGGAATAGCAGAATGGCACACAATGTCAATCTCTAAGTACTATATGCTATAAAAGGATAACCCAAGTCCAAACTCACTTTCAGGGCAGCCCGGGTAGCTCAGTGGTTTAGCACCGCCTTCAGCCCAGGGTGTGATCGTGGAGATCCGGGATGGGGATCGAGTCCCATATCGGGCTCCCTGCAGGGAGCCTGCTTCTCCCTCTGCCTGTGTCTCTGCCTCTCTCTCTCTATGCCTCTCACGAATAAATAAAATCTTTAAAAAAAAACCCTCATTTTCAAATTTTTTTGTCTACAAGGGGCTCCCTGCAGGGAGCCTGCTTCTTCCTCTGCCTGTGTCTCTGTCTCTCTTGGTGTCTCTCATAAATAAATAAAAATCTTTAAAAAAATAAAAAGTTGAATGTTTTACTGACTGAGCCAGCCAGGCACCCCAGCTATTATGCATTTTCTTTTTTTTTTTTTTTTAATTTTTTATTTATTTATGATAGTCACAGAGAGAGAGAGGGGGGCGCAGAGACACAGGCAGAGGGAGAAGCAGGCTCCATGCACCGGGAGCCCGACGTGGGATTCGATCCTGGGTCTCCAGGATCGCGCCCTGGGCCAAAGGCAGGCGCCAAACCGCTGCGCCACCCAGGGATCCCTATTATGCATTTTCAAAGAAAAGAATCACATTACTTGTCCAGATAAAATCTACATGTTTCTTAACCTAATATTACTTGGTTCTCAGCTAATCTATAGGAAATGAGATAGATTAATCCAAAATACAGCATAACACCCAGTTTGGTGCCTTTTGTATATGACAGATATTTATAAATGATTGTTGTGCTAGTTCCTGGTATGACTAGTGACAACATAAGTTGGCCCTGAGCCTTGAATTAAATAGCTGGTATAGTCAATAAATGTTATAATAGCTTAAGAAGTAGGATAAATAGATTATAAGCTGAGTTAGGCAGAGTAGGACTTGGACTAGAATAAGAAAGGAGATGGAGCTTGTGTGATTGGGAGAGGAATCAGAGCTATACTATGGAAAGATTATTAGTGTCATCTTGGGGGGCTTTTTTGAAGTATTTTTCAGTTTCCAGTAAGTTGAGCTAACACTAAGTAGGTCAAATGAATAATTTGCCACTCATTCTCAGATGCAGGACTCAATCCCCAGACCCCAGGATCACAACCTGAGCCAAAGGCAGATGCTCAACCACTGAGCTACCCAGGCACCCAAGCATGCAATTCTCGATCTCAAGGTTGAGTTCAAGCCTCACATTCGGTGTGGAAAAAAAGCGGGGAGGGCTCAGTCAGTTAAACATCCAACTCTTGGATTCAGAGCTCAGGTGGTGATTTCAAGGGTCATGAGATCAAGCCCTGCATTGGGCTCCTCACTCAGTGGGGAGTCTGCTTGAAGATTCTCTCCCTCTGCCCCTCTCCCCACTCACTCTCTCTAAAATAAATAAATCTTTTAAAAAAGAGTTGAAAATGGATGCTCGAATGGCTCAGTGGTTGAGCATCTGCCTTCGGCTCAGGGTGTGATCCCGGAGTCCCAGGATTGAGTCCCACATCGGGCTCCCTGCATGGAGTCTGCTTCTCCCTCTGCCTGTTTCTGCCTCTCTCTCTGTGTCTTTCATGAATAAATTTTTAAAATCTTAAAAAAAAAAGTTGAAAATATTTAATAGTTTCCCAAGAGAATTTTGTATTATTAATATTTTCGGGTTACAGTTACAGCTAACAAGTAAAAAGAGTACTCTGAAAATTCTGGGGAGAATAAAGATAATTTAAATTTATTGATACCTAACATTATGCTCAATCCTATCAACTCTGCTATAAGAAAAATAAAAGCCAGAAAGATCTCAGATACTTTATGAAATTAAGATCTTTTCTTACAAATGAAGTAATCTGAATTAGAATGGCTATGTGAAAAGTAGCTTTCCTGGATTAAAGTGCAAGTACTTAAAAAAGTAAAATCAAAAAATATTTCCTGATATGAACATTATATGAAATTTAAATTTCATTGTCCATAAATAAGGTTTTTATTGGAACACAGCTATACCCACTTGTTTATGTATTGTCTGTGGCTGCTTTTATACTACAACAGCAGAGTAGTTCCCCCCCCCCTTTTTTTTAGCAGAGTAGTTTCCAAAGAGACTGTATGTCCTGAAAGCCTAAAATATTTATTATCTGGCCTTATCAAATTCAAATCAATTATTTCTTGTTTGAACATAAGGGAAAAGTTATTTCAGTTTGAACATAAAGGAAAAGAGCTGAATATCTAAATTAACATAATAACTAGGCACCTTTTTTGTCTATAACTAGAAGAATATATAGATTTTAAAGATTTGACACAGGAAGAAGAAAGCACAAGCAGGGACAGCTGCAGGCAGAGGGAAAGGGAGAAGCAGGCTCCCCACTGAGCAGGAAGCCTGATGCAGGGCTCAATCCCAGAATCCTGAGATTATGACCTAAGCCAAAGGCAAACACTTAACCAACTGAGCCACCCAGGTACCCTAGAAGAATATTTTTGAGGTACTTTACTACACTGCTGTTGGGAATGGAAACTGGTTCACCTGTTCTGCAAAGCCCTTTAAGAGTAGGCATCAAGAGTCTCAAAAATCACTTTCACTGTGTAAAGAATTTGACCATAAGAACATATCACAATTATTTAACAATTTCCCTATTGATACATATATGGTTTTCGACTTTTTTGCTATTAGAAACAATGTAATACATATATTTTAATGAATGATGTATTTGACATTTTTATGTATTTAACATTAATCATCAACTGATGCTAAGTCTACATGAGTCAAATTTCATGAGGAACAGAGTATTTTATATAATCCCAAGGAGTTCCTAGGATATAGATCTAAAGTTGGGTTGCTGGGTCATTGGTTATGCACATCTTCAGCTTTACTAGATATTGCCAAAATGTTCCCTAAAATAAAAGCATCTTATTCTATGCCAACACTTTTCAGGCATATTGATTTTTGCCAATCTGATGAAAACGAATGGCATCTCACTGTTTTCAACTGATTTCCCTAATTACTAGTATCTTGTTTTACCATTCATGTTTCCTCTTTTGTGAGAAAACATGTCTGTTGGCCATTTTTCTATGATAACATTGTTTTCATTGTTTTGGTTTTTTTTCATTTAGTAATTTGAAGGTGAATCTTCACTTTTTTAAGAACAAATTTGTCCATTACCACCACTGTTCCTCCAAGGTTCTTTCTACCTTCTTAACTAGATCTAGTATTCCTCTCATCCTATTGATAGCCTCTCAGAGGAAATCAACTATTTTTATAGGAACTATGGTGACAATTACCTTAAAGCTTTAATGATGTCATTCTCCTTTAATAAATTGATATAGTAAAAAATAAGTCCAAAGTCCATAGGATGGCTTTAAAAGCCTTCCATAATCTATTCTCAACCAATATTTTCAGCCCATTACTATCCTACATGTACTCTTTGCACCGAATAAACTGGATTGTTTGCCATACTTCTCAAATAGCCCCTGGGCGTTCTAATTCTCTGTCTTGATCTATGCTATTCCTAACACCCATCTGTTTATTGGAAATTCTTCTTCAAAGAAAGCTATTTTTTATAATGCCAACAAATATATATAGGAAAGAATTAGGGGGAAAAATGGCACTGGGTGGCTCAGGGCATGATCCCAGGGTCCTGGGATCAAGTCCCGCATTAGGCTCCCTCTAGGGAGCCTGCTTCTCCTCTGCCTATATCTTTGCCTCTCTCTCTCTCTCTGTGTATCTCTCATGAATAAATAAATAAAATCTTTAGGAAAAAAAAAGTTAGGGGGAAAAAAATCACCATTTTGCAACCATAAAAATAAAACAGGTTTGGCAAGAATCATCAATTGATGAGAAATCCAGAGAGTGATAATTTATTAGGAATAGGCTATTTAACATAATCTTGGGACACCTGGGTGGCTCAGCGGTTAAGCATCTGCCTTTGGCCCAGGGCGTGATCCCGGGATCCGGGATCAAGTTCCACGTCGGGCTGCTTGCAGGGAGCCTGCTTCTCCCTCAGCCTGTGTCTTTGCCTCTCTCTCTCTCTGTGTCTCTCATGAATAAATAAATAAAATCCTTAAAAACATAATCTCAATATATCCCTCTCCCAAATTACTTAATAATAAGGGTAACTACACTGAAGAAGTCAAAATACCCTAACCAAGTAATCAAAATTAATGTCACTAATAGGGGTTAAATACCACATACCTCCAGATTTGATGCCTTAGGAATTACATTGGTATTATTTATGCAGTCTTCCAGTCATGAAATTCCAACCATGTGTTCCTACCATGAGGAAACAGTAGAGAAATCCAAACTGAGGACATTCTATAAAATAACTTAGGCTGGGGGCACCTGGGTGGCTCAGTTGGTTGAACATCTGACTCTTGATTTTGGCTCAGGTTGTGATCTCAGGGTCATGAGATTAAGCTCAGTGCTGCTTAAAAATCTCTCTCCCCCTCTCCCTCTCTAAAAGAAAATAATAGCCGGTATTACTAAAAAATGTCAAAAATATTATTAAAAAATGTTAAATGGAAAGACCAAGGAAGACTGAGGACATTTTCCAGACTAAAAGAGATTAAATACAATACACAATTCTGACTGGATCCTGAACTGGGGGGAAATGCTATAAAGGAAGGACATTATTGGGACAACTGATGAAATGTGACTAGGGATTATAGATTTAGAATGTGTGCTTAATTTTTACCGAAATGAAAGAGTGTATTCATTCTAAGAACCCACATATATCCCTACCACATCTAAGGAAATATACTGATACATATACTTGAGAAGAGAACCTAGTAAGACCAATGTGCTAAAATAGGGTCAAGAGCAATGAAGATTACAACAGACAAATTAACCATGCTGGGAATCTTAAGGGAGCCATCATCACTCACCTTACTTTAAGAACAAACACACAGATTTGGGTCCTGATGTGCTTTTTCAATAAAGACTCAAGTTTCTAGTATTGAACAGAAAACTGTTAAGACAGCAAAGAAAAGTTATTTACCTATGAAAAATTTAGATTCTTAATTTTCACAAAAAATATCTAAAAACACACATTATACTACCTTTTGAATTTTAATGACACTAATAGCTTTATTTAACAAACATTGATGACTACTATGTGCAAAGCACTGTGCTAGGTGCCATAAAAGATACAAAGATGAAAAAGACATAGTCCCTGCCCACAAGGAGCGTATAATCTAGTGGGGGAGACAGACAGATACACAAATAACTAGAATACAAGGCAGTAAACACAGAGTGGGCAAGTGCTGAGTGTGGCCTGAGTGTTATACTAACTAGCCTCAAGGTTCCAATTTGAAACACTGGTGATGTAGTGTTGGCTGCTTTGAAGAAATCCCATTTCAAGATGAGCGTAACAGATGTTTAATTGGTCCTACCCAAGCAGCTGGAGCCAAGAGCGTAGGCCGGGTAGAGGGGCTGTTTGAAACACTGTCACACCTACATACATGATGCTGATACAGGTATGTAGGGACAGCTAAAAAAAAAAAAAAAAAACAACAACAACATATATATATCATCTGTCCTTTGGTTAATGGCTATAGCTACTGTCTTAAACAATATATTTTTATATAAAAAGGAATCTGTATAATCCCAGAAAAATCAATTTAAGGATTAATATTAATTCAACAAAGAAACTTGCCATAGGCAATTTTCTTATTTACTAAGTGATTAAGTCTTTTCTCTAAATATCTATAAAGCTCTGTAGCAATTAAACAGTTAGACATCTAAGTATTGCTGAGTAAAAACCTCTTATATTCAGCCTTCTGAAGGAAATGGTCACATACCTGATAACCTGATATAATACTATTCTAATAGCAACAAGAAGGCCTTAAAGAGATTTAAGGAAAATAATTTTTAATACTTCAAATGCAAATGGAATACACGCTGATTAAATACAATTCAGTGTTCTTTGAAAATATTTCAATGACAGCATTTGATACCAGTTAAGGCCAGCAAAATTGACGTGAGGAAAATATTACATGTATTGTCTTTCATTGGTTTCATATATCATTGCCTAGGACAATGGCAACTCAATCTTTTCTTTGAAAATTCCATTTATTGGTACTGATGAACTTTGATTTGCTTTTAGCTTATATGCTAATAACAGCTGCTGACCACTTCCTCTTGGTAGTGCTGTCTGATATAAATGGCAAAGTAGAAGCACATTTCCTGGCTGCTTTTCCTACTTCCTGAATTGGAGGTTCACCACTTAGCCTGTTTCCTTCCGTGTGTCACTGTGATCCTGGGACCTCTGCTGTTTTCGCTCAAGGAAACGAGCACGTGCATCTGATATGGATTTATCATCATTTCTTCTTTGCATTTTCTTTAGGACTTCTTTTGAGATTCCATCTGAAAACGTTACAAATTAGTCCAGTAAAACTTCAGTTGTGAAAATCAGTACAAGAAATATTAGGAGAAGGACATGCCTGATTTTTCAATGTTAAGGGGGAATAAGGGGGAAAAAAAGTAAATTAAAATTTGTCCTTTTAAAAGAAACAGTGTAGTCTACAGTTAAAAAATAAAAAGGGAAGGGAAGGGGAAAAAAAGGGAAGGGGAAGGAGGAAGGGAAGGAGAAGGAAGAGGAAGAAGGGAGGGGAGGAAAGGGAAGGGGAAGGGAAGGAAAGGGGAAGGAAAGGAAAGGAGAAGGGAAGGGAAGGGGAAACAGAAGGGGAAAGGGAAGGAAGGGGAGAAAGCAAGCATGGAGACCTAAATGTTAGAACAACTGACCCTAATTCAAACATGTAGTAGAGTTATACAATGCAATGAAACACTACATTTTTAGACTCTTCCAGATCTTGGGCAAAATTCCTTACCACTCTATTTCTCATGGTGTTTTTAAAGATTTTATTTATTGATTTGCAGGTGGGGGGAGCGCACGCACAAGCAGGGGGAGCAACAGAGGGAGAGGGAGAAGCAGGCAGGGAGCCTGATGTAGGGCTTGATCCCAGGACCCTGGGATCACGACCAGAGTCGAAGACACCCAACAGACTGAGCAACCCAGGCACCCCTACTTATTTCTCATGATGTTAAAAAAGGATAATACAATTTGCTCCATCAATCAGCGTCAGAGGTAGGAGAAAGAATCCAGGCTCCAGGCTCCACGCTCAGTGCACAGTTGGTGCAGGGCTCAATCTTACAACCTTAAGATCATGACCTGAGCAGAAATCAAGAGTCTGGCACTTAACTGACTGAGCCATCCAGGCGCCCCAATGCCTTAGACTCTTAAGTTCTTGCATTGGTATGAGTATTCACATGGGTTCTTGGAACTAGACATAACTCTAGCTGAGGACATAAATGAATGTTACTAAATGTAGAGAGGACATGACCCTCATTTCTGCTACTGTATTTCTTCTGGCCAAGTGTATATAGTTAGGTCTTCATGACAATATACATTGTGGGGGGGAATGGTAATGCTTGTGAAAATCCATCAGCAGATATCTATACTTACATTTCTTTTTTATATATATTAATTTTTGTATGAGGCTGTATAGTTTATACATTTTTTCATTTAAAAAATTAAGGTATAATTTTTAAAAATTTATTTTTATTTATTTATGATAGACATAGACAGAGAGAGAGGCAGAGACACGGGCAGAGGGAGAAGCAGGCTCCATGCCAGGAGCCCGACACGGGACTCAATCCCGGGACCCTAGGATCGCGCCCTGGGCCAAAGGCAGGCTCGAAACCGCTGAGCCACCCAGGGATCCCCAAGGTATAATTTATCTATAGTAAAATATACACTTTTTAGCATACAGTTCTATGAATTTTTACTATTCCATACAGTCTGTGACCAAAATCAGGAGACAGAATCCTCAACCCCCCAAATTCCCTCCTGTCCCTTTGTGGTCAACTCCTCCTCTCACCCCCAGCTTCTCACAACCACTGATCTATCTCAACAGATCTATTTTTTAAAAGGTATTGGTTTTCACATCCCAAATTGACCTTTATTATAAAATTTTAAGGGTGTCTGGGTGACTCAGTGGGTTAAGCATTCGACTCTTGATTTCGGGTTAGGTCATGATCTCAGGGCTGAGAGATGGAGCGCTCGCTTAGCACAGAGGCTGCTTGAGGTTCTCTCTCTCTGCCTTCTGCCCCTCCCTGCCCTCCCACTCTACAAGAATGTGCTCTCTATCTCAAAAATAAATAAGTAAATAAAAATAAAATCTTATTTAAAAATCAGCCTCAGAAAGCTTTTTACTGAAAAGCCTTTTGTACCTATGAGGTGAAAATTAAACTTTCTGTCCTAGTTCAGTATAACTGTTTATGTCTCTCAACTAGGGACCTAACATTTCACAGAAAAATCCCCTAGAAAAAATTTTAATTTTTTTTTTAAATTTTTATTTATTTATGATAGTCACAGAGAGAGAGAGAGAGAGAGAGAGAGGCAGAGACACAGGCAGAGGGAGAAGCAGGCTCCATGCACCGGGAGCCCGATGTGGGATTTGATCCCGGGTCTCCCGGATCGCGCCCTGGGCCAAAGGCAGGCGCCAAACTGCTGCGCCACCCAGGGATCCCTAGAAAAAATTTTAAAAAGATGTTCTGAAGTAATAGTTCACAAAATTTTATAAGCAAAATAAAAGTAGCAAAGACCTACTGAAAAACAGTATGTCATTATAATTAACAGTATAGGCCATCACATCAAGTCAGTTTCCTTGGATTCAAAAATCCAGACTCACAACTTATTAGCTATGG
Organism: Canis aureus; assembly: GCF_053574225.1. Classification (NCBI taxonomy): domain Eukaryota; kingdom Metazoa; phylum Chordata; class Mammalia; order Carnivora; family Canidae; genus Canis; species Canis aureus. The sequence goes on from NC_135626.1 coordinate 27,048,386, forward strand.
AATTTTCAGCAAATTATTATATGCTAAGTATTTCCTTATCTATAAAGCGGGGATATATACTTACATGTACTTAACTCATAGGGTTATTGTGAAAACTCAATGGGGTAATGCAAGTTATTAGCACATGACAAAGGCTCAACAGATACTGTTGTTATTAATAATGTTGTAGACAGAGGGGTTAAGGAAACATGATTAACTGGAAGGAAAGACAGAAGTGAAAGTAAAGTCTGAGACTCATGACAACTCTGCTTTCTCAGGGGACAGAGCCCGAAACTATGCTATGTAACAATATTTATGCTTCTTGGACTTCTATCACAAGAACAAGTGATTGACTCACCCTTTAGATGCTTTACATTTTCCTTATTTGTCCATCTCCTCCTTGCATCTTCTCTCACTTCACGTCGGGCCACACTGCTCAAATCATGTGCATTAAATTCATGCAACTTGGGTAACAAGTCTCTCACCCATTCATAACGGATTGGACACACAATTCTTGCGTAGACTTTGGTGGTAACTAATACCTCATGAAAAATGATCCATTCAAGTTTGGTTTCTTGTTCATGAAGCTATATAAAATAATTCATTTAAGGATGATAACTCAGTAAGCCGCCTTATTCCACATTTGATCAGCCACATACTAATAGCCCAAATTCTTCTGAATTAATTCCTATATTCTTCAATCAGGAGGCATGGGCCAACCAGTACCTTACAGTTTTATGTAATAAAGATATAGGCTAAACTTAACCTCAAAGTGAAAAGTAGAAGACATTTGTGCATTACTAATTCCTACACCTTTACAAATTTCTTTCCTTTATTAAAAATAGGACACTTTAATAATAATAATAATAATAATAATAATAATAATAATAATAAAGCACTTACTGCTGAGGAAGGATGAATGTGAACTGGGCTTCCACGCCCATCCATTGTGCAAAACGTTCTCCCAACAGATCTAAGAACCAAAACAAATAAAACAAAATCAAAGGATAAAGAACAGTAAAACAATGAAATAAATAGACCACCAAGTCTAACAATGAACAATTATGTTTTACCACAAAGAGTGCTACAAACAGAAGTTTAAACTTTTTCAACTGTCACTATAACTTCTCTACCAACTCCTCTTAAATAATGATACAACTTCTCATTATATATAAACTAAACAGTCATTTCAGTTAAGTACAACATTTCTGGTCAATAATTAGTAATATTAACAGTAATATCATATTTGTGCTTTAAAGTTTCTAGAATGATTTTATAATAAAGCCTCAAAACAACCTGCAAGTTTTGAGAGCAAAGTACTTTTATTTAGAAGTCAAAACTGAGATTCAAATAAATCAACTAGTCTTCTAAAGATCACAGAGTTAATGTATAGTGAAAGCAAGTCCCAAACATAGGTCTTCTGACTTAAATACAATGTTCTTTATATAGTATGCTACATCTCTTTTTAAAGGGATAATTTTCACTATTCTAAAATCTGATAATTAGAACATTGCACCTATCATTTTTCTAATTCATGTTCTTAACTTCAAATTCCTATCCTCTTCTGGGGCGCCTGGGTGGCTCAGTTGGTTAGGTGTCTGCCTTTGGTTTAGGTGATGACTCCAGGGTCCTGGAACTGAGCCCCACATTGGGCTCCCTACTTGCCTGCCCCTCCTTCCCACTCCTGTTCTCTACCTCTTTCTCAAATAAATGAATAAAATCTTTAAAAATAATTCCTATCCTCTTCTATACTTCCCTACATAAATATTATTTGAAAGACTTGTCAAAATACTAGCCCTAGTTCAATTATCACTACAGATGATTTCCTATAATACTTTGTATATAGTCCCATTGTAACACAGATCAGACTGCATTATACTTGTTTACATACTGTACAGTACAAAAATCTTTTTAACTTGAATTATGTCAGTTAGTTGCCAACCTTATGCCCCATCATCTCCAAATACATGAGTGTACATTTCCTAAAATCAAGGACATTCTCTTGGGCATCTGGGTGGCTAGGTGGTTAAGCATCTGCCTTTGGCTCAGGTCATGATCCTGGGGTCCTGGGATCCAGTCCCACATCAGACTCCCTGAGGGGAGCCTGTTTCTCCCTCTGCCTACGTGTCTGCCTCTCTGTGTGTCTCTCATGAATAAATAAATAAAATCTTAAAAAAAAAAAGAACATTCTCCTACATAAATGTAATACATAATACAACCATCAAAACCAGAGAATTAACACTGAAGGATGATTAACATCTAATCCTCAGATCCCAATGAAGTTTTATCCAAATGTCCTAATAATATCCTTTACAACAAAAGGATCCAAATCAGAATCAAGTATTAATTTTATTTTTCATGTCCCCTTAGTCTCCTTCATTCTGGTATATTCCCCAGTCTTTGACCTTCCTGATCTTGACAGCTTTTTTAGTAATAATTTTGTAGTATGCTCCTCAATTTGAGTTTGTTTGTTTCAAGATGATTAGATTTAGGTTATGTATCTTTGGCAGAAACATCACAAAAGTGAAGTTGTATTTTTCATTATATCCTTTCAGGAAGAATATGATTTCAATTTGTTTCATGACTGATAGTGTTCACTTTGATGGCTTGATTTGGGTAGCATCTGCCAGGCTACTCCATGAAAAAAGTTACTTTTTTCCTTTTCTCTTTGTAATTAATAAGAGTTTTGTAGAGAGGTGCACATCTAATTCCATTTGTCATTAAACTTTTAATTTATTCATTTATTAATTTATATAACTACAGACCCATTGATTTCATGTTTTACTTAGTAGGCTATATAATCCATTACTATCATTATTTATTTTGATGCTAAAATGTCCTATATTGGATCAGCTGGGGACTATTCAAGTAAGTAGCTCCAGCATACTTCTAACATGCCCTCAAACTTGATTTACCTCTTCTTGCTTACTGATAAAATAAGATGTTCTGGGCTCATCTTGTACTTTCCTACCCCTATTTCTCCAAACAGTCCATTAGGCGGCAGATGGTTGTTTCAAGTCACAATCTGGGCACTAACTATATTCATTACTATTATGTTACTGCTCTCACTTCATCTCAGAGCTAGGATCTTGTATAAATGTAAATATTTACACACATACATATAAATATATATTATAAATATATACAGTAACATCTATTTTTATTCCTATATCTATCTATCCATCCATCTAAGTATATTGAAAACCATTAAGTTCACAATGATACCCTAAAATTCCAATCCAACACTACAGGGCTCATTCTCATTTTCTATTTTCTCCCTTTCAGTATTTCTAACTCCATTCACCATTCCTTAATATATTAAATTATGTGATCAATTCCTTTGTATATAATAAGTTTCCCATCATCACTATTGTTACCCCTTCCCCTAAGAAGATGCCCTCTCTCACTACACTCAGACTCTAAATGCAACACCAAACACCTCCCATATGAGTGCCTTCCCCATCCTGCTCAACTGCTGACACTCTACCCTGAGCTCTCCTTCCTCAGAGATGGCATGCTCACTCAACTTGTTTGTCTTTCAACCTCCACACAGAGCTACCCCTTGCAAGGAAACCCTTGTCATTCAACTTAGGTACTGATACCCCATTCTAGACAGCTGTCCTACAAACTCCCTCCTACCAAACTTGAGGTCCAATATCCCACTCTGAGCCACTGCAGCTCTCCCTTCACAAGTGACAATTATGGAGTCACTGTAATTGATGTCATGATAATCACGGAGCTTAAATAAATCATCAATCTTTAATATATTAAATAGTTCAACACTGTAGTCAAATACAGTAGTATTTCTTATTCATTTCTCAAGTTCATATTGCTTACCTTCGAGCTACATTTTTGAAATAGCCTGCACAAAGACATCTTCGTAGTACTTCATGTTTTGGGCCTTCAAAGGTCTCTCTTGGAAAATCACTTTGCTATAGAAATAATATATATATAGTGGTAATCTCACAGAATAATATGAAATAATCTTTCATTCTGAAAACTATACATTTCTAAAGACTTCTGTTTCTGGCCGGAATGAAGTAAGAGGGATCAGATTTGAGGCACCTGGAAGGCTCAGTTGTTTAAGCGTCTGACTCATGATTTCAGCTCAGGTCATGATCTCAAGGGTCGTGAGATTGAGCCCCACAACAGTCTCTGTGCTCAGTGCAGAGTCTACTTGTCCCTTTCCTTCTGCTCTTCCCCTTAATCGCTAGCTCTCCCTCTCTCAAATAAATAAATAACATCTTTTAAAAAAAGAGAGATCAGATTTACCCTTCTGCTTGAAACAACCAAAAATATATGAAATAATGATTTCCAAAGCACTGCATATCAAGCAATAAGAATAGTGATCCATGAGAAATAAATGAAGTGTAAGAAATAAATGAAATAAGTCCAATGACTGCCCCTGCTTACAGTCAACCTTGAGAGAGATTCTGGATGAAGGCTCAGGGAAGGAATAATCCATGTGGAACCTGGAGCATTATTCCCCCAGCTAAAGAAACAGGGCCGAGAATCCAGGAAGACCAAGATGGCTAGAATTTACAGGCCAAGAGTTCAGAAGAGAAGAGAACTTGACAGAGATAGGGCTCCCAGAAATTTACTGAAGGGCCTCCACAAGGGTTCAGCTGAGCACTGGTTAGCATATAAAAGTGAGGAAATTACCCAAGACAAGGAAAAGCATCTCTCCAAAGGATAAGAGGTAATAGTGCTTGGTACTTACATGCAGCTAGGAATGGGGCCTATTCCTACAAACCAGAGATCAGAACATCTCATAATTTCCTATAGTTTGGGGTACGGTATTCAGAGAATCTTGCTAAAATGCTACTCAAGGAAAGATTATTATAATAATTACCTGTTTAAGCTTCCTGATTAGTTCCCGAAGTTGAGCTTCAACACGAAATGCAGAAAATAAGCATCTCCAATGAATCCAATGTTTTTGGCACCACGAAGCTGGAGCTCCACTGCAAAACAAAAATAATGGTATCTTGAAAATACCTTCTATAAGTGAAAGTCTAACAGGGGCGTCTGGCTGGCTCAGTCAGTAGAACATGTGACTCTCGATTTTGGGTTCAAAATGAGTTCAAGCCCCACATTGAGCACAGAATTTACTTAAAAAAAAAAAAGATAGTTTAACATTCTCATACCTATTACAAAACTAGAAACAAATAAGCAATAGTCAGTTTTTTTAATGAGATCTGTCCAATTACTGAGAAAGCACTTTAAAGAATTAAAGAATTTGAAAAAACTAATGTGTCTGAGTGAATTAAAAAATAATTTGTATGGTGCCTGGGTGGCTCAGTCTGTTGGGCATCTGCCTTTGGCTCAGGTCATGGTCCCAGGGTCCTGGGATCAAGTTCTGCATCAGGCTCCCTGCTCTGTAGGGGGCCCTGCTTCTCCCTCTCCATCTGCCTACTCCTTCCTCTGCTGTTCTCTCTCTCTGTGTCAAGTAAATAAATAAAATCTTTTAAAATAATTTGTAAATGAATTTCCTCTTATACATATATACTTTAACAAATGCCCAATTATTTTCTCATCCATGCTACTTCTACAGAACCAAAATTCTATAAGGTCACCTTCAGGAAAGGTTTAGGGAGAGAATGAAGAAGATAACTAATATTATATAATAAATGCCTACTTAGTAACAGTTACCTGGCATAGATAAATCTCACTTATGTTCACAAAAATAACTTGAGGTCAATAGTATCCCCACTGAACCTTACTGTCTAAAGTTACATAATAAATATGCATTGGAGCTATATTTCAAACAGACAATTTCTTAGTACATAGAACTATTTCACATACCTTGATTTGCACTGTTCAAAGATGACAGCTAAAGTTGCAAAGTCATTAAATCCTCCAGCTTTAGCTGCCAATTCTCTATGTCTTTGTTCTGCTTCCTTCTGGTACTCTGGATCAACTAAAATGACAATTGGAGAGACAATTTAGTTACACTTTATATCAAATGCCTACATTCGCTTTGTTTACTCAAGGTCAGAATCTGCTTCATCATCTACAGTGGAATAAGGTGGAACTATATTAACTTCGGGGTGAGGGGAACACCTCTAATTACTCCCATAACTTCTTTTCTTCTTTTCTTTTCTTGTGATGTATAAAAAAGCAATACTTTGGAGCAATTCACCATACTTTGGAGATTTAACCAGAATAGTAACAATAATTCTCCCAATATGCTTGCCTTTAAAATAGAATTTAGAATTTATTTTTTAAGTTTGTTTTGATTATAAGAGTAACCCATGTTCACAGTAAAAAGAAAGTATGCAGGAGTTCAGCATTCCCCCACTCTGTCACATTACCCATAAACCAATCCTCAAGGCTAACCACTGTTAAGTATCAATTGAATGTGTGTCCTTCAAGATATTTTCTAAGTATATACCAGCATATGTATATAGTGGTTTATTTTTACATAAATGGGTTATAAGTTCTGAAACTTCCTTTATTTAATAATAGCTTCTTGTCAGTACCTGTAGAATTTTTCATTCTCAAAATAGCTACATTGTATCCCCAGGGGTATAAGGAACATAACACAATTTAACCAGTCCCTATTTATCCAATTCCTAATTAAGGGCAATTAGACAGGACTATCCTATAAGCAGAACTGAACTACTAAAAGCCTTTTCTTTCCTTTTTTAACTTTATATTGAAGTAAAACATGTATGCAGAAAACAACCAGGTTATAATTGTACAGTTCAATGTTAACAAGCATAACATACCAATATACTCAACACTCAGATCAACAGTGTATTACTAGCATCCAGAAGCCCTCTTTTTGCTCTCCTTGCAATAACTACCTATGCCCTCTACAAGTAATCATATCCTAACTTCTGACCTCATAGAAGGGTTTTCCTGTTTCTAAATTTTGTATAAATGTACTTTGTGTTTGATTTCCTTAGTTCAACGTTGTTTTTGAGATTTATCTGTTAGTGATTTTGACCCAATCCCACTCAGGATTCATATGCTCTCTGACTGCCCAAGTTCCCCACATAATACTTTACCCAAGCTAAATTTGAGAGTCTCACTTTTTTTCAAAATTTCCTAGGGTTCCTTCATTCATTCTACCACATCATACCACAATTCCTATTGCTTTAATATACACATCACAACTAAAGTTAGCATAAGCACCATATTGCCTGATACTAGAGAGCAGCACTTATATAGACTACTACGATGCAAATCTGCAAAGCAGCAGTTCCTGGTATTAGGAGGAAAGCAATCTGATTAAAGAAAACACTTATGAAGATAAAAAGTCTTTCATCCCAGGCTTTAAGTAGCTTCCACCCTTGTTACCTAGGTAACAACTGAGGGAAGCAGCTAGAGACAAAAGTAGTAACAATATGATTAATTACAGGCCATACAAACAGCCTTACCAAGATGAAAATACAATTCCCATCTCCTGAACCACTTAGGGAAACTGATTTTTAAGCCAAAACATTTCATTTCCAGCACTGAATCACCACTGCCCAAAAGGTATTATGACAAAATTCAAATTGCACTACACTCATCACCGTGTTCTGGCTCCCAACACTAGGAGACACGCCTATTTATCAGGCAGGGGCTCTAGGGTCCCTGAATTGTGTTTCATGCTATAGAAATGTAGAGCACCAGATTCCTTGAACCCCTGGGCTATAAAGCCACAGAGAAGCTTCCCACTTGGCTCAGTTCTTTTCTCTGCCCCAGACAACCATTCAATTTGGCACCAGCATAATTTACACAGGTAGCTTACCATCTCTTACTAAAATGTCAGAGTAACTGCACCAACTTTTAGTGTAGATCACAATGTTAAGCTCAGCTCATATTTTGTGAAGATTAACTCTACCTGGTTAGTGTTGGATCCTTGTTGTTTAGTGTCTACTTGCTCACATTTTTAAAAATGTAGGATACTCTATGTCCATCATGAATAAATAAATAAGGGGGGGTGGTCCCTGGGTGGCTCAGCAGTTTAGCGCATGCCTTTGTCCCAGGGCGTGATCCTGGAGTCTCAGGATCAAGTCCCACATCGGGCTCCTGGCATGGAGCCTGCTTCTCCCTCTGCCTATGTCTCTGCCTCTCTCTTTCTGTCTATCATGAATAAATAAATAAAATCTTAAAAAAAAAAAAAAAAAAAAAACATAGGATACTGGGACCCCTGAGTGGCTCAGAGATTGAGCTTCTGCCCTGGGCTCAGGGTGTGATCCCAGGGTCTTGGGATCAAGACCCACATCAGGCTCCCAGCAGGGAGCCTGCTTCTCCCTCTGCCTGTGTCTCTGCCTGTGTGTGTCTCTCATGAATAAATAAATAAAATCTTTAAAAAAAAAATGTAGAAGCATATTGCTTCCCTGGCTGTCCACCTCACATTGATAGCTTCTCTCTGTCTCTGCTCTCTTTTTCCATTATTCTCAAAGTCAAGAGAACAAATAACATTTTTTTGTTCCTTTTCCCTGATTCTCCCCTAAAATAACCTAATTAATTGAAATTAAAAGAGGCAGAAGTCCCACAGTAAATTCAGGATATGTCTAGGAAAGTCAAAACCCATATCACACATAGTTCCTACAATCTCAGCAAGTCTGTCCTTTAAACAACAGTCTGATTATTCATCTTTAATTACTTTCCAGTAGACATATCACTGTCTTTAATTTATTACTATTTCCCCAGATGGAATTCTATTATCAGTTTTACATCATGCAAATAGGTAGATGATACTGAAGCAAGAACTATAAGTAACAAGGTGAAGCAGCAAAACAAGGTTTTATCAGCTGAACTTCTCCATTTGGGAAGATAATTTGGTACTTTTCTAGAGAGCACTCCATCAGAAAACAAAACCATTTCACAGAAGATTTCTTTTTTTTTCTTTTTTCCACAGAAGATTTCAATAATAATAACAGTCCTCGGAGCTAACACATGAAGTGCCCTTTATTTCAAAAATATCACAATTAAAATAAACACTGTAGGAACAACCCAGTGTTGTTATTTTAAATTTGTTCCATTTTGAGGCAACGCTTTTTATCACCTAAAAAAATATTTAACAGCTCTTACTTCATTGTGTGACTTCTAAAGCAATATCTATACTAGCATTCTAGCAGATGTTGTATACAGTTTACTATAGCAAAAGACATCACTAAAAATGTTGACAGTATGATCATTTTGATGTTTATAATCTTAATGTTAGATGTTAGAATACTGCCCAGTTTTACCAGTAAGTATATAAAAAACTAAATTAGGTGGATCTACAAAGACCCAAGCCAGAAAGGACTGTTTAACCTATAAAGACTACAAATGCATGTTAGAAGCAGCTGGAAAGCCAATATACATTTTGGGTGTAACAAGATCTTAACAAGTCACATGCTCAAAAGCTGAAGCTGCATTTTGCAGCAGCTAAAGTTCTTAATGATTCAGGTTTTAAAATTAATTATATATTTATATAAAAACCATAGTATTTAAACATGAACAAAAAACTGATAGCAATTGTTATCTCTAGGACATGTTTAGTCCTTGGGTCTGATGAGAAGAAGACTTACTTTTCATTTAGTTCTCTGTGTAGTGTTTGAATTGAATTTTTAACTATATACATATATTGGAAATGGTGATGTGAGGAGTGGGTGAAACCTTTCTCCCAGAGAGACATCTGTTAAACCAGTCAATCACCAAAGACAATCATTCAAAGTCTCTGGAGACTGACTGAATCTATAGAATTCAATAAGAACAGAATGAAGGGGATCCCTGGGTGGTGCAGCGGTTAAGCGCCTGCCTTTGGCCCAGGGCGCAATCCTGGAGACCCGGGATCGAATCCCACGTCGGGCTCCCGGTGCATGGAGCCTGCTTCTCTCTCTGCCTCTCTCTCTCTCTGTGACTATCATAAATAAATAAAAATTAAAAAAAAAAAAAAAGAACAGAATGAAGGATCACATTTGAGTGGGAACTACACTCAACCCCCCCATAGCTTTGTGTGGAAGAGGGCTTAGCAGCCTGAACACAGCAGCCTTTCCCTTACCTCCAGCTCATTGCTCTATAAGAATAATCAAGGCTGAACAGCTAATGAATGAGGAACAGTAATGGCAGTGCTTACAGCTCTGTTTTGCAGAAGTGCTGTTCTAGTGAGTTCAGCAGCTGAGTGGTACCTCCCACCACTCTCAGTTTCAGAGAGCTATACCAGGTTTTTGTTTTTGTTTTTGGCAGCCAGTGAATATCCACCGATACCATCTCACCAAGCTTTGTGCTGAGGAAAATGTATACTGGGCAGTGGTGGTAACCAAAGCACCAGTTCCCTATCTCCCACTTCAAGCTTCTGCTCTACAGGGAGGATCTTGTTGGGGCAGCCCGTGAAGAGCAGATTCCCAATCAACTCCCAGCTCCTATTCCATAGCACAGAGGTTCTACCCATGAGAGGAAAGAGACAAGCATTGTTAAAAACCAGCAATACTTTACCCCTGCCAAGGTACCTAACTTTATTTGGATCAGACTATGGAATAATTAATGCCCCAAAGGCACTGTCAAAAACAGCAGAGCAATGAGCTACCAATCAGTGGAGACTAACAGCTTAAAGTGTTACCATTAGAAATTGAGGCAGATAGGCCAAAAACTTAATAGGAAGATCAGAGAAACGTGCTAAACCCGTAATTGTCTTGATGTTCTGTAAGACTATGCAGATGCCCAAGGTTATACCTTCTGAGGAGATACAAAAGGTACAAAAAGGAGAGGCAACATTTGAGCTTCCAGTCTATGGTTGAACACAGGACAAACTCATAAACTCTGAACTGTGAAAACAGTCTCTAAACTACACAACACATATCCAACAGTAAAAGGTAAAAAATTCACTAACTTAAAAGTATTAAGTACAACCTCCAGCCAACAACCAGTAGCTGACTGCTGGCATTGAAATGTACAAAAAAGTATGAAAACTTCACTAAGTGGGGCTCAATAGTAGATATGGTTTTGGAAGAAGAAAGAATCAAAATATAGATCAAGAGAGATTATGCAATCTGAAGAATAAAGAAAAAAAGGAATGATGAAAAATGAGCAGCCTCAGAGAAATGTGGGACACCATTAAGCACACGAACATTTATTTGTATAATAGGACTGCCAGAAGGAAAGAAAAGAGGCAGAAACATTTTTAAGGCAATAGCTGAAAAATTCCAAAATTTGATGAAGAACATTAATCTACACATTGAGGAAGCTTAATGAACTCCAAGTAGGATAAAAGCAAAAGGACCCACAGACACATGATAGCCAATATACTGAAAGCAGCAAAAGGAAAATGACTTATTATGCACAAAAGAATCCCAATAAAATTAACAAATGACTTCTCATTAGATGTAATGGATACTGGAGGACTGTGGAATGATTTATTTATTCACAGTCTTGAAAGAAATTGCCACCTAAGAATCCTATATCCAATAAAATAATCTTTCAAAATGAAGGCAAAATAAAGACATTCCCAGATAACAAAACCTAAAAGAATTAATTGCTTGCATACCTGATTTACAGGAAATAATAAAGGAAGTTATTCAGGCTGAAGGCAAGTGGCACCAGACAGTAATTTGAATGACACTGAAAAAAAGCACTGGCAAAAGTAAATATGTAGGTAAATGGAAAAGAAAATATTTCTTCTATTATGTTCCTTTAGTGATTGAAAAAGAAACTGCATGAAATATTACCTATAAAATTGTATTGTTGGGTGTATTAATAGAGAAATGTAATAGATTTGACAATAACACCTCATGTATTACATATTTTTTTAAAAAAGAGACCTAGGGGATCCCTGGGTGGCACAGCGGTTTGGCGCCTGCCTTTGGCCCAGGGCGCAATCCTGGAGACCTGGGATCGAATCCCACATCAGGCTCCTGGTGCATGGAGCCTGCTTCTCCCTCTGCCTATGTCTCTGCCTCTCTCTCTCTCTCTGTGACTATCATAAATAAATAAAAAATTTAAAAAAAATAAAAAAAATAAAAAAAATAAAAAGAGACCTAGGTCAGTATCTAAAGGAAAAAAAACCCTCAAACCTGTGCCTGACATAACAATAGAAAAGGCCACTGCTATTTTATAGTTACATTTTCATTATGTGGAATTTGGAGACACTGCTAAATCTCCTAGCTACACCTCAGTGCTTCAGGGGTAATTCACGTTTCATATCCATTAACATGACTAACATCAAGTGCTTCACAAAGGCAAGATTTAATCAAAAATATCTCACCAAATCAAAGCAAAGAATATAAGATATATTCCTATTGGCTATATTATCTGAATATTCTAAAGAGTAAGACCTATGTTCATAGATACCTAAAGCCAAATATTAGACTAACAAAGAGAAGTCTCCTTTTTCCTTGAGGGCCTACAAATATAGGTCACTTTCAAATAATGTTTTCCTAAAGTGTAGGTCCCAAATAAAGGCCTTCAAGATACTAAAAACCAATTCAATGACCTGATAAAAAAAACAAAGAACACATAATTAAAACCTAAGACCTGAACAACCTAAAAAGTTAAAAAGTTGAGAAAATAATCCATCCACACACAGAAGATTCTAAATAAAAATTTTAAAATCAGGGACACCTAGGTGGCTCAGTCTGTTGAGCATCTGACTCTTGGTTTCAGCTCAGGTCATGATCTCAGGACCACAGAATCCAGTGAGCCCTGTGATGGCCTGTGTGTTCAGTGCAGACTGTGCTTGAGATTCTCTCCCTTTCCCTCTGCCCCTCCCCTCTGTTCCCACATGCTTTCTATTTCTAAAATAAATAAAATCTTAAAAAGAAAAAAAATTTAAAGCCAATACCTGGCCTTCTACTTCCAGTACTGGAATAGACTTAATTTTTCATTTCTTCACAACTTCTTTCAAAGACATATGAAAGTTTAAAGGAATATTATAATACTGTATTTGAAGTTTATAAGGTACTAAATGTAATATATATGACAACAATAGCACACATGATGGAGGAATGAATAGAACTAAATTGTTGCAAGGTTTTCTATATTTTACATGAAGCAATAAAATATTCATTGAGTAAACTGTGATTAAAGATGTAAATTATAAGCCCTCAGCAAGGAGACTAGCAACAAGAATAAAGGGTTCAACACAATCCCTATCAAAATTCTAGCAGACTTTTTCTTGAAAAACCTGGTATGCTGATTCTAAAATCTTTATAGAAATGCAAGGAATATGGAATAACCACAAGAGTATCAAAAAAGGAACACAATGGGATCCCTGGGTGGCTCAGCGGTTTGGCACCTGCTTTTGCCCCAGGGCGCGATCCTGGAGACTTGGGATCGAGTCCCGCGTCGGGTTTCTGGCATGGAGCCGGTTTCTCCCTCTGCCTGTGTCTCTGCCTCTCTCTTTCTATGTCTATCCTGAATAAATAAATAAGTCTTAAAAAAAAAAAAAAAGGAACACAATGTTGAAAGACTTACAATGTCTGATTTCAAAATTTATCATAAAGCTATTTAATCAACACTAAGTGGCACTGACATAAGGATATACAAACAGATAAATGAATAAAATAAAGTCCAGAAAGAGTCATATATATATACCCATAGATTTTTCTACAAAGGTAACAATGCAGTTCAGTGGGGGAAAGAAATCTTTTCCATAAATGTGCTGGAATAAGTGTATATTCACAGAGGAAAAAAAAGTACCCTAGACCTCAACCTCATACCATATACAAAACTTAATTTCAGATGGATCACTGTACTAAACTTTATTAAAAGCTAGATACTGTAGAGCTTTTAGGTAAATATCCATAGAAATATGAGAGAGAAATATATTTTCACAATCTTGGGGAAGGAAAAGATCTTTTAGCAGTCAGAAAGTAGTAACCACAAAAAATAGTAACTGATGTATTAAACTTCTCAAAATTCAAAAGCGCCCCTCATCAAAAGCCACTGTTCAGAAAGTAAACAGAAAAGCCCAGAGTAGGAACAACTACATGCAACTCATACCTACCAAATAACTTATATCCAGAGTAAATTAAAAACTCTGAGATTCCATAATTTTTTAATAAATTTAAAGTATGGGTAAAATATTTTAACAGACAATTCACAAAGGAAGACAGACAAATGGCCAATAATCACATGAATGTATAAAAATATTAGTTAGCAGGAAAATGCAAATTAAACCATAAGGAGGGATCACCAATATATAATAGAATGTATAAAATAGAATAGAATGTATAAAATTAACTGACAGGCAACATCAAATGTTGAGGAAGACGTAGTACAAACTGAATTCTCAAACACTGCTGATGGAATTTTAAAATGGCATGGCCATTTTGAGAAAAGGGTTGGCAATTTCTTTTCTTTTTTTTAAAGACTTATTTATTTTAGAGAGAGCAAGTGAGAATATAAACAGGGGGAGGGGCACAAGGAGAAAGAGAATCCCAATCCCAAACCAACTCCCCACTGAGCCTGAAGCCCAACACAGGGCTCCATGAGGGAGGGAGGAGGAGCTTGATCCCACAACTCAAGCTGAATGGGAAACACATGCCTACTCAATACTGTAGCAATTTGTTTCCTAGGTAGTTAACTAAGAGTAATGAAAATATACATCTATAAAAAACCTAGACAGGAATATTCAAAACAGCTTTTTTTTTTTTTAAGATTTATTTTTTTGAGAGATAGTGTATACACTCGCAAGAGAGTGAGGGTGAGAGGAGTAGAGAAGCAGGGAGAGGGACAAGCAGACTCTGTGCTAAGCCCCAGAGCCCAACTCCAACTCGATCTCAAGACCCTGAGATCACAACCTGAGCCAAAACCAAGAGTCCATGGCTTAATGGAGTGTGCCACCCAGGAACCCCTTAACAGCTGTATTTATAAATAGCACCAAATAAGAAACCATTCAAATGTCTATCAATAGAATATTGGTAAAAACTAATTGTAGTATGTCCATACAGTGGAATTACTATTCAATAAAAAGAACAAAGCACTAATAAATACAACATAGATGAATCTCATTACATTATGTTGACCAAAAGAAGCCAAACACAAAAAAAGTACATATTATATAAGTCCATTTACATGAAGTCTCAGAAAAGCCAAACTTAAAAAAAAAAAAATCGAGAAGTGGCTAACTGGGGGGAGGTGGGATAGCTAGATTCTGACTGCAAAGGGGTATTGAGGAAATTTTCTGGAGTGATAAAACTGTTCCATACCTTTTTTTTTTTTAAACTGTTCCATATCTTAACAGGAGTATGGGTTATATGGGTGTGTGCACTTCGCAAAACTAATTGAATTAACAACTTTCATACGTTTCAAGACATGTACATTTTACCTCAAAATAAAAACTGTTAGCAGACATTGGTATATCTGAGGAATCCTAAAACTACTTTTGTATATTCTAGTGACAATGGACAATTAGAATATGGACTCTGGACTAGATAATAGTATTGTGTCAATATTAAATTTCCTAATTTTGGTAAATGGACTATGGTTAAATAAGAGATTGCCCTAATTCTTAGTAAATATGCATATCAATATTTTGTGGTGAGAGTGTAATATTCTCAAAACGTTCCCTTTTTTATTCTAAAAAAGAAATAAAATGCATACATATAGAGATAGAGAAAGAAGAAAAGAATAACACAAATATAGCAAAATACTAAAAACTGCTGAAACAAGGTAAAACATATAAAGGAATTCTTTACTATTCTTTCAACATTTCTGTAAGTTTAAAATTTTATAATATTAAATTTTATAAAGGTAATTAAAAATTAAAAAACTAACGCCAGGGGATCCCTGGGTGGTTCAGTGGTTTGGCGCCTGCCTTTGGCCCAGGGCGCAATCCTGGAGTCCAGGGATCCAGTCGCATGTCAGGCTTCCAGCATGGGGCCTGCCTCTCCCTCTGCCTGTGTCTCTGCCTCTCCCTCTCTCTCTCTCTCTCTCTCTCTCTCTGTGTCTATCATGGATAGATAAATAAAATCTTAAAAAAAAAAAAAAAAAAAAACTAACACCAGAGTGGTTTCATCTATTTAAAAATTCCAAAGAGGAAAAACAGCTCCTTTTTCTGGCCTTACAAGACTATTAGACTGGATCACCCTAATCTAATCTAATTCCCTGAGTTTACAAATGAAGAATGAAGTCCAGAAAAACTAGGCCAATAGGCAGATAATTAGGTTTCAGGGAGTCAGGTTAGAACCCTGGTCTCTTGACTCTCACTTCAACACTCTATAATAGTTTTTAGAGCATCTTTGGCTTTGAAAACCAGCCAAACTTACTTATTTACTCACTTTTTAAGTTTATTATTAAAGGATAGCTGACAAACATGCTACATTAGGTTCGGGTGCACAACATACCAATTCAACGATTCTTTACATTATTCAATGCACGACAGTAAGCATACTTCCTATAAAACATTATTATAATACTACTGACTGTATTCTTATACCGTACTTCTCATCTCCATTACTTATTTATTTATAACTGGAATTTTGTTTCTCTTAATTCCATTCACCTATTTCACCCACCCCCCTACCCACCACCCAGCCAACCTTACTTACTGCATATATAGTCTTCGCTAGAAAAAAAATAATTGTATATTACTAGAACCAAAATTCTGACACTTAAGACTACAATCTAGAAAGTGAGAGGGAAAAAAAAGACTACAATATATTTGAGATAGGCAGCACATGGATTAAACCAGAGTACTTTTATAGAAAAATGTATCCTCCATTATTGTCTTAGCAATAAATAAACCAATCTGGACACAACACTCAGCCTATAAAGGGATATGGCCAGTATGATAGCACATACTATTGTTAGCCTTGGCTGCAGGCAAGATACACTGTCTATTCCAAAGCTTTTTTAAAATTAATTAATTAATTGGGGGCAGGGGACAGAGGCAGTGGGAAAGAGAAAATCTTAAGCAGGCTCCATATGCAGGGGCTTGATCTCACAACCCTGAGATCATGACTTGAGCTGAAAACAAGGGTCAGAAGCTTAACTCACTAAGCCACTCAGGCTCCCCCCAGAGGCTCTTTAAAAAAAAAATTGTGATCCTCTCCACTCCCATTAGGAGAAAATAAAGCTGATGAAGTAAGGTGTGTCCCATACTGACACACCAAGAAAGGAAAGAAGTAGAAGTTTAAAGACATTAGAAATCTCAAAATAATTCTTTGGATACAACGGCTGAACGTCCATTTCTTTTGAGTCTAGGGAAGAAAAGTTAATATATTACTAATGTACTATAACAGGGCAAAGTTCCACTATACTATCTTCCTTTACCAGTGAAAGGAAATTAACTCTCAGCCAGGAACATTATCAACTCTCTATTTCAAGCAGCTCAGTTAAAGGATAACAAAATGTAAAATTCGTTTATCCTCAGTTCCATCCCTCATAGGGCTAGATATATGGGAATAAAAAATGCCAGTCAATCACTGGAGAATCTAAATAAATGGAGAGATATTTCATGTACTTGGATAAGAAGGCTCAATAACTGTCAAGGTATCAGTTCTTTCCAGCCTGACTTACAGATTCAACATAATCCCACCCAGGTAAAGGACCAGCAACGTATTTTATGGATATCAACAATCTGGGTGTAAAGTTTATATAGAAAGGGAAAATAGCCAAAACAATATTGAACTGTTTTGGAAGGGCAAAGTCAGAGAACTGACCCTATCCAACTTCAAGAGTTACTACAAAGCTCCAATAATCAAGACAGTGTGGTACTGACAAAACAGGAAAAGAGATCAATGGAACAGAATACAGGACCCAGAAACAGACCCACACAAATACAGTTAAATGATCTTTAACAAGGAAGAAAGGCGTTTCAATGGAAAAAGGATAATCTTTTGAACAAATGGGGCTAGAACAAATGGACATCTAATTCCTAGAGAATAACATGGGAGAAAACCTAGAGGATGTGATAGAGGATGCTGATAACTTTCCAAATACAGCACCAAAGGCACGACCTGTGATAGAAGTAACTGAAAACTAGACTTCATTAAAATTAAAAACTTCTGCTCTATGAAAGACAACATCAAAAGAATGAGAGGACAAACTACAGACTCAGAAAAATATTTGCAAAAGACATACCTGATAAAGAACTGGTATCTGAAATGTACAAAGAACTCTTAAAGCTCAACAAGAAGAAAATTAATTAATTAATTAATTTATTTATTTATTTATTAGTATCCAATTTTTAAAAGATCTGGGGGCACCTGGCTGGCTTAGTTAGTAGAGCATGCAACTCTTGATCTCAGAGTTCTAAGTTTGAGTTCCATGTTGGGTGCAGAGATTACTTAAAAATAAAATCTTTAAATAAAATAACATAAGAAAATGAATAGACCTGAATGGACACTTCACCAGAAAAAGATCTACAATGGCAAACAAGCATATAAGAAGATGGTTAGGGCAGCCCGGGTGGCTCAGCGATTTAGCGCCACCTTCGGCCCAGGGTGTGATCCTGGAGACCCGGGATCGAGTCCCACGTCAGGCTCCCTGAGTGGAAGCCTGTTTTTCCCTCTGCCTTGTGTCTCTGCCTCTCTCTCTCTGTGTCTCTCATGAATAAATAAATAAAATATTAAAAAAAAAAAAGAAAAAGAAGAAGAAGATGATTAACACCGTATGTCATCAGGGATCTGCATGGTAAAACAAGATACCAGTATACATTTATTAGAATGGTCAAAATCCAAAACAATGACAATACCAAATGCTGGTGAGAATGTGGAGCAACAGGAATTCTCAGACTCATTGCTTATAAGAGGGTTTGGGGGTTTGGGGGAAGGGATGTAGGGATAAATAGGTGGAGCACAAGGGATGTTTAGGGCAGTGCGATTATTTAGTATATTACTGTAATGGTGGAAATGTTTCATTACAGATTTGTCAAAACCCAAAGAATATACAATACAGTGACCCTTTAAGTAATCATAATGTATCAATACTGGCTCATCAATAATAACAAATGTACTACATGAACAAAAAAATGTTAATAATGAGCAAACTGTGTGCATCTGTACTTATCCTCAATTTTTCTTTAAACCTAAAACTGCTCTAAAAAATAAAGTCCATTATTTTTTAAATAAACTTCTTACCAGGTCTAATGAAGACATTTTCCACAGACAACATTGCTGCTATTGGAAGTAGTAGATCTTCACAATCCAGAGAAGCAGCCTTTATTACTGCACATGTCAGATGTGGAGGGAGAGGAAATTCCACCATAGACAAACCCAATCTGGTCACATGGCCACTCCTTAAAAGAAAGAAAAAGTTCTTAAGTCTTTCTACCTTGAGAGAGTACAAAGGAAATGTTCATCTTCAGAAAGATCAGATACAGTTTATATTACCTTAAATCAAATCCAGAAATTCAATTCAATATAAGAAACATGACACATTGATCATTGGTAAAAGAAAACGTTAAGATGATATGTTCCCTGCTTTCAAGGGCCAATACATCCAAAAAATAAGCAGTGAGGCAGAATAAAGTACATTAAAAAAAAAAAAAAAAAAAGACACAAAATGCTACAGAAGCATAGAAGATGTCCTCCAAGAAATCAGAGAATGATTACCAAATCTTTCCCCATCACACAATCATGAGAACCAAGACTATGGCTCTCTTATTATTTAGATATATACTCAGCCTAATGCCTGGCATTGAAATTATACTCAAAAATTA
This sequence comes from Canis aureus, assembly GCF_053574225.1. Classification (NCBI taxonomy): domain Eukaryota; kingdom Metazoa; phylum Chordata; class Mammalia; order Carnivora; family Canidae; genus Canis; species Canis aureus. Next base: position 27,067,944 of record NC_135626.1, read on the forward strand.
CTGTAAATGGGACGCCTGGGTGGCTCAGTGGTTAGGAATCTGCCTTTGGCTCAGGGTGTGATCCTGATTTAGCGATTGAGTCCTATATCGGGATCCCTGTGAGGAGCCTGCTTCTCCTTCTGCCTGTGTCTCTGCCTCTCTCTGTCTCTCTCATGAATAAATGAATAAAAGCTTTAAAAAAAAATTACTGTTAAATAATACCAGATATAACATAGTTTACCATGTAATTTTTAAATTCAGAATTATGGCAAAGAAAAACTGAGGAAAAATGCTAACTTCATATAAAATAATCCATTCAATTTAAACAAATCATTTTCTACTGATAAAGGAAACTATTAAGAACCCTATTTTAAAAAGATTGAGGAGATGCCTGGGTGGCTCAGTCAGTTAAGCATCCGACTCTTGATTTTGGCTCAGATCATGATCTCAGGGTCATGGGATCAAGCCCTGCATCAGGCTCTATACTCAGCATGGAGTCTACTTGTCCATCTCCCTCTGCTCCCCTGGCTTGTGCCCACGTGCACACACTCTGTGTGTGTGTGTGTGTGTGTCTCTCTCAAATAAATTAAATTAAATTAAATTAAATTAAATTAAATTAAATTAAATAGAAACTGGGGTACCTGACTGGCTCAGTAGGTAAAGAATGTGATTCTCAATCTCAGGGTCATGAGTTTGAGCCTCATGTGTGGCACAGAGTTTAATTAAAATAAAAATTAAAAATTAAAAAAATAATAAAATGAAACAAAGAAATTAAGATCTGCTATGGTTGGTTTTGTTTTTGTTTTACCTGTCAATAGCATCACACTGGTAAAGTTGTTTAAGAGCTTCCAAAATAAGTCTCTCATTAGGTGGATCCAAATAGGGAAACCTGTGTGTTTAAATGAGATATGAGTGAGATTCCATTTTTTGACCACTGTAAGATTTTATACAGACTTGAAAATTTCTTTAAAAATTTTTACTTGATCTATTTTCAAGCCCTCTTCTCTCTTTTTTTCCTAAGCATTCTGATCATGAGCAGCATTCAACAAAGGAAGAAACTGTTTTTTCTGAATCACACTCTTTTTTTTTTTAATTTTTATTTAAATTCTAGTTAGTTAACATACAGTACAATATTAGTTTCAGGAGTAGAATTCAGTACTGAATCACACTCTTCTATTTAATTCAAGAAGCATTTCTTTTTGAATCCCCCTTAGCTAGAACACTCACTCATTCTTCTCTGCTTATTCTAATCCTGCCCCATTCTTCATAGCCAATGTCAAATCTACTCTGTTCTGTAAACCACAGCTTTTATTATACAATTTTATTATAAACCAGTGGAGAAAAATCAATTGAATGTGGGCAAACATTACAATTAACAGTACTTTAGCATGGCTTTTAATAAAATGGTTAAGTATAGCTGATTAATTTTACCATATTTGCTTTACGTATATTCTTATTTTCTCCTGAATTATCTGAAAACAAGTTGCAAATACAATGCCAATTCACCCCAAAATACTTCAGCATGCATCCTCTGAAAATAGACAATTTAGAAGCATTTGGGTGGTTTAGTCAGTTGAGTATCCCACTCTTGATTTTGGCTCAGGTCATGATCTCAGGGTCCTGAGATGGGGCCCACATCTGGCTCCACAATCAGCAAGGAATCTACTTAGGAATCTTTCCCTCTTCCTCTCCCTCCCCCTTTTCCCCTCCCCCCACCCACATGCACACTAGCTCTCTCTTAAATAAATATCTTTGAAGATAAAGATATTCTCTTAATAACCACAAAACTATTAGTGAACATAAGACAATAATATTCACAAAGGGTGGCATATAACCAAGCATGAACATTTACATACATATTGTATTATTAAGAACAATAATTACTTAATACTCTCTGCACTGGATTACTTTTTCCACCGCAAGTCTTAGATGATTAAGTCATCTACTCCAACTTCTCACCTTGAAAAACTCCAACAAAGGACAAAAGGTCCAATACCTTACACAAAAGTCCATCCAAGGATTCACAGCTCTACTTAAAAACAAATAAACAAAAATCTCGTAGACTGTTCTATAATCAGTTTTCCTACAACTTGTACCAACAAGTCCTGGTATCTTCTAGAGCAAGAGTCGACAAACACTTTCTGTAAAAGGCCAGATAGTAAATAGTTTAGGTTTTGTAGGCCATATGGTCTCTGTCACAATTATTCAGCTCTGCTGTTGTAGCAAAAGCAGCCATACTTGAATGAATATGCATGGCTGTGTTCCAATAAAATTTTATTTACAAAAACAGCCAGTGAGCCTGGACCATAGTTTTCGACCCCTGTCCTAGAGCAATACCAAACTAGTCAGCTTCCTCTTCTATATGAGAGCCCTTTCAGATCTGCTAAAAAAAAAAAAACAAAAAAACAAAAAACCTATCATTATTTTTCTCCCTTATTTACCAAATTTGTCAAGCACTCTTTGTATTATTTGCTTTCTAAGAGTGCTTCCTTTGGCAGCACATATACTAAAAAATATTTGCTTTCTAAGAGACCCAACATACCTAATTACCATCTTTCAGAAACACTCTAGCTTGTCAAAATTCTCATAAAATGTGAGGATATCCAAAACTGAACTCCAAATGTAGAGTGACCAACAGGAATGCTATAATTCCAGTCATCTGGATATTGCAATCTATTAATTAAAGTTTATGCCAGTAGGAATTTTTTATTGTTTTCTTAACAGAATAGTAATTGCAAGCTCATACTAAGTTCTGGTGATCTGATAATTTCAGATCTTTCCCACGTGAATTTCCTTAATGTATAACCAAAACACAGCATATAAAATGTAATCTTTCAGACTTTTGCTTGTTGATTTTTGTCCAAGGTTCTGGCTTATTGAGATCATTCTAAATCTTCCGGTTTTAATCAACTACTAATTAGATATCTAGACATTTTCCAAAAATCTGATAACCATGATTTTAATATCTTTAATAGTTTTATTGAAATGGTCATGAGGAAAGAGCAAAGTTCAGCATACTATCAGCCAAACTTCCATCTAGGCTATGCTAAGCCATTAATCAATACATTCTGGATTTAGCTATTAGGCAACTATAATCAGCAGTACTGTCATCTTATTCACAAAGATGTCAAATATAATCTTATTATATACTGTGTAGAAAACAAGAGATATATTAGGTTATTGTTCAATAAATTCTTATGGTACACCCATTATGTGGACTAGTTTTGTCCTCAAACTGAAAAGAAAATCGTTTATTTTAACATATTCTTCATGAACCAGTTTGAGCCATACAGATTATTATAAATCACCATCAAATTCTCTAAAACCATTTTTCTAATAAACTAAGCTAGAATTTGCTAAAGATCAATTTCAAACATACTGGGTAATTATTTCCAGATTCCACCCTTTTCCTAAATAAAGACGTCAAAAATTGTATTTCTCACAATTTTCTGGCAACCTATTCTGCATAATTTCTCTTAGATAACCCTAAATCTGCAAGTTTTTAGTACTATGGAAATAATGGATAAAGCCTCAAGACACTCATTTATGGTCATTAGGTTTTAGCTTATTTCCTAATCCATCGTGGTCATCAATTCCTTACCTAGACTTGTTCTTATCTTTCTGATTTTAAAAACATTCTTGATAGAGAAAAAAGAAGCAAGACAATAATTGAAAAGCTCCATTTTCTTTTTTTTTTTAAAGATTTTATTTATTTATTTATTTGAGAGAGTGAGAGAGAAAACAGAGGGAGAAGGAGAACAGACTCCTGCTGAGCAGAGAGCTGAACCCCCAGGACCCAGAGATCATGACCTGGGCCAAAGGCAGACTCTTAATCAACTAAGCCACCTAGGCACCCCTAAAGCTCCATTTTCCTTCTGTCATCTATGAGTACTCTACCATATATCCCAAATACTGGCTCTATTTTTCCTTATACTACACACATATTAAAAAGAGAGAGGAGGGAGACACTCAGCTGTTTCAGTTGGTGGAGTATGTGACTCTTGATTTTGGAGTTTTGAGTTTGAGCCCCACACTCAGTGTAGAGGTTACTTAAAAATAAAATCTTTTAAAAAAGAGAAAGAAATCTTTTGTTTGTTTCTAGCATTTTGGAACTTTTAGTTAACATTCTAAGTCTTAAAACTTAAGATGGAAAAATAACTCAATGCAGATGATATTAAGTAATTATGATTCCTACTTTTTAAATATATTCTTAATTATATGCCACTCTCAATATTCTTTTTTTCTAATACATGTTTATTCTTGATTATATGTTGCTTTGTAATTATATTATTCACAAAAATAATAATATTATGAATGTTATTTTAAAACCTAGGTTCATCTGAAAGCTTTCTGTTTAGGGATTTGGATTTCTTCAAATGATCCTTCTTTCTCATTGGAATCATTCATGATTACAGTTAGAATTTCATATATTATATGGTTTCCTCTTTTTAAAATCTATGTTCTCATTTAGAAAATATCTACTCTTAAACTGTCCAAAATATATTTTAATTGGCTTTCCAAGAGTATACAATACATATTTGGGTACGCCTAGTAATTATTTTCCTACTTATGAATTTAAAGAATGCATGGTCACCTTCTAAGGTTCCTGACAGTTTCACATTCGCAGTCAATTTAGACTAAAATTAAAATTCAGGGACACCTGGGTGGCTCAGCAGTTGAGCATCATGCCTTCAGCCCAGGGCATGATCCTGGAGACCCAAATAAAATCTTTAAAAAATAATAAATTAAATTAAATTAAATTAAATTAAAATTCATCATTTCCTTTACCATGTATAATATGAAATTTCAAGCCCCTACAACAATGTTCTATCCTATGCCAATTAATTATATAGTTTAACATTTGAGTAATTTAACAGTTGTTCCATTCTTTGTTTCATGTGTCTGAATCTTATTTCCCTAACATAAGTTAAGTTTAGTAAAAGCAAAATACTACCACAGAGTATTACTCTATCTCTCAAAGTACTTGGTACAATGCTGGTCATACAAAAGATGCTACCAGAAAACCAGTTTCTGATTGGAATAAAGGTCATTATATATCTTCCATTACAGATGAACAGTGGTCACTAAATGATCCAAATAAACATCAGCATGAATATTTAGGCCAAGGTTAAAACAAGAACAAGGAATCAAATCACAGGAAAGCATTGCAAAGAAGCCTTTTATTTGGGTTTAGCTAAACCTCAAAATGAAAGGGATGTAAGAGTCAAATACTTCAAATGAATTCTGAAGAATAACATGGCTCCATCCTAACAAATTTTTCTTTTTTCAAATTGTCTACATACCTTATAACATCGTGTATGGCAAGGCACTTTAAGGTCAGAACTACAGATGTCAAACTAGTTCTCTTAATCTCAGGGATCACATGGTCAGGCATACACTGGTTCCAAAAATCTTTACTATAGATCCGAAAGCATTTTCCTGAGGAAGTCCTGCCAGCTCGGCCACTTCGCTGTAACGCCTCACTCCTTTAGAAGCAGAAAAAGAGAAGTCCCCAAAACATACTGTAAATTTCCTAAGTAGTTAACATCATACCCCTAAAACAGTTAAAAATTATCTATCAAGTTGTTTTTTGAACAAAAAAAGCTTGACATAGAAACTTACTTTGAAATTGGAACCACCTCCAGGATGTCCAACCCTAATCTGGGATTGTGATTTAACTGCTTCACAAAGCCACCATCTACCACATATCTAAGAAAAACGAAAACCAGTTAAGTTTCTAGAAAATAAGACTTGATTTTTAGCTACTTTGGATTCTCCTTTTCTACCAAACTAACAACTACATGATGACTTTTATATTAAACGTAAAGCCTAAAAGTCAAGAAATGAGAATACCTGTACATCACTAATGGAAATGTACAATGATTAAGCCAAAGTGCAAAATGGTTTGAAGCTTCCTCTAAATGTTAAACACAGAACCACATGACCCAGAAATTGCATTCTTAAGTGTGTCTCAAAAGAACTGAAACAAGTACTCAACCAATATTTGTAGGCATATTTTTGTAGAAGCACTATTCATAAGAGCCAAAAGGTAAAAATAATCTAAATGTCTATTAACTATTAAGGGATAAATGGATAAACAAATTATGGTATATACATACAATAGGATATTATTCAGCCATTAAAACAAATAAAGTGTTGATACATGCTACAGTGTGGATAAACCTTGAAAGCATAAGTGAAAGAAGCCAGACACAAAAGGTCACATACTATATGACAATTCATATGAAATATCCAGAATAAATCTCCATAAAAACAGAAAATAGGTTGGTGGTTGCCAAAGGCTGGAATGGAGAGGAGCATAGGGAATAACTGCTTAAAGGATACAGGGTTTTACTTTGGAGCAATAAAAATGTTTTAGAAGTAGAGATAGTGTTAGTGTTTATACAACACTATAAATGTATTAAATACTGATTGTTCACCTTTAAATGTTAATTTTACATTATGTGAATTTCTCCTCTAAAAAACAAACTTACAAGACACATCTAGACCACTCTAATAGGTTCAGAACCTAATTCCAGGTAGCCTTTAACAATAGCATTTAAATCAATAAAACAGAGAACAAGTCAGGTAAACAACTAAGTTAGGAATAGAAGTAAGTCTACCATTCACTAAAGGAACATTCCAAATATTATTTGGAATATTATTATAAATAATATATATATATATTATAATATATTATAAAAATACTTAATGACTTTTGTCTTTACTGGAAACAGAAAATTAAGAGGTTAACCTACTCTGAAGAAATGACAGCCCTTAGTGAAATATTTATTTTTAAAGTAAAGGAGAAAAGCAAAGGAAATTAAATTTCCTCTCAGATCCAGGTGATCATTTTACCCAAAAGAAAGATAAAGGATCTTTGAGATTTAGGTCTAGTCTTCCTGTGGCAAACAGATAGACTTTTAGTTAAAGACACAAAATATACTGGATAAAAGATAAATATCCAAAAGGACTGTGGTTCAATAGGGTAAAAGAACTTCACATTAACTATCAGTCTAGACTTAAAATTTCCCAGTGTTTCTCCATTAAGTATACTCAAAAATTTGATGGCATCATTGATTACATTAAAAATAAGAGACTCACATCATAGTTCATTTCACAAAAAGGTGAGAAAAGTGAGCAACAGTACCTTCAGCTAAACACTTGGATATACAACACTTAACTCCACCAAGTGCAGGTGCCAGGTGAGAAAGAAATATCAAATCATCTTAGATATATGCTGATAATGAGTATAGAAAAACAGCTTTGTGTTTTTTTTTTTTTTTTTTTTTTATGATAGTCACACAGAGAGAGAGAGAGGCAGAGACACAGGCAGAAGGAGGAGCAGGCTCCATGCACTGGGAGCCCGATGTGGGATTCGATTCCGGGTCTCCAGGATCGCGCCCTGGGCCAAAGGCAGGCGCCAAACCGCTGTGCCACCCAGGGATCCCAGAAAAACAGCTTTGGCTTTCTATTCAATGAATAATGAAACCCATAAAGCATGACACATAATCTTAAATTTGGGAAGAGAAAGCTACAAACTGCCAAGTTCAAGTAGTTAAAAGTATGATCAAGAATACTACGTGTAGGGCACCTGGGTGGCTCGGCAGTTAAGTGCCTGCCTTTGGCCCAGGGCGTGATCCTAGAGTCTCAGGATCGAGCCACAACGGGCTCCCTACATTGAGCCTGGTTCTCTCTCTGACTATGTCTCTGCCTCTGTGTATCTCTCATGAATAAATAAATAAAACCTTAAAAAAAGGGGGGGGGGAATACTATGTGTACCTCCCACTCCATTTCCTAACCATGGCAATCAATAATTATTAAAAATGGTAGGTGATTACAAGTAGGTGAGAAGGAAATTAGTGGAAGGCACCAAGGAGCAAACTCAAAGCTAAGTGGCTTAAAAGTTGTACCTGATTCCATCTATTGTCAAAGATGTTGCAGAAATATTGGTGGATATGACACATTTTCTAATTCCAGGTGGAGGTGGCAAAAATATTCTTCTCTGTTGATCTAAAATACATGTAAAGAGCAAATGTTAATTTACAACATGCATTTATCAAATTCCACGTTTGAAAAACTGTCTTTTCATTAAAAGTTATGTTTCCTTCACCTCTTTAACTATCTTGAATTCAAAATAGCAAAATTTATCTTTGCTCACCTTTTACTGCTAACTTTTTTAGATCTATTAAACCACAGATTATTATTGCTAAAATAAACCCTATAACAAAATTTATATAGGTCTATGGCTCCCTTTGAGTATATTTAAAAACTGTGGCCATCTTCTCCATTAAAAGGCACATATGTACACACATACACAAATTTCAAATAACTTCAGGGTGTTCAGGGACTCTCTGAAGCCCATCCAATGACTACACATTCAGGACCTCTCTCTACCTCAAAAACTGATTAGCTAAATGGTTTTTACTTTTTGGGATATTTTTCTAATGCCCACCTCTCTAAGCAAGTAACACAACAGTCATTTCCCCTACCCACACATTCTGAAGAGTGAACCCCAACAAGCAATGCTTATACTATAGTACCCTGTTGCTCCAGCCATAGTTTATGGCACTAAAGATAAACATCTCCCCAAAGTGGGAGCAATCTGATTCTCCTGAAATTTGGAGTAAGATCCAGGAGATGCTCTATTTGATTGGCTAGTCTCTTACAAAGAGGAAAAATGAACTTGTGAACCTAGGGAAGTGGTTAATGCACATGGAGGAAAGCCATGAAAGTTGACAGAGTATTTCTGAGTTCCTGGCTCTTCCCAGCACTTGAGAGGACTGGGTGTAAAATAAGTAGTAAGACAGATTTAGCCAGACTTGCTCTCTGCCAGGTTAAGCACAAAATAAGACAAGAGGGTTAAGAATGTTTGCAAGGAAATGATTACAGTATAGGTGAAAGAAAGTAAGTAAAGGCCCGATAAAGGACATGTGTCAATGCATTCTGAAAATTGTTGAATTACAAGCAGTAGAGTATTAGGCAAAAACAGAAAGTAATCATCAGAAAGATGTTTAAAACTGAGATCAGAAATGATGGTAATGACAAAGTCTAGGATGGAAAGCTTCTGGACGGGTGGCTCAAGTGGGACAAAGCAAAAGATCATTTAAGTTATAGAGATCAAGGAACTTCAAAGCAAGAGATTTGTTTGGACGGATCACAGTACTTCAATAATCTCCAAAAATTAGGAGTGATCATTTCATCGAGTACACAAGTCAATCTATTGGGGGTATAAAAAGAAATTAATAGCATTTTTATATGTTTCATAACTTTTTAAACTGTTATATATTTACTATTGTACATTAGAAGAGTAAGTATATATGTAAGAAGAAAAATAATTAAATGCCTGGATATATTTATTTTCCACAATTATGCCCATATTTGCTTACAAAATTCATCTTTTCTACATAAGCAATCTCAAATTGTTTTCTTTTCAGTCGCTGAGAAAATCTTAACAAAACCTGTTCCCAAATAAAATCTTAAAAAGATCCAAGTGTTCCCAGTATATATAACAGAACAAGCTTGAACTACTGTAAGGGAGAAAAAGAGTGGCACAGATGAGCATAGTGTTAAAAATCAGGGAACTAGGCCAATCATCTCATTTTATAGATGAGAAAACTAAATTCCGGAGAGGTCAATGACTTGCTAAGATTTACACACAGATGGACAAGTTTGAAACCAAGTTGAGTAATGCTGCTATTCTTCCACATTATTCAGAAATTAATTTCACAAGTAAAAAAGTGCTAGAAAGGCAGTTTATAAAAGATCTGTGGAGAAGCTTTAAGGTGAATACAAAAATAATTCCAAAAAGACCTATTTCTTTTACAGTTTTTTGGCAAAAAACTTAAGTGTTAAGAATTATTTTTCAAGTATTAGACTTAGGTAGCTCATTTCTTCCAAATGGTTCAAAAGAGTTTTATACTACTTTGTAGTTCACATTATGTTTATACATTATTTATGATCTACTTATTCTACCACAGTGTTGTTCCATGGAACAAGGACTTTCTTTTATTCAAGACATATCCCCACTACCTAGAACAATATCTAGACCACAGAAAGTGTCCAAGAGAGTTCAATGAATTGATAAATAAAAAATGCATTATATAAATAAGTTAAGACCCTTTCTACCTTTAAAATTCCACACTACCCTAAAATTTGCATACATTAAAAATGGCCTTTCTGAACATATTTATCTAGTCCATTTTTCAATCAACTCATTTCTAAAAATATCTAATTTTTTAAGTGTTCAGGTCAAACAAAATTTCCGTTTCATTTACCATTTTGTTCACTATAATCAACTGAAAAGTCTTGAAACTGCTGTTTTGACAAGACTCATGTTTATTTCATTTACATTTCACTCCCAGTTTAATACCATATTCCCCAAGTACAAACACATACCAGTTTTCCTTAAGTTTATTTATTTTTTTTTTAGTGATCTCTACACCCAGTGTGAGGCTCAAACTCACAACCCTGAGATCAAGAGTCACATGCTCTTCTGACTGAGCCAGCCAGGAGCTCCAACACATACCAGTTTTATGTTTGTTTATAAAGATTTGGAAAAAAGTTAAATAAACATATCCTAAAGCACATTCTCACTCTTCAAGAAGGAAAGGGGAAACGGAATACTTTCATTAAGATGTAGTAAAGTCCTAGGATGTTATCAGTGAGGGGAGCAGGGGATTGGCTAACAGCTAAGAAAGATGTTCCAAAGTTTACAAAGAAATAAGGATATGAGATATTACTCATAATGAAGGGACACTCCTAGATATATACATATAGCATATTATATGTTAAGACTAACTGAAACTTCCTCACAAAATTTCTTGTCCTGGGAAGCCTAGGTGGCTCAGTGGTTGAGCATCTGCCTTTGGCTCAGGTCATGATCCGAGGGTCCTGGGATCAAGTGCCCCATTAGGCTCCACACAGGGAGCCTGCTTCTCCCTCTCTCTCAGTCTCTCTCTGCCGCTTTCTCGGTCTCTCATGAATAAATAAATAAAATCTTTAAAAAAAAGAATTGTTTTTTTACCTTTAAAATCTTTAAAAATTTAAAAATCTTTAAAATTTAATTTTATTTTTTATTTAAATTTTTAATTTAATTTCTTGTCCTGGGATGCCTGGGTGACTCAGTGGTTGAGCATCTGCCTTTGGCTCAGGTCATGATCCCAGGGTCCTGGGATCGAATGCCCCATTAGGCTCCACACAGAGAGCCTGCTTCTCCCTCTCTATCTCTGCCTCTTTCTCGGTCTCTCATGAACAAATAAATAAAATCTTTTAAAAAAAGAATTGTTTTTTATCTTTAAAATCTTTAAAAATTTTTAAATCTTTAAAATTTAATTTTTTATTTAAATTTTTAATTTAATTAAATAAAATTTAATTAAATTTTTTATTTAGATTTTAAATTTTAATTTTAAAATCTTTAAAAAAAAGATTTATTTATTCATGAGAGACACACAGAGAGAGGCAAAGACACAGGCAGAGGGAGAAGCAGGCTCCCTGCAGGGAGCCTGATGTGGGACTGGATCCCAGGACTCCAGGATCATGCCCTGGGCCCAAGGCAGGCGCTAAACCGCTGAGCCACCCAGGGACCCCCAAATAAAATCTTTTTTAAAAAATTTTCTTGTTCCAAGGTCCCCCATAAAGATTCCAAAGAACTATTTCTGAGAGAAGGAAAAAGAAAGAGAAGAAAAAAAAGAAGGTAACTTAAAGTAGTAAACAGAAACTGTTTCTTGGCGGGGGGGAAGATGACAGTTTTGAGAAGAAAGAGGTACAACACTGCTAAAACTGTACCCAGCTTCCCTCAAGAAGTTAGTTTTGGGTGAGTAAAAATGTCTTAAGAATTCTCACTAACACAGCTGAAAATCAAATTCCTGACACAGAGAAAAGGCTTGAGATAATCAGTAAGTGCAATTAAAAAAATAACTAGAAGGAAGCTAAAAAACACAGAACACAGGCAATCCAACATAAGAATAACTGAAGTACAGAAACCAATAAATAGATAAAAATTATATTCAAAGATACAACGTGACAGTTTCTCTGAAATAAAGAATTGAGTATTCAGATCAAAAGAACATATATAAAAGTTCATCTTGGTTGTGGTGGTCATTGTACAGGTATGTACATTTGTCAAAACTCATTGAACTTGAAACGCTCATAGTTTGTTACATATAAATGATACCCCAATAAAGTTGATTTTTTAAAAAAGCACATCAAATTCCAGGAAATTCTGATATAAAACGCTCAACACCAAAAATTTCCTAATTAAAACCACTGAATTTTAAACATAAGAGAAATTTTCAGGCAATCAGACAGAAAAAGCAAATTACTTACTAGGAAGGGGGAAAAAAAAAATCAGGCTGCCCTCAGACTTCCGAACTGTGGCAACATTATAAGTCAGAAGACAAGTGGACAATATCTACCAAGTTCTAAGGAAAAGAAAGTGTGACCCAAGAACATAAAATCCAGTCACAATATAGTTCAAGTATACAGGCAAAAGCCAGATATTCTCAAACATAAAAGAGTAATAACAAAAATAATACTCAAGAGCTCTTCTATTAAAAAAAAAAAGTGAACAAAACCCAGGAAACTGAAAATTAACCAAAAGTAACTTATTTTATCCTAAACATTTTATTTACTTGGCAGAGAGAGAGACAGAGAGAGAGAGAGAGAGAGAGAGAGAGAACATAAGCAGGGGGAGCAGCAGGCAAAGGGAGAGGGAGAAGCAAATTCCCTGCTGAGCAGAGCCCAAGGTGGGGCTTGATCCCAGGACCCTGGGATCATGACCTGAGCCTAAAGCAAACACTTAACTGACTGAGCCACATAGGCACCCTTAGCCAAAAGTAACTTCAGAATGGAAAAACCATGGTCAACAGGATTGATGATAAACACCTAAACAATGTAAAAATAACTAACAAAAATCAGAAGGGAAAGATACAGAAAAATCAAAGTATTTAAATCTTTATCTTCCAAGTCAGATGATCAGCAGATAAGATCTCCAATCTTCTAAAAAGAAGTGATTAACTTCAGCCTCTTAAAATTTTTCATCTTTTTAAACTTGAAAGCAACCTTTTTTTTTTTTAAAGGAACATTTTATATCATATTCTCAAGTGGTAAAGAGTTACTTGACATTTAATAATTCCTTCAAGTATATTTACATAAAATTAAAAACGTTTTGGGACACCTGGGTGGCTCAGCAGTTAGGCAGTTGCCTTCGGCTCAGGTTGTGATCCCGGGATCCAGGATCAAGTCCCACACTGGGCTCCTGTGAAGAGCCTGCTTCTCCCTCTGCCTATGTCTCTGCCTCTCTGTGTCTCTCATGAATAAATAATCTTTAAAAAATAAAAAAATAAAAAAAAAAAACACTAAAAAAATAAAAACTTTTTAAAAAAGCAAATAACAGTATAATCTCACTTTTAAAAAGTATTTCTATCAATCCACCTATTTGTTTGCTTATCCTTCTGCATGTACACACACACACACACACACACACACACGGTTATTTTTATATGAAGGAACTTGAAGTGATTACTTTCACCTTTGTAACTTTGGACACTGCTTGAATTCATTATAATGAAATTATATCATTTTTCTTTGAATAATTTTTCTTAAAGGAAAATTGGAGCAAAAATATGGAGACACTAAGAGTGTTAATTCTGCACAGTGGCAAATGGATTGTTTCTGTACTTTTCTATTCTTTAAAATTTTCTAAATTTTTAGAAATTTAGAAGGGCTAAAAGAGAAAGGACTTTAATGTTTTAAAGAGAAAAACATTAAAGAACATGTATAACAAAATGCCATTTTTCTTAGAAAAACTTAACAATAATATACACTTAAATATATAAAACAAGTTTAGAACAATATACCTCAGAATACTAGTAGTGATTATCACTTAACCATGTTGGTGAGATTTAATTATCTTACTTTTCTGACTTTATTTTACAACTACATACTCTACAACTATGTGCTCTTTACAACTATGTATGCTTTTAAGACAAAAGAAAATTTTTCCCACTTGGAGAGACTCCATGTAGAGTAAAAATTTTTATGCGAAGCTCACTAGCCTTATTTTCTCTCATCTTTAATCTTAACGTGTAAGGAAAGTATCACTGAAAATTCAAATTCTAGATACCTGCCGAATTGAGATGTCTTCATTTTGCAAGAAACCAAGCAAGCAAGCAAGCAAACTACTTTTGGATTAATACAAAAGTATTAATCTTTTAAAATACTATATACAATACAAGGTAAAGCTCCTTTCCTTTTCCTCATATATTCTGAAAACACAAGTACTATTTTTCACCCCCTACTGAATAACCAGTTATCAAATGCAGGTTTACCATGTGACCTCAGAAACATTACTTAGTCTCTATCCAAAAAAAAAAAGAGGCCTAATTATGCAAGAAAAATAAATATGGGTATGTGTGCATTTTTCTAGAGAAAGAAACCATGGCTTTCATGATCTTTTAAAAAGAATATGAGACTCCACCCTCTAAAAAGGCTAAGAAGCACTGAGTTTAGATAATTGCTTTCAGTGCTAAAATTGTCAAATTCCATGCAAATATTTTTTGCTTATGAAGTAACAGGTATATTTCAGTAAACCTGATGAACTGCAAAATCTTAAACAAAGGAGGGAAGACAGAAGAGCAAAAAGGTTTGAGGAAACAAGAATAAGGTCCTAGACACAGCTAGCACTTGATACAAGACTTCACAGAATGTCTAACAGAAAGTGAAAAATCTGGAACTCAGATTAAAAAATACTGCCTACACTATGAGCTTGAGAAAACCACCACAAAGGGTAGGGGTTAGGAGTTTAGCCCAGGGAGTAGGATCATATAATCTTGGCAGTAAAAGGGATACCAGAGCACCTCTTCACATTTGACAGTTGAAAATTTTTTATGTCAATTAGGTATCTTAAGATGTCCCTTTAAAACAGCCACCCTCATGGCTAACAGAAATAAAAGCAAATACAACATATTCACCTCATAATCTTCACTTATTTACTAAACCTAGATCTGAGTCATTTTTGATTCACCCTTCACAACAGGCTACAGGCAGGAAACCCTTCTTCCCTCTCCTCACTCCCAAGTACAAGTTTTCTATTCCTAAAAAATAATGGGAAATAAAGGAAATAACATATCCCCACCACCCAAAGTAGCAATAATAAAGAAAATAAGTGCTGTCTTGTATTAGCCAGGCTTAAAAAAAAAGCCTAAGATCCCAGGAACTTACCACTCCCAACTTCATTTCACCCATTACTCAGTACCTTATCAGCTCCATTTGAATGCCTCTTTGCATTGTTATAAATTGCTCCAGTAAATATTACTATGCTCATGATGGATCACCAGTATCTGGCCCTTATAGAGCCCTTGGAACCAGAAGGGAAACTAAAATAAACAAAGCCCTTCAGTAATGGCTCTACCAATACCCAGTTCTACATCTTTACCATTCACATATATACACCAACACAGAAATCTCATACACTGGGAATTAAGGCTGAAAGCAGGCTGAAATCACACTGGAAAGATAATGAATGCCAAGTTATTAAGTCAGCATTTTAATTGTTGGTAATAAGAAATGGCTGAGATACCCAACAGGAAACTGACATGATCAGAGTTGTGCTTCTGAAAGATTATGCTTACCACTGCAGGTAGGATGGTAAGTTACATCAGGGAAAACAGGTTAGCAGGTTATGTTAACAACTCAGGAAAGGAAATTGAGGATCCCAACTCTAATGATGACAATGAAAAACGAAAATGAATGAATGAATGATCTGGACAGGACAAAACAAAAATAAAAACACCTGCAGGAGTTGTCACTTATTTGGTCTGAATGATCACAGATGATATGATGCACAGTCTAGAAAGCCTTGTGAGGAGATCCAGGAATTCTAGACTACAGGAGTGAGACTTAAATAGAGATAGTCATCCATACAGAAGTGATAGGGTGAGTCCTGGGAGTCAACCTCTCCAAAACAAAGAATTCCAAAGAAACAGCAAGCTAAGGATAAAACCTTAAAAAAGTAGTCACATTTAGAGAGGAACAAAGGCTGGGAAGGGTGAGAGGGTAACATACTTAGAGAAAGAGTGGTCAGGAGAACCAGGTAATTAAATATTATCCCAGAGGACAGCATTTCAAGGAGACTTATCATCACAAAACCAAAATACAAACTATTGAAAAAAAAAAAAAAAAAACACATGAGATTTGAGAAAGAAGAGGTCATTAGCAACCTTTAATAATATAAAAACTGGGGTTTAGAACATTAAACAAGACTCAATAGCAGACTCAGCATGTTATTTTCAATATGACAATAACAAAGGAAAGAATGAAATTATTTATATAGAAAAATATATTTATATTATTAATGGTTAATAACAAAGCAACTGTAATGAGTTTTGAATTACCTTAGCAGTTAACAAAGTAAATTATGAAGGAGCCACCAGATCAAATTCCAGAAAACAATGAGAACCTTAATTATCTAATAATGACTCTAAGAATTCCCTTAAAGATATAAAAACCTAAAAATAGATTTCAAAATAATAAGAGATTTCAAAAATAGCATGTTGTCTATATTTACCAAAACACATATTCCTAAACGTTTTTTGTTAATGTAAAATTAAGAACCTCTACTCAACAAAAATAAAAACACATATAAAACATAAAAACATTCAAATGCTTTTTACATTATATTAAATGCTAATCACCACCAAACTCTAATTTCCCTTTAGTTTTACATATCAAATTCCATAATCATTTTACTAAACATATTCTAAACCTAATTCAACAATATTTATTATGAACAAATATCCAAATACAAGTTTGCATTTGCTCTTTGAAATTACAAAAGAGGGGGCAGCCCCGGTGGCACAGCGGTTTAGCGCCGCCTGCAGCCCAGGGCGTGATCCTGGGGACTCCAGATCGAGTCCTGCGTGGGGCTTCCTGCATGGAGCCCGCTTCTCCCTCTGCCTCTGCCTCTCTCTCTCTCTGAATGAATTATAAATAAATAAATCTTAAAAAAAAAAATAGGGGATCCCTGGGTGGCACAGCGGTTTAGTGCCTGCCTTTGGCCCAGGGCGCGATCCTGGAGACCTGGGATCTAATCCCACGTCGGGCTCCCGGTGCATGGAACCTGCTTCTCCCTCTGCCTATGTCTCTGCCCCTCTCTCTCTCTCTCTCTCTCTGTGTGACTATCATAAATAAATTAAAAAATTAAAAATAAATAAATAAATAAAAGATTAAAAAAAATAAATTACAAAAGAGGGATGGCTGGGTGGGTCAGTGGTTGAGCGCCTGCCTTTGGCCCGGGGCGTGATCCTGGGGTCTCAGGATCGAGTCCTATATTCGGGCTCCCTGCATGGAGCCTGCTTCTCTCTCTCTGCCTATGTCTCTGCCTCTGTGTCTCTTGTGAGTAAATAAATAAAATCTTTAAAAAAAAAATGAAATCACAAAAGAACACCATCATTCTTGAAAAGTAGACTAATGTGTGCTACTTCAAAAGAAAACAAACACAGTGTTTAGTCACAGATGTACCTGGATGTATATAATTTCTAGAAATTCTTTGGCAATGCTAAATTAGTTTTAACTTACGACACTACTATCAAGATATTATACTCCTAATTTCAAGAAATTACCAATAATATTTTTGTTCTGCTGGGAGAGGACACAGCCCACTCTTAAACAATACCAAGACAGGATGTCCAAGGCTCCTAAAAAAGTGAATATGGAAAGACTGGAAAAAAAAAAAAATAACTTCTCTCAAGGAATGCTGGTTCCCTTAAAGTTCTATTTCATGATCTGGGTATTGGTTACAAAAATGAGTTGTTTATAAAATTAACTGGCTGAACACTTAGGATCTGTACACTATTTGTACATGTGATTATCAATTAAAAAAAATTAGTCAAATTTTCTATTCTAGTGAGGAATTACCTGTTGTCATAGATCCATAACATGGCAATATTAACAAACCATCCAGAGTTGTATCTTGAACATCATAATCATAATCAACAGACTCTGCCATCTGAAAAAGTAACTCACAACTTTTTTCAATTTCAAACTGACCTGAAATGACGGAGGGAAAGTAACATCAGCAATTGAACAGCAAAATTAATTTAAGAATGAAAAAAAAGCATTCTAGATTAAAATTATTATTTTTGCATACTAGTTATTTTCAATTGCATTTTATCTAAAAAAGATGAACACATAATTGTAACAAATCTCAACAATATGGGGGATCCCTGGGTGGCTCAGCGGTTTAGTGCCTGCCTTTGGCCCAGGGCACGATCCTGGAGTCCCGGGATCGAGGCCCGCGTCGGGCTCTTGGCATGGCATGGAGCCTGCTTCTCCCTCTTCCTGTGTCTCTGCCTCTCTCTCTATGTCTATCATGAATAAATGAATAAAATCTTTAAAAAAAAAAATCTCAACAATAAAATTAATAGAACACTACTTTCCAAGAAATTTAAACATCTATAGAAATAAAAATGTTTATAATCTTCAAGCCTTTCTCTCATTTTGCTAATACATTATCTGAGGAAGACTCAGTAAAGCTAATCATAAATATAGGAGAATCTAGTCCAGGAGATACTGCATTTAGGTGTATTTCAAAATACTTAAGTAACCTGAAAAAGGCAGAGATTGCTACAATGTCTCACTTCTGACATCTGTACAAGCAGAGTAGGAGGTGAACCATGAAATGACTCATTTCTGTTAGTGGGATGCTGCTAATTGAAGAATCACACCAGTTTAGGATTTAACTAATCTATTTTTGACTTCCAAAAAAGGCTTGTCTATGAGACATGGATTCAACACCTTATGTACTGCTTTCACACAGTACCATCCCACCACTCAAAAAAAGGAACTAGTAGGATGTCTTTTGACATAAAGGAATTAATCATTCAGACCCAGGACCATTTAGTGTTAGAATAGCTCTACAGAAGATAGACTAATAAAAAAATTAATAGTTTACCATTTAATATCTTTTTACTAAAAGGTCAGTGTGTTTTATATATGTTTTACTAATGAGACTGGCAGTTTTTACAGCAGTATAGAATTATCTTATATATCTTATATAAGATAGAATATCTCAAACTATTCAGATAATCATACAAAGCTAAGGCAATATGAATTAAAGCCCAGATTTCCCAACAAAGGTAACACTCTATTTTGGTGCCACATTGCATTCATAAATAATAACATTTAAACCTGATACTGAATTCTCACCAGTTAGAAAAACCAAGATGTCTCCAGCCATTTCATTCAAATGGATATCCATGGTCACTTTCACAATCTAAAGCAAGAAACAAGCATAATACATTGATGGAAATGCAGTCCGCCACTCCCAACCACCTCCCCTTATTCCACAGAAAAATGAAATTTGAGTGTCAAAAGTTCTAGAACCGGGCAACCAGGTGGCTCAGTATGTTAAGAGTCTGCCTTTGGCTCAGGTCATGATCCCAGCTCCTGGGATCAAGCCCTCTGTCAGGCTCCTTGCTCAGTAGAGAGCCTGCTGCTCCCTCTGTTTGTGCTTGTAATCTCTCTCTCAAATAAATAAATTTTTAAAATCTTTTATTTTTAAAGATTTTATTTATTTATTCATGAGAAACACAGAGACACAGGCAGAGAGAGAAGCAGGTTCCTGGCGAGGAGCCAGATAAGGGGACTTGACTCTGGACCCAGGATCATGCCCTGAGCCAAAGGCAGATGCTCAACTGCTGAGCCACCCAGGCATCCCAAATTTTAAAAATCTTAAAAAAAAAAAAGTTCTAGGACCTATAAGGGATACTATTAAAATAAAAGGGAAAAAAGGACTTACTGAACTACTCAATTAGAATCACAAATATAAAAAAAGACATAAAAAGGATGCCAAATAATACCGCTTGAATATATGCAGTATTTTCTCTGTCTCGTGGGCCAATCAAATTGCAGAATTTTTCTCTGACTGGATAAAGCCTTCCAGGTATATCAAATATTGGACAATTTCCAAAGAATGCTGAGAGCTTGGCTAATTCCATAGTTGCTGACATCACCACGACCTTCAAATGTTCCTTCCTATTAGGAGACTTCTCTTGAAATAACTTCTTCAATAAACCAAATAAGATGTCCTAGAAAAAGAAGTAAATTTCTAATAAGTCAAAAGTATACCTAACAACCAACTTATTTGAAATATTTTGCTTTCCTAACCAAAGAATTCCTATTTCAATACATTAAAATGTAAGTAAGACCAGGCAATTCTCAACAGGGTAAAAGCTACCCCAGATAAGTCCACTAACAAACAACCAGTATATTAAAATACTCACTGTAGTTAGAGTTCTCTCATGGGCTTCATCTAAAATGATGACACTGAACTTGGTAAGATTTGGATCTCCCAGAATATGTTTCAGTAAACATCCATCAGTCATATATTTGATTGCAGTTTCCTAATGTTCAAACAGCAGAGTATATCAACTTATATATAGAGAGAGTGTTACAGAAATTCACCCCTGCTTCATAGACTAAATTCCCCCCAAGTGTACAGACATTAAATGATCCAACTAATCTGACTAAATAAAAAAGTACATAAAATCTTCTAATAACAAGAATAGTACATTGTAGAATTTGTCATCTATACAGGGACAGAGATAAGGAACTAAGGTGAATGTTCTGGGATAAAGCAACAAAAGGGACTAATCAATAAGGAGATATAAAGTAGTCAGGGAAAGTGGTAAGATAATGCAATAGCTTCTTCCTGTGAGCAAGTTGTGAGAAACACAATGAAATGGGATCCATCTCCCTGTCTCAGCCAGTTTTAGAGGACTCAGGAGAAAAGGTAGAAGAAATGGTCAGGTGCAATTTCCTCTCACTCTCTTCCTTCCTGATGATTTGCTTATCTTTAAAAGTGTCAGCCAATTAGCATTAAAACAAGGTGAGAATAAGGCCCAAAGGCTAGAAGTTAACAACAGTATATACATAAAACAGAGGAAGAAAAAAGAAAGAAAATTCCCTAGCAGTAACACTAGGAATGCAAATATAGCATTTTGGGGAGTCACTGTGTGCCTTAATTGATGGCCATTCCTATTAGGGACTGTATTTAAATAGGGATTGTTTTGTATCTTGTACACTAACTATAACCATTAACTATTAAAAAGAAAACAATTTTAAACTTGTGTCATGAATACAGATGATACTTGCTCATAATACAGATGATACTTGCTTACTGACTTTGCTAAGTTATCTGTTTTCCACTGACTTCAGGAATACAAATATATAATATGGATGAACCTTGAAAACATTATACTAAATGAAACAATCTAGACACAGAGGAAAATATTGTAAGATTCAACTTATATGAGGTACTTAGAAAAGGCAAATTTGTAAAGACAGAAAGTAGAATAGAAGTTATCACAGGCTGGAATGGGGGAGTCAATGTTTAGTAAATACAGTTTCTGTTTGAGATGATGAAAACGTTCTGAAAATAGATAGTGGTGATGGATACACAAACTGAATATATTTTACACCAATGAAATGTAACACCTAAAAATGGTTAAAATAGTTACCATTTAGTACAATAAAAAATTGTTTTAGTACAATAAAATATTGTTCTAAAGAATACAAATGTAAGTTTCAGATAAAAAAAACTTAAAATAAGAGAATCCTTAAAAAATATATACCTAACTGTCCCTTATAAAATTAATTGAGAAGGGAGAAAATAGTAAAACTACTAGACACTTAAGAGCTAAATCATTTAACAAAGGGCATCAAAAATTACTTCTAATATGAGTCCTTATTTCTTTAAAATATAAATGCAGATTTGAAGTTAAATCTTTCATAACTTTCTCCAATCTTTCTGTAAGTTTACAGAACTTAAATTGCAATAAAACTTTTGTACCTTAGAGCTGCAATCATCGAAACGAACTTGGTACCCTACTTTGGATCCCAAAGCACATTTCATTTCTTCAGCAACCCTCTGAGCAACTGATATAGCAGCTACTTTTCGTGGTTGAGTCACACCAATCATACCATGTTGTGAAAACCCTATCAAAACCAAAGGTAAAAAACACAAAATTGTTAGTAATTGCTTCCATTTAGAGCTAAACTGTTTCTGACCAATCAACACAAACTGTTTAAAGGTTTCCAAAAGAAAACTCTGCAAATTAAAAACACACTGTTTTAAAGATTTATTTTTGCCACAGAAGTTTAAATATATCACCTTTCTTAGATTCTTTTTTTTTTTTTTTTTTTTTTTACCATTTTAGTATCTCTGAAAGATGTATCTTACAACTTATGGTATTTCTTTATTAATAGGATGTAAAATAGTGGTATGTCTTAGTAAATGGCACATTAGATTTGATGCATCAGAGTAAGTCCGTATCAGCTAAGAAATTTTTATTTTTTATATAATATCCAACATAATTTTGCTCTGCACCAACCTTATGATAGGAAAGTTTTATCATATCGAAGGAAAAGACACTTTAAGGGCAATTTGTTAGCTGGCTTGGTGTTACAGAGTCAGGGAATAAATATTTACCTGATAATACTCTGGAGAAAGAACCAAGAAATATTAATGTCACCAACAGATATCACTATATTTCTGAAAAGTATTTCAATACCTAATGGTTAATAGTCTACTGCAAGACAATTTCATTCTATAGCAGAGAATCAATATCTATCTATAACTGTATTTGAGATTATGGTATTGAAAGTAGAAAAATCGTCATCTGAATTAATTCCTGAATATGAAATAAGACCGTATAAAAGCAGGGAGGATATAGGGAGGTTGTGCCAATAGAAGAATTGGGATTGTAGAGCAAATGGTGGTTATTTGTGCAATACAGAAGTCTTATTAGTTTTTTAAAGGACATATTTTTAAATTCTCCCAATATTATCCCAGAATAAAATTACCTGCTTCATACAGATATTTTGGGAGTTGAGTTGTTTTACCACTTCCTGTATTTCCAGTAACAATAAGGAATGAATTGTCCCTCACAGCTTGAATAAGCTTTTTTCTTTGTTTTTGAATAGGAAAAGTTGGAGTAGTTCCTCCCTCCTGTGATGTGCATCCTTTCTCTTCTGTAATAACAGAAAAACAATTGCACAATTAAAAGGACTGTAAAGGTACATTTGACTCAATTTCCCACAACTGAATAAAGACAACAGAATCTTAGGGCTGGAAGGGATCAATCCATGACTTCTCAGGTAAATCATCTATGTCCAATTTGTATGTGATGGTTTACAAGCCCAGAACAACTTTTTAGTAAAATCTAACAACATGAGCATTTGCTAATGCATGACTCAGAGTACTTGCCAAAGTAAGCCTAGCACAAGCCAATGTATACGCAAGCACACCTATATAGAAGTGCAAAACCCCAATTTTATTAAACAATAGACCAAAACCTAGAACACTGCAGGAAACTCTCAGCTGAATTTAAAAGAGCCACCTGTGTTTGCTTCTGATTCATGGTTCAAGTTAGGTCCCTGTTCAGAGTGACTGATATCCCAGAAGGCCAAGTGGTGGGTAACCATGGAAACTGGCTCCTGGAAACTGGCTCCCTTCATACCATACCCAAAGGCAGGCTGGCGGCCCGACGAGTGGTGGGGGTTGGGGGGGGAGAATACATGGGTAGAGAACAAAGGCTTTATGAGCCTCTTTACGAGGAGAACGCGTCCAGGCGTTGGGGTTCACTTTTTTGTCCCCCAACAAGGTTTTCACCCAACTTGGATCTGGGACCGCCCCCCTCTAGAGCAAAGTGCTCATTGGACGCAAAGTTCGCCTCCGGCTTGGAGGGCGAAGAGAACGATGCGGTCTCCTCTCCAACTTTTCTTTGCCCGGCAAAGGCGGACTTTTATCCCCCCCAAACCCCCCCTGCCGAAACTCCCGCTGGCCTCCGCTGCGTCCCGCGGACCGCACCTCTATCAGCGATGGAAACAGCCGAAGGCCGCTCTTCCTGAAGGTCTATTGACCGCTCGCCCTCCTCCTGCCGCCTTGGCGCCCTGCCCGCGACGGCGGGAAACCGGGACATAGACCTGGCCCGGAGCGGAGGTGAGCACGTCCACCGATCTGGGGAGATGGGAGGGGAAAAGAGGAGACGCGCCCTGATGACGTCAAGGTGTTTACTTCCGCGCGTGCGACTAGGAACTAGGGGAGGGAGAGCTGTTAGGTGACGTGGCGCGCCGCCGCCGGAAAGCTTTCCCCACCCGCGCGACCCGGCGAGGCCACCGGCGGATGGCCCAGACCCGAGGGTTTCCCGCCACATGCGGGTGTGCGCTGCGCGTAGGGCGTTGATGCCATCCCCCAGGTCCGGAAGGACCCCTTGCTACTTGTGCGCAGAAGAGCCCAGTGACACCGCCTTTTCTAAGCTACTGTGGGCACTGTAACCCTGTTCTGCCTTCGCACACCTAACATGATGTGACCCTTTGCCAGAAGCTGGAGCCTTCCTAGAGTGCGTCATTCCGCAACACATTCTCACCTTGCTCCTGATCTGTTCATTTCAGAACTACTGGGTTTCAGAGCTGAACTTTTAGTTCTGTCGTGTCCAAAGCTTACGTCCCCCACGTTGTTCATTTCTTTCATAGGACCCTACATTTCAATTTGTTTTATTCCCCTTTCCCCCTACTAGACACGAGAGCAAGAACTTCAGAAAACCACGGTACCCTCAGCTCAGCAAACTGATTCAAAATGGGCCATCAATACTTGTTGAGTTTTCTGGATGGTGAATAAATTATTGGTCTTCAGAGAAATTAAGTTCACTTAATGGATATGGATTCCTTGGAAGTCGCACTATCAGAAAAAAATTAAACAAATATGCAACTATCAGAAGTTGGGCAACTTTTTCAGAAGAGGTATTTTGGTGGGCAGATCTTACTGGTATAGAACCTTCCAATTTTGTAAATAGTGTCAATTGTAACAAAATCAATACTAGATGAAGATTGTTTCTTGAGCTTTTCAAACATTCCTATTACTAGAGTTAACCGATACTTAGTGCCAAAGAAGACAACTCAAACTGCCCCTTCATGGTGAACTAAAGGCCAGACTGCTCCTATCTGATCAGGCCTCAAAAGATATCATTGGACTCCAAGATTTCTCTGTGCTCATTAAAAATGTACCAACTGCTTTTACAGGGGACTGATTAACAACTCCTAAAATGCAAATTTTTGGATTTTGAATGATACCAAATGAAATGCAGCTAACAGCTTGGTATCCAAAGCCTGGGTACTACAGGAAAAACCTGGCAATAGAAGTACCTCTCAGATTTCTCTTATCCATTCAAGAATTCTCTCAACCTTCTAGATTCTGTTAGAAATTCAAAATATTACAAATCAGAAAAACAAACCAAGAAAAGAAAAATACATTTGTAGTACAGGCAAGGTATTGGTGAGTACAGGGCAAGGTATTTTAGTATATGGCACCTCTATCAAAGTCACATCATAAGAAAATGAACAGAATCATTTCAGACCAAGAATAGTTAACATTTTTGAGGCACTTAATATTCAAATATTTAATGTGAATTTTTCATTTATTCCTCACAAAATATCAGAGAGATAGATTATTATATCTAATTTTCACATGAGAGAGTCAAGGCTCACATACTTGCCCAAGATAACAAAACAAAGAGGCAATAGGACCAGGATTTGCCATATTAATAACCACTATACTGTAATGAGAGATGGAATTATCTAAATCTTGGTGCCTAATGTGTTTTCTTTCAATGTTTGCAAGTCAGCTATTGTAAAATGACTTCATTCTTGATAGAGAATCACCTCATGAGAGTATCCAGAAAAAAACCCTCAAACCAAGAATGAAGAAAAGTAAAAGTGAAAAACTCAAATGTTGTTTAATGTTAATTTTAAAACCAAGGACATTTAAAACACGTTACCATTAATAGCCACATGCCCCAAGCTACTCCAAATTAAAAGATCAACAATTATTTCCTGCCCAGTGAGTTTGCAGATTACAATGGCAAACAAGATACAAATAGACAGTAAAAATAGAAAACACATGGGTTGAATCTAAGAAGAAATTTTAGTGTTGCAAACAACATTGAATCTATTTCCTGTTATCTATGGGTCACAAGAAAAACCTGAAAGAAGTGATATTTAAAGAAGTGTGAGAAGTATAAACTGCACTGTGCTATTTTATAGGTAGTCTTTCAAAATGTTCTTGAATCCAAGCAATTTGCCTCTGAACATCCAAAAGAAAGGAAGGAGGCTCAATATTAGAGATTTATAAAAATGGAATAGAATTTTAAAATCATCTTCAGGAAAGAAAGGAGAGTATAGAATCAGTGTTACAACTTAAGAGAAATAACTGGAGCATAAGAAAAATTATCAAAGATATTAATTAACAAAATCCAGAAAGTTACAACCCTAGGCAGGGGATGATACGTAAAAAGCTAATCATAACAAGAAGTCACAGCAAGAGAGTGAGTGGTGGTGTCAAAGTACAGGCATATTTTCTAATTCATGAATTTGACCAAAACAATAGTTGTCTTGATAAAGAGAGGCAGAGAGAAAGCAGATTGTAAGTGAGTGAGAAGGGAATTAGAGACCAAATTGAAAATGTACATAATGCATTTGGAGATGTTTGATTAGAATCAACTAAAGGAAATGAAAGAAAAGAACAGCCAGAACGAGATGCCACTGCTACAGCGTATATATGATGATTTTAAAGAATGATGATGAAATCATTGAGGTACAATTAGAAGGTATGTTTAGGAAAGTGGAAACACAGAGATACTGATGAAGGGGGGAAAAGTGAGTTCATATTTTGAGAAAGGATCAGGGTTGGAAGAAGCAGAACAAACTTTTAGTGAAGGTAGTATTATAAATCTGCATTTGTGGCAGCTTTGAATACCAAAATATGAATCTGATTGTTTCTCTGTATTTTCCTTCCCTATTTCTATCTTACTTGTAAACCAAGGACCTTTCTTCTTCTCCAGCCCTCAATAGAGTAGAAACAAAGATCCAAGGACACTGCTGACCTAAGGACCAAGACCAGAATGTCCTCTGCATGAAGAACTGGTTATTTTTTCCTCACAAGACTGATAGGACTGGACCTAGGGAGAGGGAAGAGAGAAGGAAGAAAGTAATGAGAAAGGAGGAACAATAGAAGGAATAGAGCCCTCAAAGTGGGCAAGGGAAAAAGGCTTGAAAGTTCTAATGGGAGGAATTCAAGAAGATGAACCATTCTCAAAGGTGGAACCCTCCTTTAAAAATAAATCGGGGATCCCTGGGTGGCTCAGCGGTTTGGCGCCTGCCTTTGGCCCAGGGCGCGATCCTGGAGTCCCGGGATCAGGTCCCGCATCGGGCTCCCGGTGCATGGAGCCTGCTTCTCCCTCTGCCTGTGTCTCTGCCTCTCTCTCTCTCTCTCTCTGTGTCTATCATAAATAAATAAATAAATAAATAAATAAATAAATAAATAAATAAATAAATAAATCTTTTTAAAAAATAAAAATAAATCAAGGTGAGGGGTGCCTAGGCTCAGTCGGTTAAGGTCTGCCTTCAGCTCCACTCATGATTCCTGGATCCTGGGATGGCCTCAAGTCAGGCTCCCTACTGGGTGGGGAACCTGCTCTCCCTCTCCCTCTCTGCCTGCCACTCCTCCTGCTTGTTTTCTCTCTCTCTCTCTCTCTCTCTAAAATAAATAAATAAATAAAATCTTTAAAAATTTAAACACATTTTAAAAATAATCTTTCAAATAAATCAATCAATCAATCAATCAATCAATCCAGGTGACCTTTCCAAGTTATTGGCCATGCTAATCAGAGCCAGGGATCCTGAGTCAAGATGCCTCAAATTCAAAGCCTTGTTAAAAAATGTTTGGATCCTGGGCATTTGGGTGGCTCAGTGGTTGAGCATCTGCTTTTGGCTCGAGTTCAGCATCAGGCTCCTCATAAGGAGCCTGCTTCTCCCGCTACCTATGTCTCTGCCTCTCTCTTTCTCTCTTTCTCTCTCTCTCTCTCTCTCTCATTAATAAATAAATAAAATCTTAAAAAAATAAATAAAATCTTTGGAACCCCATGAGACCTCACTGTACCCAGATTTACCAGGAGATTTGGGTAGGAATGAAGTTGATGGGCTTCATCATTTATAAAACCAGGAATGCTGATAAAAGAAGTAAAGCTTTGAAAGTTTCAAGTCAGTCCTGCACCTGCTCTGGGTCATTAACCAGCTTTACTTGGAGTACACATCAGATGGAATGCCAGTCTGGCTGTAAATCTCAGCAAGCTCTGTTAGTTGGGAACATGGAGCATCACTGTGCACTTGTAGACATGTTTTTTTTCCTTTGTGGCATGAATAAATGTAACTGAAGGGCACCACACACGCGCGTGCGCACACACACACACACACACACACACCAAAACCCAAAACTTATGACCAGTTTGTTTAGCAGTGTTGGATACATGTAGCACTGAAAGAGAGGGAGGGAAGCTTGTACATTCTGGAGGGAATGGAAGTATGAAGAAGAACCTCATTTCCTAAATCAGGTAGAATTAGACAGAAACAATTGAGAATTTTTCTATGAGTGATGTGGTGGTGGACCCCATACCACTGCTATATATTCTATTAATATGCCTGTAAGATGTCAGCAATTTGGAAAAAAATAATAGATGGACATATCATGGAACTTGGAGAAGTATCCACCTTTCAGTCCAAAGTAAAAGA
This sequence comes from Canis aureus, assembly GCF_053574225.1. Taxonomy (NCBI): domain Eukaryota; kingdom Metazoa; phylum Chordata; class Mammalia; order Carnivora; family Canidae; genus Canis; species Canis aureus. Next base: position 27,096,546 of record NC_135626.1, read on the forward strand.
AATCATCACACTCCTCCTTGCTCAGGCAGGAGTCTGCTTCTCCCTCTGCCCATCCCCCTGCTCGTGTGTTCTCTCTCTCTCTCTCTCTCTTTCTCAGGTAAATTTCTCTCAGGTAAAATTTTTAATAAATATTTTGTTTATTTATTTTTTATTCATGAAAGACACAGGGAGAGGCAAAGACATAGGCAGAGGGAGAAGCAGGCTCCCTGCGGGGAGCCGGATGAGGAATTCGATCCCAGGACTCCCAGATTACGACCCAAGCCAAAGGCAGAGGCTCAACCACTGAGCCACCCAGGTGCCCTAAAATCTTTTAAACGTGGGGGGTGGGCACTGTGCCTGGGTGGCTCAGTTGGTTAAGTGTCTGCCTTTGGCTCAGATCATGATATCCAGGTCCTGGGATCAAGCCCAGGTTGGGTTATCTGCTCAATGGGGAGTCTGCTGGTCCCTTTCCTCCTGCCCCCAGCCCCCACCCCCGCTCATGCTTGCTCACTCTCTCCCTCAAGTAAATAATTTTTTTTTAATCTTAAAAAAAGAAAAGAATCAGAGGTAAGTCGGTCTCATATAGAAAAAGAGAGAGAGAGAGAAATCATCACACTTTCTTCTCTTTGTAATCATGTCTCTGGTGTCCAGATATTAAGATCTGATTTAGTATCACACACCCTTCACCAAGCAGTCATTAAATCATTCATCAGTGATATAATTTAATTGAGAGATTAATATGGATTGAGACACTTCTAATTTTTGTCAATTAAAATTGATGCTTTACATGTATGCATATAATCTTGAATAAATGTGTAGAATTCCATATTCTATTTTAAAGTAGTTCCCCTTTCCAAAGAAGGCTCAATGACTACTCTAACTTCCTATTCATTCAGCAAATATTAGAATACACAACTCTTATATGTATCCTTTTTAATAGCCATACAGAAGCATAAAAATATGTGTAAGGCATGATCCCTACGTTCAATACCATTGCATGTATTCAAGGAGATAAAATATTTAGAAGAGGAAAAACTAGCTGGAGTGATCACGGGAAGGCTTTCTGGAGTTAGTAGAATTTGAACTGAGATTTGAAAGTTGGGAATATTCCTGTAAATGTCAGGGAAAGATCCTGGATAGAGGAAATCTCACAAAGGCACTAATAATAGAGTATCAGGATATGATTAATTATGGATTATTGAGAAATCTACAAAATTAATGTTCTATCTCTGGTCATAGTCTCTGTAAATCTTTCACTTGCCTGAAGGTGGCAAGCTGGGTTTGAGAAACTTCAGCATCAATATTATTTTTTTTAATCAATATTATTTTGAAAGAAAAATGAAACAGTATTTCTCTGAAAAACAATTTTTATTGACATTTTACTTGTAAAATTAAAAAGTGAAAAAGGTAAAAAAATAACTAACGCAATCATTTAAAATCTGTATATATTTAGTATTACTTATATTGGTTTTTTAAGGTCTATTTTTTTTTAAGATTTTATTTATTTATTCATGAGAGAGAGAGAGAGAGAGCCAGAGACATAGGCAGAGGGAGAGGGAGAAGCAGGCTCCATGCAGGGAGCCCCACGTGAGACCCAATCACAGGACTCCAGGATCAGGCCCTGGGCCGAAGGTAGGTGCTAAACCGTTGAGACACCCAGGGATCCCCCTTAAGGTTCTATTTTGAACTAATGTCTACACACGTCATGGGGCTCGAACTCACAACTCTGAGATCAAGAGTTGTATGTCCCCCAATGAAGCCAGCCAGACACCCCTAGAATTACTTATTTTAAGGCACATAGATTTTAGATATTTTAAATTTTTAAAAAAATTTTTATTTATTTATGATAGTCACAGAGAGAGAGCGAGAGAGAGAGAGGCAGAGACACAAGCAGAGGGAGAAGCAGGCTCCATGCACCGGGAGCCCGATGTGGGACTCAATCCCGGGTCTCCAGGATCACGCCCTGGGCCAAAGACAGGCGCCAAACCGCTGCGCCACCCAGGGATCCCAGATATTTTAAATTTTAATGATTTTATTTTCCTTGTTGATTTCTCAGTTATGATACATTTTTTTTCATTTGAAAAGATAGGGAAAAAAAGATTATACCTTTTTAAAGTTTATTTATTTATTTATTTTAAGTAATCTCTCACCCAAAGTGGGGCTCAAGTTCATAACCCCTAGATCAAAAATCACACAGTCCTCCAACTGAGCCAATGAGATGCCCCTTAAAAGAGGTTGTACTTTTAAGTATTACCATTAAAATCTGTGATTATCATTGTTTATAAATCTTTGAGAGCACTCAGGTTTATTGAGCCATAGTTTCCAAATGGTATAACTCATCCATTTTTTTTAGTTTTGAGTTTTGAGCTTTATGAATTTTGACAAGTGCATGTGGTTTGTAACCACTGCTATCATAAAGACACAAAGCACTTCATCATTTTAACAAATTTCCTTGTGCCCCATTGTGGTCAAACTCTTTCTTCACCTCTAAGCCCTGGCAACCACTGATTTGTTTTCTGCCTCTAGAGTTTTGCTTCTTCCAAAATGTCAGATGAATGAACTTTTAAGTCTGGTTTTTTGTTTCATTGAGCATAATGACCTTTAGTTTCCTCTAGAGTTGATTATAGTTGTAATGTACATCAATAATTCAATCCTTTTTATTACTGAGTAGTATTCCATAATTTGTTTTTCAATTCACTAGTTGGACATTTATGTGGTTTCTGGTTTTTGGTGATCATGCAAAAAGTCACTATAAACATTGACATACAGATTTGTGAATGACTGTATATTGTCATTTCTCTTTGGTATGTACCTAGAAGTGGAATTGCTGGGTTAAATGATAAATGTATGTCTATAAGAAAGTTCAAAACTGTTTTTCCAAAAAGACTGGAGCGTTTTCACTTTTACCAGCATGTATAAGAATTCCAGTTGCCCTGCACCTTTCCTAGGACTTGGTATATCAGTTTTTTTTTGTTTTGTTTTTCCCATTCAAACAGGTAACAGTAGTATGTCATTATGGTTTTAATTATTATTTTTTTTTAATTTTTATTTATTTATGATAGTCACAGAGAGAGAGGCAGAGACATAGGCAGAGGGAGAAGCAGGTTCCATGCACCGGGAGCCCAATGTGGGATTCGATCCCGGGTCTCCAGGATCGCGCCCTGGGCCAAAGGCAGGCGCCAAACCGCTGCGCCACCCAGGGATCCCTCATTACGGTTTTAATCTGCATACCTCCATGGCAATGATGTTGAACATCTTTTTCTGTATTTACTTTGTAGTCCATGCATCTCTGAGGAAGTGTCTATTCAAATCTTTTGTCAACTTGTGTAAAAGAAGAGTTGCTTATTTTCTTGTTATTTAGTTTTTTGCTTTTAAAGATTTTATTTATTTGAGAGAGAGAGGGAGAACGAGTGGGGGAGGGGCAGAGGAAAAATCAGGCTCCCACTGAGTAGGGAGCCCCATGCGGAATTCAATCTCAGAACGCTGAGATCATGACCTGAGCCCAAGGCAGATACCTAACCAACTGCACAACCGAGGCGCCTCTCATTATTTACTTTTAAGAGTTACTTATAGTCTAGATTCAAGTCCTGTATCAGATATATTTGCTTTCAAATATTTTGACCTAGTCTAAGGCTTGTCTTTTAATTTTAATTGTGTCATCCAAAGAGAAGTTCTTAATTTTGATGGAGTCCAATATATCAATGTTTTCTCTTTTGATTGTGCTTTTGGTCATATCTAAGAAATCTACCTGATCCAAGGTCACAAAGATTTTTCTCATATGTTTCCTTTTAGAGTTTTTATAGTTTTGGGTTTGACATTTAGGTTTTAAGCCATTTTGAGTTGACTTTGTGTATGGGTCAAGGTTCTATTTTTTCACATGGTTGTGCAATTATTCAAGTGCCATTTCTTTATACCAGAAAAAATTAGCAAAGAACAGGACTTACATTGTTTTTTAAAAGATTTTATTTATTTATTCATCAGAGACACAGAGAAAGAGAGAGAGAGAGAGGCAGAGACACAGGCAGAGGGAGAAGCAGGCTACATGCAGGGAGCCCCGACGTGGGACTCAATCCTGGGTCTCCAGGATCCCGCCCTGGGCTGAAGGCAGCACTAAACCGCTGAGTCACCCAGGTGTCCCAGGACTTACATTTTTTAATTATGAGGTTAAAATCTGAGATAATCTTGTTGGAGAGTTTTTTCAAACCTAGTTCTTAGATTTTTTTTTCACTTTATTTTCTAAATATTACACCCTATTTTATTTTATTTATTTTTGCACACTATTTTAAAAAGAGCAATTTGTGTCAGGATTTCTCTACCTCTTATTTTATTTTACTTGGCAATGTTAAGATTTCAAAGCATTTTCATTTTTTTTATTCAAAGCATTTTCAAATGATACTATCTCTGCACTGTCTAGAATTATGAGATTTTAAACTCCAGCCCCCCTTTTTTAGAGATGAGGAAACTGAGGCGCAAAGATCTTCAGTGAGTTGCCCAAGATCATATAACTGGAAAGAGGCAGAGCAAAGCCCAAGGTACAGTTTTCCAAATCTCCAGGCCATTGTTCTTTCTGCCAACTGTGTGTGATCCCCTATTAAATGTGTCACTAGCTTCATTTCCTCTTATTAAATGTGAATATCTGCTGCAACAGTAGGCTTTTATCTAAGATTTCATTTTCAGGGATGCCTGAGTGGCTTAGTGGTTAAACACCTGCCTTTGGTCCAGGGCATGATCCTGGAGTCCTGGGATCAAGTCCCATATCAGACTCCCTGCTTGGAGTCTACTTCTGTCTCTGTCTGTGTCTCTGCCTCTCTCTCTTTCTCTCTGTGTTTCATGAATAAATAAATAAAAAATCTTTAAAAAAATTTCATTTTCAGTGCTTTTCCATCTAGTACATAAAATTTGACTATACAAAATTAAACCCAATCCTTACAAAATACTGCCAAGCTTTATCCAATCCACGGGTTTTACAAATCTCATCACAAAGTAAATACACACACAAAGGAAACATAATCTAGACAAAGGAAACAAATCTAATTTATTAATCTAAGGATTACCAAAATACTGAAATTTTAGTTGATAATTCTAGGATTTTGCACTTATACATAACTTTTTTTCACATTAAATTAGCTATGTTTCTTCATTCAACTGTAAATTAGACAGAAAATTAATCTTTTACACTACATGGGCAAGCTGGTGAATTAAATCTGAATGGTCTAGTCTTGCCTTATGCAACAAAACATGTAAAGAAATCTAAGAAAAAGAAATCACTAGATACCAGAAACAGATAGGAAATGCAAATCTATAGGAAAATTAAAAACTATTATATGGGGACAGTCTCCTGCAAGGATATTTTCAGAGTGCAATATAATTTCTGTAGAGTAAGATGAGTTCACAACAACAAAAATGCACAGCACATGAAGAAATGAACCATCGTTAGAGATATCAGGAACCCAGCAAACAGGAAAACTGAACCCCAAGAACTAGAAATAATAAGAAAATCCTGAAGAGACTATAAAATAAGTGTTTTAAAATATTAAAAAGGTAAAAGAATAGAAACCATAATGAAATAAAAGAACATACAGGCATATTTGAAAAAATAATAGTATTAAACATTCAAAAAAATATTTGTTGAAATTAAACACTCAATAGAGTTTAAACAAATGAAGGCAAAATGATGAAGTAGAAGACAAAGCTGAGGAAATCACTTAGAATGTAGCACTTAACTATGAAGACATGGGAAATATGAAAAAATAGGAGATATAGAGAATAGAATAAAAAGGTCCATGATACATTTAAATGGAGTTCCAGAGTGATGGAATAGACAGAGTAGGAAAAAAGTAATATTGCCATGAAAGAAAAAATAAAAAATCATATACACCTAAACAAAGTAAAACACAGAACACAACGGAAAGAAAGAAAATCTTAAAAGCAACAAGATAAAAAAGATTTCCTACAAAGGAACAACAATATTATTTTTATTATTATCATTATCATTATCAGCAGATTTCTCATCGATAAACATCGAGCAGAAAAAAGAGAATAGTAGGCATCACCATATTGTTAACAGAAAATAATAAGTCTATATTTCAAAGCGTCGCTCAAACACATTCATGTGTCTTTTGTCGTTGGGAATATTAATCTTTCTCTGATGCTTCAGAAGACAGAGAAGAAAAGACAAGCCAAATAAAAAAGAAATGGGATCAAAGTCCTCCAAATAAGAATTGGAACGCACTTGTCTTCAATGTAACCCATCTCAAGCTTCAAATACTAATTTTTTTGAAAGTAATTTTGAGGGATCCCTGGGTGGCGCAGCGGTTTAGCGCCTGCCTTTGGCCCAGGGCGTGATCCTGGAGACTCGGGATCGAATCCCACGTCGGGCTCCCAGTGCATGGAGCCTGCTTCTCCCTCTCCCTGTGTCTCTGCCTCTCTCTCTCTCTCTCTGTGTGTGTGTGTGTGTGTGTGTGACTATCATAGATAAATTTAAAAAAAAAAAGAAAGTAATTTTGAAATTGTTTTCATAAAAAGGCCTAAATAATGAGCAGCCTAAAATATGAAACCATAAATTTCATCTTTCTCTCCTTGATGGTCACGATTTTTTGAACACACCATAGCAATATAATTAGGGAACATTTAATTAATGCTCCCTCAAAAAGAAGCTAAAGGGCAGCCCGGGGCGGCGGGGGGCGGGGGGTGGGGGGTGGCTCAGCGGTTTAGCGCCGCCTTCAGCCCAGGATGTGATCCTGGAGACCTGGGATGGAGTCCCGCGTCAGGCCCCCTTCATGGAGCCTGCTTCTCCCTTGGCCTGTGTCTTTGTCTCTCTCTCTCTCTCTCTCTCTCTCTCTCTCTCTCTGTGTCTCATGAAAAAAATAAATAAAATCTTAAAAAAAAAAAAAGGAAGCCAGAACAGTATTTTCTAAACCCCAGTTCCCAGTTGTCTTTCAGGCAAAGACAACTTACCCTATTCTATCAGGATCCACTCTTAATGATGTCTTTCATAAGTGCCATAGAAAAGATGCCATCTGCCATTAATATGGAGCCATACAGTGCCCACCCCCTTCTAGTGAAGCGGAGGATATGGGGAAAGCCTTTTCAGAAAGAAAGAGGAAGGGCAGCCCCGGTGGCCCAGCGGTTTAGCGCAGCCTTCCGCCCGAGGTGTGATCCTGGGGACCTGGGATTGAGTCCCATGTCGGGCTCCCTGCATGGGGCCTGCTTGTGTCTCTGCCTCTCTCTCTCTCTCTCTCTCTCTCTCTCTCTCTGTCTCTCATGAATAAAATCTTAAAAGAAAGAAAGAGGAAGTAAAGGGTAGAGGGAGACTCTGAAAGGGGAAAGAGGAGTTAGATCCCTGTGACTTAATTTCTTCCAACGGGCAACTTTCTAGAGAAGGGAGTTAAGTTAAATAGCATGAAGAGAAAGTCAAAGGGAAAAAATAAATCATGCCCTGTTTCTATTTGACTTGGTGCAACATCCAGTCTAGTGATTGTTCAGTAGGGACAGAGAGAAGTGCATGGATGGATTGGCTGGAAGCAGTGGTCAAGGCTCCTATGTGGCCTACAGAGCATGCTGGTGAGAAAGCACAGAAATTGGGGAGAGTCTTGCAGAAACTAAGAGGCTACAGTATTTAGAGAGAACGGCTTGAACCACCAACCCAGGGGATGACACCAGCACACTACCTAAAGGCAGGGTAAAACCTGCCACATCTCAAAGGGGCCCTCAATGGCCACCAGTCCAGGGATGCCATTCTGCCACAAGGATGTATTTTTGGCCTGAGGCCTCTTCTCTCCCTGACACCATGAGATCACAAATCCTTTACTACAGCCGGACACTATTTTGAAAAGAAGCAAGGGTAAGGAGGAAGTAACATGGAAGATTTTGCACCTATCCAAAAGAAAATATATTATTCAGTAGTGATTACTTAAACAGGAAAGATTGTTACCTTGAATTGACAAGCTTAAAGTTTAGGGGGTGTTTGTTTGTTCGTTTGCTCCCACTATGGAAGTTTGCAAGGAAAATTATGTTCACTGAAGAAAATAAAGAGCAATATATTCTTTGTTTATGGAATTATAATGTAGGTAAATTTTTGACCCACCTATATGAATGTTTATAGGAGTATCTTTCCAGATTGTTTCTTCTCCTGATGTTATTACCCTTTCTCAATTCACATACATTACCCCTTTTCAAAAGAACTGTATAGTCCCGTTGTATTGACTAAAGAGGCTCCAAATGCAAATACCAGCTTCGTCTATTCTCGAATTGGAAAGAGTAAAGCATGCAGCAAGAGGCAATAAGGTTAAGAATAGACTCAGTTCTTTATAACCACAAGAAAATGCCCACCTAGCCATTCTGCCCATCTTTTTAACTTGTTCCTTTCCTCTGGTCTAAATATACATAGAATGAGAACCGTAGAAGGCCATGTGCACTGAGACCACCATTACTCACCACTGTGACCATTCCCCTGGGTAACACAAAACATTTAATAGGCTTGTCCCAGCATCCAATAACAAAGGAAAAACACATGGCAGATCACGATAATGATTTTGTGTCTTTCTGTAATGATGAAAGAAAAACTTGATCCTGAATAATAATCACTTTGTTATTCATGGAACTTAAATGGCATCTCCTCATGAATTTTAATGTACCATCCATTTTCTCACTATTTATCCCCACAATTCTATGTGAGCCTTTACAGGGCATCATTCTGTTATCTCTTTCTTTCTTCCAATGATGCAGTTATTCTATCTAAACCAAAAAGCTTTAGGATGTTGTCTTTTTACTGTATTGGTCAGAAAGCTGGTCTAAGTTGACATTAAATATCCTGGAAAGATCAAGCTGTGCACTTAGGATTTCTGTACTTTTTTTCTGTATGTATGTCACTTGATTTTAAAAATAGTTTACTTTTTAATAATTATCCAGAACATCATGCAATCATAAATTTGTGCCTTTTAAAAGAAATCATAATTAGTGGCATCATGAAGGTACATTATTTTGTTCAGTGTTCTAAAAGTTAGTGATCATTTGCAATACTTTTTCTTCTTGTTCCTTGTTCGTAGGCATAGTTCATGTTGAAATTTAGTCCCATTTTATTTGTAGACGAGTAATCTCAGAATTATATAAAACTACGCTAGATTTTAAGCTATTTAAGGACACAAACTGTGTCTTACTTATTTTTGTATTCTATGAAGTATCTTAACTCAAGGACTTCCAAATAGAAGGCTTTCATAAATATTTGCTTAGTAAATAAAAAATATCTTTTGCAAAAACAAATCAGTGATTGCTAGGTCTGGGGGTGGAAGGATGGAACTATCTGCAAAGTGAATGTAAGGACACTTTTTACAGCAATATTAATATTCTACAGATTGTAGAGTTAATTATACAACTGTATGCATTCATCAAAGATTATAGACTGATAATTGATTAATTTTGTTGCATGTAAATTATCTCAATAAGACTGATTAAAGAAAGAATCTTGTGATAATATCATGGTATCTTCATAGGAAATAACTAATGACACATGCTGTTAACAAATAACTAGCGCATATGATCAAATAACCTGGTTTTACATCAACCTTGAAAATTCCTAATTTTGTTTTTGTTTTAAAGATTGTATTTATTCATGAGAGACACAGAGAGAGAGAGGCAGAGACATAGGCAGAGGGAGAAGTAGGCTCCCTGCGGGGAGCCCAATACAGGACTCGATCCTAGACCCTGGGATCACGCCCTGAGCCAAAGGCAGATGCTCAACCACTGAGCACCCAGATGTCCTGAAAATTCCTAATTTCTTGATTGAATGACCAACAATTTATTAAATACTACCATGTGTCTGGCCCTATATACTATGTCCTTCTTAAATTCTTGCACCAACAAGTACTATCAAATAAGAACTGTTATTCCTATTGGCTCTACACTAAGGCTCAGAGAAGTTAGGTAAACTTGTCCAAGGCAAGATATTTTATTTTTTTAAAAATCAGTGCATGCAGGGACATCTGGGTGGCTCAGTTGGTTAAGCATCCAACTCTTGATATTGGCTTAGGACATGATCTCAATTGTAAGATTGAGCCCCATGGGTTCTGTGCTGGGCCTGGAGCCTGCTTAAGATTCTCTCTCTCAGGGATTCCTGGGTGGCTCAGCGGTTTGGCACCTGCCTTCGGCCCAGGGCGTGATCCTGGGGTCCTGGGCGTGATCCCTCTCTCTCTCTCTCTGGGTCTCTCATGAATGAGTAAATAAAATCTTAAAAAAAAAAAAGATTCTCTCTCTGCCTCTCCCTCTGTCTCCTGGCTCCCTACACTGCCCGCACAGGTACATGTGCACACACACTCTCTCTCTCTCTAAAGAAAAAAAAAATCAGTGCATGCATAAACATAGTTTCAAAGAGACTAAAACTAAACATTTATTTGTAATTTAGGACTTTTGAGGAGTCAGATGATTTAATCCAAAAATTACCTATAGTAATCGTAGTAATTACTATATAGTAGAATTAACAATTTTAATTCAGCAAATAATTACTTGCTTACTCTATGACAGACACTGTGGTGGATATTTCAGGAAATGTAATGCTGAAAATATATAGACTTTGCATTCAAAGTACATAGCATACTACATTGATATGAGATGCATGAATAAACAGTGATAATACCAGGCAAAGCATGGAGCTAACATAAGATAACAAATAACCTCACACTGAGGAAGAAAGAAGTATCTTCAATTTCTGCTATGTTGATTAATTTTAAAAATATAACCAGTCACCAAGAGGAATTTAGGAGAGCTTCAGGCTTAGATGATTTTGAGATAAAAAAAGAAAGCAAACACTTTTCTCTTTGCCTCATTCTATTTATTTATTCTTAGTTCGAAGCTAATCTAACAATTTTTTAAACATGTTTTTTTTTTAATTTTTATTTATTTATGATAGTCACACACACACAGAGAGAGAGAGAGAGAGAGGCAGAGACACAGACAGAGGGAGAAGCAGGCTCCATGCACCGGGAGCCCGACGTGGGATTCGATCCCGGGTCTCCAGGATCGCGCCCTGGGCCAAAGGCAGGCGCCAAACCGCCGCACCACCCAGGGATCCCTAATCTAACAATTTATATGTGTGCATAGTTGGGTGCTAATCCTTAGGTGTTTACTTGAATACCTCTCTCACTTCACTCAGGTATCTGCTTCGGTTTTCCCCATAGAGGCCTTTCCTGACCATCCTATCTAAAAAATATTTCATCACTCTTTATCCTCTTCTCTTTGTTTTTCTTCATATCAATTATTGCCATCTGATATTATGATAAACATTTGTTTATCATTTACCTCCTCTGGGAATATTTAAGATCCTTGGGGAGGGGCTCATGTGTCTTGTTCACTGTCCTGTCTCTAGCACCTATATTCATATTCTTTGTTGATTGAATGAATAAATGAATGAATGAAAAGGAATTTTAGACAGGTCATTCTGACTACAATACCTCATCTCCATGTCTTGTGGTCTTCACTTGAAATTCTACCAATCTCTCACTTTACGGTTATTTGAACTTTGCTAGATATTAATATTATAACTATTTTGAAGTAGAAACATACTTTTTTGCAGTAAGGCACACAAGAAATTAAGCTCAAAGATATGTCTATGGGACACCTGGGTGGCTCAGGTCATGATTCTGGGGTCTTGAGACTGAGTCCCACATTGGGCTCCCCACAGGGAGCCTGCTTCTCCCTCTGCCTATGTCTCTGCTTGTCTCTGTGTGTCTCTCATGAATAAATAAATTAAATCTTAAAAAAATATGTCTATGTTTTGCACAATTTTTCTGAATTGTGATAACTCCTCTATGTCTTAGCCCCAGTTTTCTAGAAAAAAAACAAAAAAACAAAAAACAAAACAAAACCCTAAAGACAAAGTTTAGAGAGCTAATTTTTATTGTGTATTGGGGATGGGTGAAGAGGGGTGATGACTATAATTTCAGAGAAGGAAGAATAAGGAAAAAAGGGGTACAGCTTCTTGAAGAGACACAGCTGGTTGCTTGATCATATGAGACATCTCTGGAGAGGCTGTATGGATCTCTGTACAATCTGTTGGAATGCAGGAAAGAAGAGAAAAAATTTCGTTCTGAGTTGTGCTAACTGGCTTCTCCAAGGAGGCCCTGGGAAAGTCAGAGCCTGTATGGGTCTGGTCAGGTGGACCAGGTTCCTTTAACTGCTGTAGAAGCCTAGTCCTCACCCCCAGTAATTTGCCTTACCCTGTTCCCATGACTATAAAGTCCTTGACTCTGCTTTCATCTCTTTACACCTGTCTGGCAAGAAAGCAAGTTAAGTGGTCAAGACCTGAGGGCAGGTGGAGCCATGCAGAGCCGTGATGATATAAACTCCCAGAAATTATTCAGGGCAGTTATTTCTAGCAACCAAGGCTCCAGCCGCGTGTGTTATATAGAGCTATATCTAGTCTGTCTCCAAGTGCTCACTCCTTGGTGTTATTTCCAGTCTAAATTCCCTAATTCTGCACCTCATTTCTTCCACATGTCTACATTCTCTTCCAAAGTAGTAGGGTTTTTTTTCCTTAACTTTGAGAATTTTGCTCAGCAACTGAAATGAAGAACTTTTAACCCTATGTATAATATAGTTAGTCTTGAATGTTCTTTTTTTTTTTTTAAGATTGTATTTATTTATTCATGATAGACACACACACACAGAGGCAGAAACAGGCAGAGGGAGAAGCAGGCTCCATGCGGGGACTCCTGGATCATGCCTTGAGCCAAAGGCAGATGCTCTACCCCTGAGCCACCCAGGCATCCCTAGAATGTTCTTTATTCTGTAGATTAGGCATCATTAATTCCATCAGCAGATCTTTGTTAATCACCTACAATGTGTTAAGCAGTGTTTTAAGCATGAGGACCATCAACAGTAAATAAAATAGTCAAAGATTCCTGCATCATGCAGCATACATTTTAGTGAGAGGAAGAGAAACAGACAATAAATCATGGGAACAAATAAAATATTTATTATGGGGGGTGCCTGAGTGGCTCAATTGGTTTACTATCTTTGGCTCAAGGTCATGATCCCCAGGTCATGGGATTGAGCCCGAGTCAGGTTTCTTGCTCAACGGGGAGCCTGCTTCTCCCTATTCCTTTGCCTGCTACTCTGCTTGTACTCCGTCTCAAATAAATAAATAAAATCTTAAATAAAATAAAATATTTATCATGTTGGATGATGATAAACGTTATGGAAAAATAAAGTAGGAAGGCTTTCTTTTTAATTCAATGATCATTTGAAAAGACAATAAGGGAAAAAGAGAAAGAAGATGTGAATGGAGCATTTCAGGAACAGAGTTCTGTGGGATTGGAACTCTGGGTTAGGCCTATAGGCAGAGAGTAAGGAAGTAGCCTGGGGAATGTAGAGCATCATGGCTTCTCTGTGTAAAACACCTTTATTTTTCTTTAATATTTTGATGCATCATTTTAATTTAATTTAATTTTTTAATTGAAGTGTATTTGACATACAATGTTATGTTAGTTTCTGGTGTATAACATACTGATTTGACAATTCCATACATTATCTGCCATGATAAGTGTAGTTACATCTATCAACATGCAAAGTGATTACAATGTTTTTTTTGTTGTTTTTTTTGTTTTTTTTTATTCATGAGAGACAGAGAGAGGTAGAGACACAGACAGAGAAGCAGGCTCCATGAAGGGAGCCCGATGTGGGACTCGATCTTGGGTCTCTGGGATCACGCCCTCGGCTGAAGATAGGTGCTAAACTGCTGAACCACCCAGGCTGCCCAATTACAATGTTATTGATATACTTCCTATATTGTACTTTTCATCCCTGTGACTTATTTATTTCATACCTGGAAGTTTGTACCTCTTAATCTCTTTCACCTGTTTCATCTACTCCTCCCCCTTGAGAACTACAAAACACAACTTCTTGTAATAACTTTATCCATGCAAATTATAAGCAGGACACATTGCACAGAGCACTGTATCCAGGGGAGATACAATTGCTGTTAACTCAGCCTTACTCCACAGATTATATGAAGTACACAGAACTGTAATCTGGCAATGCCTTCTATATAACCAGATACAGTTCCCTGTAACTCCTAATTACTCTTCATGCTTATAAAAGGTATACCAGCTACAGAACTGAATAAGATACAGAGAAGAGAAACTTCATTCTTCACGGAGATTTTATGAAGTACATGCTGCATGGAGTTTTATGTTCCTTCTCTATGTCAGATACAAATACTGGAATGTGAGCCCTCATTTTCAAATGGGATCCCTGAAAGGTCCTTAACAAGGGAGGACCTTGGAAAGTCTGAAGAAGGACCTCAGCCAAGAAAACTTGGGGAACAACTCCTGTGTAATAATTATTAGGTTGAAATTAAATGGAAATGACTTTTCAGAGAATCAGCAGATGTCAGTTATTGATTACTAGTTTGATATTTAAAATGAGGATCTCCAAATAAAACTTCACTTAAGGGCAGCCCTGGTGGCCCAGGGGTTTAGTGCCGCCTTCAGTCTGGGGTGTGATCCTGGAGACTGGGGATTGAGTACCACATCAGGCTCCCTGCATGGAGCCTGCTTCTCCCTCTGCCTCTGCCTCTGTCTCTGCCTCTGTGTGTGTGTGTGTGTGTGTGTGTGTGTCTCATGAATAAATAAATAAAATCTTAAAAAAAAACTTCACTTAAGCTAGACATGTATTTGATGTCAGAATTGCAGAGTTGAATGGTCTTAATCAGGTTAGATGGTCAAGTTTCATGATATCAGGACTTAGAGTAATGTTTGGATGCCCAGAAACCAAACAGTACAAATATTAAAGGTTACCCCATTAGACCATTAAGTAGATAATTTACTCTTGCTGAAAGGTCTCATTCATGTTTTTCAGCTAATTGCAGGTACTTACAAACTACCTGTGCCAGGTACTTTGCTAGATGTTGGAGATACAAAAGTGAGCAAAAATTGACCTGGGTCTTGACCTCATAGAGTTTATAATTACAACCATAACTCTAACAAGGGCTATTTTAAAAAGCTCAATAAAATGCTGAAAGTCTGTATCTGGAAGATAGACATGGTCAGAGAAGTGAGGCTTGGACTGAGATTTGTAGGTTGGTGGGTTGAAAGTGTAAGCAGGATAGTGAGCACTCAAGACTTTGTAGGTTGTTAAGGATTTTTATTTTTATTTTTTTTGAAGACCAGTTGGAAAACCATTGCATTTTTTGTCTGTTTAAGTAAACTCTATTCCCAACGTGGAGCTGGAACTCATGACCCTAGAGTTGCATGCTTTACTGACTAAGCCAAGCAGGAAGCCGCTATTATGATTTTTTAAGTGAGAGACTTGAATTTTGAAACGATCACTCTAGACATTGATGGAGAGCAGATTGTAGATGGATGAGAGAGGGTTCAGAGATACGTTTAGGAAGGTATTGTAGGGCCAGCCCCGGTGGCGCAGCGGTTTAGCGCCGCCTGCAGCCCGGAGTGTGATCATCGAGTCTCAGGATCGAGTCTCGGGATCGAGTCTCGGGATCGAGTCTCGGGATCGAGTCCCACGTCGGACTCCCTGAATGGAGCCTGCTTCTCCCTCTGCCTGTGTCTATACATCTCTCTCTGTGTGTTTCTCATGAATAAATAAATAAAATCTTAAAAAAAAGGAAGGTATTGTAGCAATTCCAGGTAATATGCGGTAGATCTGACTAAAGAAGTACTCCACTTTCTCCCCTGAATAGCTGCATTTTTTTTTCTTTTTCATGCTCATGGATTGGAAGAACATTGTTAAAATAGCTACACTACCCAAAGCAATCTACACATTTAATGCAATCCCTATCAAAACACCAACAGCATTTCTCACGGAGCTAGAATAAACAATTCTAAAATTTGTATAGAACCACAAAAGACCCCAAATAGCCAAAACAATTCTGAAAAAAGAAAAACAAAGTTGGAGGCATCACGATTCCAGACTTCAAGGTATATTACAAAGCTGTAGTCATCAAGACAGTACGGTACTGTACAAAAACAGACACACACATCAATGGAACAGAATAGGGAATCTAGAAATGAACCCACAACTCTATGGTCAACTAACCTTCAACAAAGCAGGAAAGAAGACAGTCTTTTCAAGAAATGGTGCTGAGAAAAAAAAAAAAAAAGAAATGGTGCTGAGAAAACTGGATGGCAACATGCAGAACAATAAAACTGGACCGCTTTCTTATACCATAAACAAAAATAAATTAAAAATGGATGAAAGACCTAAATGTGAAACACAAAACCATCAAAATCCTAGAGGAGAGGAGTACCTGGGGGTCCAGAGGGTTAAGTCTCCAACTCTTGATTTTGGCTCAGATCATGGTCTCAGGGTCCTAAGATGAAACCCTGCTTCACCCTGGGTGCTAGTGCAGAGCCTGCTTGTCCTTCTCCCTCTGCTCTTCTTCTCACTCTCTCTCAAATAAATAAATAAATAAATAAATAAATAAATAAATAAATAAATAATATTTAAAAAGAATCCTAGAAGAGAACAAAGGCAGAAACCTCTTTGACCTCTGTCATAGGAACTTCCTATTAGACACATTGCCAGAGGCCAGAGAAACAAAAGCAAAAATGAACTACTGGGACTTCATCAAGAAAAAAAACTTCTGCACAGCAATAGAAACAATCAACAAAACTAAAAGGCAGCCTATGGAATGGGAGAAGATATTGTAAACGATGTATCAGATAAAAGGTTAGTATCCAAAATCTATAAAGAATTTACCAAGTTCAACACCCAAAAAGCAAATAATCCAGGTAAGAAATGGGCAGAAGACATGAATAGACACTTTTCCAAAGAAAACATCCAGAAGGCTAACAGACACATGAAAAGATGTTCATCATCAGGGAAATAGAAATCAAAACCATGATGAGATACTATCTCACACCTGTAATAATGCTTAAAATTAACAACACAAGAAACATCAAATGTTGGCAAGGATGTGGAGAAAAAGGAGTCCTTTTGCAGTATTGGTGGAAATGCAAACTGATGCAGCCACTCTGGAGAACGAACAGTTTGGGCATTCCTCAAAAAGTTAAAAATAGAACCATCCTACAATCCAGCAATTACACTAGTAAGTATTTACCCAAAGGATACAAAAATACAGTTTCAAAGAGGTACATCCACCTTGATGTTTATAGCAGCATTATTAACAATAGCCAAACTATGGAGAGAGCCCAAATGTCCCTTGACTAATGAATAGGTAAAGAAGAAACATGGTATACATATACAATGGAATATTATTCAGTCATCAAAAAGAATGAAGTCTTGCCCCTTGCAATGACATGGATGGAGCTAGAGTGTATTATCCTAAGTGAAATAAGTCAGAGAGAAAGACAATTACCATTGATCTCACTTATACGTGGAATTTAAGAAAGAAAACAGATGAACATATGGGAAGGGGGAAAAGAAGAAAAAGCAGAGGGGAAAGAAGCCAAAAGTGACTCTTAGAGAGAAAAAACTCAGGGTTGATGGAGAGAGGTGGGTGGGGATGGGCCAGATGGGTGATGGATATTAAGGAGGGCACTGGTTGTGATGAGCATTGGGTGTTGTGTGTAAATGTTAAATCACTGAATTCTACTGCAGAAACCAATATCGCACTATATGGCAACTAACAAAATTTAAATTAAAAACATTAAGTGAACTTTATAAAAAGGCTTTCTTTTTTTTAAATATTTTTTTTCAATTTTTATTTATTTATGATAGTCACAGAGAGAGAGAGAGAGAGAGAGGCAGAGACACAGGCAGAGGGAGAAGCAGGCTCCATGCACCGGGAGCCCGACGTGGGATTCGATCCCGGGTCTCCAGGATCGCGCCCTGGGCCAAAGGCAGGCGCCAAACCGCTGCGCCACCCAGGGATCCCAAAAGGCTTTCTCCTTCTGTCTCCATTCCCTGTTTTTTAAAACCCTTGTTTATAAGGACATCCCGTCCTTATAACTGTGAGGTCAAACCCCTAAAATACTAAAAATGCAGATAACTAAATGTTTTTCAATGTCTTTGCCTCCATTTTTACTCATTCCAACAGATGATCTCTACAAACATCCAGGCTCTCAATGAGGTCATTTTAGCCTTGAATGTTATTTTATTGTTCTAAATAAAATAAGAAAATGTACCATAATACAAGAGATTTTGTAAAAACTTATTTTTTAAAGATTTTATTTATTCATGAGAGACACACACAGAGAGAGGCAGAGACATAGGCAGAGGGAGAAGCAGGCTGCAGGGAGCCTGACATGGGACTCGATCCCAGGTCTCCAGGATCATGCCCTGGGCCAAAGGCAGATGCTTAACCACTGAGCCAGCCAGGCATCCCCAGATTTTGTAAAAACTTAAATGGAATGTGATTTTTTTGAGAGGTTTTTGTTTTATTTTGTTTTG
The DNA here is from genome assembly GCF_053574225.1 of Canis aureus. Taxonomy (NCBI): domain Eukaryota; kingdom Metazoa; phylum Chordata; class Mammalia; order Carnivora; family Canidae; genus Canis; species Canis aureus. The sequence continues at coordinate 27,114,885 of NC_135626.1, forward strand.
TTTTTTTAATCTCTCAAAAAAAGAGAGAAAATCTCCACTGGGCATAGAACCCAATGCCAATCTTGAACTCAAAACCCTGAGATCAAGACCTGAACTGAGATCAAGACTCAGACTCAGATGCTTAACCAATTGAGCCACTCAGGTACCCCAAGATATTCTTTTTTAAAATCTTACCTTATATGCAGTCATATACAGCACCTGCTACTATGGATACTATAAGAACTAGGGAGACAATGGTAAAAAGTATTAGTCCTTGCTGTCACAAAGTTTGTATTCTACAAGGGGAAGCAACTAGAATGAAGTACTATAACATAAGAAGTACAGGAGAACTGAAGAGACAGGACTAAAGCAATACAGTATCTAGACTGGATCCTGAAACAGGAGCAGAAGAGTTAGTGAAAGCCAAATAAAGTCTAGGTAATAGCATTTATGTTCAGTTTTAGTTTTGACAAATGTGTCACAGCTGTGAACATGTTAACATTAAGGGAAGCTGGGTGAAAGGTATATATGGGTGTTCTATACCATCTTTGCAGCTCTTCTGTAAATCTAAAATTATCGCAAAATAAAAATTTTACTAAAAAAAGGAGGAGGAGAAAAAGAAGACCAAGGTGATTTGGGAACACCCAGCTTAATTTAGGGTTCAGGGAAGGCTTTCAAAGAAAGAAATGTGTAAGCTGAGAACTGAAGGACAAATAGAAATTAACCAGACACAGATATTGGAAGAGATGTCCAGAAGAGTATGTAGGATATTTAAAGGGCCAGAAGCAAGAAAATGCATGACAAATTCTAGGAACTGAATAAAATTCAGTATGGTTGGAAATTAGAATAGAGTTGGGGGTGTTGAGAAGGAGGGGCCTGGGGAAGATAAAGCTGGAGTGGTAGGACACAAAAGACCTTAAGAACCATGTAGAGAAATTTGCACTCTTGGGCAATTTCAAGAAGAAATAAAAATGACTAATGAATATATTTTTTAAAAGCTTCCTTTACTAGTAGTTAAAGAAATGGAAATTAACTGGATAATATTTTAACTTACTCAATTACCAAATACTTTTTAATTATAATATTCTCTGCTGCTGAGGATATGAAGAGAATTTCTTACACTGCTGGTAATAGTAATCTTTCTGAAAAGCTATTTGGCAATTTAAAGACAAAGTTCCAAAAAATGTTCAAGTCCCTTTATCCCTTTAGTTTTACTTCTGAGATGTTATTTTAAGGAAATAATTAGAAATACTTTTTAAATATTTTATTTATTTCAGAGAGAGAGAGAGCATGAGCAGTGGGGGGGTTGGGGGGGCGGGTGTGGCAGCGCAGAGGAAGAAGCAGACTCCCTACTGAGCAGGGAGCCAGACATGGCTCTCCATCCCAGGTCCTTGAGATCATGACCCGAGCCAAAGGCAGACACTTAACCAATTGAGCCACCCAGGTGCTCCTAGAAATACAGTTTTTTTTTTTTAGATTTTATTTTATTTACTCATGAGAGATACATAGCGAGAGAGAGAGAGGCAGAGACACACAGGCAGAGGGAGAAGCAGTCTCCATGCAGGGAGCCCAATGTGGGACTCGATCCTGAGTCTCCAGGATCACGCCGTGGGCTGCAGGCGGCGCTAAACCGCTGCGCCACCGAGGCTGCCCGAAATACATTTTTAAAATAATATTTTAAAAGTTCCTTATGATAATAGTAAAGCTTTATATAATTTAGGTGTCAAAATAGAAAAATAATTAAATACATGATTGTTTTCATATGATGAAATATTATGCAAGTATTAAAAATAACATTTACAGGGACACCTGGGAGGCTCAGAGGTTAAGCATCTGCCTTCTGCTCAGGGCATGATCCTGGAATTCCCAGGATCGAGTCCCACATCAGGCTCCCTGCATGGCGCCTGCTTCTCCCTCTGCCTATGTCTCTTGTCTCAGCCTCTCTCTCTCTCTGTGTCTCTCATGAATAAATAAATAAAATATTAAAAAATAAATAAAAATAATAAATAAAACATTAATAAATAAAAATAACATTTACACAGGCAGAGGGAGCAGGTTCCCTGAGGGGAGCCTGATGTGGGTCTTGATCCCAGGACTCCAGGGTCACAACCTGAGCCAAAGGCAGATGCTCAACCACTGAGCCACCCAGGTGCCCCAATTTTGGGGTTTTAACAACATAGATTATGAATACATTATATATCTATGTAATATATGTGTATAAAATCTGTATATGTCTGTACATGAATGTGTGTAGACAGAACTAGCTACATAAGGGTCCAGTGTAAAATGAAAACATAGGATCTTTTGTTCAAAAATTAATAATTCCAAGATAGCATTAGTAGAGCCTTAAACCAAAATGAAAACATAGGATCTTTTGTTCAAAAATTATTAATAATTCCAAGATAGCATTAGTAGAGCCTTAAACCAAATGTAGGGCCTTTTGAACACGAGTCCTATGTGACTGCACAAGGTTCCATGCCCTTGAAACTAGCCATGTCTATAGAAAAAATACTGAAAGAAAATATCCCAAAATATTAATAGTGATTATCTTTGGGTTTGGGGATTACTAATGATTTTTTTTACTGATGATTTTTATTTCATGTCTTTTATAATTTTTCACAATAAACATATATATTTTTAATATTCAAATGGATTTATTTCATGAAGAAGAAAAATTATCCTATAATAAAGGATTATATTTACTCTTTAAGGGTGATAAAATAAATTAGTATAAATGTAAATGCACATAAACAACTATTTGCTTATAAAATAATTATATTGCTGGTTTGGTTGTCTATTGCTGCATGGGATTGCCCCAAAACTTAAAGACTTAAGCAAAATAACAAATTTTTTTGAATTATTTTACAATTAGATCTGGGCACAGATGGCTGTTCTTCTGTTCTCTATGGTGTCTGATAGGATTGAAATGTTCAAGATGGTTCCTTCTTTCATATGTGGAGCCTCACCTGAGATGGCTGGGACATCTGAGGGCTAATTGAGCATCCTCATTTTTTCATGTGGATGCTACAACAGAGTTGCTGGACATCTGGTTCAGGTACATAGTGGTTCAGAGCCCTAAAACAGCATTCAGAGGAAAAGTCTCAAAGTGTAAGCAGTTACCAAGCCTCTCTTGGTACATGCTTCCCCGTGCCACATTAATCAAACTAAGTCACATGGCCAAACTGAGCTGATGACAGTAGACTATAAGGATGCCTATACCAAAATATATAGGTTCTGAGGTTGCTAATGTAACAATTGCCATAATTGCCTAGTTGTGGAGTTAAAAAAGATAAAATTAGACTTATGGTGACAAGAATATATAGTGGATAGTGTTATGAAAATAGTCATAAATTGAGTTTTATTCCATATACATAGAATTTCAAGAGTTTCCAACATTTTATATAGAGATTCATTTGAGATGTTGCATTATATTTGAAATCTATTAGCTTGTTGCTTATTTGTTCATTAATGATCTGATTAGGTGAAGGGGATGAAGAGTACACTTCTCATGATGAGCACTGAGTAACCTATAGAATTATTGAATCACTATATTGTACACCTGAAACTAATATAATACTGTATGCTAATTACACTGGAATTAAAATTTTTAAGAATTACATTTTTATCTAATAGTACCTTTAACATTTTTTTCAATTTGAGTATAGTTGACATGTAATGTTACATTAACCTCAGGTGTACAATATAGTGATTCAACTTCTCTATACATTATGTTGTCCTCACCACAAACATATTGCTTTTATAACCAGTGAAAACACAGTATGATTCTTTAACACACCTGCCCCCCTCAAAAGACCTAAATTACACTGAAAGCAGCACTACAGTGAATTCCATTCTATTTTTGCTTTTAGACTTAAAAATATCCATTTTGGGCCACTGGGAATAACAGATATATATCTGTTATATAAATATATATATATATATTTAAGTTTCTATACTATGTTTTTAAGGCACTGTAGAGAACAGAGCAGGATATAAAAATGAAATCGGTTCTTTGCTAAGTCAAAAAAGCAAGTCAAGCTGAATCACAAATAACACATTTTCATCTATTTTTGTCTCATGTAGAATTAGCTATTTGGTTGGACATTGAACATTTGTTTGAATGGTGTAATGCTGAAAATTTCTCCAGTTTCCTTAGACCTACATTCATATAGTTAACAGCCCACACTGGCGAAAGGAAGGAAGCCTAGCAGGAAGCCTATTGCATCTTGAGCTCTTACTCATTCAAAGAAAGATTCAGCAACACATTTTTTTTTTTAATCAGAAATGGGCTGTATCTGGAAGACATAAAAGACACCTTAAGTGAGAGAGCATGAGTGGGTTAAAAATCATACAGAAAGTATTTGCAATACATTCTTTTAGGATGTATACAGAGAAGCCTTAACAAGTTGAGCTGTAAATGATTTAAAACTAGCCATTTGGCACTAAGGAAGTACAAAAGCCAAGGCAAATAATTTAATCCTTTAGTGCCCTAACAGACACTCTGTCTAGGTGCAAAGGATTGTCCTTGAAGGCTTCGTATTTTGGTATATTCTCTACTGTATTGCACACTCAAAAAATTTCCTCCCTTGTGCAATTTCAAATAGAAATAATAATGAAAAGAAAAAAGAAAGAAAAATGATTGAATCCCCTTTTCTTTCCCATAGTCTATTATTGGTGTATCATGGGTAAAGCCTTTCTTTCTTCAGAGTACCTACTAAGGAGGTGAGGTTCTAAACTGAAGAAACCAGAAGAACACCACTTGTTCTACTTTAGGAAGGTGAAGAGGCCCAAAGAGGAAGATCTTGGGAGAGAAAGAGGAGGAGGAGAAGTGAGAGTATCAAAGACAGGGTGGGAAGTTGAATAGATTTGAGAAAGAGAAATATATGAGACTGATGTTTGAGTAACTTTAGGGAGAGAAAAATGTTCAAGAAAATATTTAAAACATGCTGCAAGTGGTGTATTGTTATAACCACTTCCCTGTCTCCCTTGAAACCTTCAGTAAAAAATTATTACTCACCAATATTTTTACAGTAAGATTTCCTTTTTAAAAAAAGACTTCTATTTATTTATTTGAGAGAGAGAGCACAAGCTGGGGGTGGGGCAGGAGGGGGCAGAAGGAGAGGGAAAAGTCGACTCCCAACTGAGCAAGGAGCCCAATGCGGAGCTCAATCCAAGGACCGTGGGATCATGACCTGAGCCGGAGGCAGATGCTTAACTGACTGAGCCACCCAGGCACCCCTACAGTAAGATTTCTGTTGTTTGGGTGAGATGACATTTGACAATGGCCCCTGTGGTCAGAGAGGGCCAAAGAATGTCAGGTACATTCATGTTACAGGTTAGAGAGAGCAAAAGGGACTCCTTTCTTTCATATTTATTTTATACAAGTATAAGGGAGAAAAAAGTTTTCCCCAACCCTCTTAGGGCCCCTGCCTACATCTGAAAATTAAACTGACACAGACACAGAGTTCATTTCATATAAGTTTTATGTGACATGGGATCCTTCATATGGAATGACCCTAAGAAACAGTTAAACCTGAGTACATTTATGCTAGGCTTGTTGAGCAGTGGTTTTTCCTTTTTGTTGTGAAACAAAAGATTGATGATATGGAGATCACACTGCCAATCCTAGTTTGAATAGACTTGGCAGGAAAACTTCTAGGAGGAGCTAATATTTAAGTTGAGGAAATCACATTTGAGGTCTAATGGAAGACAAAAAACTAGTCAAGTGAGATGACTGGGAGAAGCAATTTCATTAAAGAGAAGAGCTTATATAAAGGCCTTGAGAAAGGAAAATGATTTTGAAGTTTGCATTAATAACTCCTTATCTGTGGGGGATACCTTCCAAGACCCCCGGTGGATGCCTGAAATGGCAGATAGTACTGAACCCTATATATACTATGTTTTTTTCCCCTGCATATACATACCTATGATACATTTATAAATGAGGCACAGTAAGAGATTCACAATAACTAATAATAAAATAGAATAATTATAACAATATAATAAAAGTTATGTGAATGTGGTCTTTCTCAAAATATTGTACCATATCCACTCTTCTTCTTGTGACAATGTGAGATGATAACATGCCTACAGAATGATGTAAGCATTGTGATGTAACTTTAGGCTACTATGGACCTTCTGGTTACCCATCAGAAAGAGGATCATCTATTTCTGAGCCTCAGTTGACTGTGGGTAACCGGAATTGTGGAAAGTATAACTGAGGATAATAAGGGACTATTGTAACTGAGGAAGAGATTGGAATTCAATTCAGAAAATTGAGAGATGGGCTCTGATTGGTTCATTCTGAGCCGTAAATCCTGTGAGTAAGATACTGTGATTAATATGGGAGGAACTGGGGTGAGGTGCTAAGAGCGAAGGGAGAAAAAAACTTGCAGAAATTGATTTCCTGAGGTTCTCTGAAGGTACCATCTTTTTCTACACCATCAGGTAAGAGTGACTTCTGTGATTAGTGACATCAGGACAAGCCATTGGAAGCAGGAACAATGCACTGAAAAAAGGGGTCCAGAGTCTTATACCATCAACTATGGGTGATACACTCTGCTGGTGACAGAGTTTATGAGACAGGTCATGACCTTATGCACTGCTGACTGAGGAAGTATCCTCCTTGCAGATTCCGCTCTCTAGAGATAATTTGGAAGGCCTAGATAAGAGGGGAATTGAGAGAGACATTAATTTAGACTCAGGCTAAAGCCACATTATCCCTACACAGTTTACAAGGAAATCCTCCCAAGATCTGTTTTCTAATGGATTGAAATTTGAAGAGAAAGATATGGGAGAAATCAGCCTCAGACCTCCAGCAGGTGGATTTTGTTAGGCATGTGAATATCTTGAAGTAGAGTTCTATTAGTTCAGACTCTTAATTACAAATACAAAATTCAACTCAAACTAACTTAAGCAAAAAAAAAAAAAAAAAAAAAAGTGGTTTATTGGCTCACATATTGGGAAGAACAGAAGAATGTGTTAAATCAAGTTTCTGCCTCTCATTTCTCATCTCTATTTGGCTTGTCTTCATTCTCTCACTTCATATCTTGGCTTCATATCTTCATTCTTGATGTCTTCACCTTTTCATCAGGATATAGGGAATAGCCACAGTAGTCCAGGCCTACATCACAGCATGACTATGTTACTTTGCTCTCCAAACTTGAATGTATCAAATTCTAGGGAAAGTATCTGGTTGGCCATCCTTGATCAGTCCTAACTTCTGAACCAATCATTCTGAGGGACTCGAATTTGCCAGATCCTAGTCATAGTCCTACCCATTGAGGTCAAGTCTATCGGAGAATATTGTGATTCAAAGTCCTATGAACTAGAATGAGTTAATTCTCCAACACCAAGGATACTGGAGAAACAAAACAATGACAGGGTAGCCCCGGTGGCGCAGCGGTTTGGCACTGCCTACAGCCTGGGGTGTGATCCTGGAGACCCGGGATCGAGTCCCATATCGGGCTCCCTGCATGGAGTCTGCTTCTCCCTCTGCCTGTGTTTCTGCCTCTCTCTCTCTGTATCTATGAATAAATAAATTTTAAAAAAAATGACAACACTCAGAACTGTAAGGAAAATTAAGAATAAATTATTTTTACAAGAGCAGCACAAAAGAAGTGTAAAAATTGCTACAATCCAGCATGACCTTCCTCTCCCAGAACTTGATTAAATTACTCTTCTCAAAGAGCAATTTTCTCATGAAATAAAACTCAGGATATTGAGAAAATGCAGCAGGACAGGAAATAATCCTGTTCTCCACAGAGATGTAAAGAAGGGTAAGAACTGGAAGTGAGTTCCCCCACTGAAGTAAAAAGTCATTGAAGGGTGTTGGGGTGGCTCAGTCTGTTAAGTGTCTGACTCTTGATTTCACCTCAGGTCTTGATCTCAGAGTCATGAGTTCAAGCCCCATATTGGGCTCTATGCTGGGCATGGACCCTACTTTAAAAAAAAAAAAAAAAAAAAGCATTGAAAGGGACAAATAGAGCTCCCATTGCTGGTACTAAGTTTACCTCCAGAAGGTATAGTAAAAGACAGCAAGCTACAATCCAAGAAAGTATGGGTTCAATACAAAGAAGTTGGAAGATCTCAGATGGTAGATGTTGGATGTTTCTCCAGGTAGATTTCCAAGTATTCAGACTGAGGTTAGAGTGCATACCTTCAGTCCCTGGTATAATAAGAACAAAGGTAGGGCCTTCAGGTCCAGAGACATTGTGGTTCTTAGCTGGTTTCTAAGTCAGGGATTCAGGCACAGAATAAACATTATTTGCCTTCTAGAACCATTATGCTCAAAGCAGATCCTATTCCTTTGACTTCCTATTTCTGGGATCCTATGCATTCTCTTTGTTGCTTAAATTAGACTAAGTGGAGTTTTTGTCACAATTTTAAGGCTCCAGATATTCAAAAATAACCCCGGGGCCCCCTGGTGGCTCAGTTGGTTAAGTGTCTGACTCTTGATTTTGGCTTGGGTCATGATCTCAGGGTTGTGGGATTGAGCCTTACATTGAGTCCTGCATTAGGCTCCATGATTAGCAGGGAGTCTGCTTGAGATCCTCTCTCTCCCTCTGCCCGTCAACCCCTGCTTGCTCACAGTCTCTCTCAAAAAAAAATAAAAGACCAAAACCAAAAATTAAAACAAAAACATAAAAAAAAACAACAATCCAACAACATGGAATCTTGTGGCACTATTGCTAACAATGGTTGCCACATGAATACTGACCAGAGGTAAGCATTATTTGTTTCTACTTCATTGGAGGGACAGTTGAGAATCAATTTTGTGTCATTTAATTTTCACTTTTTGCCTCCATTGTCTACATGTTGCAATTTCATGCTATGAGGGCATATAAAATAGATTGAATAGTTAATGTGTTTAATTTTAATTTAGCACCAGGGAATTAAAATCAAGCCACAAACTTTTAGACATGAATTTGTTTTTCTAATCTTTTTTTGTTTCTCACTTCAATCTCTTCCAAATATAGTTGAAAAGAGGCAATGAGAAAGCATTATGTCACTTAGTAAGGTTTAGTCAGTAATAACTCTGGTAGATGCTCAAACTGCAGAGTTCTCGTTCCCATTCCATTTTTTGGTGCTCTAACTGTGATTTCATTTCTTTTATTTCTGATAGCTCCTTTTGTCATCCATTAACCTTATATCCCATCTAATCTTTTTTTTAAAGATTTTTAAAATTTATTTGAGAAAAAGAGATGGAAAGCACAAGCAAGGGGGAGAGGCAGAGGGAGAAGCAGGCTCCCCACTGAGCAGGGAACCCGACATAGGGCTTGATTCCAGGACCCTGGAATCATGACCTCAGCCAAAGGCAGATGTAAGCATCCACCCAGGCATCCCTCTGATCATCTTTGATGACAATATTTTGAAAGAATTTAGCTTGTGTAGATGCTTGCAAATAAAGACTAATCTTTTTTTTAAATTTGTATTTAAAAACATTTTTTAGGACTAATCTTGCATGATATTAAAGTAGATTACCATCTGTCACTGGGCATCAATGACGTAAGTTTCTTTGTATCATTGGGCATTTGAAAGAGTGTATAAAAATCACATGATGAGAACTTCTAACTAGTGTCTAACATAGTTCCAACTTTGGGAAGCTCAAAGCTGCTCTGATTCTTGATCTTTTACATGGATTTTTTCCCTCGTCTCTGAAAAGTTTCTCTCTGGCATTCTAAAGTTTCACAATCATGTATCTTGATGTGGGTCTTTCCGCATTCTTGTGCTAAGTGGATCTTTTCACTCTGGAAATTGATTTCTTACTACACTGAGAATGTCCTTGTAGTTTCCTAATTTGCTCCTTTCTGTTTTCCCTGCTTTCTATTTCTCCAACCCCTTACATTAAAAAATACTTATTGAGGACCTAGTATGTGTCTGGCTTTGTTTTAGATAGTGGAGGAAACTTACAAAATCCTTGCCCTGGAGGTGTTCACATTTTAAGTAGAAATTGGACAGGGGCACTTGGGTGGCTCTGTTGATTTTGACTCTTGGTTTTGGCTTAGGTCAAGATCTCAGGGTCGTCAGTTGGAGCCCCATGTCAGGCTCTCTGCTTAGCATGAAGTCTGCTTGAGATTCTCTACCTCCCTCTTCCTCTGTCCCTCCCTCATTCATGAGTGCTCTCTCTCTAAAATAAAAAAAAAAAAAGAGCTTTATCCCAAGACCATGAGATCATGACCTGAGTGAAAACCAGGAGTTGGAAACTTAACCAACTGAGCCATCCAGGCACCTAGTAAATAAATCTTTTTTTAAAAGAAAGAAATTAAACGTTTTGTAGTGATTCTATACTTCCCCCCCACCCTCCAATTTCCATCTTTTGGGTTCCCCCTTTTCTTTCCTCACCTTTACCTTCCATATAATTTATTACAGTTTTTATTTCTGCTATAATATTTTCAATTTCCCAGGATGCTATTTATTTCATGAGTGCATATCCTCCCATATCTCTGTGAGAATGTTTTTAATAGTTTTATTTATTTTTGTTTTGTTTTTTAAAGATTTAAAAAAAATAAAAAAAAAATAAAGATTTTATTTATTTATTCAAGAGAGGCAGAGAGAGGCAGAGAGAGGCAGAGACATAGGCAGAGGGAGAAGTAGCCTCCCTGTGGGGAGCCCGATGCAGGACTTGATCCCAGGACCCTAGGATCACACTGAGAGCCAAAGGCAGATGCTCAAACTTGAGCCACCCAGGCATCTCAATAGTTTTATTTTTGATGTTTTCTTTTGTTTCTTGCATTATCTCTACACCTCTAAATTTCTCTGTCCTATTTGTTTTTGTCTCTATTTTCCATGATGAGAACTTTCTCACCTATTCATAATAATTTCATAATTGAAAATTTAATTTTAAAAGCAATGATATGCAGTGATGGCTTAACTTTGATGGTATGATATTTAACAGATACTTGCCTTTATTTTAGGTGGAACTGCATTTTTAACAGGAACCAATCTCTGTGCATGCTTTGATCTTCTAAACAGGAAAGACAATTTGAGGGCTGAATATTTATCTAACGAGTTCAGTGGAGCCAATGAAGATAATTCAGGTCAATAGAAAAAAATAATTAAATGTATGTTTCTCACTTGCCTAATTCACAAATTTGATAATCACTTATCTACTATAGCTATACCGAAAAAGTCCAGAGTGAATTCAACCTTCTTCTCAGAGAAAAAAAAATAACCTATTAATTTTACTCAAGATTCATATTTTAAAACTTCGTTAATTACGTAAACGAAAATGAAGTGGCTTTATCTATACAGATTTCAAGATTATTGTTTCACCATGAATGAAGATTTATTACAATGCTTCATTATTAGATACCAGCTTATATGAAAAATTAATATATTCGCAGCATTGTCTCTCAGAAAGGGGTTAAAATAAGAAGAACTATTTTGCTACTTATAATATGTATTAAAATGACAGGCTGTTGCAGAACCCAAAGTGCATCTTTTCATAAATATAAGTTTATTCAGAAATTTTCTCTCTGGAGAGTTTTACATTAAATTTAAAAACACCTTACTTAAAAATGCAAAGAATTAAATTTTAATGGTGGATTAAAATTATTACTGTATGTTGCATCATAATTGGAATAATTTTATTAGACCAGAAATCAGAATGATGACAATGAAACAAAGTAACATTCACTGGGTGCTTACTATGTGGCAGATGCCCTTTGAAGCATTTTATGTTTCTCTCATTTAATCTTCACAACAACCCTTTGAGGAAGGTACTATTATTATCTCCATTTTTTAGATAGGAAACTAGTAACCGGTAGAGCTGGGATCAGAGTCAAACAGCTGAGCTCCAGAGCCAGTGCTCTCAGGGACTAAGTATCTCCTTTGTGTATACACTAGTGTTGGAGAGAATTGAAAGAAACAACAGACATCTTCCCTAACTTCCAACAATATTAGCATTCTTTGGTCCAAGAAACAGAAACTAATTCTGGCAACTCACGCAGAAGAGCGTTTATTGTAAGTTAATGTGAGAAGCTTACAGAACTTATAGGAAGGCTGGAAAAGCAGGTTTGGATTCAACTGGAAACAAGGCAGGTCTTGAGGGTTAAAGGCAAGAACTATAGGAAAAGCTTGTGGCTCAGGTGGTATGGTCAGGATATCCTCTCTCTTGGGATACACAGACTCCAAATGTTTACAGCCCTGTCCCATGGCTTAACACAGGAATTACAGGGGGCACCTGAGTGGCTCAGTCAGTTAAGCATCTGACTGGATTTCGTGGGATCAGTCCTAAAGTGGGGCTCTGGCTGGACATGGAGCCTACTTAAGATTCTCTCTCTCCCCACCCCTCCTATGTGCACTGGTTGGCCCACCTTAGATCCAGGAAAAGGTTGGAGGGTTACTTGCTATCTGAGGAGATTATATCCAGTAAAGGAGAGATTATTGCTATGATAGCCTGATTTCTGGAGTTCCATATTAGTTTACCTTGTACTTAGCTGGGCAACATTGGTAAATTATTAATTTTGTCTATGGCTCAGTTTGCACATTCTTAAAATAGGGATAAGAATAGTATTAATCGGGATCCCTGGGTGGCGCAGCGGTTTGGCGCCTGCCTTTGGCCCAGGGTGCGATCCTGGAGACCTGGGATCGAATCCCACATCGGGCTCCCAGTGCATGGAGTCTGCTTCTCCCTCTGCCTGTGTCTCTGCCTCTCTCTCTCTCTCTGTGACTATCATAAAAATTAAAAAAAAAAAAAAGAATAGTATTAATCTCTCAGGATTGTCTACAGAATTAGCAAGTTAATACACTCTGAAAAGAGGGTGTGACACAATGTTTACTTTGATTATATACAAAATTAAGTATCAATGGAATATTATCAATTAAGTAAAAAGAAAAGGCAAAACTGGTTTATTTGCTTGTTTCTCTTTCTGTACCTCTTAAAAATTTTTAGATTGTCAAAGATATGCCTCAGGAATGCAACAATATGGAGGGAATATTGATCTTATTAATATTTTTCCATTTGTATCCAAAGGTTTTTATTTATAATAATTTCGCTTTCTCTGAACTTGCAAAGATTTTCATCTGGGCCCCAACACTGAGAGAAGTGGTAAGCTTTTCAGTGGTTTAAAAAAAAAAAATCTAATGCCAGTAGGAACATGAAGATATGAAAAATGAAACTGTCTCTAATGGTCATATTGTATGGAGCTCTGTGCTAAAACTAAAATGGTTCCTATGCATTCCTTTGAGCTAGTCTGGAAAATGTATTTTCCAAGACTAAAACTTTGACAAGTTACAAAATCTTTAACTTCGACTTATTTAGGGAAACATAAAAAAGGATATGCATTACTCTGAAATATTAAACATAGTTGTAGAAACTCTAAAAATATCACTGGTTGAAATTAATTGGGGGGGTATGCAATAAGGAAAATTTACTCATTAAAAATTTAATAATTAAAAGTTTAATAAAGGAAAACAGTTTATTATTATATAAAAGTCTCATTATAGTGGATAAGATAGATCTATTCATAATTAGAAGCATTTCTCATATGTTCCTAATTATGAGTAATTTAGAGAACAAGAAAAGTGAACACATTTGTTCTTCTAAGTAGATTTTTTTTTAAAGATTTATTTATTTATTTAAGGAGGGAGGGGCAGAGGAAAAGGGAGAGGGACAAAGAGTCTCAAGCAGACTCCACACTGAATACGGAGCCTGATGCAAGGCTTGATCTCACAACCCTGGGATAATAACCTGAGCCCAAACAAGAGTCTGACTCTTAACCAACTGTGCCACCCAGGCATCCCCTTAATCTAAGTAGTTTAAATATCATCCTTCCAATATAATTTTCTTTAAGGATTGTTCAAGAGTGTTACCCCAGCCTAGGTGAGGTGATCATAAATTTTGAAAGAGGGGGATTTAGTTTTCAAGACTATTACCTATGTCAGGAGATGACAAACCATTTTCATCTAGAAAGTCAGCTCCTGGATGCCAGTTGTAGCTACCTGGAGTGTAGAGTAGCATTTTGAAGCCCCATTCACGGCCAATGGGAAGGAAAGTCGTAGTCAAGTAGTGATTTTTCCAAGTGGGCAGGAGAAAGTGGTGCCATCTCTTCCAGAAGCTGCTATCCCTTTGAAAGTTCACAGATCCTTTTTTTTTTTTTTTTTTTTATTTATGATAGTCATAGTCACAGAGAGAGAGAGAGAGGCAGAGACACAGGCAGAGGGAGAAGCAGGCTCCATGCACCGGGAGCCCGACGTGGGATTCGATCCCGGGTCTCCAGGATCGCGCCCTGGGCCAAAGGCAGGCGCCAAACCGCTGCGCCACCCAGGGATCCCAAGTTCACAGATCCTTATATTACAGCTTACAGAAGGAAGAATGGAATAAGAGTGAAAATATGTGCATGAACCAAGAAAAACGTTTAAAGGATAAAAAAGTAAAGAGAAATGCAAAGAGAAAACTGACAACAAGAGAAAGGGTACAGTACATAATTTTGATGTGTAAGTCAAGGAGAAAATTATAGGGGTCTTCAAAGTTTCCCTACCAATGGAGCCGTGAGCAAAACGAGTCCTATTATTTTAAAGGTGTAATTCTTTCTTTTACTATAAAAGTATTCCATGTTCATTGCAAAATTTTCAGAAAATACAGAAAAAAAAATTTAACCCAGCCATTTTACAGGCATCAGTTTTCATGAGAATGAAGAGGAGGGAGGATGAAGGCAATACAAAACAGAGTGGTCACAATGGCCTGCAGGCCAAAAGCCACAGGTAATACAACCATTGTCAAATCAGTGTAGGTTTATAAACTTGTTGCAACAAGGGAGAAAGCAATCTTAAACACCTGGGAGTGTCTAGGTTAAGAAACAGTAGGGAAGGTCTTGTTAGAATTTGAGTTTGTGCTGGTTGATTTGGGGAAAGCAAGTCTTGTTCTAGATTGCATTCTGTCAAGAAGCTGGGACAATTCCATGACTGGGTTTCTAAATTTTACTTAGAAGGCCGGAGTCACTCACATCGCTAGACCAGGAGAGTATTTGCTTATTTTCATGGTTGCCTAATGTCCTCATTCTGTCCATGGCAAGATCTGATTATGGTGTGGTCATGTTATTGTCTTGTTCCACCGTAGTCACCGAGTGACCTTGTCTAATAATTGTTACTCTGTGAAAACTGTTTATCTTCAGTGGAGGGACACTATGGGCAGCTATTAGCTGCTAGCTATAGGCTGTCAGGGACTTTTTTTCTGCCCTCTTTTCTCAGTTATTAATCTTGGATTCAGACTTGTGCTCCTTTTTCCACACAGGACTCTATGAAGCCTAGGTGACAGTGTGACCAAAAGTATGGAAGACGACCACCCCATGTTTCGATAGAGTTGCCATCCACACTTGGAGAGTTTTCTGGTTTAGAAATGCTACGGCCCTGATGGCGGCATCCTCTCCAGGACTGGGGTCAAGGGTGAAAGGGAGCTGCTGCCCTCCAGCGGCTTTCCCAGTAATTACACCAGTGACTGTGTCCAAGCTCCTAGGGAGGCTTCCTGAGGATTTCCAGAGAACCTCAAGCAAGGCAGAAGAGGAAGAGGGAGGATTTGCCCAGAGCAAGAGGCAGGAGAATTTCAGATATTACTATTGATGTGACCCTAACAGTATTCTCAGCTTGGTGAAACCTGGAGAAATATGGACCACATGAGTTGTAGGTTTTCAGTGAGAACATGTTTTATAACCAGAGAAGGTATACGTTTAAGACAGAGAATAAGAATTTAAACATTTATGTTAGACTGAGAAAGGACCATGCAACTGAGAAATGCAGACTTATTAAAGACGAAGGGGTTAAACATTTTGATATCAAGAATTACATAAAAGGTTGAAATTTTACTAAAGGTGGGAAGGATATTGAGAAGCTGGAACCCTAGTGCATCGCTGGCAGGAATGTAAAATGGCTTAGCTCCTATGCAAAAACAGTATGACAGTGCCTCAAAAAATTAAACATAGAATTACCATGTGATCCAGCAATTTCACTTAGGTATATACACAAAAGAATCAAAAGCAGGGACTGGAGCAGACATTTGCACATCCTCATTCGTAGCAGCATTATTTGTAATAGCCAAAAAGTAGGAATAACCCCAATGTCCATCCACAAATGAGTGGATATGGTATATGCCTATCATGGAATATTATTCAGCCTTAAAAAGGAAGGAAATCCTGACACATGCCACAACATGGATGAACGTTGAGGGCTTTATGCTAAGCCCAATAAGACAGACACAAAGACAAATATTGTATAATTCCATTTATAGGAGGGACCTAGAATAGACAAATTCATAGACAGAAAGTATGAAGTGGGTTACCAGGGATTAGGGAGGAGTGGAGAATGGAGAGTTATAATTTACTGGGTGCAGAATTTGGTTTGGGATGATGAAAAAGTTCTGAAAATAGATATTGGTGCTAGTTATACAACATGGTGATGTATATACTGCTACTGAATTATACACTTAAAAATGGTTAAAATGGTAAATTTTATGTCATGTATATTTTATTACCATGTAAAATTTATATAAGTAAAATGATTTCATGACTTTATCTCTAAAGAAATATGAAACGTTCCTTTTGTGTGCTTTTTAAAATTGTTCTTTGGACGTTATTAGCTGATTTTTATTACACAAAGAAAACATTTTTAGGATATTGCTATTATATATTTTAAAATAAGGTTATAATTTCACGGCCTTAAGCATAAATTCTTTGGGTGTGTGCCATGGCCAGATGAAATAAAATTGAAAGCTAGAGGTTTCCCACCCATCTTTTAGAGAAATAGCATTTTAAGGATTTTATACTATGTTTTTATTTACCAGGTAGTTCTTGGCATAGAGGGTAAACTTAAAGATACTGTAAGTGAGCTACTCCCAACTAAATTAATAGTTTGGCTTGATTCATGATTACTATATTTTACTTTGATTATAATTAGAGAAAATAAAGTGATTGTAAATAGAAGTCTATATAAAAGCATATTAAAAATTGGTTCCTGAAATAGCCCCAAAGTGGAAAATAATATATCTTACTGCTACTGAAATTTGTAGTTTTTTTAAACATAGGAGAAAGGGTGTCTTATAGCAGGAGAACCTATGAAGTTGTCCAAAGTGTTCAAATCAGGAGATCTGAGTTCAGATTTACTTGGCCATTTGTGAGCCTAACCGTACCCAGCACAATGCCTGGAACATAGTAGGTGGGCAGTAAATATGTAATGAATAAGTGGATGGCAAGTGAATGTCACTTCCTCTCTCTGAACTTCAATTTTCTCATTGGAATAAGGAGGGATATGGACAAGGTGAGTCAGTCTCAACTCCAGTTGCACATTAAAATCACGTGTAGAGCTTTTAAAACTGCTGATACTGGCAGCCCTAAAGAGGAATGAATTCTGACACATGCTACAACACGGATGAACCTTGAAGATGTTATGCTAAGTGAAAGTAGCCAGTCACACACACAAAAAACCCCACTAATATTGTATGATTCCACTTGCATGAAGTACTTAGCATAGTCAAACACAAAGACAGAAAATAGCAGGGATTACCAAGAGCAGGGAGAAGGAGGGAATGGGGACTTATGGGCGGTTTTTTGTTGCTGTTGTTTGTTTTTAAAGATTTTATTTACTTATTTGACAGAGCCAGAGAACAGAAGCAAGGAGAGCAGTGGAGGGAGAGGGAGAAGCAAGCTCCCCGCTGAGCAGGGAGCCCAATGTGGGGCTCGATCCCAGGATCCTGGGATCATGACCTGAAAAAAAGGCAGATGCTTAATCAACTGAGCCACCCAGGCGCCCCAGGAGTTACGTTTTAATAGGTACAGTTTCTGTTTGGGAAGATGAAGAGTTTCTCGAGGTAGATGGTGGTGATTGCTGCATGACACTATGAATGTACTTAAAGCTACCGAGCTGTACACTTAAAGATGGTGAGCTCTGGGCAGCCCGGGTGGCTCAGCGGTTTAGCGCCGCCTTCAGCCCAGGGCGTGATCCTGGGGACCCGGGACCGAGTCCCACGTCGGGCTCCCTGCATGGAGCCTGCTTCTCCCTCTGCCTGTGTTTCTGCCTCTCCCTCTCTGTGTGTCTCTCATGAATAAATAAATAAAATCCTTAAAAGAAAGAAAGGTGGTGAGCTTTGTGTTTTAACACACATGCACACAAATACTGACGCTGGGCCCCTCACCAGACCAATTGAGTCAGACTGAGAGGGGCTGGGGGCAAAGGGCTGGACCTGAGGAAGGGCATTTTTTGAAAGCTGCTCAGGTAATTCCAATGCACAATGAGAGTCGAGCACTCCTCACCCGGATGATGTTTGAGATTTTCCTGTTTTACTTCAACCATTCATCATTCTAAGATGACCTAACAAGATAAAATGAAGCCTGCTCACATTCTGCCCCAATTTCACAAATACAAATAACTGCTTCCTTAGATAAGTTGCCTGAATCCAAATTGCTAATGGAGTTACATACTAATTTTTTTCTAAATTATTATTTTTTCTGTTTAATAATTTTACTTCTTTTCCTAAAATGAATTAATCTTTTCACAAAACCTCACTGGACAGGGGCAGCTGGGTGGCTCAGTTGGTTAAGCATCTGCCTTCAATTTGGGTCATGATCCCAGGGTCCTGGCATCAAGCCCGGAGTAGGGCTCCCTGCTTTTTCCTTTCTCTGCCTGCCATTCTGCCTACTTGTGTGTTCTCTCTCTCTGTGTGTCAAATAAATAAAATCCTCAAACAACAACAACAACAACAACAACAACAACAACAACTCACTGGACATGCAATTCTCCACTCAATTAAAATTTGCATAAATAACAAATTCTAATATAAAGTGTTCTCATAAAGAACACATATGTCCACATTTAGCAAGATATTACTTTTCCAAAGAGTATTTTTTCTAAAATCTGACATTTTCTGCTTTAGTTGTCATAAATGTCCAAATAAGTTTTTAATCCAAGGCTTTATTTTAAAGTAATAATTGTAGAATAATTTTTAGATTAAATTATTTTAAAATAATAAATCTGTAAATGTTAAAGCAATTAGAAAGCAATTAGAAAGTTTTCAACAATGAAAATCGAAGTACAAAACAAAAGGAAAACATGGGTTACTTTTCTAGAAACTTAATTGTTTTATAAAAGGATTGTTTTGCAACATTTCATTGTCTTGATGTAATAGTCATGGGATATTGGGTCAGACTACAAAATCAGAGGTAAACCAAATGATGAAGTGGAAAATATTTTTAAATGCTTCCTATCTAAAATGAGAGAATTGGGGCATCTGGGTGGTTCAGTTGGTTGAGGGTCTGACTTTTGATTTCAGCTCAGGTCATATCTCAGGGTGAGCCCCTGCATTGGGCTCTGCGCTCAATGGGGAGTTGGCCCGCCACCCCTTCCCACCACGCTCTCTCTTTTTCTGAAATAAACAAATAAATCTTTGAAAATAAAATGAGAGAATTGATTATATATCAAAACAAAATAAAAAGTAATATCTTTTGATTCTAGATTTTTGTATATTTTACATATAAATCTAACGAGTTTCAAGTGAAAATTGTTCTTTTTTTTTAAGATTTTATTTATTTATTAGAGACACAGAGAGAGAGAGAGAGAGGCAGAGACACAGGCAGAGGGAGAAGCAGGCTCCATGCAGGGAGCCCAAGGTGGGACTCGATCCCGGGTCTCCAGGATCCCGCCCTGGACCAAAGGTGGTGCTAAACCCCTGAGCCACCCGGGCTGCCCTGAAAATTGTTCTTAATGAAACAAAAGCTTAAATGAGTTAAGCTTCTAGAAATAAATATTATTTTTTGTCTTTCTCTCCTTTAAAACAGACATGATAACAGTATATATTCTCACTGAGCCATGTAGCTTAAATGTGCTGTATACCAACTGCAGCTATTAAATTACTGAACTAATTTCACACAAGCAGAGGATCATATTTTTATGCTTTTAAAACACATAAAAAAATAAAAATAAAACACATCAGACACTGGCTTCTAAGTTGTTGAGACAAGGCATTTATTCTTGAATTCAATTCAGAGTAGTCAGAAGTCCTGATAATAATATATGTGATTTCAAAGAATAAATGTAGTATTCTCTCCCTCTCTTTCTCAATCCTTTTTCTTTCACTCAAAAAACACTAAGGACTTATTATGTACATTTATTCATTCCTATGAAGACAAAGCAACAAATCACATTCCTTGCCTTCAGATAATCCACAATGAGGTGAAGGATGCAGACAAATGAGCATATAATATGCAATAATAAATGTAATATGCTTATGCAATATGTGCTAACACATATATTATGGAAGACCAGAGGAGAGTTGCCTGAACTAGGAATAAAAGGAGAGAAGGTAGTAGTTTACATGGAGCAGAGGACATCTGAGTATGTAATATTCCTTCGAATTAATACAGGAAGTTCCTGCACACCTGAGTGACTCTTGATTTTTCTCAGGTCATGATCTCTAAATCGTGGGATCCAGGATCACGCCCTGGGCTGAAGGCAGGTGCTAAACTGCTAAGCCATCCAGGGATCCCCTAATCTATTTCTTATAAGAGTCCTAAAAAACATTAGGAAAGCACTTTCCTGAATTCTGCATCCTCTTATTCCACAGTAATTAAGCTTTAGCCTTTGTTAAGTCACTCTTAATGGTGTTTGTTCTTAGGTCCTCACCAGTCACTTAATTCCCACTATCCAGATGCTACACACCACCAAGGGCTTACTGATGCTGACATTATGCCTCAGTTTTCTCTGAATGAAGTGAGAATGTTAACAGTGCCTATCTCATAGGTATTTCTGTGAGAAGTAAATGGGATAATATATGTAACACAAAGCACAATATCTAATATTAAGGAAGTGCTAAATAAAAGAGATAGTAAGAACAAAGATCAATCAGATTTAGTAACTTGGGAGATGTTATTGCCCCAGTAACGTCCTAGTACAAAATAGGAATCTGCAGTGTGATGCTTTGAGCCATTCCCTTGAAAGGTATACTTTAAGACTTAAAAATCCCTCCTCCAGTAGTCACGTTTCAAAATCTTTTCTGATTCAGCCTCTCTTTCCCTATTACTATAATAATCCACATTTCTTTTTAAAAGATTTTATTTATTTATCTGAGAGAGAGAGTGGGTGTGTGTGCATGGCGGGGCAGGGAGTGGGGGGCAGAGGGAGAGGGAGAAGCAGGCTCCCTGATGAGTGCAGAGCCCGATCCCCAGACTCCAGGGGATCATGACTTGATCCAAAGGCAGACGATTTACAGACTGAGCCACCCAGGCACCCCATAACCCATATTTCATGGCAAAAGATAATATCATCAAGAGAACTAGAGGAGCGGCATACTAAATATAAAATTTGTCCCTATTTGGAAGTCTGTCCTTGGAGCGTCTCTCTAAATATACGACTTTCAAGTTCTTAGCATCTTGTAATGTTTAGTACCTGGCCATGAGCACTGATTTCCAAAGGATCAGCACTTCAATCACCATCAAGGCATCCCCAAGATGTCCAGTATATCAATACCAAAACGTCATTGATAATGGGTATAACTAAGGGTAAGAGGATAGCCAAATATTCTAGGTCCAAAGAGACAGAGGGTAATCACCCATTGATTGTTTAATGGACAAAGAAAGCAAAATGACAGAAGGCTACACTGTTGCCTACTCCTGGAAAAAAAGGAGAAAAAATATTAACCCAAGAGATTTGGCTGCAAGCCCAGGGTGCTTAAATAATAATCTAGAATAATTCTCCACTCTAACTAGTTATCCCATCCCCTTTTAAACCTTCTCATTCAGCACATTTTTCTCCCACTGAAGGCCAATCTTCTTTAAAATATAATCTTTACCCACTTTAAACCTACAAGATCCTTGAGGATCTTCCTAGTTAACATTTTGAGGTTAACACTTTGATCCTAACAAATCTGCAGTTTTTCCAAGCCTGGGATCTGCTCCACTGAACTCTGGAGCCTTCTCTAAGAGTCAGATCAGGGTGATCTAGGGGAAGGTATAGGTCTAGGGAAAGTGGTCTCACCAAAGTCTACCCATCCTAGATCTTAGAGAATATTATGCTAAGTGAAATGAGTCAGACTGAAAAAGATGAATATCATATGATTTCATTTATATATGGAATCTACAAAACAAAACAAATGAATAAGCAGCCAAACAAAAAGCAGAATCAGACCTATAAATACAGAGAACAAACTGACTGTTGCCAGAGGGAAGGGAGGTGAGGATATTGGCAAAATGGGTAAAAGGGAATGAAAGATACAGGCTTGCGCTACAGAATGAATAAGTCACAGGAATAGAAGGTATAGGATAGAGAATATAGTCACTGGTATTATAGTAATGCTGCATGATGACAGATGGTAGCTAGCTGTACTTGTGGTGAGCAGAGCATAATGTATAGAGTTGTTTTTTTTTTTTTAATTCCAGCATAGTTAACATACAGTGTCATATTAGTTTCAAGTATACAATGTACTGGTTCAACAATTCTATGCATCAGCAAGTGCTCATTATGACAAGTGCACTATCTGATTCCCATCACCTAGTTCATCCATCTCCTACCCACCTTCCCTCTCATAACCATCAGTTTGTTCTCTAGAGCCAAGAGTCTATTTCTTGGTTTCTCTGTCTGTCTCTCTCTTTTCTTCTTTTGCTCATCTATTTTGTTTCTTAAATTCCACATACAAGTAAAATCATATGGTAACTGTCTTTCTTTGACTGACTTATTCCACCTAGGATAATACACTCTAGCTCCATCCATGTCATTGCAATTGACAAGATTTCATTCTTTTTGATGGCTGAGTAATATTCCATTGTGTATATACAGCACATCTTCTTTATCCATTCATCTAAACCTCCATGGACACTTGGGCTGCTTCGGTAATTTGGCTTGTAAACAATGTATGGAGCTGTTGAATCACTATGTTGCACATCTGAAACTAGTGTAACATTGTGTGTCAATGGCACTCAAACAAAAAAACCCCACTTATTTCATTTGGGGGGAGGGGTCAGGAAGAGAAGGAGAGAGAATTTTAAGCAGGCTGCAGGCCCAGTACAGAGCCTGCAGTGAGGTTTGATCTCGTGACCCTGAGATCATGACCTGAGCCGAAATCAAGAGTTGGATGCTTAACAAATTAAGCCATCCAAGGGCCCCCTCCAAAAAAACTTTTTAAAAGTCTACCCACTTTAGATCTATAATGTAATGAGACTTGAACTACAGAATCAACAATAAGACACAAGGTACTAAAGAAGAAGAAGAAGATGAAAAAGAAGAAGAAAGAAGAAGAAGCAGCAGTAGAAGCAGCAGCAGCAGAGGAAAGCCCTTTACACAGTGAAGGAAATCATCAACAAAACAAAAGACAGTTTACTGAACGGGAGAAGATATTTACAAATGATATATCCAATAAAGGATTAATATGCAAAATACACAAAAAATTTATACAACTCAACACCCAAAAAACAAATAATCCAATTAAAAATGGGCAAAGAAGCTGAATAGATACTTTTCCAAAGAAGATATGCAGAAGGCCAACATACACATAAAAGATGCTCAACATCACTAATCATCAGGGAGACTCAGATCAAAACCACAGTGAGATATCACCTTACACCTGTCAGAATGGTTAAAATAAAAAACACAAGAAATAACAAGTATTGGCAAGGATGTGGGGAAAAAAGGAACCCCTGTGAACTGTTGGTGGGAATGCAAACTGGTATAGCCACTATGGAAGACCGTATGGGGGCTCCTCAAAAAAGTAAAAAATAGAATTATCATATTATCTAGTAGTTTGATCACTGGGTATTTTCTCAAGGAAAAATGAAAACACTAATTTGAAAAGCTATATGCACCCCTCATTTTATTGCAGCATTATTTAAATAGCCAAGATATAGAAGCAACTCAATTTTTAACATTGGATGAATGGATAAAGAAAAGATGGTAAACAAACAAGCAAAAAAGATGTGGTATACATATACAATGGAATAGGAATATTACTCAGTCATTAAAAAGAATGAGATCTTGCCACTGGGAACAGCATGTTGGACCTAGAGGGTATCATGCTAAATGAAATAGGTCAGTCAGAGAAAGACAAATAACATGATTTCATTTTTATATGGAATTTAAGAAACAAATCAAATGAACAAAGATAAAGAGACTCTCTTTTTAAAATTTTTAGTTTCAGGGGTAGAATTCAGTGATTCATCAGTTGCATGCAATACCCAGTGCTCATCACATTAAGTGCCCTCCTTAATGCCCACCACCCAGTTACCCCATCTCACTACCCACCTCCCCTTCGGCAACCCTTAGTTTGTTTCCCAGAGACAGACTTAAATACAGAGAACAAAAATGGTGGTTGCCAGAGGGGAGGTGGGTGGGAAGATGGGATTAAAATACACTTAGCTTGATGAGCACACACACACACACACACACACACACACACACACACACACCTCAAAACTATTACATCTTACTGTGAAACAACCATAAGAGCCACAGGAATCTGAATGTATCATGGCCCTTACCCCACTTTGAAATGCACTCAAGTACTTTTAGTTAGAAATGCAACTTACTAGCAACATTTTTTTGATTCTCAAATAAATGAAATCTCTCATGTCAAATGACTTCTTTATCTGGAGTATATTTGTATGCCACTGTGTGATCTGGCCATCTTCTCCAGATTTATAAAGCATTTATTAGTACCTACTATGTTCTGGGCATGTTCACAAACATACCTTATTTTTGTTCAGCGTACTTTATGGATAAGGAAACAAAACCTTAGTGAGGGTAAATCTCTTGTCAAGTTTTCAGTGTATTTCAAAATCTGGTGCTATGCAATTACTTCCTCTACCAAAACATAAAATGCAAGATATTTTGCACAAAAAATTTTGAGAAAAAACTCACATTTTTTTACAATTTTTACATTCAAGAAATATTTATTGAGAAATATTTATTGACCATTTACCATATGCCAGACACTATCCTAGACACTAGGAATGCATTAGTGAACAAAACAGAATGATGCAGAGCTTATATCTAAATAGGAGAGTGAAATGAAATAAAAGTCAATTGTTAGTAACATAGCAGTGAGTGCTGAAATAGCTCCACATTGCCCAGCAATAAAATTCCTGCCCTCATTTTTCTTGACCCAGAAAGCAGCACCATTTGTACTTTTTACATGGCTGATCACTTCCTCCTTGAATAATTTTCTTCACAATGTACAAAATCAGCTACCTTACTGGCTGTTCTTTCTTGGTGTTCTTTACTCATTCCTCTTCATTTCTCTGACCTCTATATATGGAAGTGTTGCAGCGTTCAGCCCTCACATCTTTCCTTTGTCTGTATTCATGTTTCATTCTGTCTCACAGCTTTAAATATCATCTATGCACTAACGACTCCCTGATATATATCTCTATCTTAGACTGCTCCCCTAAACATGTGAATGTCAGATCTTGGATATCTATTAGGGATCTCAGACTTGACATAAAAAAGGACCATAATTTTATCCTAAACTTCCAGTTGCTCAGGCCACAGACCTTGGAGTCACCCTTGACTCTTCCCTTTCTCCTATCCCCAGGTCCAATTAATGAGCAAATTTTGTCTATTCTACCTCCAGAATATACCCATATCAGTCCACTTCTCACCACTTCCACTGGACCACCCTGTCCTGGCCACATCATCTCACATCTGGATTATTGCAGTTTCCTAACTGGATTCCCTGCTTCTATTCAACAACCAAATTCATTCTTTTAAAATAAAAGTTAGTCTATGTCATTCTTTTTCTTAAAACCCAACATTGGATTCCCATCCCACATTAGGTAAAACGACAAATCTCTAGTGGCCATCAAGGGCTTGGATGGTTTGCACCTGTTAATTGTCTGATATCATATTCTATTTTCACCTTCTTGATTATCACACTCCCAACACTTTGGCCTCATTGCTCTGGAAGCATATGTCCACCTCAAGACCTTTGAGCTTGCAGTTCCTTCTTCCTGGAACTCTCCTACTGATCATCTCATGGCTCATTCCCCTTACATACCTTAGGTCTCTACTCAAAATCACTGTATCAGTGAGTCCTTCCCTGAGTACCCTACAACATGTCCTTCCTCTTACCCAGCTTTATTCCCCCCACCCCCCACAAAACTAGTCATCAATTGATATACAATGTTTGAATATTTTCCTTTTTCCTTCTTCTTTTCTCTCTCCTAAAATATGAGTTCCAAATATAAGTCGTAGGCCAACAAGGAGCTGCCTATTTTGTTCTCTGCTGTATTCCTACACTGGAACAATGTCTGGCACACTGAAGGTAATATTGACTGATTAGGTGAATGACTATCCGGAGGTAGCTACTTTCAATGATGAAAAACCAAGCTCAAATGATCTAAAAGAAAAAGAATGTATTGGCCTAAGTAACTAAAAAGTCCAGGAATATATTGATTTCAGGCACATCTGGAGTCAGGGTTTCTTTTTTTTTTTTTTTAAAGATTTTATTTATTCATGAGAGGCACAGAGAGAGAGGTAGAGACACAGACAGAGAAAGAAGCAGGCTCCTCAAGGGGAGCCCGATGTGGAACTCGATCCCGGGACTCTGGGACCACGCCCTGAGCTGAAGGCAGATGCTTAGCTGCTGAGCCACCCAGGCATCCCTGGAGTCAGGAATTCAAATGATGGTATTAGGACCACAGCTATCTTGATGTCCCTTATTTCCAGACATATGTTCATTTCATGGTAGGAAGGTGGTGACCAGTAGTTGCAGGCTAATGTCCTTATCCCTTCTCATTCCCATCAGTCTAAAGTCCTGAGATGCACTGGCTCAGATTGCTCACATGTCCCCCCTAAACCCTTCACTGTGGCTGAGAATGCAACACTCTGGTTAATGAGGTGCCAGTCATGTGGCCCCTCCTAGAGCTGAGGATGGAACTATCAATACAGACTACAAATTTAAACATTAGTAGTATTGCAGAGCTTCAAATATGATTGAATGCTCAGAGGAGTCTGTCCGTCATGCTATAATTAGGGCATTGTCAGGTGTGTGAAACCTGGGACCATGACATATGGGATGGGGCCATCTGGCACATGCCCCTGATTGCAGAGGTGTCCCGTCTGTATTAAGAGGTAGCACTCTGGGTATGAAAGGACACTGGAGAATATTCAGCTTCAGAAAACAACAGGGATCCTCCTCAACATCTGCCTAAGCTCCTCTCCTGGGTGTTAGGTCAACAACTGCATTAAGTTGCAGCATGATTCAGCTGGGTTTGATAAAGGAAGAAAGAGAGTATTCTCCCAATGGAACTGTAAGAATGAGCCAGCATGTCCTAGCAGGAGCCTGAGAGTACTCGCGAGATGGGATTTCGAGGGTGCTTGATCAAAGGGGCCAGAACCTAAAACTGGATAAAAGATAGTTTATTAAAATCTCATATCTCTACTCTCCCAGGATACAGGATTTAACATCTAGCAAGAGCCCAAGGGGATGGTGCAACTCTTAGAAGCATGAAGAAAGTGATGGTCCACTCTGAATGAAGTCAAAATGTCTGAATTGCCCTGATAGATGGTAGAGGAAAGGATCAAGAAAGTGAAGGAAGTAGACATATTGGAATAGATATTTTGTCAGGCCAGATGACCTATTGAAGAATTATATTACATATATGTATAGTACATACACCCAGAGTATGCTTCTTCATTTGTCAGAGCTATCAGGAATATGCTAGTGAGGGTCGCATGGGTGGTTCAGTTGGTTAAGCCTTTGGCTCAGATCATGATCCCAGGGTCCTGGGATGGAACTCTGTGTCGAGCGCCCTGCTCAACAAGGGAATCTGCTTCTCCTTCTCCCTCTGCCCCTGTTTATGCTCTCTCTTTCAAATGAATAACATCTTAAAAAAAAAAAAAAAAAAGGAACGTGCTAGTGAGAGAAACACCAGCATCAGTAAGAATTTCAGTGATGGCTAGGGCCACTAGTAGGAGAAGAGACTGTGACAGGGCTTAGCTCACTGACAGAAATGAGCCTGATAGGGCCCTGAAGCAATAGAGACGAGACGGCAGCACTTAACTACCATAAGCTGAGGCTGGGGGTGAGTGGGGGAATCCCACAATTATTGTAATGACCAGCAAAATGAAATGACAGTCAAGGAGGCTTGCTTAAAGAGAGTTGCAGAAATGGTGAATAGAATATGATATACCAAGGGACAAAATAGATAGGCAGCCAAAATGAGTATTGCTTAACATACATCATCCAAAGAAAGCAAGGATGGAGAGCAGGAGGCTGAGAGCAGTTGCCCCAATAAAAATTCAGGATTGGGGAACCAGCAAGAGCTCTGCTTGAACTACAAGCTATGGCTCCTGTCTGGGTACTTTTAATCCCTGTGTCCATGAATGAGCAAGCAAGAAGACTCATCATCTTGGCAAAAGTAATTGGCTGTTGTTACAAAATGGGGGCAGGGCAGGGCACCTGGGTGGCTCAGTTGGTTAAGCATCCACCTTTGGCTCAGGTCATGATCCCAGGTCCTGGGATTGAGACCCACATCAGTCTGTTGCTCAGTGAAGGGTCTACTTCTCCCTCTGCCTACTTATACTTTCTCTCTATGTCAAATAAATCTTTTTTAAAAATGGGGGCAAGGAGGAGTATATATGGAAGTTGGGCAATCCACTTGGGTGCTTTATGGTATTCCCTTGCCCAACTAAGAATGTATATGGACAAGTGCAGCAACCAAAGCCTGAGAAAGTTATGGTCACCAGTGGCTCAGACCCCTTAAAAATGAAGGTTGTGTTTCACCACCAAGTAAGTCACTGAAGCCTATAGAGGTGATAGCTAAATGCAAGTCAATTTAGAGTGGGTAGTGGAGGAGGGAGAGGATGAGTACCACCTGTGGCCACAAAACTGCACTGACAAGGACTATAGTTCATCTTACTAATCTTCCTCTTCTAAGTTTATCTGCAAGAAGAAAGACCCACTGGAAGCCTGGAGGAGCTGATCCCTAAATGTAAATGAAGTAGTGGATCTGGATGGTGAAAGGGTAGACTGTGGCAGTCAGGAAGATGCATTACTTGGATCTCCCTTCAAGAAAGAACTTCCACCTAGTGGCAAAGAGAGGAATTAGCCAATGATCTCCAGCAGCACCATATTCAGACTCTACCTCAGTTTTTAAGCTGAGGTCATGCTCTTCCTGAATAGCCCCTAGACAATAATTGAACATGGTGGAAGTACTAGGGCCTGACTCTTTCTGGCCAGCATGGATCTCCTCTCATTGTCAACCTTTGCTCCAGAGCTTCCATGTGAGTTGACCAAAACTTGTGTACCAAGTGTCTCCTTGTTCAATCCTGTTTCCTCCCTACTTTTCTTTCACAAGTGGCAGATTCACACCAGAGTCCAGAGGCTTTCCCTGTCCCATCATACCTCCTCCCCCCCCCCCCTTTTTTTTATTATAACTATTTCACCAAAATCAATCCTTAGACTCTTAACTCCATCTCTCTCTCTTTCTCTTTTTTAAAATTTTTTTTTAATTTTTATTTATTTTATGATAGTCACAGAGAGAGAGAGAGAGAGAGGCAGAGACACAGGCAGAGGGAGAAGCAGGCTCCATGCACCGGGAGCCTGACGTGGGACTCGATCCCGGGTCTCCAGGATCGCGCCCTGGGCCAAAGGCAGGCGCTAAACCACTGCGCCACCCAGGGATCCCTCTTTCTCTTTTTTAAAGATTTAATTTATTTATTTGAGAGAGAGAGAGAATGAGCAGTGGGGAGGAACAGAGGGAGAAAGAAAGAGAAGCAGAGGGCAGCCCCGGTGGCTCAGCAGCTCAGCGGTTTAGCGCCACCTTCAGCCCAGGGTGTGATCCTGGAGACCCAGGATCGAGTCCCACATCAGGCCCCCTGCATGGAGCCTGCTTCTCTCTCTGCCTGTGTCTCTGCCTCTCTCTCTGTGTCTCTCATGAATAAATAAATAAAATCTTAAAAAAGAAAGAGAAGCAGACTTCTCCCCGATCAGGGAGTCTGACATGGGGCTCAATCCCAAGACCTGGAGATCATGACCCCAGCCGAAGGCAGATGCTCAACCGACTGAGCTACCCAGGTACCCTGCTTAACTCCATCTCAGTGTCTGCTTCCTGGAAGACACAACTGACACAGAGGGTCACAAGAGATGGCTTCCTCCCTGCATGACTTTGTGCAAGACAATCTCTCTAAGTTTCAGTTTCCTCAGTACACATGAAGGTATCACCTCTCTCACTGGGTGGTGGTGGTGGTGGTGGGGGCTTAAATAATAGTATTTAAGATTTTATGAGAATTAAATAAGAGAATGCATGTAAAATGTTTAGCAGACAGACTTGCACATTTGATAAGTGTTAGCAGTTATGCTAATGGAAGAGATAAGGCAGACCATCCTGGAGGATATGTTCATTTGCCTAGCAGTGGAGAATTGTTATTAGCTTTTTTTCCCAAGTATGATGAGCATCTTCACCTGCAGTAAGAAAATAAGTATTGGTTATGCCAAACCAGGGAGGTAAAAATGGACCCCCAAGGACAAGTAATTATAATTATTTCTAGAGATATGATTTTTTTATTGATATAATAATGACAATCAAGATTTGAGATAGAAATTGAATTGTGATTTTGTTTTTTTTTTTTAAAGACTTTATTTATTTATTAATGAGAGACACACAGAGAGAGGCAGAGACACAGGCAGAGGGAGAAGCAGGCTCCATGCCGGAAGCCCAACGTGGGACTCGATCCCGGGTCTCCAGGATCACGCCCTGGGCCAAAGGCAGGCGCCGAACCGCTGAGCCATCCAGGGATCCCCCTGAATAGTGATTTTGTAACTGAATGTAAATCTCCACGTTAAAACATGAAGGACAATAAACATTTTCCATATCTAAAAACTACAAGGGTGAGTAATGTATCCTCCTGCGATGAATTTTGATGTAGTATGCACAAGTCCATTACCATTTTCAATCATCTGTGGTGTCCTTTTTAAATCAAAACTTTTCATTTAATCTCATTCTCCTGCATAAACATGTACATATTTATTTTGGCTAAAGTTTTCACAAAGGTAGGAAGAGAAATACCAATAGGAACTTTGTCCAAATGGTTAGGCAAAAAAAATATTTATCAGTCCAGTGGCTAAAAGTGCCTATGATGAGGTTTGAGCTGACTTTAAGTCACATCTGAACTAAATTTATGGTGGAAGGCATATATTAAAGTACTTATGACTTCCTCTGGTAAGCCCTTCAGCTAGTGGAATTTTAAAAGACATGTAACCTGAAGGATTTACTTAATTATATTCTTCATTTGATTTTAATGGGGAAACCAATCATTACAGTGCATTAAGCCATGAGGTGGAAATAGCCATCCTTTAGAAGAGAAGCTGACACTTTTATGTTTAATTTGGTAATTTAAAATATATATAGAGAGATATTATTTATTTATTTATTCATGAGAGACAGAGAGAGAGGCAGAGACATCAGCAGAGGGAGAAGCCAGCCCCATGCAGGGAGCCCAATGCGGGACTCAATCTCTGGACCCCAGGATCACAAGCTGAGCCAAAGGCAGATGCTCAACCACTGAGCCACCCAGGTGCCCCTAATTTGTTCATTTTTGACCACCCCACCACTTTTCCCATCTGTTGCTATTTAACGTAATTTTGAAGCAATTTCCTTACTGTAGGTGAACAGTGTGAGGATGGAAATTTCTCACCCCATGGAAGTATCCTCAGTACTTTATTTAACTTTCCCACCAGTAACTGACTTTGCAACTCTGTTTAATAAATTCACAAATTTGAATGTACATGCTCTTTCTGGAAAAAAATTTTTTTAACTCTTTGCGGGTCTAGTCATTTAGAACAACAATGGTTACCTTTTCTGTTTCTCATAATATCATCCTAAATTTCTGTTTCAATTACTATCCTAACAATCTCCTTGAAGATCAGTTGAATATGAAATCAGGGATCCCTGGGTGGCACAGCGGTTTGGCGCCTGCCTTTGGCCCAGGGCGCGATCCTGGAGACCTGGGATCAAATCCCACATCGGGCAGCCGGTGCATGGAGCCTGCTTCTCCCTCTGCCTATGTCTCTGCCTCTCTCTCTCTCTCTCTCTGTGTGTGACTATCATAAATAAATAAAAATTTAAAAAAAAGAATATGAAATCATAAAAAAATAAAAAAATAAAATCATAAAGATACACCTGGTCCAAAATAATAATTAAACATATTGACCACCACCCTCTTCTTTATTTTCTTTTAGGATTTTATTTATTTGAAAGAGAGCACACAGAGGAAGAGGAAGAGGGAGAAGCAGAGAGCCCCCTGAGCAGAGAGCCCAATGCAGGGCTCTCTCCCAGGACTCTGGGATCATGACCTGAGACCAACTGACCAACTGAGCCACCCAGGCACCCCTAATCCCCTTCTACTTTAAAAAGATATTAAAGCATAACATTATATAATCTACATATTCCATATGTATTCATCAGTTGCTATTTCACACACACACAAAAAAAACCACTGGCATATCATGTAATGTTTCTTCCTGTTTCATTGCTCCATCCTGCAACCATTTAGAAGCTCTATCCCTATTTTTGCTTCCAGCATTGGACACGTTTTCTTCTTATGCTTAAGAAGAAATGTCAAGTTCCTGATCTTTTGTTAAAGATTCACTGCCAAAGATGGTTTCACAGCAGGAGGCATCGTAGGGAGAGAGCTGGCTCACATTCCTGCTAAGAACTTAACCTGGGAATGACAGAAAAATAATTATAATCAATGTCAGAGAGCATATGGGTTTCTACCGTGAAGCCTGCCAAATAAGATCCACACTAATCCTTTCTATCTACTATCAGTCGGTTGACTCTAGCAGACAAAAATCCTCATATTTGGATAAATGAAAACCCAAATCTCACACATATTTCTCCCACATCTGAGAGGTTTCTGAAAGAAACCAGTAAATGCTTTGTATCTCTTAAGCTTAGTTTCCATAAGCCTACAATTATTGTATTTTTGTGTCAATAAATGTGAAAATGCCTTATTTCTACTTCATCTCTTATCCTGGGTGACCCATTAAGGTCAGTCCACAGAATGAAAGAAATGAGGCCATTTTAATATCTACACTGAAAAAGATCCACATTTGAATAGTATTGCACATTATGTTGTGTGTGTTTCAGCTGGATACACCCCAACAGTATGTGCCATTTCCAAAAAGGGAATAATGCCAAGCATCGAAATGGAGGCAGAAACACCTGGTGCATAGCATTATAGAATAAGGTCCTGGGCGATTTAATTAAGATATTTATTGTTGAAGAGTGGCCTTCCAAGTATTTTCCCACTGGGTTTATGTTTCTCTTTGTCATCTACCCTGCTTTGCTTCCCTCGGGATCTGTGCCATGTAGTATGTAGTTTTTTTTAGGAGAGGATTTTCTGTCTATGGAATCTCAGAACAGAAGGAAATCACAGGCAGATTTGAATTTTCCTTACAAGCCTCTGTGTTTCAAACATTTAAAAGCCTAGAATAAATTGCCTCTTTTCTACACTGTGGAAAGATACAATCAAGCCTCTCTAAAAACTGGCAGTCTATTATTTTGTAAATGTAAATAAATCAATAAACACAATAAATATATTGCATGCTCTCTTGCTATACAGTGCAGAGGAGAGACAAAGTGGGAGGACATTCTTATTAAATATTGGTAGTTCTTGTTTCCAATATTTAGAACATTTTAAGCAAAGAGAGAAATGAGTTGGAAATGAGGTTGCTGTTTGCTGCTATGGAGCTCCATTCACAGATCTCGCATTTAATTAACAAAGATACATTATATTGGGCAGCTGCCTCTTTGTCCTAAGGACCCGGCACTCCTATTGAGATATTCAATATATCTGCTGAGCATTCAAGTCATATTCTAAAATAAAGATTTTTTAGAGAGGAATTGTATATTGACATTGTGATTCCACCAGCTATGCAAGCCAGCCGCAACTCCCAGTGCCTGAAGTTACAAAGATGAAACATTTTCCCCAAAGCTGCATTGTCAGCTTTTCAGAAGGCTTGCATTTCACTTCTTATTTCCCACCCCCAGCATAGTGGGTAAGATCTTGTGAAAACTCCAAGATAACCAATATCCCTAAAATCAACAGGGTACAATTCCATATTTGTAGACCAAAACAAGCCAGAAATGGATGTTCTCGCATAGCAACTGTTTAGAGCAGGATGAAAACTGGAACTCAAAGACTTTAAGGATTTCTGACTCAGAAAAAAAAAAATTCTAGTTATATTTTTTTCTGTAACTTGTTTGACAGGACCTAGAAATCTAATTTGCCAAATACTGATCCCATGTATTTTGTAAGGATCCAATGCATATCGTCAAAATGCTCCATAATTTGATTTATGAGGTGGCCAAATAAGATAAGAGTTTTCTTTTTCTCTTTTCTTAAAGATTTTATTTATTTATTCATGAGAGACTCAGAGAAAGAGAGAGAGAGAGAGAGAGGCAGAGACACAGGCAGAGAGAGAAGCAGGCTCCATGCAGGGAGCCTGACGTGGGACTCGATCCTGGGTCTCCAGGATCACACCCTGGGCTAAAAGCGGTGCTAAGCCGCACTGAGCCACCCAGGCTGCCCCGTTCCCAAGTTTTGTTTTTGTTTTTGTTTTTTTAATTTTTATTTATTTATGATAGTCACAGAGAGAGAGAGAGAGAGGCAGAGACACAGGCAGAGGGAGAAGCCGGCTCCATGCACCGGGAGCCCGACGTGGGACTCGATCCGGGGTCTCCAGGATCGCGCCCTGAGCCAAAGGCAGGCGCCAAACCGCTGCACCACCCAGGGATCCCCGTTTCCAAGTTTATTAGTAAGTTGGTTGTTTAGAAATCCAAATAGTTTTTCCTTGGGCATAATGTTATAAATGGTAGTTAAATTCCAAGCATAAACCTCAAATTTGATTGACCTCTAAGTCATAGGAGCAAGACCAGCCTGAGTTCCAGTTGCTAGGGGTTAACGCCTCTGCTTATTATGCTCCATTTATCACCTACTCTGTGCTTTGAAAAGCTGAGCTACAAATGGATTAATTCACCAGCGTTTCCTTGCCTGCTATTTTTCAGTTGGCTTCAACCAAAGAAGGGTGTGGATCATTAATTAGAGGATTGGTATTTGTCTGGGTATTTCCTCTATTACTGTCCTGCTAAGCTGCTGCCACTCTGATAGTGGCGGTGTCTCTCCAGACTACATTTCTAGCTGGGTGATCCCTCCTCCATAGTTCCAGCTCTTACTGGGCTCTGAGAACACCATTTGTTCACTCCCCCTACACCCCCTTTGGAGCGTATAATCACTCAATGTTCTTGCTAGTCTTCAGTGTCTCAACATCCTGTGTTGGGTTCTCATAACCCTGCCCATGTCTCATTTAATAATGAATAAGAATAAGAAAAAGAGTTTCTTATTTCAGAATAAGAAAATTCAGAATTCAGAATAAGAAAATGAGTTTCTTATTTCTTTACTGGCTGCACAAGTTGCTGCTAGAATTTCAGACAGAATCATTCATGTATCTAACAGATACTAATTATGCCCTTCCTATATGCCATTTATTATGAATAAAACAGATCTAGTTCCTGCCTCCAAGGAATTGACATTCTTAGTTGGGAAGGCAAACTTAGTAAATACACAAACAAGTAAACAAAATGGTTATATGTTCTGGGAAGCATTAGGTAGGAAATAAACAGAATATTCTGTAGAGGATCATTGGTGGGTAAAGGCAATTTTTGATAGGGTGGTCAGGGAAGAGCTCATGGAGAAAGTAAAATTTAATTGAGACCTCAAGGTTGAGGAGGAAGCAGCCACTGAGAAAAGAGCTGGCAAAGGGTGATGTAGACGTGTTCCAGCAAGAGGACTGGAAGTGTAAAGGCTTAGAGTGGGAAAAGGAGCATGGTGGGAAAACCAGGACATGTGGCAGCGATTTGACTTCAAAGTAAATTAAATACAGATACTTGCAAGCCACATGAGGAGTTGAAGGAAGAAAAGTGTGACTGGAGTAGAGGCCAGGTGGAGAGTGACACAAAATGAGGCTTAACAGGTTGCTCAGAGAGCTCAGGGCAGGGCCCTTTAGGTCAGTGTGAAGAATACGGATTTTATTCCAAGTATAATGGGAAGCCATGGAGAGTTTCAAAGCACAAAGTGATACAGTCTGATCTACCTTCTTCAAAGCTCAGGTTAGCTGCTGTATGGAAGGGAAGAGCTTCAGAAAAAAACAAGTGGAATCAGAGAGAAGAGTCAGAATGCTATTGCAATGCAGGCAGACTACATTTTGTTCTAAAGAGGTAGGAGTGGAAATTAGAGAAGCAGACCTCTTTGAGTTTCGTGTTGGAGATACAGCTGACAGGACTTGATAGGGATCAGGTATGGGGCAAGGCCAGGGAAAGGGAAGACTCAATGATGACGCCTGGGTTTCTGGCTTGGGCCACTGGCCGAATGGTGGAGCTGTTTATTGAGAGGAGGCAGGTTGGGGAAGAGTAGGGATGGAAAGATTGATCAGGTGAAGATTTCTAAGGGTCACCCAGGGGGAAATATTAAACAGGCAGATGGCTATCAGAGCCTGGGGCTCAAAGGACAGATCTGAGTTGCTTCTTAGTCAAACAGGTTGCTCAGGCCAACCTGGCTTAGGCCAAAAGCCATCTCCACTAGACCTGAATGTACTCACGAGAAAGCCAACTGGGGTTTAGACATAAAGCCCCAGTTAGCAAAAAGCATGCTATATCTTGCTTTGTCATTACTGTTCATATTTTCTTTGAAGTCCTCAAAGAAAGAGATGGCTAGTTGAAAATAAGATTTGATAATTCCTAAGTCCCTAATTAAATATCATCATAATCTCGCCTGTGGAGTTCCAATTTCAACATGACTTAATGGTATATTTAAAGAAGAGCCCCCAGAGTCCAGTTTGGCTGATGTACAATAATGTCCTTATGGGGAGGCATGCACCTATAGTAAAAGATACAGTTCCAAGGCTTTTCATTCTGGTTGTCATGGCAACAGCAGCAACCACTCTGGAGGTAGGAAGGAAGAAGAGAGAGGGAAGAGAAGAAAGCAGGAGCTGTGATGGCTGTTAGTCTTAGGAAGATCATTAAAGACAAATATTTGTAAGCTACATGGAGAACACACCGTCTAAACCCAGGCAGTTATAACTATACAGTTTGTAAATGGACAATTTGTTCATTTTAA
Organism: Canis aureus; assembly: GCF_053574225.1. Taxonomy (NCBI): domain Eukaryota; kingdom Metazoa; phylum Chordata; class Mammalia; order Carnivora; family Canidae; genus Canis; species Canis aureus. The sequence continues at coordinate 27,151,950 of NC_135626.1, forward strand.
GGACCAGAGATACACATAAAAGCTTTATCAGACCCAGAGGCTAAGTGTACATCATGCATCTGTTCTATCCCTTGTGCCCACTTCACTGCCTGGGGCTCCATGTACTTGAATGAATGAGCAGACAAGCTCCCAAAAGAAGAATCACTACTCTACTTATTTTATATGATTTTTAAAGTTGCTAGGTGGACAGATCCTTTGTGTAAAGATTCTGTTTCACATCAAAACATATTTATATTAACTACAAGTATTGGCAAGGATGTAGAGAAAGGAACCCTTGTGCACTGTTGGTGGGAGTACAAACTGGTGCAGCCACTGTGGAAGACAATATGGAGTCTCCTCAAGAAAGTTAAAAATAGGGCAGCCCGGGTGGCTCAGGGGTTAAGCACTTGCCTTTGGCCCAGGGTGTGACCCTGGAGACCGGGGATCGAGTCCCACGTCGGGCTCCCTGCATGGAGCCTGCTTCTCCCTCTGCCTGTGTCTCTGCCTCTCTCTCTCTCTGTCTAATGAATAAATAAATAAAATCTTAAAAACCCTTTAGGAAAGTTAAAAATAGAATTACCATATGATCTAGTAATTCCACCACTGGGTATTTACCCAGAGAAAATGGAAACACTAATTTGAAAAGATATATGCACCCCTCTATTTATTGCAGTTTGATTTACAATAGCCAAGATTTGGAAGCAACCCAAAGGTCCATGGGTAGATGAATGGATAAAGAAGATGTGGTATATAAAAGAAGCAGCAGCAGCAAGAGGAGGAGGAGAAGTGGTATACATATACAATGGAATATTACTCAGCCATAAAAAAGAATGAGATCTTGCCATTGGGAACAACATAGTTGGACCTAGAGGGTATCATGCTAAGTGAAATAACTCAGAGAAAGACAAATAACATATGATTTCACTCCTATGTGAAATTTTAAAAATAAAATAAACAAGGTAAAAAGAGACAAACCAAAATCAGACTCTTAACTCTTAAGAACAAACTGATGGCTACCATAGGGGAGGTGGACCAGGGAATGGGTAAGCCTAGGTGAAGGGGATTAAGAGCATACTTATCGTGATGAGCACTGAATAGTGTATAGAATTGTTGAATCACGATATTGTATACCTGAAACAAATATAGCATTGTATATTAACTATACTGGAATTAAATCTTTTTTTTTAATTGTAAAAATCACATTCATAGTATGGTCAGTCATTATAGGGTGACAAGTCTGAAAGGAAGACTCACCCCCAAACCAAAAGACCAAGTCAGGAAGTATCACTCTCTAGGACTAATTCTAACAATCATTTACTAACCATGATGGGATATTATATAGCTATATATTTCCTATGAAGATCCATTATATAATAGGCTTTGGATTAGATTTTTGAGGAGACTATTATTTATAAACTGAGGATACTCAAGGTATTGAAAGTTGTGAAAGCAAGGAAAGGTGACAATGTGATAAAAAAAAAAATAGAGAGAGACAAATGGACAGAGATTCCTGTCAACCCTAAAAAACAAGAAGACTTGGAGAATGAAAATCTGTTCAAGAGAATTGAGTATATATATCTGGTGCTCACAAATGTCCAGACATCCAAAAGGGGAAATCCCCACTGGTATGGACCTATCGGTAGCCTATGTAAAATATCCCTCAACACCTTTCATCTACCTTTGCTCTAATTCTGTGCTCAGCAAGCAGCCAATATTATAATTATTAATTCTGTTTCTTTTAGATGCTGAAGCAGATACCTTGGATGAGAAACACATATACCTGATAACTGGAAAAGTATATCCTCTTCTTCAAATTGCACTGAAGATAAAATTCAAATACGCTACCAACATCTCCCAGACCTCTGGATCTGGCCACTACTGATTTCTCTGACCTCAAGTCTCATCAATGCCCCCTGTCACTCTAGGCTCTAGTCACACTGGCCTTCTTTCCACTTCCGAAACACCAAACTTTTTCCTTCCTATAGTCTTTGCCCTTCCGGTTTTACCCGAGAGCAAGGCTTTTCCTCAGATTTCCCTATGTGCTGATTACTTCTTACCAATCATGTCTCAGCTAAATGTTACCTCTCCACATGGATCTTCTGTGATCTCTGCAGCTATGGTTGCAAACTTTCCCTCTTTACATACCTTCTCCCTTGTCCTTATCTATCCCTTAGCCTGTTGTTTGTTTGTTTTAAGATTTTATTTATTTATTCATGAAAGATGCAATAGAGCGAAGCAGAGACATAGGCAGAGGGAGAGGCAGGCTCCCTGCGGGGAACCTGATGTGGGACTCAATCTCAGGACCCTGGGATCATGACCTGAGCCAAAGGCAGTTGCTCAACCACTGAGCTACCCAGGTGCCCCTCCCTTAGCCTGTCTTAGCACTATATAATATCTTGGGTTTTTTTTATTATTATCTTATTCCCAAACTAGAAAAAAAGCCCAACACAGCTGCAGCCCCAGCAATGAGCACAGAGTCAATATGCAATAAATATTTGTTAAATGAGTTGAATATGGAAGAAATACTAAGTGTGAGCTGCTCTAGACGAGAGGATATTTAAATAGGGATTAAGATATGAAGTAAATGGAACCTTCCCTTGTGCCCACAATTTAACTTTTACTAAGCACTATTAAAGTACCAGTCATTGTATATATTTTATTTTTGCTTTGGTGTGTCCCTTTACCTCCACTCCAGTTTAGACCATGAACAATTTGAAAGGAACCATCTAGTTCATGTCGGCATCCCCAACATCCAAATAAATGTTCATAGGATCCCTCAATGCCCTGCTAATGGAAATTGGCAGTTCAGAGAAAAAAAAAAGAGATTTTTCTGTTAGATGAGCTTTACTTAATTGGCTGGGTAAGTGCCTACCAGAACGAGCAATTTCCACGAGAAAACAAAAAGATGTGTATGGGGAGTGGTAGCACAAAAAGATAGCTTTGGGTGAGTTCTTTAGCCCTCTATCTGCCGTTTCCATCAGCATCCTCCAAGTGGCCTCCAAAAAGATTTCAGGCAATTCCCCAACCACATGGCTGCCCATTTCTGTCCACGAGAGTCAGACAGAAACAACCACTACTTGGCAAAAGTCCAGAAACAGATGTAAAAACAGCCTCACTGAAAGCAGTAGTGCACAAAGGAGACACCAGTAAGGACCAGCATTCAACAAGGAGTGACTGGAAAGAACTGTTGAATGTTTTAAACATTGACAAGCTGAGTAACATGAGACCGAACTTGTTATTTAGCTCAACTATATATAGTTTGCATCCTGGAATTCACTCATACTATATATAGTAGAGTTTTATTCATGCACTCCAACTGATTATGTGTGCTGGACTGAAGTGTTACAGTGGTGCCAGAAATGAAGAGAAAATGGAAATCTTCCACAGACCTATGGGCATGTTCTTTACGCCCATTGCCATTTTCACTAATGCGTGGCGGCGGCAGAAAGCTAATTGAGACCAGTCATGGAATAATAGAGTAGAAACTCCCCTGGAAAGAATGTCTCCTTTCAGTCTTTTCCTTGTGGAATATTTATTTATTTAAAGCCTGGCTATGGTCATCATTCAGAAATACAAAGAGAGTTTAAAGGCTCAAATAATTATCCAGCTTTTGTAACAAAAGAATAACACAAAAATAGTTTATTGTCTAGTCTCACTCAGGAAAACCAGTTCTATTAAACTGCTCATCATTAACTGTTTCATAAATTTCAGTCTTTGGGATTTAAAAAATTTGTATTGAACTTCTGCTCTTTCTTGATGAAAACAGCAATTTTTCTGACCTGCTTTCAAAACTAAAACATTCTCTGAATAGCTTGTTGTAGGGTGAGAAACTCATTTTAGCTCAGGAGTCTCACATCTCTTTTTAAAAAGCTACTTTTGGTTGTCTCCCCACAAAACTTGAGATGTCTGGTGTGAGGGAGCACTCTGAGTAAAGTCCCTAAAGGATAAAGGAGTCTTTCTGAGACGGTGGGTTGGTAGACATTCAGTGTTCTCACCACCCAGCATCTAACATCCCTGGCTGACAACATACCCCTGTTTCACTTGGGGGGATTATGTCTTTCCTCTCTATCAACACACTTCATAGGAAGCACACTTCACTCCTGTGCTCACAGAGAAGCACATGACCTCGACTAAGACAATGCTAACTCTTTGGTTACAGTGATGTGTTGGGAGATGAGCACGTGATTCGAAATAGACCAATAAAAACCCCTAAGACTCAATTCTGGGACTTTTACTGGAGCTACTAGAGGACATGGTGGTCTTTCTTCTGTAATTGGTTGTTGTGGCATTGATTGCCTGTAGCTGCCAGAGACTACTAGCAACTACAGAATGGAACTAACTCAGGAAGTAGTGCTGGTGACTGGATCCTAGTGTTCTATAGTTTAATGCCTGAATTAAGCTGTGTCTGAAAAGCTATGCCTGGACTTTTTGGCTTACCTCACTCAATTACTTACTTACTTACTTACTTATTTATTTATTTATTTATTTATTTATTTATTTATTTATTATTATTTTGCTTACATTAGTTTGGGTTGCGTTTTCTGACATCTGCATCGAATACAAACAAATAGAGGCTGCAGAAACTTTAGTACTTGAGCAAGATTGGGGACTAGGTTGGAGACTCATGGGCCTGGTGGAAGCAATTGGCCTGAGGAGCCCCTGGAAAGGCCTAAAGATAACTTTATAGATCTTGATCTACTGACTGAGGATCCCCATCTTCCAAGTGTTTTTTAATTTCAACTTAATTTTGTATTTCATGATTCAAAAGTCAAAACTAAATAAGATGGTATACATGAATAGATTCAACTGCTTCACTTGCCCCCTCCAGCTCTTTTACTTAATGGATAACAATTTTTATTCTTTTTGGTTTGTTCTTCCAGTGTTTTTTCATGCAAATATAATCAAATATGAGTATATTTTTTAGTTCCTCTGTTTTTGTTTCACAAAAGATAATATGCCTGGCTCTGTTCTACATGCATTTTTATTTCTTCAATATATGTTCATTCAAGGAGTACCCTTCTTTGAAATTCTGTGGTGCCTTTGATTATTTCTGGTTGCTTTCCACATAATGTTTGAAATGGCTCAGAGCTTTATTTAGCATATCCTACCACTTCTCTGCTCTGTTACCCTGGAGACATCTTGATTTAATACTGGAGAATCCTATTTCACCAGAATTAGAGAATTCAAATCAAGGAGCTAAAATGAGGTTCTAACTCTAAACTAAAAAAAATAACAAATCTAGAAAGTCTTATCTGAATACTAACAAGCAGAGACTATTACAGGCAATAGGGGAAGGATCGAGGGGGATGCCACGAAGTCAATTTTTTTTAGGCCAAAAGGAGAGATTAGCAGTGACAGGTACATAAGCAGATAACCTAGAAGGAAGAGTATATATTGCCACCAACTGATCCATCATTTTGAATAGATGTCAAATTCAGTCCTCTTGGTTGGGCAAAAATCTCTGATCAAAGTAACACACTGACCTGAATGATCTTAACATTCACAGCTATCTTACTAAGCTTTTCAACAACAGTGGTTTAGCCAAGGCTTTGATTGAGGCCTGACAGCCTCAACAGATCTTAAAGTCTTTTTTTTTTTTTTTTTAAGATTTTATTTATTTATTCATGAGAGACACACACACAGGCAGAGACATAGGCAGAGGGAGAAGCAGGCTCCGTGCAGGGAGCCCGATGTGGGACTCGACCCCAGGACCCTGGGATCACGCTCCAAGTGGAAGGCAGACGCTCAACCGCTGAGCCACCCAGGCGTCCCAGAACACAGACCTTAAAACATGGAGTAATTCACTTGAGACAATGTGAGAGACAATATTTTTCAGACTGAATCTATACCATGGAAGATCTAAAATTAACTTTATTTGGGATGCCTTCAGCTCAGGGCATGATCCCAGGATCCAGGATGGAGTTCCACATCGGGCTCCCTGCATGGAGCCTGCTTCTCCCTCTTCCTGTGTCTCTGCCTCCCTCTCTCTGTGTCTCTCATGAATAAATAAGTAAAACCTTTAAAAAATAAATAAAATAAATTTTTTCTAAAAAATTGTACTTAGCCATTAAAATGAGAGAAAATGTTTAAAAGAATATGAATTTCAATGAAACAATGAGTTGAAAATGAAAGACAACCTACAGATACACTTAAATTTCACTGCAGAGAGTCTTGATAATCCACCCTACTTGGTTAGGCATTTGGCACTTGGATAAACCCAGCACAGTGCTTGGCACACACTAGCTGCTGAATAGCTTTGTGGGTGAACAAACAAATGAATGTCTCTGTGCAATATGTTCACCAATGTTTTTCCTTAATATCAAAAGGCAAACCATCATCTGTGGATATTAACTTAATTCATTTGGGTGTTTAAGCAAAGGTTTCTGAGCTGTATGTGGTAGAGAAAAACTATTTTAAGAAAAGGAAATTACCACTGGATCTTATACTTCTGATCTCTTTTTCTTTTCTTATATTGCAAAACTCTGTATTGACATATCCAGTGAAGGCTAATATTTTCTCTGGATTGGTAAGATTTTAAATGGGTTACATAAACACATTTCCATTTTTATGGTTTCATGCAGGTCTTTTTTTTTTTAAGATTTATTTATTTATGATAGACATAGAGAGAGAGAGAGGCAGAGACACAGGAGGAGGGAGAAGCAGGCTCTATGCAGGGAGACTGACGTGGGACTTGATCCCGGGACTCCAGGATCACACCCTGGGCCAAAGGCAGGCACTAAACCACTGAGCCACCCTGAGCCATCCACCCAGGGATCCCTGGTTTCATGCAGGTCTTAAGGCACTTTTTTTTTTTTTTTAATGAGATTTTTTTTTTAATATTTATTTATTTATGTATGATAGTCACAGAGAGAGAGAGAGAGGCAGAGACACAGGCAGAGGGAGAAGCAGGCTCCATGCACCGGGAGCCTGATATGGGATTCGATCCTGGGTCTCCAAGATCTCGCCCTGGGCCAAAGGCAGGCGCCAAACCGCTGCGCCACCCAGGGATCCCCATGCAGGTCTTAATTAGAAGTAAATGAGCCAGGCATTCTGTTCTTTTATCCTTTAAAAATTTAGCATTTATCACTTTCCTTTTGATTTTCTAAAATTCCAGTTGGGAGTTAGAAGAGTCATGAAATTTTTTTTTAAACTTTTTAGATAAATACATTTGCGATTTGTGTTTTACCAAGCTACAAACCCCAAGGAATGAATGAAAATACAAAGCAGATGCTCACAAAGAAAATAGGCCTTACAACAATATACTGCAGTAGTCTTCCCTTCACCCCCTTTACCCATGGGATTATGTTCCAAGACCCCTAGTGGATGCCTGAAACCGCAGATAGTACTGAACCCTATATATACTGTTTTTTCCTGTACCTTGGAGATATTGTGAGGTCGGTTTCAGAACACCACAATAAAGGGAATATCACAATAAAGCAAGTCAGATGAATTTTTGGTTTCCCAGTGCATATAAAAATTATGTTTACACTATAGTCTATTAACTGTACAATAGCATTATATCTAAAAAAACCAACATATATATTTTATTTCTTTTAAATATTTTATTTATTTGAGAGAGAGAGTGTGTGTGAGTATATGCAGAGAGAGGGATATGCAGACTGAGCAGAGAGCCTGACTTGACTCAAAGCTCCATCCCAGGACCCTAAGTATCATGACCTGCACTGAAGGCAGCCCCTTAACCAACTGAGCCACCCAGGGCCTCCCCAATGTATATACACTTTAATTTTAAAATATTGCTAAAAAAGCTAGCCATCATCTGAGCTTTCAGTGAGGTAATCGCGGATCACAGATCACTATAACAAATATAAGAATAATGAAAAAGCTTGGCATATTGTGATAATTACCAAAATGTGACACAGAGACAAAAAATGAGCAAATGCTATTGGAAAAATGGAGCCAACAGACTTGTTCTCCACAGGGTTACCACAAACTTTCAATTTGTAAAAAAAACACTGTATTTGTGAAGTGTAATAAAGTGAAGTGCAGTAAAAACAAGGTATGTTTATGATACCTTGCCTACACACACACCTAGGATACAGTTTAATTTATAAATGAGGCACAGTAAGGTTAACAACAAAAACAAAAAATAAAACAGGACAATTGTAACACTATACTATAATAAAAGTTATGTGAATGTGATTTCTCTCTCTCTCAAAATATTGTACTGTACTTACCCTTCTTCTCCTGATAATGTAAAATAAGATGCCTACATGATGAGACAAAGCGAGATGAATGACATAGATATTGCAACGACATAGCATTAGGCTGCTATGGACTTTCTGAGAATCTATCAGAAAAATCATTTGCTTCCTGCCTGCCGCTGACTGCAGGAAACTGAAATGGCAGAAAGCAAAACCATCAATATGGGCGGGGGGGGGGGGGGGGGGGGGGGGGGGCACTAAGTAATTTCAGTTAAACATAGCCTTCAAAATGAAGGGATAAAGCTTCATCTTTTCTATCCTAAAAATGAAATAGTTGTTTGCTGGGCAGGTGAAGTTGTGAACGCATTTCCAGATTCTGTGATCTTAGGAAACAATTATTGAACAGGTGTTATTCTCAAACATGTGCTATTATTAATTAAGGTAAATGTTTTATGTGATTGTCAAATTTCAGGAATTTTGCTTTGGGTGCAATAAAGCAACCAAAAGAGCATGTATTTTGGAGCTAGGGCTACTTTTCTAAGAAGGCACATTTTATAAGACCTAATTCAGCAGAAACTTATTCCAGTCATAAATCCATAGACTCAAAATGTGATTTAGCTCCCAGATTTGCACTTGTAAAATAAGCGAGGTTTCAATTAAAAGTCACTAAGTTATTCCTAAACATTAATTAATTTTTGCCCCAGGGTGCCCACCATTTCTGTATTAAGTAGCCTCATAGTAAATACTTTACTTTTAAGGTTTTATTTCTTCACTAACACACCATGTGTGAAAAATACATTCTTGGCACAATATACTATACAATGGAGTTTGATTACTTACGTATGTTTCTGACATTTACAATACCTGTATTGTCTTCAGAAGGTAATAAGGAATATATGAAGCTATTGACTGCAGACAATAGAAAAACAAGTTGGTTCACAATTTGAATAGATTGGAATGTGTAACCAAAGAACAATGGAGACACTCCTCGCCTATGGCTTTTTTAGAATGTAGTAAACAACCGTCTCTCAGGAGGGGGTCACCAACCAAAAATTGTAACAAAACAAAATCTTAAGGAAGCTTTGCAGAAGAAAAACTATTGTATGTTAGATGAGTAATTCAAAGAGAAAAATAAAGGAGACAATGAAATCCACAAGAAGATTTGGCCATAAGAAACCTGGATTTATATACACTAATATATTCTGCTATGATGCCACGATGCCACCTAAACACCAGTAGAATTAAAAATGAAAACCTGAATCAATTAGTACAATCTTTCCTCTGTTTTTCTTCTCTTCTAACCACTAACTACCCCATTATAGAGCTTCCACTTCATCTTTCTTTGCTCACCAAGGACCTTTTGATTCACTTTTACTCTTTACAAAATTTAATTGACAATGATGTTGTTATAAATATCAAATTACTCTCCATGAAGTTATCTTCTTTATAATGACTAAATGTCACCATTATATTCTAAATCCACTTCCCTTATAAAAATGCCTCTATGGAGTGAGTCATTTTTCTTTCAAGGCTTCTCAGAGCTGAGAATGTCTTATCAATCATAATTTTTTAAAAATAGTATCAGGGCACCTATCTTCTAGGTCTCAAATCATTTTATTGGGTATTTAGGTCTAATACATTTGTGACTCTGTTGCATTTGTGTCAAGGCTGTTATTTGCATTGCACCTGAGGCTTTATGAAGTAGTCAGTGAGGGATTAAATTTAATTTAGGTCAGACTTTTTAGCCATCGGTTATCATAATGATACATTTTCTACTATTTGCATGTATTTCTAGAACATCATGGTTTTGTTATTTACTTTGTAGAATATGCAACTCCTTCAATTACCTGAGGGAAGTGTTTTGTTTTGTTTTTTATCCTTAAAACAAGATTAAATTTCTTACATTTAAAAAATATAATACGTACATTTAAAAATAAATATATACATTATACCACCTTTGGAAAAAGAAGGAATAATTCCAAATTAAATGCAAGAGATGTGGAACTTTCTTTGCCCTAGATTAATTTATTTAGAACAGAGGACTCTTTGTCCATGTCTGGTGGCAAAAGAGAAATTCTAATGATCAATATTCCACAAGATTCTGTCCAACAAGCCTGAATTGAGTTGCTTTTTTTGAATAGCATAGTTTAGGTAAAAAAGGAAATGTCTAGAAAGGAAGGATGGGGAAATATAATAAATGTCTGATGTTAAATTCCTATATGTGCACTCTAATGATTTAAACATTACTCAACACACATGCTAGTCAGCTCAAGTTGCTGACTGAATATAGGTCCCAAGAGATTAATAAATGTACCTACCACCTTTGGAGAACTCTAGTTATAGGTCAGCCATTTCCTCTTCCTGTCCCTGCCTCTCAATAAGTGACTTCTGTTTCACATTATCCAAGTGGCACAGTCCAACTTAAGTGAAACATCATGGTTCTTAATGAGTAGTTTCAAATGCATCTTGCCTCCATAGTTAGCGTTCAGTGAACAGCCAGGGCAAAAGAGCTGCTATTAAAAGAATTGTATTTTCTTTATAGCCAGTTCTTGCCCTGACACTAAAGCATGTTTGGTTAAGGGTACTAAGTTGAGACAAGCTCCTTCGTAAAAAAATTAAAAAAAAAAAAATAAGAAGAAAAAAGAAAGAAAGAAATTAAGAAGGAAAGAAAGAAAGGGAAAAAAAGATTAAGAACAAGTTCTGTGATGTTTTTATAATAATTCAAACGGAAAGCAAATGAATGCTCTACTTTTTAGGCATATAAAAATGAATGAGTATATATTTCATTCTATTTATTTTTCGAGTTATGCCAAGAAAAGACAGTTCTTTATACAACTCCATGTGGACTGAATCTTAGGGTAAAAAAATGGATTAAGTATTTGCCTTAAAAAGGACAATGCTACAGACTCAAGAAGAAAGGACCCAGAGGGATTGACAAAACTCTGAATTGCTCAGACTTGTAGGGACTTTCCCTGAGTTGAGATAAGTGATTTTTAGGATATATGTGTTTTTTTAATGGCTGTTTTGGTGGTGTTTACATTTTACATTTTTTTCTCTGAAACCCTGCACAAGCAAATTCAGTTATTATTTTTATTCTCACACTTGAACAAGTATAAGTGTCTCCTACCACCACCACTTTGCCTTCCCCCTACGGCCCCCAACACATGGCTCCTCTCCTTTGTTTCCTTGTTTTACCCTCTCTTTGTTCTCTCTTCCTTCCTCCTGAAGATCTGTATTTACTAAGCCATGTTTACAGGTTGCCTGCCATGTACCAAGCATATTTATAACCATAGTCTCAAGCTTTTTCCTTCCATCTACCTGTCATGGGCAGCCCGTGTCAGAACTGCCCAGTCCTGTTATTCTGGAATCCCTCTTGCCCTATTCATTCTTTCTCTAAAGATAAAGCAAGGAACTCTAATGCTGAGAACATGTCTAACCAGAATGAAAATGAAAACCAGCCAAAGAAAATGTCCCCATTTCCCCTTCTCATGTTTATGAGGAAATATATGATGTGAGCTACATCTGTATTATCTCACTTAGTTTATACAGTTCATGAGAGAAAGAGATTGGATTCCTGGCTCTGCCACTTATTGTCTGGGTGATCTTGGACAAGTTACTTAACCAGATGCCTGAAATCCTTTCTGGAACAAGGCAAGGGTATAAACAAATAAATGATCTTGCTTAAACTTAATTTCCTAATTTAGAGGAAAGAGAGGTTAGAGGTTAAAAGCACAGGCTCTGCACTTAAATATCCTTGGGTGGGAGTCCGGGACTTTCCACTGACTTGAAATAAGGTCTTAGCTCCCTCATTTATGAAATAGAGCCAATAATAATATCAACCTCATAAAGTTGTGGTGAGCACTGAACGAGATAATGCATAGAAAGCTTTTAACACAGTGCCTGGGACTCCATAAATGTTAACTATTGTGATCACTGATGCTGTTATGTTTAATTAAGGTATCATCATGACAAAATCTTGGAGACTGCATCACAATGGTAAAAGTAAGATACTATCTTATGGAAATAATCTACCATGAAATAATAAGAAATATATATATTGGTCTCTGGTTCCTGGCACAGAACTCCTAAAATTCTTGTAAATAGGGAGTAGTAGAAGAATTTTCTGTTCTAACGTATCTTTGACCTTGGTTCCTGACATAGAGCTCCAAAGATCTTTGTCATTTTGTTGGTGATAGGAATATCTTTTGTTCTAATGAGGTGATTTTGGTTAGGTTCCTGGATGATCCCAGAAAGACCAAGCCATGATTAGAGTCTTGGAAATGTTAGCCCTTTCTCTCTCCCCATTTTCCAATCCAAAGAAGATCCATCATGTCTTTGTGATGAAGCCTCCACAAAAATCCCCAATAATAAAGGGTTCAGAGAGCTTCTAGGTAATTATTTTCATATGTCTCAAAAAAGGTAAGAATTTTTAAAATTTGAACAAAAGAGAATGTGCATGTGTGAGCAAGGGGAGGGGCAGAGGGAGAGAAAGAATCTCAGGCAGACTCCCCGCTAAGCATGGAGTCCAACTCCTGGCGGTTCCACAACCCAAAAACCAGGACCCAAGCTGAAACCAAGAGTCAGATACTTAATGACTGAACCACCCAGGTGCCCCAAAGATAAGATTTTTTTAAAAATATTTTATTTATTTATTTATTTATTTATTTATTTATTTATCCATGAGAGACACACAAAGAGAGGGAGAGGCAGAGACACAAGCAGAAGGAGAAGCAGGCTCCATGCAGGGAGCCCAACGTGAGACTCTATCCCAGGACTCCAGGACCATGCCCTGGGCGGAAGGCAGGTGCTAAACCACTGAGCCACCCAGGGATCCCCAAGATAAGAATTTTTTTAAGCAGTCGGATCAATCCAAATTATTAACAATGATCTCAATATAATCAAATATTTAGCATTTAAATTTCCAATGTCATAATTATATTTAATGCGTTTGAATTGGGATCAAAATAAGAACCACACATTGCAATGTGCCATTATGTCTTTTAAATCTCTTTAAATTTTAAATTCCCTTGCCTTCCCATTTTTCCATTCCTTGCAATTTATTAGTTGAATAAGCCAGGTTATTTGTCCTAAAATTTCACATAACCTGGATTTTGCTGCCTGCACCCTGAGGTGTAATTTTACTTGTTTTCTTTTTTTTTTTTTAAATCTGTATTTCCTATATATTGGTAATTAGATATCAATGCTCAATCAGATTCAAGTTTGATTTTTTATTTTAATTAACACTACTGTATAGGTGATATTGAGTTCTTTCACTGGGAGGCACATAATATCTGGTCATCCTTTTGTGACATCAACAGAAATCGATGCTCAATGAAAGATCCATTAATTTGTTAAGAATTACAAAATTGGGGGCACCTGAGAGGCTCAGTCAGTTGAACGACCCACTCTTGGTTTCAGCTCAGATCATGATCTTGGCTTGCGAGAGTGAGACCTGCATGGGGCTCCCAGTTTAGCATGGAGTCTGCTTGAGATTCTCTCCCTTTCCCTCTCCCTACCCTCTTCGCCCTGCACATTCGCACATACATGCTCACTCTCTCTCTCTCTCACTTGCTCTCAATCTCTCTTGTGCACACTCTTTCTCTCTGTCTCGAATAAATAAATAAATAAATAAATAAATAAATAAATACCTTAGAAAGAATTACAAAATGGTGGGACACCTGGGTGGTTCACTCTTTTCCTTTTTTCAAGATTTTACTTATTTATTTATGAGAGACAGAGACACAGGCAGAGGGAGAAGCAGGCTCCATGCAGGGAGCCTGACATGGGACTCGATCCTGGGTCTCCAGGATCACACCCTGGGCCAAAGACAGCACTAAACCGCTGAGCCACCCGGGCTGTCCACTGAGCCACCCAGGCTGTCCATAAGTATCTACTCTTGATCTCAGTTCAGGTCTCAATCTCAAGACCATGAGTTCAAGCCCCATGCTGGAGCTCTATGCTGGGTGTGGAGTCTACATTAAAAAGAGAGAGAGAGAGAGAGAGACAGAGAGAGAGAGAGAGAAATTACAAAATGGTGGTATTTTATTTCAAAGATGCTTTTATCATTTGTTATGGAAGTTCTCTTTGTGGAAATTCCACAAAGAGAAATTTTCCTTTACCTACCATGTGGTTATCCAAGGATATGGTTAGAATAGAAAAAGCAGAATGGCATGATAAATGCTTCATTCATTTCCTTTATTTTCCAGTTTTCAAAACAGTGGGTTATTAGATTACTATTTAAAATTTAAATAGGGATTTATTATGAAAAAGACATGTCTGGGTTTTTTTGTATTTTGTTTTACACTTTAACGACACATAAAAATAAAAGGCTAGGAATTTCCAAATTGGCAGCTGTGTGTACAGCTTCAGAGAACATTCTGTCTATATAGGAGCACAAAGGAAGATTCTGAGAGAGCTCTGGGAAAACTGTGGAAGTGACATATGTGAATATTGTTGGTTGGTATGTAGATGACAGGGTATTGAAATGCTTGGGGAAAATTGGATGGATTCATGGACAAATATCAAAGGAAAATGCAAGGCAATTTTTAACATAGGATAAATGAAAATTGTTGAAGAAAGGAGGTGTGGTTGAGAAGGCAGCTTGGCTTGTCTGTCAATAGCATTTCTTGGCCATACTAATGTAAACACTGTCTTTGGTATAACAAAAGGGTTGATGTGCTTCTGCAGGGAACATAGGAAAAAGGGAAATGGGAAAGGTGGTATGGAGAAACAAAATCCTCATTTACCATGGTGGAAGGAAGGTCAGTAGACTATATCTAAAATCAGTCAGTTAAGAAGTTAAATAAAATATACTATTTAGCAAAAAGTAATAAATATTAGAGAAAAAACAGCTAAAAGAGTTGAAGTGATTGCCTCTGGGGAGTAGAACTGGGAGGTATATAGGGGACTGATTTTTTATTGGAAATCTTTACACAACTTTAATACTATTATATACATGTATCACGTGTATAAAAACAAAAATGAACCTAAAAAATAAAGGGATGAGTGTCCATGCAATATGAAAAATATAGACAAAAGAGAGCTGTAGTGCAAGGGGCAAGGGAGGCTGTTGATGGAGCCCATGCACGTCACCTGTGGGATGGAGAAGACCAGAAAGCAGATCTAGAGGGATAGATGGAAGATACTCAGCACCTGGGTTCAAATCCTTTCTCTGCCCTACCAGCTGCATGATCACAGAAACCCAGTTTCTTCTTTGATAAAACAGAAGACTTTAGTAACCAAGGACCAGAAGGAAAAAACGTACATGAAATATATAGTGTAGCACCTGGGTCATGATAAAGGTTCCATATCCGGCAGACGGTAGTACTACAGGATTGCTGTTCCGCCTCAGCCTTCATGCCCAGCTCTCATTCCTGGGCTTCTGACTTGCTTCTGAGACCCAGTTGCCCCCACTATCCCATTTTGATCGTCGGATCCAGGTCATTTTTCTTGTGCCAGGGACCCTGTTATTTGCTTTATCCTGCGACCTCCTGGGAATGGCACCTTGCTGCCTGCTTGTAGGTAACCATGGAAACCTGCTGCCTTCATCAGGTGACTAAAGGCAAATTGGTTAACAGCCTGATGACATGAAGGGGAGAAAGACTGAGAACAAAGACTTTTAAGAGCCAGGTGAAGCAAAACCCATGCTCCTGACCTGGGGTTGAATATTTTGATCCCTAGGAGTGTTAGCACCCAGCCCCACACTGGGGACCCCTCCCTTAAGCCACAGTGCTCCTCACGGTGTAAGGCAGGGTGGAAGGTACCCACGGCACTCTGCCTGCTGACCTCCACTGAGCTCTGCTTACCTTGCAAACTCTGCAGGAGCCATTTTGATCCAAACGCCCTCTGCCTCAATCAGTTTCCTCTGAGGACTCGGTTCGGGAAATCAGGACTAGATTGGCCAGAAGCAGAATGGAACAGAGCTACAATTTTAGAGAAAGGGAATGTATTCGTTTTTATTTGTTTTTTAGGGCTGCTCTTACAAAGTACCACAAATTGGGTGGCTTCAACAACAGAAATTTATCTTCTCACAGTTCCTGAAACTAGAAGTCTGAGACCCAGGTGTCGGCAGCAGTGCCTCTCTCCTAGTTTCTGGAGTTTCCTGGCCTGTTTTGGCATTCCTTGGCTTATAGAAGCATCACTCTGGTCTCTACCTTGACTTTGACATGACATTTTGTGTGTGTGTGTGTGCATCTATGTCAACTTATCCCTTTTTGTAAGGACACCAGTCATATTGGATTAGCCACCCCCCGCCTTGCCTAATGACCACATTTTTGCTAATTATATCTATAAGCATCCTGTTTCGCAGTAAGATCACATTCTAAGGTACTAGAGCTTAGGACTTCAATATATGAATTTTGAAAAGATACAATTCAACCCATAATAGGGGGTGCAGGTGGGGAAAGTCCATCCCATGACACCTGTCTTGGTTCTTAAATATCGATCCTTCTGGAAGTTCTCACCATTTGACTACCTTCCTTTCAGCGAGGCTCTGATATTCTGGGTTGTGCCTTTAGCCCTACAACAGTTTTGCCCAGCAACATGCTCCCCTTCAGTGATCTAGCTCCCTCTCACCCCTGGGTAAACACCTCTATATCTCTAATCTGCCAGTATTTTTTACTGTCTGTCTGCCAGCAAAAGCTGAGTGTTTTCTTAGAATTGGCCTCACTTCAGGGGGTGTGTTTAATCCAGGTCCCTGTTTCTTTAGCTGTGTCCCCAGCTTCTGTAGGTAGTGGGGCCAAACCTAGCTGCCTTATAAGGAATGTCAGCAATGTGTGAAGTTCATGGAAGTGAGGACATTTACATCCAGACAGGCAAAGTTCAGAGCCAGGTAGAAGGACGCCTAGGTAAGCAGAGTTAGAGTGTACCTCAGTAGATCTAGGGTGCTTATTGCTGCCCCCCTTGAATGGATGGGCCCAGGCCCACAGACTGGATTAAGGCCATGTGAAGGTCTGCAGATGGCTCCTACCCCAGAGTAAAGCAGGAATAGTCTAGGAGTGGTTAGGAACATGAATTTTGCTCACTAAGCCTCAATTTCTGCATCCATAAAATCAGACCCATAAACAGAAGTGATCTTATGGGAATCTGGTGGTGATTAAATGAATAATGAATATATGGCCTTACCCCAGTGTCTGGTCAAAAGTAAGCTTTCAGTATACGTTACCTGTGGTGACTATGATGGCCACTTACAGACATTTTACTGCCTCTACAAAGTTCCATGATGTTGACAACTAAGTAGTTTCTGGGTATGACAGATTAGAACTGCTGCCCCTTTCTTCTTGAAATTACATACCCACACAAAATTCCACAAACTCATAGGAAAATGCTGGCTATTCTTCGAGGTATTTCTACACAGTAGAATAACTGGGTTGGGACATTGATTGAGGACAGAAGCTATCAATTTGGATCGGCTCAAACATTTTAAGTAGCTTTCGTGGCATAAACAGGAAAAGAGTAACAGGTATCTTTTTCTTCCTCTCTAGGGAGAGGAGAAATTTTGTGGGTTTCTGAGATTCCAACACTGGGCTAGAAGTAGATCATCTGAGTGATAACAATTATCCCACACACTTCCTAACTTAGCTCAAAAGTACCCACACTTTTTCTAACAGGGTCAGGAGCACCTGATCATGTTTCCTCAGATGAGAAGTGAACCACATAAGTAGTCATTATGTGCATACCCTCCTGCCCCTCCACATTGTGATTTAATGTATTTTAGGAACTAAAATTCAAAATGTGAATTTCCTGGGTAGAGAAAAATAATCTGTCAGAAAGCACTTAGGAAAAAGCCCAGCAGACAGATTAAATATATTCAAAGATCTGTCCTTGGCCTTCTTCTCTGTGTTCCTTGACAACGTCATTCAACATCTAGCTTGTGATGGAGGTCAGGTGCCAGCCTGCAGCTGCAGCTTACAGTTTCTAGAAGGCTGGGTTCTCTATGTCTGGTGCCCACCGGAAGATCCACCTACAGTGTCATAAAAGCAAGAAGTTGCAGGGGGAAGTGATCCTGTCTACTCTTCCAGCCAACCTCACCTCCTTTACTCTTTTCCCTGGGACCCCTTTTTTTTTCTTCAATGCTACTATTATGCTGCTGGTCATCTAGGCTTGAAATTGCTAAGTCAGTGATTCTTAGCCCTTTTTTGAAGTCTCAGACACCTTTAAGATTGGACGGAAGTTATCGGCTCTCCCCAGAAAAGAAACACACGGCTATTCACACAAGTAGTTACTCAAAATTTCGGGGGTGGGGGTCTTCAGGCTCTCCTATCAAAGCAATTCTGATTCCTCTCTTTTGTGTCATAACAACAGCTGTGCAAAAACCTTTAGTGGCTCCCCACTGTCAGTAAAATATGTCTACATTCCTTAGCCTGGCATACAGAGTGTACCATGTTCTCACTGCAGCCCATCTTTCTAAAATGAATGGGTTCATATATGCCCAGAACAGTGCTTCCTCTACAATGAGCACTCTGGGTGTGTTACCTTTTATTATTATTATTATTTATTTTTTATTATTATTAACCTTTGTTTCAGTCCAACCAATTTCTCACTTGTCCCTCTACCATGGTGTGTCCTGTGTTTTGCTCCCTCAGTGTGTTCATTCTTCCTGCCAGTCATGAACTCCCCATGTCCCTCACAGAGCATAGTTCCCTTAACTAGAGCCCCACCCCCACCCCCGGGTCCTAGAGGAAATTCAAACCCTTCCTCAAAATTTCTGAATTCACCCAAAGCTTTTCTGGGTGAATTCTCTCAGTTGGGGCTTTTCACCTCCTAACTCTGAATTATTTTTTAAATGTATTTCTAGGAGGGATCCCTGGGTGGCGCAGCGGTTTGGCGCCTGCCTTTGGCCCAGGGCGCGATTCCGGAGACCCGGGATCGAATCCCACATTGGGTTCCCGGTGCATGGAGCCTGCTTCTCCCTCTGCCTGTGTCTCTGCCTCCCTCTCTCTCTCTGTGACTATCATAAATAAATAAAAATTTAAAAAATAAAAAAATTAAAAAAAATGTATTTCTAGGGGCACCTGGGTGGCTCAGTCGGTTAAGTGTCTGCCTTCACCTCAGGTCTTGATCTCAGGGTCCTGTGATAGAGCCCCATATCGGGCTCCCTGCTCAGCGGGGAGTCTGCTCCTCCTTCTCCCTCCGCCCCTCCCCTCTGCTCATCTCTCTCAAATAAAAATCTTTTTTTAAAAAAGTCCTTTTTTTATTTCTAAAAAAGAAATTGAAAATGAATATTTATTTTGAATCTGAGAAGCAACCACAAAATTTCATATTTACAAAAGTTGACAAATATTACAAATATCAAATTCAGAAAAATAGCAGAGTATCATATTTCTATGAATTAACTGCTCACAACTATAATACTTTTTCTTACATTTTTCTGGCTGCAAATACTTTGTCTCCTTATGTGACAATTTTTAGTATCATTTTATTTTCTAAGGAGAGGAAAGAAAGATCATCTTTCCTCCAACATTGTTGTTAAGAATTTGGTTTTTATGAAGCAGAGTTTCTTCAGTAAAATTTTAGGACTGTTGTCAGATTTGGTGAAACCTATCAAGTTTCTATCACAGATGAGCTGTATTATTTCAAGGCATTTTGTTTTTTCTTATTAAAAGTTCATCGTAAATATTCTTTGGCAATAACCACCTAACTGGTTTGTTGTCTGAGTCCTTTTTGAGTGGTAAATCCTGAGGATTATGTTACTTTCATGACATCAATAGTTTGTGTCAAATCAGCAAGAACTCAAAATCTTTTGCTGTTAAGTACCCATGATTCTTTCATCTTCATTAACTGGATCATCAAACAATCTAAAAGTTTATTACTTCTATTTAAGTTTTGTGTCTTCTGTTAACACTAGTATTTTCCATAGGATTTGAAGTTTTTGTTGTTGAATTCACTTTACAATGTCAGAGTATTTACTATTGCCTTAATCGCTCATCTTTCACTTTGTTTTATATTCTACTAAATTTTAATCTGAATCTTTATTTGCTTAATCAATAAATGTACAGATTTCAAGAGAAGGTGCCCTAACATCCAAATCAGGAATCTATAACTTCTCACTTGTTTATGGAAATGTTGCAAAATGCCGTTCCATTGGTTTTATGGTAAACTAACCTCCGATTATATTGCCTGCTCCTCAGCCTCTTCCTCACTAATGCTCCAGCCACTTGGCCATTTGATTCCTTGAGCAAGCCAAACCTGTTTCAGCCTCAAGGCCTTTGCACCAGCTGAGCTGTCTCCCTAGAATGCTCTTTCCTCCTATTGTCACTTGACTGGCTCCTGCCTGTCCTTTGGACCTCAGCATAAAATCATGTCCTTAGACAGACCTTCTCTGGCTAACTTGTGTTAAGTATCTATCAACACATTCTATCATATCAACCTACGTTAAAGCTGTATGAAGCAATTGTTGCTCTCTTATGATTTATTCATTATCTGTGTCTCCCAGTAGATCGCAAGCCCATGAGAGCCTGATTGGTTTTGTTTACAATAGACAGTTGAATAATCAATAACCTCCACTGAAGTTTTGGGAAAAATGGAGGTGTTTAATAGGTCCTGCTGATGCTGGAGTTGACTGGCCCTTCCAGCCATGGAGAATTTAGTTACTGGCCATTTCTTATGACCCACAACCTGCGGCCCTATTGCTAACTGCACTCTTTTCATACAATCTCCTTGCCTCCTTACTTGAAGTTCTAAGCCCCTGGGGCCTGCCCTGGGGCTTCTCAAAAGAAAGTCAATATCATTTTACTCTGGAACAATCTCTGTATCTCAAGGGAGACACGTTTATTGGATTCTTCAGGGCAGTTCAGCTGCTTCTTGACTTCTACTTTTCCTCTTCGTCCTAGACCTTGCTTTTAGTAACCAAAAGGTCCATCAGTTGTTTTTCCTAAAATAAAGAGGAAATCGCAACATTTCCTGTGATGTGGAAACTGTTACTGGCACTTTTTTCTTTAAAGATTTTATTTATTTATTTGATAGAGAGAAAGAGAAAGAGAGCCTGCGAATGGGAAGGGGCAGAGGGAGAAGGAAAGAGAATCTCAAGCAGACTGCACTGAGTGCAGAGCCCACCCGATGCGGGGCTCCATCCCATAACCACAAGATCATGACCTGAGCTGAAACCAAGAGTTGGACGCTTAACCAGCTGAGCCACCCAGGTGGCCATCATCATTTTTTTTTAATACTGATAGTAATTTTCCCTTTCCATGACACTCTTATTTCGCATGTCCAATTTTTTCCCATCTCTCCAGGCCCAAGTATGAGGATCAGTATGAAGGTTTCTTTTCCTCAAGGCCTTTCCTAACTTTCTCAGTCAGAAATAAATCTTTTCCTGAATTTCTACTGTGTTTTTTTCTGTATTTGTCTTATGACACTGTCTTAGTCCATTCAGGTTGGTATAACAAAAATACTATAGGTGGGGTGACTTAAACAACAGAACTTTATTTCTCATGGTTCTGGAGGGTGGGAAGTTCAAGATCAAGCTGCCAACAGCTTCAGGGTCTGGTGAGGCCGCTTCCTAGTTCATAGATGGCCACCTTCTTGCTGTGTTCTCAAATGGCAAAAGGGGTGGGAGAGCTCTTTGGGGAACTAATATATAAGGAACTATTTTTTAGGAACTAATCCCGTTCACAAGGGCTGAATCAACTCCCAAAAGTCCACTTCCTAATAACATCACTTTGGGGGTTAGGATTTCAACATAGGAATTTTGGGGCAACACATTCAGTCCATAATAGATATTTACTGCTTTTTATACTGTATTAATTTCTGTATATACATGTCTTATCTCTATAAAATTTCCAACTCCTTGAAGATAAGATTTATGTTTGATTTGTTTATATTGCAGAGTGCCTCTCAGTGAATGTTGCCTTTAGGGTTAATCCTGCCATATATAAGATCTCAAGGACATTCCCAAATAGGGCTATGATCTTCACCCGACATAGTTTTGACTTACTGGGGAAATGAAATGAAGACGATCTCTGAAAATAATTTCCTGGTGAGTGGTCCAAGTGGTTTAAATCTCCCCACTGTTTACTCAGTGTTAAGAGATACAATAGCCCATGGAATCGAGGTCAGTTACAGATATTTCCCAGTGAACATATTTTTCAAGTGACACTAAAATTTGTCAACAAAGAGGCCTCACTTCATTGTCTAATTAGGTTAAGAGATGGGAACATCATAAAATGGATATAGGGTAAGAATTTCATTAAATACTAAACAAAACAACATCAATGTACTAGAACATAGACTACACATGTGGATTATTGGAATAGTAATTAGAGAGTAAGAACCCAGTATTTTTTCCTGTGCTCAGACAGAGAAATGCAGAATAAATAATAATAACGAGAAAGAGGAGGACAAGAAGAAGAAAGATTAAGAAATTTGAATGTGCTGGGTCCACCAGGTACATTATCTCATTAATACGGTGTGGTCGGTAATATTATTTTCACTACATTGGTCACTAAATAGAAGTGACTCAGAGAATAAATTATAGAGCTGGGATCAAACACAGTCCTGTCAATTTCCAGAAACCAAGTCCTTTTGTTGCTGTTTTTTTGATTATGTAAATGTTATGCCTGTAAACAATAAAGATTTTTAAAGAAAGCAACCACAATCTTGTAAATGGTGGATATTTTGTGGTAAAGACTTCTTTGTACTTTTTGTAGATCTGTTTAGAAATGTTTTGCTTGGATCAATGCTAAGATTGGTAAAGTACACATAACTCTAATATATATAGTTTTCAGTGAGTTTTCCCAGATAATTGTGAAGTTTGATGGCATATCTCATGATTCTCTATCATCCCCTCAACCCATCCTCATTCCGGAAATCCTAGAAATGATTGGTATATACAACAGAAATTCTTACCATTTAGTTATTGTTATGGACTCTGTGGTGTGCTGCCTTCCTAGAATTCCCTGCTTCAGAACTGTGGCAGTCATCCTTCTGCCTGCTGGGAGAGTCGGCTGACAGCTCGCAGAGGAACATCTTTCCAAGACTTGCCTTTCCTCAGCAGAAGCTGCCTTGTCGCGGGGTCCTGCCCCTCTTGCTGGTGGCAGCCACTTCTGATGACTGGCCAGTGAGGGGTGGTGGTGGGAGAGAACCCAAGTGTTTAGGTGCCCAGTGAGTAGATTGTGCTAGTCTAGGTGTGGGCTCCAGGTTCTAAAGAAGCTAAAGATGCCAGGACAGGCCAAACTGACCCCTCGGTGGCCCCACCAGCTGTTGCAGGCATTCCAGCCCCATCACTTAGCCTTCCTCCAAATAGACACTGTGCCCAGGAGCATGGGACCCAGGTGTGGGGTCAACACAAGGCTGAGAGGAAGAGGACCTTACTGACTTTAAAGAGTTAGGTAGAGGGATGCCTGGGTGGCTCAGCGGTTTAGTGCCCGCCTTCAGCCCAGGACGTGATCCTGGAGACCTGGGATCGAGTCCCACGTCGGGCTTCCTGCATGGAGCCTGCTTCTCCCTCTGCCTGTGTCTCTGCCTCTCTGTGTGTGTGTCTCTCATGAATAAAGAAATAAAATCTTAAAAAAAAATAGGTAGATACTGGTTAGAATCATCTGCCTTCACCTCTAGCTAGTAGAACAGTGGCTGCAGACAGATGTAGTTTATGACGTATGGCTGTATGCCAGGAACAGTCCTAGTTAGCCATTAAGATGGCTACATTAAGATGTAGAGCAACACAGTTTTACAGGATGTTTCGGGTTTTGTTTTTACTGTGGCTTTCTTATTAAGTGCCACTGTGCCAAAAGTTATGTGTTGCACTACCTCATTTAATCTTTACCATAGCCCTTTGACACCAGGGTTGTATGAACCAATTAGAAAACTGAAATGTAGAGAGATTAAGGAGTCATCCTTGGAATTTGCCATAATAAAGAAGATCTAGCAGGTAGAAGCCAGGTCTATCAGGAATTTCAGAGTTTTGACTGAGACTTTCCACGACGTTGCAGCCCACCGTAATCATTACCCAAAGAGCTTGTGTGACAAGCTTAAAAAGATCCAACTACAATCTTCCCATGAGCAGCAGTGCCTAGCACAGTGTTTTGTACATAGAAACTAAATTGGATTAAAAGGTGCTGACAGATCTCTTTAATAATAGATGACAAAGTGATAGACCAAAAAAGGCAGCGTTGACTTTTTATTCACACTGTGGAAAAGAACTAAAGTCCCATCCTCATTCATCAGAGTCCTCTATTTCCTGTAATAAAGCAGAACTCACAAAATTGGATCTCCAGGTGATGTGTTTTTCTCGAACTAAAAGTACAAATGAGTCAAACATTGTCATTGCCATTTGAGACAAGTGGTTAGGTGGGCACATTTACCTGCGTGAATAGCCTCCTTCTGAGCAGTTCCCCTGCTGCTGCCTGCTGCCTGCTTTGGCCGCCCCCCCAACCCCCCACTGTGTCCCCAGCTGTTGACACACTCCCTGGCACACATAGGAGACTCTCCATAAATCTGTGTTGAAGGTCAATGCGCTGTCCTCAGGGTTCCGGGATTGGGAAAGAAAACACCCAATGAGCATCAATACTATGCTAAATGCTGGGCTACAAAGTTGGATTCAGTACAGCTGCAAGATTTGCAGGGCCCAGTGCAAAATGGAAATGAGGGGCACCTGCACCTGGCTCAGAAAGTAAGAATTTCAAACAGTGACAGAGCGTTAAACCAAATGTGAGGCTCTTCTGAGTATGGGGTCTTGTATGACCGTGTAGGTTATGTGCCCAGGAAACTGGCCCTCAGGGAATTAGAAGGTTTCTGTCATCAAAGCATTCTCAGCTCACTGGGCAAGAAAAAAGCATACGCAATGATGATTTGGTGTGATAAATAGTGTATGTTGGGGAGGGAGTGTGAGTGTTATGAGAGCAAAAACTCATTTAGAGTTAGATGATAAAGGTATTATCATCTCCTTTTTTCAACCTAAAATACTTTTACTATATTACCTGTTTCATGGCTTTATTAAGGTATAATTCACATGCCATGCAAGTCAATTCACCCATTTAAAGTGTACCATTCAGGGCACCTGGGTGGCTCAGTGGTTGAGCATTTGCCTTTGGCTCAGGTTGTGATCTTGGGGTCTGGGATCCAGTCCTGCATCAGGCTCCCTGTAGGGAGTCTGCTTCTTCCTCTGCCTATGTCTCTACCTCTTTCTGTGTGTCTCTTATGAATAAATAAATAAAGTCTTTTTTAAAAATTGAAAATAAAGTGTACCATTCAATTATTTTTAGTATACTGACAGAGATATGTAACCATTACCACAATCAATTTTAGAACATTTTCATCCCTCCAAAAAGAAACCTCATTCCCAGTAGCAATCACTCCTCATTTTCCTCCACTCCTCCCAGCCTGAGGTAACAACTAATTTTGATTCTGTCTCTAGAGATTTGCCTATTCTTAAGAGTGGAATTGTTGGTTATATGGTAATACTGTTTTACTAAAATTTTTAAAATAACAGCTTTATTGAGATATAATTCATATATCATAATATCTTGAAATGTACAATTCAGTGGTTTTTGGTATATTCACAGAGCTGTACAATTGCTACTATCTAATTCTAGAACATTTTCATTACCCTCAAAAGAAATCTCATACCCCTGAGCAGTCAGTCATACCCTACTTCTCCCTCCCTCCAGGCCCTGGCAGCCACTAATCTGCCCTCTGTCTCTACAGATTGGCCTATTCTGAAAATTTCATATAAATGGAATCATCAAGGCACCTGGGTGACTCAGTGGTTGAGTGCTTGCCTTTGGCTCAGGTTGTGATCCCGGGTCTGCGATCGAGTCCCGAGTCCCGCATCTGGTTCCTTGCAGGGAACCTGCTTCTCCCTCTGCCTATGTCTCTGCCTCTCTCTCTCTCTGTATGTCTCTCATGAATAAATAAAATCTTAAAAAAATAAACAAATACATAAATAAATAAATGGAATCATCATATAATAAATATGTGATGTTTGTGTCTGGCTTCTTTCACTTAGCACAATATTTTCAAGGTTCATCCATTTTGTAGCACATATATCATCTCCTTTTTATAGATGAGGAAACAAAAACAGACTCTGGGAAGCTAAGCGATTTGCTCGAGGTCACACCAGTGGTAAGTAGCAATATTAGGGTGACCAAACATTCCAGTTCGCCCAGGACAGTACCAATTCTAGCACTGAATGTCCTGTTCTTGGGAAATCCCTTGGTCCTGGTGATAAAAAGTGACCAGGACTGGTGATCACCCTAGGTGGGTGATACAACTGAAATGGTTTTATGTGACATAAGAGTGCAGGATTCTTCATGTGAAAACAAACCAGCATATTCTAGAATAGTATAGAAAATTTGAACATTATCTGTATATCCCTTAAATCAATCCTTATGTTCCTTTCATTTACGGATCTAAGTCTCTACTTTAATATTGCCCAGCTTAAAAATTAAAAAATATATATGTTCCCCAACCCCTTCTCTACTATTTTTTTCCATAGCACTGCACAATTTACTTACTTATTATGTTTACTGTTTCTACCTGCCTGCTTCCCAATGCCATGTCTCCCCACAGGACAGATTGCTGTTGTGTTCATTCAGGTATCCCAGCTGCCTGAAATAGTGTCTGGCTTGTAGTAACACTATTTTCTTTTTTTTTTTTTTTTTTACTGATAATCCTTATGCGACACCTAGACCTTGCATCAGGATGTCTAGCTAGCATATCTTAGTATCTACCAGGAGGTGATTATGACAATTGTTCACAGTATTCTAAAAATTCCTAGATACAGTATGAAGTCCAAGACTTTTTCTCTCTCTTTTTTTGGAAAAGTTTTAAACCTCCAAAGAAGTTAAAAGAATAGCTGAGTAAACATCCTAAATCCTTTATATAGATTTACCAATTTTTAATTTTTAATTTTGCCGCACTTGCCTCTACACATACACAAACATACACCATACTTAAAAAAAAAAAAAAAAAAAAAAAGTAGGATTCAGGACTGCCTGGCTGGTTCAGTTGGTAGGGCACACAACACTTTTTATTTTTTAAAGATTTTATTTATTTATTTATTTATTTATTTATTTATTTATTTGAGAGAGAGAGAGAGAGAGAGCACGAGACTGAGTGCACCCACATGGGAGAAGGGGCAGGGAGAGGGAGGATAGAGGGATGAAGGGATGGAGAGGGAGAAAGAATCTGAAGCAGGCTCTGCTCAGCATGGAGCCTGGGGTGGGGGAGCTCAATCCCATCCATCCCACCACTGCAAGATCATGACCTGAGCCAAAACCAAGAGTCTAACACCTGGGTGCCCCAGAGCATACAAGTCTTGATCTCAGGGTTGTAAGTTCGAGCTCCATTTTGGGTATAGAGATTACTTAAAAATGAAGTCTTTAAAAAAAAAAGCAGGATGCAGTCATCATGACACTTCACCCCTAAATGCCTAATATATTGATCTTCTCGAAAAGACATTCTAATAAATAACCACAATACCACTACTATCACACCTAAGAAAATTAACATTAATTCAATAATACAATTGAATATAATATACTCTCTATATTCAAATTTCTCCAATGATCTTAAAAAATGTCTTTTATAAGCAGACTTTTTCCTCCTCTATTGTGCAGTCTTATGAAGATTTACACATTGCATTTGGTTGCTTACACCCTCTTAGTCAAGAAAAATCTCTGCCTTTTGGTGGTTTCCATGACATTGAACTTTTTTAAGAATATAAGCTAGTTGTCTTACAGTTTTTTTTTTCAAATTCTGGATTGCCTATTTCCTTGTTTAGATTCAGG
Organism: Canis aureus; assembly: GCF_053574225.1. Classification (NCBI taxonomy): domain Eukaryota; kingdom Metazoa; phylum Chordata; class Mammalia; order Carnivora; family Canidae; genus Canis; species Canis aureus. Next base: position 27,179,815 of record NC_135626.1, read on the forward strand.
CAAGAATTCTGCATAAAGGGTACTGTGTACCTCTTAGGGCATAAAATCAGAAGACTGCCCACTGTCTTATCATTGGTGATGCCAAAGTTTGATTGGTTAAGACCATGTCTACCAGGTCTCACCAAAGTAAAGACACATTTTCCTTTTGGAATTATTAGCTGATTTCTGAGATGCTACTTTGAAGCCATGTGATTATCTCGTTCCCTAACATCCTTCACTCAATAGTTTTAGCGTCTGTTAATAATGGTATCCAAAGCAATTACTATTTACAAACTCAATTATTCATCTACATTTACTAGCTGGCATGCTTCTGAATCACTGTGAACTCATAGATCTTTTTTTTTTTACATTTCATTTAATATGTTATAATCCATTACCATCATTAATTTTTTTGATGGCCAAATTGCCCAAAATTTGGCAACTGGGTGCTCCTAAAACCCAAGATTTGAAAGGTCTTTATAATAAGCTAATGTATATGTCACAAAATACAATGGTTTGGGGGCCATGAAACTCTTAAAAGTAGACCATATTCATTATTATTAAATACTTTTAATACTTTTAAATATTAAAAATACTTTTGTTAAAAGTTTTTATTAAATATTTTTGGACAGTTTGTTGGCATAATATATTTGCTTCGTAAAACAAGTTCAGAAGGAATCTGTTGACAATATCTTTGATATTCTTAGAAGCTATGTTGTAGAATGTTTTCTTTGAACTTGATGTATTATAACAAGACTTCTTCCTGAGAATACCAATGAATTTTGATCTTTATATATTATTTGAGTTTACAACAAGATTTTAAATGTCTTTAACCGGGATCCCTGGGTGGCGCAGCGGTTTGGCGCCTGCCTTTGGCCCAGGGCGCGATCCTGGAGACCCGGGATCGAATCCCACGTTGGGCTCCCGGTGCATGGAGCCTGCTTCTCCCTCTGCTTGTGTCTCTGCCTCTGTCTCTCTCTCTGTGTGACTATCATAAATAAATTAAAAAAATAAATAAAATAAATAAATGTCTTTAACCCAATTTTTCAAAGTGGCATGGGAAGAGGCAGAAAATTAATACAACTGCATTGGATGCTGGAAATTTCATATCCTGAGCAATGTTGATGGAGTATAAGAATAGAAGAAAACTCTAAGTAACCCCCAAATAGATAGTATTGGGTTGGGTTGTAAGTAACAGAAAGCCAGACAATGGCTTTACCCTATGGGGACTGTATTTCTTCTCATTTAATAAATCCAAATGTGGTCAGTTCAGGGCTAATGAAGTGCTCAATGACATTGTCAAGGTTTCCTCTTTCTTTCTACTCCACCATTCTTAGTGTGTCACTTTTGCCAATATTACAAGATGGCTACTGAACTTCTAAGGTATTGTATCTGTGTTCTAGGTCAGGAAGAAAAAGGAAGGGATAAGAGGCCAAACTGAATCAGTCCCTCTCAGGAAATGTTCTCAGAAGCCCCAAGCAGATACTTGTGTTTATATCTTGTTGGCCAGAATTGGAACACATGGTCCCCTTCCCTGCAAGGCAGTCTATGGTAGAAGAAAGTGAAAGAGAAGAGAGCTACGAATAGCTTTCGGCACCCAATACACAGTCTCTACAGGCATGTAAATAGCTAGGTATCTTTAGTTAATATTTCATAAAAGTGACATCTAAAGAAGCTAACATGGCCAGAGTCTGTTGCCTTCCATTCATAAAGCAAAAATTTTTGAGAATCTTCTACCTATTAATACTTTGCTGAGAATATAAAGATAGATGTGATACATTGCTTCATTTGTTCTCTTCATAACATCTTTTTGAAAGTTCCAAGTAGGGGGTGCCTGGGTGGCTCAGTTAAGCATCTGCCTTCAGCTCAGGTCATAAACTCAGGGTACTGGGATCAAGCCTCACATTAGGGCCCCTGCTCACTGGGGAGTCTGCTTCTCCCTCTCCCCCTTCCTGGTGCTTGTGATCTGTCAAATAAATAAATGAAGTCTTCTCCTTCTTCTCCTTCTTCTTTTCTTCTTCTTCTTCTTCTTTCTTCTTCTTCTTTCTTCTTCTTCTTTCTTCTTCTTCTTTCTTCTTCTTCTTTCTTCTTCTTCTTTCTTCTTCTTCCTTCTTCTTCTTCCTTCTTCTTCTTCTTCTTCTTCTTCTTCTTCTTCTTCTTCTTTCTTCTTCTTCTTTCTTCTTCTTCCTTCTTCTTCTTCTTCTTCTTCTTCTTCTTCTTCTTCTTTCTTCTTCTTCCTTCTTCTTCTTCCTTCTTCTTCTTCTTCTTCTTCTTCTTCTTCTTCTTCTTCTTCTTCTTCCTTCTTCTTCTTCTTCTTCTTCTTCTTCTTCTTCTTCTTCTTCTTTCTTCTTCTTCTTCCTTTTTTTTTTTTTTTTAAAGAAAGTTCCAAGTAGTAAGGGAGTCCTAGGACTCAGGGGACAAGTAGGTGTGCTCAGCTTTACGTTGCTTCTTCACAACAGTTTCAAATGCAATCAAAACAGGAATTGGGGCAGCCCTGGTGGCGCAGCGGTTTAGCGCCGCCTTCAGCCCGGAGGTGTGATCCTGGAGACCCCGGATTGAGTTCCATGTCGGCTCCCTACACGGAGCTTGCTTCTTCCTCTGCCTCTCTCTCTCTCTCTCTCTCTCTGTCATGAATAAATTAAAAAAAAAAAAAGGAATTGAATTACTCCATTAAGATAACTAGCTCAGTCAACTGTTCAATGTTCTCACATAAATGGTTCCCTTTTTGAAAAATTATCCTAAATTAAATTCGTATTCAGTCTTGCCAAATTAACTTCAGTGGCTTAGTTGGACCAGCATTGTTTCCAACGTTTATGGTAACTTGTTTATGTTTATAGAATAATTATGATACCTTGCATTATACTAAATGGTAACAGAGATCTATTTGGGGTAAACTACTTACCCCTTACTTACTTTTTTTTTTAAGATTTTATTTATTTATTCATGAGAGACACACACAGAGAGAGAGAGAGAGGCAGAGACACAGGCAGAGGGAGAAGCAGGCTCCATGCAGGGAGCCTGATGTGGGACTCGATCCCGGTCTCTAGGATCAGGCCCTGGGCTGAAGGCGGCACTAAACCGCTGAGCTACCGGGCTGCCCTATAACTTAAAAATATTAGTGATACCACCCTAATTCCTTGTCTGAATAGGCCAAGCATAAACATGTAGATTTCCTTAAAGAAAGCTGCTGCATTAGACTTCAAATTGGCTTGAGATTTTTTAGATCAGAGATAGGCATGTTATAGCCAACGGGCCAAATCTGAACTGCTGCCTGTTGTAAATAAAGTTTTATTGGAACACAGCTACACCCATTTGTTTATGTATTGTCTAAGGCTACTTTGTAATTATAACTGGCAGAGCAGAGTAGTCATGATAGAGACTATTTGACCCTCAAAGCCTAAAGTTTTTGCTATATGGCCTGTTATAGAAAAAGTTTCATTTATCATTACTTAGCATATATTAGGCACTCAATCAATGCTTCTTGATTTATTGAATGAATATACTCAAACCCTTCAGATATGATTTATCCAATATTTGCTTGTTTGATAGTAGTTTGCTATTGTTGACAGATCATATGCCTCACAAAAAGCATATTAATGCTTTGAGATTCCAGAATGCAAACTGCTCTAGGTCTAAGTTTTCAAAAAGTTGGCCTTTGGGCTAAAAATATCTCATTGACATGCTTTATTTGGCCCACATGAGGTTGCTGTTGTTTGTTTTCAAAGGAGCATTAGCTGCCAACATTTAAAATTAAAGAGACTTCACATATTAATGTAAATTTCCAGCTTCTCTCGAAAATTAGAAAGATCAAGCAATGTGAGCACACAATTTGGTTAGGGCCATGACCACCAAGGGCTGGGCAGCTGTTGCCTCTCAGGATAGGTAAGTCCTGTCCAGCCCACCACAGTCCCCCACTCACTATAGACTTACCCAAGGCTGACCCCAGCCTTATCTGCTTGGCCCTTTTGTGGATACTTGTATTTAAGATCTTCACTCTAAGACAATCATTTCCTACAAAGGCCCCTGAACTATAACACTAGTGGACTACTACTATTGCTTCATCTTGTATGGAAAAAGAGACTGGTACATCTAAAGGCAAAACAGGAAAGAATGACAATGCTTTTAAGACTGTTACCTTCATTCCCACTAGAACACAACTTTATTCCACCCCCTCCTTCCATTTTCAAACAAGCCTGAGGACTCAACCTACTTTCCTTCCAGCTATTCAGCTCCTGCCACCCACTCCATCCCCTAGAGTTGTTTACCCCAACCCCTGGACTGCTGTCCCCCCAGTCCCCTGCTTCCTCGGGCTCTTTCTGTTTTTAGAGTTTTACTGTTAATCATTACAGGGAAACAGGAAATGACAAGGAGGAAATCACAAAGTTCAAAAAACAAATTATGGTCCTTAACAATCATGGTTCCTGATTCTGGGGATGCAATGGCACCTGGAAATCCCCTATGTTTATTCTTTCCTGCTAGGTTCTCATAGCTGGTGGATTACGTTTTATAAAGGGCCTAGAGATTCTGTAATAGCCGAATGGTGCTGACGAATCACCTTGATAGAATCAGAGCCATTAGGTGGCAGCACAGGGCATATCTTTTCAAGTCTTTCTATACCAGGCTGGCAGATGGGAGGCACCGAATTATCTAGGAGAGGACAACTTAGTGTCTTGTCAGGACCAGCACTGGGGCTGAGACCAGAAAGAGGATAGGCACATGCCAAGAGGCTCCCAGTCCCACTGTGCTGTCGAATAGCCAAGTGTGGAGTTCTTGTCTCCTTCTGTGCCTTTCCCTGATATGATGATCAGAATCACAGATTCTTGGTGCTGGTAAACATCTTCCACTCCCACACCTTGGTTTTACTGACAAATAAAGCCAGGTCCTGAGAGGCTGGCCTGTCCACCTATTGGTACTAGGCCATGAGACCAGTCAGACATTTCCACAGCTTCACTTGTGCTGCCAGCCCTTCTGGTCTATCCCTCCTAGTTAAAAAGCATTTATTGAAGTCTGCTTTGTATAGTTAGACTAGTTATGGGTGCCCGGGTGGCTCAGTCAGTTAAGCATCTGCCTTCAGCTCAGGTCCTGGGATTGAGTCCAGCATCGGGCTCCCTGTTCAGTGGGAGAGTCCTCTTCTCCCTATACTCCTCCCCGTGCTTATGATCTCTCTCTCTCTCATGCTCTCTGTCTCAAATAAATAGATAAAAATCTTTAAAACTTAAAAAAAAATTGTCTTTTTTAAAAAAAGTGAAGACCGATTTTCCTTGTTTTGAAGGTGAAACTAAGATGGAGTTCTTTGTCTCTGACAGAGCAGGACTTCTTATAGGAAACAGAGACTATAGACTGGACCCAGGTCAACAAAAGTAAGCTTTGTTTCTGCCTCCACCTACTTAACCCATCTGGAGAAAAGTGAGGGCCCTTTGTCCAGAAGGGGAGTTACAACTCTCAACACTATGCAGGCTAGTGGGTGCTCTTGTTTCTGGGATCAGCTAGTATAATTGTGGCTCTTATCAAGAGTGGCCTAGCATCAGGGCTGGGCCACGCACAGCCAAATAATTCATCAGTCCTCTCAAATTACATTAGTAAAACCACTCATACTCCTCGAATTTAAACACAAATTCAAACAATTGCATTATAACAAAATTACGTCCTCAGGTTTCAATTAATTTAGAGGGCAGTCTCATGATCGAAAGGAAGAGGACTTACCCTTTGATCATGAGGTAGCACTTACTTGAATGGATCTGGCCTCACGAGAGGAATTTGGGAACTACTACCAATATAAAGCATTACTTGTTTAGTTGAGGCACCATCCTGGGTGTTTTAGGGCCTTGCTACTCAAAAAGTGGTCTTCCAACCAGCACCAATACCTAGAAACTGGTTAGAAATGCAGAATCTCAGGCCCAACCTACTCCTGCTGAATTAACATTTTCATTTTAGTAAGATCCCCTATTGATGCCCATGAATATTAAAGTTTAGGGAGCACTGCTTTGGGACATTCTAATAAATACACCCTCAAATAGTGCTTACTTCAAAGAACTTACAGACTGGTTTAGGAGCACAAACCACCCATGTGAAAAAATGTCTTGAAAGTGACCACTAAGAAATGTGTCATTAATGCCAGATAGGCTGCCCTAGCATATACAACACATTTTGACAGGACGCAAAAGAACGATTATGGCTAAGAGGTGTCAATCTGTGAGGTGTCTGGTGGTGAGATTTTGATAAGCATGTATTAATGGGGAGGGCAAAAGACAGGGGAAGGCATATGATGTGGAGAGATCAGGATAAAACCCCAGAAGAGGCAAAGTATAAATTCTAGACAGTGGCCTACAGATATTTTATTATCTTATGCATGTCCCCAGACTTTCCTTGAATCCTTATAGCACATTACATGCTCCTGTGACTCTGCATGCATATAACCTCATCACATGTTATGCCTTTTGGTTTTGTCAGTGGTTCTCATGGAAAGTCTTCAAATGTGCTCACCAACATGCAAACTTTTTTCCTTTGGATTCAAATAGGCCGGTCCTTACCCTTTCCCTTCTTGTGCAGTTAGTTGGCTGTGATTTCTAGCTCTTCTTTTATAATCGGGTAAAAGGAAAATTCCTTACATGTGCACTCTCCTAAATTGCTTGAGCCTTTCTAATGTGGTGCAAATCTTTGCTGTAAAGCTCTTAATCAGATCTCATAAAAGATTAGCCCAAATGTGTTTTCAGTTTCTAGATAAAGTTAATCATCCTTGAGGGCCAGGAATTAACATGAAAATTGGAAACTTGTGTTGTTCCTGTCTTTAGGTCTAGATTTAGTTTCAAAGCAAAAGTGATTGCACAGAAAATGAAATCCAGAGTTTCAGTGTTTATTTTCCAAATGAGCTGGTGTGATTGTAACCCTCTCTTCTTCACACACACATCTGATAACCCAAAGAGTTGACCCAGGGGTGAAACAGTAGGCATGAAATGGAAAGTGGAAGAGCGCCCCCACTGGATGCCTGAGGGTAAGCAGTCCCACCAGCTCCCTGAAGCAGCACACCTAAACTGGAGAGTCCACAAAAGAAATATGATCAATATGGGGAAATAATACCCTTTATATAATTCCTTAGAATAATTTCACCAAGCTCAGGGACTCTTCCCCTTTCTCTGAGAGCTATTGGGGTTTCTGAAATCAGGCTGGAGCCCTGAGTCTGCCCAAGTGGGTGTTTGCCCCTTGGCTTCAGGGCTGCAAATTCCTTTGACCAGCAGCACTGGGAGGGAGGACGTCTAATGCCCAGGAGCAGCTGACTGCTCATCTCTGTCACAGCCCATCAGCAAACAGCTTGTCACCAGCTGCCCAGTGCACCCAGAAAAAAATGGTTCCTACATTCACAGAGATAATTTGAGTTGATAGGAATAGCATCAGGGGAAGAGAATGGCGTCACCAAATCAATACTTAAGCTTCACAGATTAATGTCTTGGCTCTGGCTCTGAGTTTATATTCAGGAGGCCATTGCTCTCAGACAGAGACACTAAACGGAACAGACATTTCATTCCAAGCAATAGCAAATTCCCTTTTCTTAATGAGGAGTCAACTAGAGACTAGATATGTTAAAGAAAATTCATTGAGAACATCCATTAACTGTGAATTTTATGTTTATTGTGTCACACCTCTAGAAATAATGTGGAGATGCCAGGAAGAGGAGCTGCATGCCTGGTATGAATGCTGATGATAGGAATGAATCTCTCTACACCCATGTTCACAGGAGCATTATGCACAATTGCTAAAACATAAGTAACTCCTGTGTCCATTGATGGATGAATGGTGAAAAAAAAAATGTGGCAGATACATATAGTGGAATGTGATTCAGTCTTTTCCTGAAGGAAATTCTGATACAAGCCACAATATTGATGAACCTTGAAGATATTATGCTAAGTGAAATAAACCAGATACGAACAGGACAAATACTGTATGATTCCATTTATATGAAACACCTAGAGTAGAGTTCCTAAAGACAGAAAGTAGAATGGTGGTTTCCAGGGCCTGGGGTGAGAGGGCAATGGTAGTTACTATTTAATGGGCAGAGAGTTTCAGTTTAAGAAGATAAGAAAGTTCTGGAGATGGATGGTGGTGATGGTTGCGCAACAGTGTGAATAAACTTACTATTACTGAACTGTACACTTAAAAATAGTTAAAATGGTAAATTTATGTTAATGTATATTTTGTCACAATAAGGGGGGAAAATGAATCTTTTATCCATCATTCAGCAAACCCTTTATTTAAAGGAATCTCAACATCACTGGTTCCAAGGAGATTTCTTGGAAATGTTCAGTGGAGTACAAGTGGTTTAACCCCTGATTAAGTTTACTTTAGGACATAAATTTATAATCATAGAGGTTGACAAACTGATTACATATCAATCAGCCATGCAAAACAACAAGATTGCAACATGGTGACATAAGATTTACCAGCTATGCAGTTTTCCTATCCTGTAGATCAGGGTTTTTCAAACTTCCATGTGTGTGAGAATCACCTAGGTGTTAAAAAAAATGCACACTCTGATTTAGTAGGCTTGGGCTTGAAGCTTGAAATTCCACTTGTCTAAACATCTCCAGGTGTCACTGCTGATTCTCTGGTCCAGGGGCCCAATTTTAAGTATCGAGAGTGTAAATCTCTCATGAGAAGATTCCCGTCAGGCTCCCTGCATGGAGCCTGCTTCTCCCTCTGCCTGTGTCTCTCTGCCTGTGTCTCTCTGCCTCTCTCTCTCTCTCTCTCTCTCTCTGTCTGTCTCTCATGAATAAATAAATAAAATCTTAAAAAAAAAAAAAAAAAAGGGTACCTGGGTGGCTCAGTGGTTTAACGCCGCCTTCAGCCCAGGGTGTGATCCTGGAGACCCTGGATCGAGTCCCACGTCAGGCTCTCTGCATGGAGCCTGCTTCTCTCTCTGCCTGTGTCTCTGCTTCTCTCTGTGTGTGTCTCTATGAATAAATAAATAAAATCTTTTTAAAAAATAAATAAAACCTTAAAAAAAAAAAAAACAAAAACACTTGGCTCAGCGGTTTAGTGCTGCCTTCGATCCAGGGCCTGGTCCTGGAGACCCAGGATTGAGTCCCACCTTGGGCTCCCTGCATGGAGCCTACTTCTCCCTCTGCCTGTGTCTCTGCCTTTCTCTTTCTCTCTCTGTCTCTCATAAATAAATAAATAAAATCTTAAAAAAAAAAAAAAAAAGAAGATTCCTGTCTACACCTATCACTTCTCCTGCCTTCCTCAAACCTGAATATAGGTATCTCCAGGTTTGAGTAAAAGGAGACTCTCTGGGTGATATTAATTATTTCTGGGATCCTCTCACTTTGCTTCTTACTACCATCAAAATTCAGGTCTCAGGGATCTACAACTCCTTTTTCCTCAATCCAAGCATGGACAAGACATAAATAAATCACTCACACTTTAGGCATTGGCCAGAGCAGCTGCAATTTCCAAAATCATGCTTACAGGGGAGAAGGAAGAAGGAAGAAAGGAAGGAAGGAAGGAAGGAGGAAGGAAGATAAGCTGTCAAAACAGACAGAGGGAGAATAGGAAATCAGACAAAAACTAAAAATCAAAGAGTTCTGAAGTCCTCCATAAGAATCCATCAGTGACTGTCCATTGTTTTCAAGCTAAAAGTTCAGACTCCATAGAGGGGCTTATCAGGGCCTGATGAGGTCCCTCCCCCCACTCCTAGTTCATGTCTTGCCAATCCCCTCCGTGTTCAACGAGAATAAATTCTATTCTTCCTTGCCTTTACAGTTGCTCTGTTCCTGATCTGGAACCCTTACCCCTCTCATATCATCTGGCTCAGATGTTGTCTTTTCTGAAAGACTTCACTAACCATGTTGCCACCCTCATTTCCTCCACTCTGTGTTGGGTTGTCTTTCTCTACCTTCATCTGCACACAGTGCTTACCTCTATCTATAATACTTTCCAGTATATTTTAACTGTTGGACTCTTGAGTTCTTTGAAAGATAGGAAGATGTCTTTCGTCCCTAGCACAATGTCTAGAACATAGGAAGTGCTCAAACAATGTTTGTTGAAAGAATGAGCAAATGCAAAAGAACTGTGACATTGAGTGACATTTGAAGAAGACATCACTTAGTTCCTAAAACACCATGAAGCTGCCCTCAGAATGACTTTTCTAAAGATCAAACACATTGACACCAATTTCTGTGTTCCAGCAACTGCAACTAAACTCCCCTAATTCTTATAAGCTGTATTACTCCAGCTTCCTCATTTTATGGTATCTTTTCTGGAAGATGAAATGCAAAGAAATACACAAGGTGATACTAGTAGTTTTTTAATGGAATTTAGTGGAAGGCTAGAATCTCTTTGAATATTAGTATGCTAGTGGCATTTTTCTTATGGCCAGTTTGACCCTAAAATAAATCTATAAAATTGCAGAGGCTCCAAATTGGAGGTCTCAGGGCATCTGGGTGTTACTAGCAACCTCCAAATTGGTTTATTTATGTATGTATCTGTAGATTTTTACATAGTTTCTGCTTGCTTTATGCAAAGTACTATGCCAGGGGCTATGGGGATTATCAAATTCCTACTGCCCTCAAAATCTTTGCCCTTTAGTGGCCTGGTCCATGCTATTTAATTTCATGGTCTCAGTACCCACCTAGGCCCTGGTCAATCTCTAGCCTCTATCTCTCCCGTCAACTCTAGAGAGATGTTTCTAACAGCAAGTGGAGCTTGCCCAAGTGAATGTCATGCACCCACCTTAAACACAGTATGCCCTTATCTTTCCTCACAAACCTGTTCTTCTTCTACTCGACAGTCAGGTTAATGGAACCCTCATTTCCTTATCTACCCAGGCTATTGATTCCTAAGTCATTCTTAACTTTTTCCTTTCCGACATCATCTCCCATCAATCAATTACCAAGTCTTATTGGTTCAACCTCTCAAGTCTTCCTTAAACCCATTCTGTTCCCTCTTTTTAAACCATCAGGACATTATCACTTCTCATTTAGATTATTGAAATATCCTTTTTGTTGCTTTTGATTCTTCCAGTCCTTCCCCAGGATAACCCTTCCTGCAGACTGCTATTAGAATGTCTTTCTAAAGCCCAAGTCTAATATTGCCCTTCCTTTACTGAGTCCTTCAACAAATCCCTTTTATCTATAAAATAAAGTCCAAAGCCCACATTGAGAGCTACAAAGTTCTACGTGACTTACCTTTAACCCCACTTCCCTTCTGACACTCTCCCTACATACCTTAAGACCCTTCCAGACCAAACTCATTTACCATTTTCTCAGCACACCATGCAGGGACTTTCCAGATGCTCTAAAATTTCAGCCTAGAAAACTCCTGTTATCTTTAGGTCAATTCAAATATCATCTCCTTTGTGAAGACTTCACCTTAAGGCACTCAGTGCTTGCTTCTATGAGCACTTCTCATGTCATATTAATTATCTTTTATATGCCTCCTCTTCTCTTGGATTGAACTCCTAGAATACAGCGACCATGTGTCACTCTGTTTTGTATCTTGGCCTTTGCCACGGTACTTGGTGCATGTCAAGCTTGTCTTAAATATTCAATGAATGACTGAATAATTGAATGAATAAATAAGTGACTATGATAGGAGTCAGAATAAGAGCAGTAAGGTACAAGTAAACTGCTGCCATAGGGTGCTCAGGGTACTGAGTCATATTTATTTGGGAGACAAAAAAAAGTATAATTGATTGTAATCTTTCAATTTAATCCTATATATTTGTTTATGTCTTAATATAGGATTCACTCATGGCTCACTCCTTCTTCAACTTCCACTCCAAAATGACCCTAAAATTACCTTCTGGCTCTGGTGTAATAGACCTTTAGTTCATATAACATATATAATATTGCATATAATAATCTGGACTCATAATAATTTACCTATTTATAAATGGAGGTCCCTTCTTTTTTCTAAAAAGGATATGTTTGGCAACCTCATAACTGCTTATGGGTTCCTACTTTAGCTTCTTGTATAGATGGTACCTAAATGTTTGCTGAATGAAGATCTAAAGGATTGCCTAGGCCAGCTGGTACTTTTGAGTTGCGTGGCAAACACTCATATCTCTTGAGAACTAGCTCTGGTAGTAAGTTGAAACACCCTCTCTATCCTGCATGTCTGACTGCGTTTCTGTCCATTTTCAATTCACTTGGATTGTATCTTGTTTCACATAGATCTTTCGAACTTAGAACACTGAAGGCCTGTGCATCTTCATGGCTTATAGCTCCCTTAGTGCTGATCTGCCCCAGTGTGGTTAATGTTTGGCCTCTAAACCACAGGTTGAATATCCTTAAGACTAAAAGAATAACAAGCACATGCTAATAGATAGCTTGGGTTTATTTAGTGACAGGTGCTTTGTGGAAAGCACCTCAATTATCCTTTTTGCATTCCTCTCAGACACGTGTCATCCTCCTTTCCAAAAAGAGAAAAGGAATCAGAATAGGAGAATCCAACCCAACCGCAGTTCCTGAGGGGACTGATCAAGAAGCAAAGGCTACTTAATCTCCAGAACTTTTCTACAGGTCTGTCCTATATAGGGATCCTGCAGAGAATCTGGAACCCAAATCTCTGGATTCCCAGAATTGTGCTTGACTCACCAGGTAATAATAAATGTCTACGTTTTCTGCAGATTGAATTGTTCCCTCAGAGCAGAATTATTTTATTTATTTTCTTTTCCTTCTGTCATGGACAACTATAGGTTGCTGCACCTTCTCTTTTCTTAATATGTCTCCAAGTTTCTGAGCCACGTGGGAAGGGCCCAACTTTCTTTCATTTAGGGATGAGTTCCTTTGGCTATAAGCTCATCCATGCATCCTCTCACACTGAGCCCAGTTGTGGCTTTAAGGATGGCCTGTAACCTAAAATAGTGTAATCAGAGTGGACTTTGGGAGAGAATGTTGGGACTTGGACTCTTTTTAGCCTGTTAATGGCATGGCTTATTTCTGCTGCAGCCATAGTGAAAAGCTTAAAGCTGGCAGGAGAGAGGAGGGGTTGCATCATGTGGTAACAAAAAAATGAAACTGCCCAGAGGAAGCAGAACCAAGAAATGGATCCCTGTTGTTTGAAACCTGGATCAAATTGTGCCTGGATTCCCGAGAGCCAATAAATTCTCTTTATTGCTTAAGCCTGTTTGAGGTTGTTTTATTTCACTTGGAATGTTAAACTTTCTAATTGATATACCCTAGTTAGATAATAAACTGCGCGACAGCAGAGACCGTATCTATCTTGATCATTATACCCCTGGCACATAATAGGCATTCAATAAATAAGTTTTGAATGGATACATTCCAGCTTGGAGGAACACCTTCTATAAACCCCTTTTAGTTACTTGACTACTAAAGAACCTGGTGTTCTACAGGAAAGTAGTGACCTGGATCTAGAAACCAGGATCTCACTTCAAAACAAGGCTTTTCCTAGCCACCAGGAAGTCTCCCAGTAAATATGTTGGGGTCTTTGTAGAGGTCCCAACACAGCAGTCCCCCCACTTATCTGCGAGTTTTGAACTGAAGTAGAGAACTGTCGTAAGCTAGATGAGGAGCAAAAATAAACTTTATTACTAATAAAGCTCATATTAGAGAGAATGTGGCTGATACTGTCAGACAAATGAGCTTCCTAATACTCAACCTCAGAATTAGACAGATTTGGCCACTCAGTAATAGGCAGCCGGACCAGGAGGGCTTTCCCTTCCCACCCTGGAGGAGCAGTGTTGACCTCCAAGAAGAAAGGAAGAGAAAAGTATAAGACACAGCTTCTCCTTGCAAACTCACCAGTCATATGACACCACTCCTCCTTCCAGGGAAGAATGAGGAGGTGAAGAAGGCTCATTGCGCTCCTTTCACAAGGGTGAAAACAGCAAGAGGAGAAAGACCAAGTCTTCCTAACACGTCAGTTGATTCTGCCTCGTTTCAGTCAAAACAGATTATTTTTCAAAGTAGAGAAATTAGCTGTCTAAAGTATCATTCTCTGTGGAATAACCACACGCCACGGTAATATCAAGCTCCAGAAGGAGTTAAAGATTCTCATTTAAAATCATGAAAAATTTGGAGCACCTGGGTGGCTCAGTGGTTGAGCATCTGCCTTTGGCTCAGGTTGTGATCTTGGGGTCCTGGAATCAAGTCCTGCATCAGGCTCCCCACAGGGAGCCTGCTTCTCCCTCTGCTGTGTCTCTGCCTTTCTCTCTGTGCCTCTCCTGAATAAATAAATAAAATCTTTAAAAAACTAAATTAAATTAAATCATGAAAAATTCATAGGAAGAAATAAGAATTCACGTTGAGATTACACAATCAGGGGCACTAAGTGGCAACCATCCTTGTGCTTGCTCACCATGCCCATCAAAGGCATTTGAGGAGCACAGAAACCTCACACGCTTCCCACACGGACTGTCAGTTTCTCGCTGATCTCAGAGCCACACGGTGCCTATTAGTCACCAGGAGAGCAGAGCCAAAGTTTAACTCCTTGGTGACACAGGGGAAATGGTACTTCAAATTGGATTCCAGGAAATCTAGGGAAATACTAGACAGGAAGTCTGCTACCATGTTCCAAATCTCCTCAGTGTCAAGGCTGGGGCTGGGAACACTTTTCAAAACAAACGGTCAGTCTAGCAAATATGACTGTCTGCCACATGCTTTTAGTTTCACTCACCAGGGCACTTTTTCCTCCTTCCGTTTTTTGTTTTTTTGGTTTTTGTTCTTTAAGGTAAACATCTACCATCAAGGCTCCAAGAGGATTTCCCCCAAAAACCATTGTTTGTAAATTTGAAGTTTGGCGGACGAACGAACTACCAGACCAGATCAACTAGACATTTGGCAGGTGGTACATTTGGTACATCAGGGTATATTTAAAATTCAACAAGTTTTACTGGAACCTGTAGTGTTGGCTGTTTCATGTGACTGAGCATAGTGAGAACCAGGATACCCTGAACCCAGCACTGGCCTCCTCCGGCTGCTTAAGACAAAGCTTTGAACTCATCCTGCCCAACTCCCTGGTGGACTTTTTGCTGGAGGTCACTAAGTAGATTTTGCTGGCCAGTTCTGGGCGGGAACCCAAGCTATCAGTGGAAACCCACAACATGGCAGAGTGAGACAATCTGTCCCCATCTTCTCTTTTCAAATGCAAAGCTCTTTTCTCATCTGTTACCTGCCCCTATTTTTAACTATTGGGAGCTTTCCACTGCCACTTTAGCCATTGATAATTGGCAGCTAGTTTTGCAATTTAACAGCTGCCCAGAATCAATTCTGAGGAGCTGCACAGAAACCGCTTCCAAAAAAAGCAAATTTGGGGGTTACTCCACTGCTTAACCTGCCCTCCAATCCCTTTCTTACCTCACACATCATCTGCTGGGAGAACCTGAAACTTGAAGCATGTGCCTAAATGCCCAGTTAGGAGGATGCAGGAGTTATTTGAGAAATTCTCTTATTGATGATTGACTAATGTGTACCTAGAGGAAGGGAATGGGCGGTTCCATGAAGAGTTGCTGTGTAATTCAGAATGAAGGGCATTCCTGCTGACTCACAGCTCCTTTCTAATTTCAATCCAAGGGCCCCAGGGAAAGATTTGGGTAAGAGAGTTGGCCTGGAAGGGGCGTGAACTCACTCCGGTCTTTGCTGGTTCACCCCGCTCATGGACAGTCCCAATAAAGGGTCCTCTGTGACACTAAACTTTCCTGCCTCACCCAAGCCAGTTGGAGACACACTCCAGGGCTCTGGTTAGCTTCTCGCAGCTTCTGCTCATACGCAGCATGGAGGCAGCCAGTCCTCTTACCATGACCTCTAAATGATATTTCTAATACTGAAGATGGTGGGGTCTCTTATCACTTGAGAGACAGGAGGCATATATTTTTAGAGACATCCTGTTGTCTGGATAGCCTCGAGTAGGTGTTTTTTCTGTCTTTATTCAGCTCCTACATCTGGTAAGTTTGGGGCAAGAAACCCTCCAGGGACAGCAACCTTGGAAGAAATGCTTGCTAATGTGAGAGAGAGGGCAAGGGAGACAGCCAGCTGGAGCCTAGAGCTGCTCAAGCTCCTGGAACCCTCAGCATGCTCAGGCGAGATTTATGGGCCTGCCTTTCCCTCGTGATTCCACATGGAGTTTCTTTAAACTGGTCTCGGCCGAGGAGCTATCAAGAGGCCTGGTGTTTACAGCAGTGACTGAGATAACACAACCATGGAGATGCCACCCCTGTTTGTATACCGACCTAATGGTCAAGGATCACTCCCTAGGCCTGAGAGCTAACTTTGTTCTGTTTCCTTTGTGCAAAATGCCAGGATGCCTTTGCCTTGAAGAGGTTGACTCTGTTGTCAGCTGTGGGAAAAAACAGCCAGAGTTGCTATTTACACCCTGAATTGCAAGCTGGGTAAAAATAGCATTAGCAGCTTGGTCCAGCTTCAAACCCCACTGCAGAAAGAGATTATTTTTGGAAGAGAAGATTTTCCTCCCCACCCACAGATCTGAAAATGGTCACCTCCCGGGAGAAGAGGAGAGACAATCCCACGCAAAGGTGAAAAATACCCCCTTTTCCACCCGTCTGCCCAAGACAGCACATCAAAAGCCAGACTAGAAATGCCTTCCCCTGACAGCCAGGTCAGGACTCAGCACAGACCTGCAGGTGACCTAGTTCAAGGTACAATGGGAATTAATTAACTTTGACTATAGTGAAAGGAGGCAGCTGTCTGAACCTGGATGCTGCCACCACCCTGTTGACCATTATTACTGTTAGGTTATCTGTTTGTCTTTCAAAAAAGGAAGAAAAAAGAATTGGCCATAAGAGTTCATAAGACCCAAAACCAATACCTTTGATTATCTACTGCTGAGGGCATGAAGATTACTCTCCAACCCTCTCAGGATGGGCTATACCATGGCTATAAAATGATCAACAAATCCCCATGAGCTTGATCTGGTCCACTTCTGTGTCTGGGCTCCCTGACAACTGGGAGCTGAAATTCTTCCCTCATGAACTTGCTAGAGCTTGGGAGCTGTGGTCCAGGGTCCTGGGGATCTTTCTCAGGTTTAGGAAGTGACCCATATGACAATCAGTGGAAGGAAAGCCCACTTTTCCATGGCAAAGTATTTGGTAGATACCTCTGAGTGACTAAGGTGTCTATTACGACACCTGTGTAACTGAAGAGATAAACTCCAGCGGATAGTTCCTAGGATATATGAAAAATAGTGGAGAAAAAGACCAGATCGATAGTGTCATTAAATTGTTCCATAGTCTGAATGTGCCCAAGCCACCCAGAGCTGAGTCTAATAGGTGCTTAGTAAATGTTTTTAGGAGGGACAGGAAAAAAATCTTTCATGTCCTATCTCCATCTGACCCTCTTTCCTCAGAGATCCAGAATCTTTCACGTTGAGGAGATGTACGTAGGCATGCCTAACCAACTAAAAGAACAGTGAGGAGATCACAGCACCTCCCAGCAACACACACACAGAGTGCCATCACCTTGACTCAGTGTGAGCACCAGGGTAGCAGCAGAGGGACAACTGGGTCCATGTAGAAGAAGCCCAAGAGATGGGGAAGTGCCTTGGGCACAAAGGCCGCTTGCGGCAGCCTGACTTTTCCTCAGGCTGACCTAGGTTTTCGTCCCTTCTCTGTCACCTTCTAGCTCTGTGACTGTCTCTTTACCTTTTTGAATCTCACTTTTTCCCTCTGAGAAGAGGGTGATGATACCTATTGGGGCTGGTGAGAACACAGTGAAGCAGCATATAGAGCATGTGTTCGTGCCTGGTACGTGGTAAGGGATACTATGAACCCAGTGTCTGGGAGCAGTTCTATTTTTTTCTTGTGGCATAGCATGGGCCAGATTTTGGAGTCTATCCTGCTCCCAGCTGCTAGGTGATGGCGAATCTACCAAATGGCTGGAGTCTTAGCTCCCTGAGAAATGCACTGCATTTACAGAAATTACTGAAAATGACCTGCCACATGTCAAGCCTCTCTGCACCATGCCCTTTCTTCGCCGTGGACCTTCACTTCTTTGCTTCCACCTCTCCAAATATCCACTTCCCCAAGCCTCATCAAGAAGCCAGAAATAGAATCTCCCTACTCTGACATCTCTGCCAGTGGGGAGTTCTGGCCAGCTCAGGGCTGGGTGAAGACGGTTTCGGGGTTGAGGGGAGCAGCAGGAGGTAAAGCCCCCACAGCCCAGTCCAGGTCACGTTGTGAGGGAAGAGTTACAACTCTGCTGCAGCAGAGCTATTCAAACTATTTGTGTTCAGGACTCTGAGGCTCCCCAAGGACCTGGGGGAAATGGCTGCATAGACCTTGGCTCAGGACAGCTTCAGGCTTCTATTTCCAAAGTTGAGAAATTGAGAGAGTGCTGACTCCGGCCTGGGAGCGAAATGAGCTCAGGTCTCTCTCTCTCTCTGTCTCTCTGTCTGACCTCTCGCTGAGGATTGTAGGCCAAGGTGGCCAGGCTCTCTCCTCCAGCCTAAGTCAGCCTCCTCCTGAGTCAGCTTTCTTCACCTCCCTATTAATAGCCACTGCTTTGGCTGGCTCCACTCACAGTATGATTACAGTTTAATAATACATCTCAAATAAGGAAGCAGCAAACTTCCTGGAGGTGGGGTGTAGAGCTCACACTCGGTCCCGGAAGGCGGAGCTGGGGGCTTGTTTTCTGCAAAAAGAACAGCTGGATACAGGTTGGGCCTCCAGGACAAGTCACTGCTTTGGGATTTCTGTTTTGCTGGGCTGCCTCCGATTTAGGGTAGGAGACAAGCATGCAGGATAGCTTTCATTTTATTGGAGCCTTTATTCCCACAGATATTCCTGGACAGAGCTGCAAAACTGTGGCTCTTCTGCAATAAGAGTAGTCAGCTCCCCTGGACGGAAGTTCTGGTCCAAGCTGGGGTTTGATCCAAGCTACCGAGGTCGCTTTTTTTCCGATGCTGTAATCTGACGCTGTAATAACATGGTGGCTTATTTAGAGAGGCTCTGATTGTCTGGATGAGACAAGGTGCTGAGAGCAGACTGAACCCCAGCAAAAAAATTGCTTTCAGGACACCTGTCTCTCCCTCCTCTGTCTCTCCCCAGTAAAAGCAAATGTGCTAAGCAATGTTTAGTGTAGATTCATATTGTTAAGCAACGTAGTTAGGCCGCCATGTATTGTGTTCCAGCATTTTTGTTCTTTGTGAACCCTGGATGAGAAAAACATACGAGTTTAGGAGTGAGATGCCCTGGGTTCAAATTATGACTCAGCCTCTTGGCTGAGAGGGCTTAGTAAATTTATTCCACTTTTCTAAACCTCCATCTTCTCATGTGTATAAAGAGAACAATAATCTCTCCCAAAATGATTTTTTAAATATTTTATTTATTTATTCATGCAGACAGAGAGAGAGAGGCAGAGATACAAGCAGAGGGAGAGGGAGAGAAGCAGCCTCCATGCAGGGAGCCTGATGTGGGACTCGATCCCAGGTCTCCAGGATCACACCCCAGGCTGAAGGCAGCGCCAAACCTCTGGGCCACCGGGGCTGCCCTCTCCATAAATGATTATAATACAAGTGAAATGAGACAACTTTGAAAAATATGCCTAGTACCATACCTGGGATACAGTAGGTGATTAATAAACTCCTAATTTTCTTTCCAGAAAAATAAAAGGCAGGAAATGGGGCAAACCAAGGCCTTCCAAGCCTCTCATACTTACTAGTGAACAAAAAAGACAGCATCTCTAACTGTAGACTCATGACGTAAACATCTCAGATATGAAGGCTCACAGGAACAAGTAGAACTTTGTTTCATTCTCTAGATTCATACCACTTAGAAGTCCCAAACTGAGGCCCTATCTGGCCTCCGGCGCTCTTTATCTTGCCAAGGCCACAGTGAGGACTCTCCTGGCTCCATTTCTCTTCCCTAGTAACCATGATCATAGTTCATGAACAAAGGGTGGCATCAGGAAGAATGAGTAGGTGACAAGTAGGGAAGGCATATGTCTGTTCCACTATCGTGTGCTTATCTATATTTCAAGGTCTCCCTGAAAAGAACCAGGTCAACCAAACCTCAAGAGTGAACTCTACTATCAGCAAAGCCAAAGGAGAAACAAAATATCATGTATGCCCTGTTTTCCAACTTGCTGAGAAATAATCTGCACCCCCCACCCCCACCAAATACTTGCTTATTAGATGGCAAATAATGGTCTCTTTAACCTGGTACCAGCTGGCTTCCCTCAGCCAACAACGGCTTTGAGTCTGAGGGGTGGTGGACTTTATTCCTGCTACAGCTTGCTTCCTTCCTTCTTGCCAACAGCCAGCATATACCTGATGGGAGCCAGCCAGAGCTTCTGGCAGCACAAAGTGGGGCAAGCCCTAGCATGACCTGCCCCACCGTGATCTGCCCCCAACTGGGCACTGATTGGGGATGGGTGTGGGGGAGAGAGCTGGGGCTAAAATGACTTAGGCTCATTTCCATAAAGGCAGCCCAGAAATCGCTTCACCTCAAGGTAGGCAAAGAAGCAAGACTTCTCTGAGACCTCTTGGATAGTGATCCTTAATTACCCTTTGAACCTATCCTTGGTATTAACTCTAACCTGATTTTATCGATATGCACATGTTAAGGGGGATGAGAACCCTGTAATTTATTCACAGGCCATGAAGACCACCCAATTTAAGGATCAGCTGCATGGACAACATTCACTCCTTCAGACGCTCAACAAATCGTTTTTGAACATTTCCCTCACACCATTCTAGGTTCTGAATACACACACTGGTGAATAAAACAAAGACGGTCTCTGCCCTAGGGGGAACAGTGACTATGAAAATGAATAAATATGATTATAAACTGTGAGAAATGCTATTGAGAGAAGTATCAGGTGCAGTAATAGAGAATGGGGTGTGTGTGTGTCTCATTTAGGTGAAGGAAGGATCTCTGAGGTGGTGACATTTAAGGACTTGGGATTTTGGTGGTAGTTGCCCATGAAGGTCTTCCCTCACTCTGCAGAGTTTCCTTGCCTCTTAGTGAAAGGCTCTAATGAGAGTGAAAGTGTATCTCAGCCAGAAATGCAATGACGAATATTCTGGGAGAAGGGCAGGGGCTACAAAATCCTTCCAAGTCTCTTGCTGTGGATGCACTTACTTCTTTTCCTTTTCTACTCCAGCTCACCCCCACCCCCATCTGCCTTCTGTCCAGGGCCTTTTTGTAAACCTTTTGCTTCCCTATAACCTCTTCTGTGTTACTGTCCCCCAGCATGTTTTTGTCACTCTGAGCATACTGCCCTCCCTGACACAGGCAAGAGAAGCCCCTCTTGTCTTTGAAAACACTTTTCTCCATGGTCCCTACAGTCCTGCCCTTGAATACCCAGATGCCCAATAGCTCTGACCTATAGGAGATTAAACTCGCCATTCCTGCTGGGCCAGCAGGCTAATTACAGAGACTTCTTTCTATGACTCTTTATCTCAGGATTGTTCTTCTAAATTAGCATTAGCGATATCCATACCATCTATTCCTCACTTTAAGGAACTGGCCCCCTAGACTGTTACAGAACCAGCCTAGACATTAGAGCCAGATATACCTGGGTTTGAACCCCAGCTCCCCCTTTTACCAACTTTGTGACTTTAGATAAGTAAGGATCTCTCTCCTGGCTGCAGGTTCCACATATTCAAGATCAGAAGGAGGCTAATACACTCTGCAGAACTGATAAAAGAATTAGTTGATTATATAAGATTGGGCAGCCCACGTGGCTCAGCGGTTTAGCGCCGCCTTCAGCCCAGAGTGTGATCCTGGAGACCTGGGATGGAGTCCCACATCAGGCTCCCTGCATGGAGCCTGCTTCTCCCTCTGCCTGTGTCTCTGCCTCTCTCTCTCTCTCTCTCTCTCTCTCTGTGTGTGTGTGTGTGTCTCATGAATAAATAAATCAAACCTTTAAAAAATATATCCATTAAAAAAAAGAATATATAAGATGAATGGAATATATTAGGTGCACTACAAGTAGGAGTCTTTGTTATTATGTCAGCTATAAAATAACCTGTGTAGAATTTCGGCAGTGCATGTTTTAGGAAGGGAATTGATTGCTTGGTTAAGAATGGTGGCCAGGTCTTCATTTCACCAAACACTTGGCCACAATAGCTTTTTAATCTGTGTGTTGCTAAGAACCAGGTAAAAGGACACTTCAGGACATGATGAAGGGCATGGATCCCAGAATCTCAGATTGGAAGAAATCCTGAGAAAATTCTGGTCCAAGTTCTTGCTATCAGGCAGGACTGAATTTAACTCTCAGACAGATGGAAATCTTTTCCAATACATCGTTGAGCAGCTGTCACCATGCTGCCCCAGCAGTATTGTTCTTGTGATCACACACATTTTACTGGAACTACTTCACTCATTCAATCATTAATTTAAAAAATATTTACGGAGCACCTACTATGTGTTGAATACTATCCAAGGCACATGCATATGGAGGCGAGAAGACAAAGTTCCGCCCCTCATGAGACCAGCTATGTGTAGAGATTGAAAAAAAAAGAAAGAAAGAAAAATAGCGAGAAAGGGAGCGGGGAGGAAGGAAGAGTGAGAGGGAGGGAGGGAGGGCAGAGAGAGAAATGATATGAAGAAAATAAAACAAGGTAAGAGAATAGAGTGGTGGGGGGCAAGGGTAATGAGACAGGATTGCCAGAGGAGACCTCTGAGCTGACATCTGATCAGAGAAATGATGGGTGAGAAGGAGTCAGACATGGGAGGATGTGGAGAAGAGTATCCTAAGCAGCGGAGACCTCAGTGCAAGCTTGATGCATTCAAGGTACAGAAAGAATTTCCACATGGTTGTGGGTAGTGAAGCTGCAGGAGCCAGAGTATGTAGGGCCTTGAACGTTGAATTTGATTCTAATTACAGCATTTAGGCAGAGGACCAGCAAAGTCTGATTTAAAGGATCCTTTTGGCTATTTTTGGAAATGTGCTATAAGGGGCATGAGTGAAAGTAAGGGGACCAGTTAAGGAAGTTGTTGCAGGAGACCACAGAAAGGGAGATGAATGCTTGGACCAGGTTGCATTGGAGATGGTGAAAACTGGCCAGATTTGAGATATATTTTAGGGGTAGAGCTAAAAAGACTTTCCTATGGGTTACATGTGGGGGTGGGAGTTGATAGAAAAGAGAGGAATCAAAGATGACTCCTCAATTATGAAACTAAAAAATTGGGAGGATAGTAGTGCTGTATAATGAGATGGGATTGTTTGGTGGGAGAAATCACTTATCCATACCTTTCTCCTCCTCTAGACTGAAAGTTCCATGGGGGCAGGGCCCCTAACTCTTGTTCACTGCTGTATGCTCAGTGTCTGGAAGGATGCTTGGCTTGCAGAATAATAGAAGCAGCTACCAGTAATCAAGTGTTAGTATATACACTATGCTGTGCTCCATACTTTATATTCATTGTCTCATTTAATACTCACAGGAGAACTGTGAGGAGATACTTGGTGGTTTGCTTATTTATTTATTTATTTATTTATTTATTTATTTATTTATTTAAGTAGGCTCCAAGCCCAACATGGGGCCTGAACTCAGGACCCTAAGATCAAGAGTCATATGCTCTACCGACTGGTGCCAGGGCGCCCCAGGAGATACTTGTTTGAATCCTCATGTTACAAACAAGGAACTAGTTCAGAGAGGTGACAGGATAGCCTCAAGGTCTCACTGTTACTAAGTAGTAAAGCTTAATAGTGGTGTGTCTGGCTCAAAATCCCATGCTTTTCATCACTACACCACATAGTGTGGATGGGTAGATGGATGGGTGAGTAGATGAAGGGTTGGGTGGGTGGATAGGTGGGTCAAAGAATGGATGGAAGGGCAATATACTTATTGAATGAAAATTATTTATACGACAGTGTCTAGAGGAAAAACATATAGAAAGTCCTAGAAAGCTTTGTTAAAATATGTATATATATTATATCAAATCAAATATCAAATATATATATATATATACATATACATAAATTTGAAGAAATTATCTTTTCAGGAAGCATTTTTCTAATACTTTTTTCAGGGATCTGAGATGACTTTTAGAAAATTAGGATCACATGAAATGTTTTTGATGTTTAAAAAACTTGAAACTTGATCAGAAAATATTGCTGTGAGTCAGGTCAGGCAGCCCAGAACCTGGAACTACTCAGCAGTGTCACTTTTTACTTCCATGGCTAAACAAGTACAGCAAACTTAAGTTGTAGTCTATTAGGATCAGTTCCACAGTGTTTCTAATAGGTGCTCTATTAAACTACAGCTCTCTCAAAGAGAGTAACCTACATTTAGTTGGTGTTGGTATAGTGACCCAGGTTAGAAACCTGGGACCCAGCCCAGATCCCTCTCTTTCTATCACTAAAATAATGAAAAGAGAAAATTTGTTGAGTACTTACTATGCCAGACACATGTTCTAGGCACATGGATTTCATTTGATCTTTACCATAACTCTATGCTGTAAATATTATTATTATCCTCATTTTATAAATGAGGAGGCTGAGGCAGATGGCTTGAATAACTTGGCCAAGTCACACTGCTAGGAAGTATGTGGAATCAATGCAGTCTGAAATCACAGTCTGGGCGGTTAACCCCTATGCTACCTCACTGAACAATCCTCAAGTCCTGTGGAGTTGGCCTTCTTAGTCATAGCCTCATTCATCTTTTCCTCTCTATCCCCACGGTTACTGCCCTTGGCAAGGTTTTGCATCTTTTCTCATCTGCAATAATACTGCATCCTTCTAAATTATCTCCCTGTTCCCATCTCACCTCTCTCTGTCTCATCCTTCCTTCTGGAACTGACCAAGTTGTAATCTGATGCCCACCTGGTTATGTCATGTGTCTGTTCAAAATCCTTGAATGGCTTCTTGCTGCCGGAGTTAAAATCCAAACTCATATAAGACCCTTCAAGACCTGGCCCCACCCATCTTATGTAGCCTCTTCCTCCTCTCCTGCTGTTTACCTTGAACTCGGTGTGGCAGGCATCACCAAACATGCTCTTTCAGGTTGGAATAGTGAGGCTGGACTGCCCTCTCTACCCACAATGCTTCCTCCTCCTCTCCTGGGTGCAACACTAGCCCTCCCTTATATACGTGCACGTATGTGCGCATACCTTGTCTATTCGTGATTCCTCTTTATTCTTTGAGACCCGGCTCCCTACATGCCTCCTCTACGAAACATTTTCTTTCTCTCACAGCCAGATTTAGGTACCTCTTTCTCTTCTTTGGCATTACCTCTTCATACCTCTGATTAAACTCATCATTTTTTAAATTGCAATTTTCTCTTCACAAACTCTCTTTTATGATTGTTTGAGGTCCATGAGGGCAGGAACCATAGTCACCCTGTGTTGTATCCCCAGCATCCGTACATGTTCAAAAATTATTGTTAAATAAATGTACGACCTGTTGAATTGATTTTCAAAGTAGATTTCAAAATCTGGGAAACATCTTGTTCTCACACTTTTCTGTTGTCAGACTGATCTACCTGGGGATTTTTACTGCGATGGGGCTTTAATAGTAGTTATAATATAGAATGGTTAAGAATTTAGATTCTGGAGTCACATTGCCTAGGTTTCACTCAGATCTATCATCTACTAGCCAGGGGCCCATCACTATCTCACTAAGCCTCAGGGTTCTTTAACTTATTATTATTTATTTTTAAAGTTTTTTTTTTTTCAGTTTTTCAGTAATCTCTATGCCCAATGTGGGGCTCAAACTCAACCCCGAGATTGAGTCACATTCTCCACTGACTGAGCCAGCCAGGTATCTCAGGGGTTTTTGTTTTTGTTTTTTGTTTTTTGTTTTTTTTTTGAGTTAATAATAGAACCTACATTATAGGGTTAGTGAGGGTTAATGAAAAAAATATGTGGAGCATTTGATGACTGGTACAGAGCTAGTGCTCAATACATATGAGCTATTATTAGTAGCTCTTTTCCTGACAGCTTCACTTGACCCCATTGTGTCACCATCACTCTTTGAACCAAATGTCTAGAGTCTGGTTCTCAAACATGGACACTCGATTTCAGCAGGTTTTGCATTTACCAAAGTATTGGGTCACCCTGGATACAGGGCCTTGGGGAATATGGATCCAGATGGTAGCTGAAACCAGGAGTGGCCTTTTGCTTGTAAGTCATGATTTATTGCCTAGAAACCAAAAGTAAGCATTGCCAACCAGTCAGCAAATTACCTCAGTTCTTCAAAATTCCCACCCGTCTCGCTTCTTGCTCTCTCGAATTTGGAAAAAGAGGTGATTGGTAGAGGCAGTTCTGACTATGAATAGCAAAAGAAGGAAGGAGGAAAAGCAGAAGATGTAGAGACTCTCAGGGTAGACTATGGGGTATTTTGTTCCTCCTGTTGGCCACAGAGAAGTACAAGAAACAACTTCTGGGAACAGGTCTCCCAGTGTGTATTCCATACACATCTGGAAGAAATGCCTTCTTTCAATTCCCATGTATAAGGAAGGGGTTGTAGTCTCTATTTCTGGTCTGAGTGTTCTAGAAGCTGATTTTAGCATCCTCTTTTAGAGGTTGTAAGAGTTTCACTAGGGCCCTGAACTAAATGGCCAAGATTATAAATTGCAAGATTCTCTTGTAGTAAATGTGTGTGCCAATGAAGTGAATGAGGAGTAACGAGGAAAAGAACAAGATGATTCCTCAAAAGATTTCAAGCCTTCGTGGCAAATCACTTTCTAAAGAACTAATAACATAATTTGGGATCAAGGTGAGGTTTCCTTTGAATGTGCAATCCGTCATAATTATTTTATGTGTGGCTGTTTTAGCAATGCTGTCACCACAGCCATCTTTCTGCAAAAGCTCCCATTTCTGGTTTAAAGGAGACTAGGTTAGAACACAAGAGTTAATAGGAGTTGGTTTTATAATCTATGCCCAGAGCAGAAGCAGATTTTTCTAAATGGATAAATCAGAAAATTTGGACAAACTGTTTCCTACTTAGATGAATGACAAAAAGCTCTTTTGGAGAGCTTATGAGATCCTATACCTGGGTCCCTCTTTCCAACACCTGCTTTCTGGCTCCATTTTTTCATTCTTGTCTTTGTTTTCTTATGAAGCAAAAGAGATATTTTTGCTTATTATGTAAAGTCACTTTTAAATTTCTTCTGCACTCTCTTCCTTGTTTGGTCAGATAGGAATTTTTGTACATTTATTACATGGGAGGAATGTGGCAAAAGAAACCAGGGAAAAAAGAGAAAGAGTATCCACATCTATCAGAATGCTAAATTGAAACATAAACAAACAGAATTTTCATGGATTGATGGTAGAAATGCAAAATGGCACAACCTTTTTGGAAAAAGTTTGTTAGTTCCTTCTAAATTTAAACAACCACTTGCCATATAATCCAGCAATCTAACTTTGAAGGATTTTCCCAAGAGAAGTCAAAATATATACACAATATGCTACAAACTGTCCACACATTTGTAGCAGCTTTTTCCTAATAGCCAGAAACTGGAAACAACACAAATGTCCATCACTGATAAACATACTGCGGTATATCCAAACAATGGAATACTATTCAGCAACAAAAAGGAATGACCTACTGATTCATGCAATAACATGGATGAATCTCAAAGTATATGTTAAAGCATTATAAAAGAAGACAGATTGAATGGGCTACATGTTATATGGCATTCTGGGAGAAGCAAAACTACATTAACAGAAGATAGATCAGTGGCTGTTGGGGGCTGGAAATAGGAGGGGTCACATTATAAAAGGGACATAAAGGAACTTTTTGAGGTGATTTAAATATTCTATATCTTAACTGTGATGGTTGTTACATGACTATACATCGGTTAAAACTCAACTATACACTTCAATAGGGTGAATTTTGCAATCCGTAAGCTATATCTGACTTGAAAAACTTTGTATTTTGGGGGCTTTTGAGTTTCAAAATTCTAAGCCAGGCAGCACGGGTGGCTCAGCGGTTTAGCGCCACCTTCAGCCGAGGGCCTGATCTTGGAGACCCCGGATTGAGTACCATGTGGGGTACTCTCTGTTCAGGAGAGAGAGAGAGAGAGGGAGAGAGAGAGAGAGAGAGAGAGAGAGAGAGAGAGAGGCAGAGACATAAATAAATAAATAAATAAATAAATAAATAAATAAATAAATAAACTCTTTTAAAAAAATCCTAAGATATCAAAGATTAAAAAAAGATTCTAATCAAGAACAAAGCATTTGGGAGAAACTACTGTAAAAGAAAGCAAGATTTCCTCACCTCTATCTCTTACTTGAAAGGGATTCCTTAGGGGCTCCTGGGTAGCTCAGTGATTGAGCATCTGCCTTTGGCTCTGATTGTGATCCCGGGGTCCTGAGATTGAGTCCTGCATCGGGCTCCCCACAGGGAGCCTGCTTCTTCCTGGGCCTATGTCTCTGCCTCAGTCTGTGTCTCTCATGAATAAATAAAATCTTTAAAAAAGGGGAGGGGATTCCCTAGACTTTAAAGAGATAGGGATGAAAGAGGGAAAGAGATCAGAGAGATTAATTAGGTCTGGAGACAAGAAGATTAAAGCTAGAAAGACCCCATGGAAAGAATTAGAGTCCATGTTCACTGACTGCCCAACCCATAACTGAATGAGCCCATTACATGGTCTTACCAGGCCAGACTGTTGAGGACTTTCCTTGAGCAGCAGATAGTACATCACTCTCTGACCAGCTGGCTAAAATGACTCATGTTTGTGCCCCCCAAACTTTGCTCAGGTGTGTCCAACATACCCCATTTCCCTTGCTATTACATGAATGACCACCAACCATCCCATGCTGCCCACCCCTTGTACTTAGGTTGAAGTGGATGAAACCATTTGAGAACCTTCACTCCCACCATGAGATGTGAAACACAGGCCTGCTTTAGTGACCTTTCCTATCTTCTAAGCTTCTCTCTCATTTACCTTATTGTTTCCAATGGAATGAAGATGAAAGCTAAAACAATCTTTCCTTCCCCCGCCCCCACAACAGTCAATAAATTTTACTATTTCCTCTTGGGTTGGGGTTGAAAGGAATAATTCTTTTGTTTGATGACCATCCTTATATCCACACGAATGTTTGTTCATCAAACATTCACTGAGCTGCAAGTGCGGTCAACTGTAAAAAGTCTGGGTTCCTGCCCTGGAAGGAATCCTAGGGAAGGAGACAGGTAATATAATTTGTTAAGGACCATAGTACAGGCCTAGATCAAGAGCTGGAGGGACCCAGTGGAAGGCAGGCAGCAAAGGGCCTGTGGGAAACCTTTCTACAGTTATGCTTTACAGTCAAAACCAGTAACTACAGTGTTGGTTCTGACTTTTCTTCAATGGGCAACTACCCACTCCCCCTTGTTAAATGCATGCAAAGAAAAAGGATAGTTATAAACCATCCTACTATGATTCTTCCCATTTGGTGATTCACATGCATTTTTCCACTTTGAAAAACACACATCCCTGCCTTGCCTCACCACTACTATCGCAACAATAACTGACATTTCTTAAGCTCCAGGGTGCCAGGCACCCTCAGCACTTGATGTACATTATCACACTTAGTTCTTATCACAACTTTATTTTTTTTAACTTTTAAATTTTATTTATTATTTAAGATTTTATTTAAGAGAGAGAAGGAATGGGTGGGGGAAGGGGCAGAGGGAGAAGCCGACTCTCTGATGAGCAGGGAACCCAACGTGGGGCTTGATCCCAGGACCCTGAGATCATGACCTGAGCTGATGACAGATGCTTAGCCAATTGAGCCACCCAGGCACCCCACCAAAACTTTCTTTTACGGACGAGTCAGTGGAGCCTCAAAAGATAACCAACCTATCCAAGGTCACAGAGCTAAATGGAGCCTGAAAACCTGCTTTTTGGTGCCCACATGCCAGTTAAGTGTCCTGCCCATAGGCAGAAAGGATCTTTACAGGCATTCTGTTGAGTTCTGCCTACCTTATGGCACAGCCTTTTTGGGCAAATCTCCCTCCAGCTAAACCTAGGTCTACTCAAGGCAAGATGAAACACCTGATGCATTGGACACAACAGGTCCAAACCAGTTAGGTCTGTGGTAACTCTCACTTCTCCTTTGCCAGATGACTACCCACTCCCCCTTGCTAATAGAAACTCCCACGGGTCCTTCTGATAGGTAGGGTCCCAGAAGGTCAGTGGCTCTTCCTTTCCTCCATCCTCCTCCCTCAGATGGCTGGTATTCTTGCTGGTGCTATTTCTTTATATCATTGAGATATAAAATGAAATGAAACCCGGGTCTTGGGTCTGTCTCATCACCATGGAAACAACTTCAAGCCTGAGTGCCTTCAGAAGAAGTGGGTGCTGTTCTTCCAATGGCAGTGGCAATCAGTCCAGGGAACTGGACGAAGCTAAAACAAGCTCCTGCTGGGTCGGTGGCAGTTTTGGTAATAAACACAGCATGTTCAACGTAGGATGATGTCAGCAGCGGCGGCATTATCAACCTATATTCTAAATTTTTTGACACTGTGCTGGTTTAGTACAGAACATACCAGGCAAATGAACGGCAGCTCAAATTATACTACTTTTTTTGAAGGGACATTTTATTTTATTATTTTTTTTATTTCATTTATTTATTCATAGAGATGCAGAGAGAGAGAGAGAGGCAGAGACACAGGCAGAGGGAGAAGCAGGCTCCATGCAGAGAGCCTGACATGGGACTCGATCCAGGGTCTCCAGATCACGCCCTGGGCTGCAGGGAGCGCTAAACCGCTGTGCCACCGGGGCTGCCCTGAAGGGACATTTTAAAGTCTGTTAAGGTGGCTCAAAGAACATGGTAGGAGAAAAACATAAATGGTAATAAACGTTAAGAACATTCTGTGGATGAGTTTTTGCTTCTGGGAATGGGAAACCAAAATTTTCCCAAGAGACTCCATTATTAAAGCCATAAATAAAACATCCAGGCTTGGTTGCTGTGCTTGTATGGCCTCGCTCTGGAGAACTAGAATTAGAGGCAGACAGTCCAAGGGAGGCTGGGGAGGTGAATGAAGATTTCTGCTTCCTCTGCATGTTGCCTATCAGACTAGGGGGGAACAATCAAGAGCAAATTATACTTTACTGAAGATCACCAAAAATGGTTATTATAAAAATACTAGGGGGATCCCTGGGTGGCTCAGCGGTTTGGCGCCTGCCTTTGGCCCAGGGCACGATCCTGGAGTCCCGGGATCGGGTCCTGCGTTGGGCTTCTGGCATGGAGCCTGCTTCTCATTCCTCCTGTGTCTCTGCCTCTCTCTATCATAAATAAATAAATAAATCTTAAAAAAAAATTCTAAAGCAAGATTCCAAAATTCAGGGATGTTTTTCTGTCCGTCCTTTTTTCTTCCCATAAATGTACATACCCTAGAACTAAAACCAAGTAGCATGGTGCAGGGGCCACCAGCTGGGTGCCGGGTTCTAATGTCTGTCTGCTACTTCTGAGGCCCATGACCAGGGGTTAATGACCTAACCTCCTCTCCTCCTTTGTAGAGGTGTGTTAGGAGGATGAATTTTGAATCCTAACTATCCTATGTGAGAGCAGTGCTCTGTGTGTGTGGGGGGGGGGAGAGCGGGGGGGGGGAGCGGGGAGTGACACGTGCTAAGGCCTATGTGATCAAGGCTATGTGCTGGGCACTTCATGGCTGTTATCTGATGCTGACACTAACTTGAGTGTGGTTGCTGGTCCCTGCTTTACAGAAGACAGAAACTAGTCCTGAGAACTGCAGTGACTTCTTCAAAGTGATCAAAAGATAAGCAGTCAGGCTTCAAATCCCCACCTGTCCAACTCCAAAGCCAACATTCTTTCTATTTGACCCTGCTGATTTCTGAGCTTGGAATAAACCATTAGCATGATCTTAATTTAAAATAAATATAACCCAATAGTTCTGTCATTGTTTTCAAATGATTTGCTAACATCTTGTAAATTCAGCTTTCCCAGGTATCCTGTCATTAAAATGATCCCATTATCACCTGGGCGGGGAAAGGCAGTGATTAGAAGTACCGTCATGCCACATGAACTTTTAATATTTGGCTTGTTCCAAGCTGGCCTGGAGAGTTACCCTCAAAAGGTCCCCACAGAGATGGAGGTGTATGTTAGGATACTTCCACATGGGCATGATTTGCATTTTCATCTTTTCTATCAGTCTGAACAATTGAAACAACACTTTTCCTCCTTAAAATCATAGCCCTGCAATCAACATGCCTGAAACCATATAAAATAATGATACAACTCAAACTCTTCCTCAGTTCTGAGCTCTGGGCTTCCAATGGAAAAAGCAGAATTTCTATTTCATGGAAAAAAAAAAAAAGTAAAATAGGAGATAACAAAACAGCCATGACAGTTTGGTTATACTCTTGGTCTGATCTGCCAGAAAGTTTCCTGTTTGGTGGTTATTCCTGCTTCCTGAATGGCAGGCTGGGGCCACAGATTGGGGCATGGGGTCTGGCTTCAAATCAGAACAAGAGTTTAAAAATCCCAGCTTTTCCACGAGCATATAATTTACACTCTGCACTTCAGTTCTGTCTTCTGAAAATTGGAGTATTTGCTTCATAGAGTTGTTGCTAAATTAAGCAAATAATGTACATAAAGATCAAATATAATAGTCCTCTTCATCCCACTCCCACTTCAATATGACACTTGGTAATCATCACCACTATTTTATCACTGACTCCTTACTACGTGCCAGGCACTGAGCTGAGCCGTTTCCATAGATCACCTTCTTACTAAGTGAAACCAGAATTTGAAAGCAGGTGCACTAACTCCAGAGATTGCCCTGTGCCCTGCTCTCGGTTCAGATTAAAGGATTTATGAGCAATTGCTTCTGCAGGAAACAGCTGCCAGTGAGGGTGGTGGCTGATGTGGGGGGATATTTGGCCAACTAGGGAGGATCATGCATAAGCCTTTGTTCTCTCACTCTGCACAATTAGTACCACTGATTTTCTGCTCCCTGGGGTTAGTTTCCTGACTAGACTAGGCACATAATAGATGTTCAAAAAATATACATATATAGTTATATAGTTATGTATATAATTATATAGTATATATTATATATAGTGTATATATAATATAGTATATACTGTATATACACTTACATAATTATATATGTACATATTATATATAATTATATATACTTACATATTTTATATATATATACACACTTGTCAAATAAATAAATGCAAATAGTAAACTGTTCCTGATGTAACCATTTATCTTGTGCAGGAAACATTCAATGTTAACCTCCTCTCTTCTCCTCTTAGGGATACTAACATATTAAACGGATTTTGAAAAGCAGTTAGTTCTCCACTATCCACATCAATTCAATGTTGACCAAGCAGTTGTTAGGTACCTACTATTAACGAAGGGGCCAAGGATTACACATGTGATCTACTACAAAGTATTAAAAACCAACAAAGCCTTGCTTACATTCAACTATGAAATACATAATACTTTTCAGGTAGCAGTGACTTTTGTGGCTCTGCCTACAATAATTTGCTGATTCACATCCCGAATCCTTACTTTTTAAGCAGTCATGATGGGCAGACTGAGAAAGTGTCCTATGAAGCCACAGAAGAATTAAGAAGGCTAGAGGAAGAGAGAGGCTGACATCTGGGACACAGTGCAGGGAAACACGGCTGCAAAGTCAGGCTAGGATTCCTGACCCTGTCATCCCCATGAAACCTTCCTGACCTCATCATCTACAAAATGGGTATAATCGGCATCTGTCATCGCTTTCCCTTGGGGTGGTGAGGACTCCTGGGATGACGTGAGATAATGCCTCATTGCCAGGATCTTAAGAGGGGTCACGTAGGCAACGGACCCTACCCAGGATCTGGCCTGATCTCCTGGACAGCCAGTAGGCTGTAAGAGCTTGGAAAGGAGGACCCAAGGATTGCTGGATTGGAACTGGTTGTCTCCCGCACATATTATCTTTTCTCTCCCCCTGGTATGCCAAAGGCAAACAAGAGGGAAATGATAACAGACACATCCACTGAAGCAAAACAGGTCACAGGAATAAGATAATATGCTCAAGGACAAATAAAAGTCAACTGCAGCCCAGAATGGATAGGTGAAAATTCATGGGAAGAAGATAAGGTATTTGTTTTATAGAGAACAGGCTTTTAAAAATACTTTAACCAGTGTGAAAACACACACATACACACACGCATTTGTGCAGTTTTAATATCCTCTGTCTTCACTAAAGTTGCCTATACAAGGTGAGAACCCTGTAAGTTGTGGGGGCAAGCTTTTGAAAAAGTTATGGTATAAATTGATGTCTAGGCAAAAATATTTAGTCTGTTAAATGAAGGCACCAGAATACAAAACTATGTATGCAAGGCTATGCATATGGAGGATACTGGAGGAAAAACAGCTGATTTATTAGAATGGTCGAACTGCCTCACCCAGAGCCTAGAACCTAACAGTTGTTTAATAAATATTTGTTTAGTGAGTGAGAAGACCTGATTTTCCATATACTATAACTGTGAATACTTCTTTCCCTTCGTTAGCTAATTACTCAGAGATAATGCTGCCTCTTTGTGACTGAATTTTGTTATTTTATGATTCTTTTATTTCTCTGCCTAATGCAATCCAATTTTCCCCAAAGCAACTGGTGTAAACAGAAAAGTTTGCAGTTTAAAAATATGGGGTTTAGTAGACCAAAATCCTAAAGGTCACTCATGCATTTCTGATATCTAAAGATAAGAGAAGCATTTGCAGATAAGCAGGAGACCTGATTTTTATTCATTAATTGGCCAACTGTCCTTGGAGAAAACAATCCTGCAGGGTCTCAGTTGACAGCTCGGTGAATGGGGTTAGACAGATGACCTCCTACAGGCTTTTCGGTTACTTTAAACGTTAAAGTCAAGATAAAACATGCTGGGTCAATTAAGACAGATGAGCCCTCCAAAGAATATTTGAAAACTTTATTTTCTCAAATGAGCACCAACACAGATTGGAAATATGACAGAAACAATGCACTTTTCTCTAATACTGAATCACTATGTACAAATACAGGAAAAGGTGAAGACAAATTATTTGAAAATAATTATCTTTGTTATTGAAGCAAAGTGACCTGAAAAATGCCACAAAAAAAAAATAGGGAATATAATAAAACCCAAACCCAACAAATACAGTTTGTAAACACAAGCATAGACAGATTCTGTATTGAAAGATCGTCTCTGCAGGTTGGAAAAGGGAACCGACTCTCACTTTCACCAAAATGTTACATAAAAATATACAGGCAGATTAAATTTGGTAATGGGAATAGCTTGTTTCTTCTTGGCTTTACCTTTCACTGCTGGCAGATTTCATGACCGTATTTTGCTTAAGAAAATTAAACATCTCTTTCCTCTACCTTGACCACTAGCGTGTTTTCTCATTCGAGGCAGACTCTGTTAAAATATGTAACTTGATTGCATTCAAGATTTGATTTCCCAGCCTCTTCCTGAACCTGAGGCAATCTGAACTTAAAATAAAACTGTTTTACCTACAAGGTATGTGAATTATTTTACTGATGTCCTTTCAACCCAAACCAGTTAATGATGTGGCTTCCACAAGTGGAAACCTGGGGTATGTAAGGAGTACACTCACATCTCAGAAATACACAGATTTGACTCTGCTTAATCTTCACAAACAGATTTCCTTTACGATCTGTGAAAGTTGAGCACACAAAGAAAAAGGAGCAAACTGGCAATAGCTCCATGCTCAGAAAAACAAAATCCTCATGGTTTGTGCTATTGGTCCACTCGAAACAAGACCAGCCGAGAGAAAGAGAAGAAAGCCTTATGTGCCCAAGGTGTAAACTGTATAGTGTCCTCAGTAAAGAAGAAAACAGGAGGCACAACACAAAGTGCTTTACACACACACGTACGCACAAAAATTAAAAACAAGATTCCAAATTGTTGGAAATTCTTCCAACAAGAGGAATCGCTAATTTGTTACTAAATCTGATTTTATTTATTTTATTTTCTAGTCAATATTGGTGCAAGAAAATATTTCAGTTCTCAACCTGGTAATGCACTGCAGAGTCTGTTCCATCAGGGAAAAAAAAATGCAGAGAGGCATTGCCTTATTGCCTCTGTCCAGACTAAAGGGATACAGATTTTTTTTTTTTTTTTTAGGAAGACTATATTGGTGATCACTGTTTCCCTTAAAATATACTTCAAGAAATGCAGAATAAACCATAGAATTTAAAAATGAAAATAAAAAGTGCTCTCAGGGGATCTGAGAAAACAGCACCAAATATATTATTTAAAAAATTAAATATTATTTACAAAAGAATATTTCACAAGCAACTTTTTTAATATATATATATATATATCCACTTGAAGATATTTTTATAAAGGGGACACCTCTTTTTCACACACTGACCCACCAGTAAAGATTTGCTCATCCTATCTCCATGGTCTTGCTGTCATTGGAGTGGGGGCAGCATTCTATCAGGCCCAGTTGACATTCTGTGGGCATCAAGTCTGGCTGTATTTGATTCATGTCAAATCAACCCATCAGCAGCCTAAGGTTAGCATTCGGGGATCTGGGTGTAATCCAGGGCCACTGAGGCCACATGACCTAAGACAGCACAGGGAAGATGGACCTAGAGAGTCTGCCAGCCGGACTTCAGTTGCACATGAAGGCAGCTGCTGGTTGAGGTATAGAACGTCATGCCTTTCCCTTTCTTGCTTCTCCTTTTCCCCCTGCCCTCCTCCCTGCATCCTGCCTAGGTTTTACCATCCAACTCCAATTCCCTGAACCTGTCAGGGGTGAATAGATGAGGTCTTTGGTTATACTCTGAGTCAATAATTTGGTGAAGAAATTAAAGAATGAACTGACTGAGGCCATGAGTTGATGTGTCTTCATCACTCAGCTGCGGTCAATCCAATACTGCTAGACGTTAGGTAGACAAGCCATGAATGGAGCTAAAGTTATAAGAAGCACTTTTGGTTTCATTGACACAAAGGGAAAGCCTAATGAGTTGTTTTCTTTTTCCCCTGTAGTTGTGGAAAAACCAACATTCTACTCAGATCTTTTGCACCAAGTATGGTGCCACGCACCCATTGGATGCTCAATCGGTTAACTGGAAAAAAAAAAAAAAAAAAAACACAAACCAAAAACTAGAACCTGGGTCTAACTGAAGCCTGTTCTGATCCATGCGGCAGTCAGAGGCCTCATCCCCAAGGAAGAACAGTGGCACATTGGTCTCCTCTGCCCCTCGAAAATTTTAGGGCACCCCGTGTCTGGTTTCTCTGTCACCACACTCAATTTTTAGTCTCAAAGACAAAACACCTACCTGTGTTTAACCCCCATTTTCTTTCTATGGAAAGGAGCATCAACAGCCAGGACATTCCCTGAGCTAAGGTGCTAATCAAAATCTCTAAGTGACAGCCACTACTTCGGGGCAGACAGAAAGGGGGATCTATGATTTTTGTGCCAGCAAGCCAGCTTAGGAATGTGAAAGTTGAAAATGCTTTTTTATTGAGATCTTGGCCCTGGAAGCCAGAAGAACTCTTTCTCTGGGTGCAGAAATGAAAAGCTTCTTCTGAACCTCAGTCTGATTTTTAGTAATGTGGGGAGAACTTAATCTTCCAGGGTTGCTGAAGTACCAGAAGATGTGGGTAAAAAGCCTTTGGGAATAAGATTCAATTTCTAAGAATCCTTTTGTGTTAAAGAAGCGGTCTATTGCTAAACCTAGAGCCACCTGGCTTCCTGTCAGTCCTGCTGTCCATCACCTCCAGGGCAGGACCACACCTAGCTCAGGTCCCCTTTATGCAATCAGTGCACAGAGACATGAAAAGGCATTTCTACCATGATCTACTCCCTATGAAAATTCAAATTCTGGAAATGTCCCGGGTTGGCTGCTTAAATCTTGATTCAATTTTACAGATTGTTGCTTCTACAAACTCACTCTTTTGTGACTTTACAGTGAATTTTCCTACAGAATCAGCCTACTTAGAGAAGGAGATGCTGAGAATTACCTAATATAACCTGCACATACCTTAATAATTACATTTTCGGTCTAAGCCATAAAATTAACTCAGTTAAATGAGTTTCGGTTATGCACCGTGGACTGGCTGAACTGTTGGTATAATACACTTCACATTGTTGGTTAACTGTAACAAACTCTTCTCTCTCATGAGCTTTATTAAGGATTTGTTCTCCGCTTCCCTAATATAATGAACTTTGGTTTTGGGAGATGGGAGGCAGGGGCTAATATTGGAATTTTTAACTTGATGTTTGACAATCATATCTAAGCCCTCCCTACTGCTGGACCACTCTGACAATTTCTCTCCACACAACGCATTCAAATCCAAGAATAGCTAGGGGTATGAGGAATCTACTGGCCAGGTTACCTCTAAGCTCAAAGCCTTGGGACTTTGTTTTCCACACTCTACAATGATAGAACTGGAGAAAAACACCCAAAACTATGTACAAAGAATTGCTGATCTCTCTGAAGCCATTGCATACCAAAGGGGAAGATGCACTAACCTGTAACGGTTCAACTCTAAACTATTCCCAGCATTGTCCCACCCCGCCCCCTTCTTTGCCATAATGCTCTTATTAGGGGTCAGGAAAAAAAAGGTTAGACAATCAGAATTGCTAGCTGGTTCTACTTTTTATTTTTTCTGGCCCAATATCTGAGCCATCTCTACAGGAGCTCCCAAACTACAGTCCCCTTTGTTCCCTGTCGTCCTCAATTACTGATTTTAATTGGTTGGTGGCCAAGGTCTTTGGGATGTTTGGATCTTGCACCCATTACAAATACCCCCCTCCTCTCACCTACAGTGGCTGAAGAGGTGAAGATGACCAGAAGGAGCAGTGAAGCATCAGAGTTATCAAAACCACCTGGGCTTTTCATTCTCTCTTTTCAGGACACTCCCAACTCAACCCAGGAGAACCAGTCCCCTGCCCCCACTAGAGTTAGGACCAGTTCTTGCGCTCACATGCTAACCTGGCACAGTTGGTGTCAGGAACAGAAACTTCCGATCAGAGAGAAATGCAGTCATGAGGTATTTTTTTTTTCTCTTTGTCCTTTGAGACAAGTCGATTATTTCAAGCCTAAGTTACCAGGACTCCAGGAGCAGCACAATTTTGTTCCTACCTCTCACGTCCCATCCCCTGCCCACCCCCGGGATCCTCAAAGGCTCCCCCTTTCCCTCTTCCGCACACCCCTGTGCTGTGCCACTGCTCTCCTGACAAGAGGCCATCGGGCAGCGCTTACATGGGCCCTAGGGCCCTTATCAAGGTGGGCTGCTGCCATGAGGTCAAGCATCTGTTCCTTTTGTTGTTTTGTTTTCAGCCAACACGAGAACAGAGAGAGAAGCCAGGATCAACTCACAAACAGATACAAAGCAAAGAGACAGAGAGACAGCAATTTAGAGGCCGGTCACCAGAAAGGCGGCGTCAGGGTGGGAGAATGCCCCAGATGGCAAGGCCCCTAAATGGATGGAACCAAGTGTTCAGTCACTCTCTCACGCTTGGGTAGAATGTTCGGTTGGATGGTGTTCATGTAGACACTGGGTTAGGTGGATACCCTCCGATCAGTCCCAGCCATTGTCCTTGATCATGTGTGCTAGTTCAATGATGTATTTGCCTTCTTTATACTTCTGGCTGCTTTCAAAGGCATGTTCCTAGGAGACAGAAAGGAAACGACACCAAATGACCAAAGACAAATAGGTGACTTCTGTAGCACAGGAGCAAAGGCAGGCCAATGATAGGGATCAGGACCAGCTTTGCCCAGCCTGAGAGAATTCCTACCACTCGAACATGCTACGTCCTCTTCACTGAGCTCCAGCGCTGAGGCAGCACCAAGACTTTCTCAATATTTACAACAGAGTTTAAACACTTTGCAATTTAAATATTCTAAAAATTTTCTCAATATTTACAACAGAATTTCTTCAGGATCTCTGCTTTTAAGTCTTTGCCCAAATGTCACCATCTTAGTAAGGTCTTTCCTATTCTACTTTAAATAGCATGACTTCCACCCCAGAACTCCCTTTCCCCTCTCTACCTGCTTCATTCTTCTCCACAACATTTATTTTCAAATACACAGTACAAGCTGCATATCTGTTCTACATATCGTCTTTCACTACTAAGACAAATTTCATGACAGGCAGAAGTTTCCATTCATTTTGTTCACTTCATAGAGGACTGCCTGCCACTTAATAGGTCTTCAATAAATAACTGTTAAGTGAATGTGTGTCTGTGTGCGGGTGGGCACATGCACATGCACATGTAAAATCAGGGGAACTTGGTTTCTGACGTTGACCAGAAATGTGCTCTGTGGATGTATCCATGAAGTTTCTATGTCATAATCCTCAACTGTACTTTATTACACCTAGAGAAAAAACACTCAGGGAGAGAAAGTATTGTGAGGCCAAATAGGTCTCTTTTTTATTTATCTTGCTATTTCTATGTCAAGTGTATTAAGTCTGTTTTTCCTTCACTGCCTTTCTCCAGGGAGATCAGAGCTACGTGAACTCCAGGCTGAAGAACCTGGCAGCCCTCAAGCCCCACCCAGCTGCCAGGCCTCCAGAGAGAAAACTCAATATAAATCACCTGATAGATTACCATCCTAAATTTATAACGC
Organism: Canis aureus; assembly: GCF_053574225.1. Classification (NCBI taxonomy): domain Eukaryota; kingdom Metazoa; phylum Chordata; class Mammalia; order Carnivora; family Canidae; genus Canis; species Canis aureus. Next base: position 27,220,245 of record NC_135626.1, read on the forward strand.
TGTGTGTGGGCTTGCAGGCTAAGAAGCCCCATAGAAAAAGAGCCCTGCATAGGTATAGGCTCAAACGGATATTGTATTCCCAGGCATAGAGGTATAAAAACATCTGGTGTATTATATGAAAAACACAGGTCAGGGGCACCTGGGTGGCTCAGTGGTTCAGCGTCTGCCTTCAGCTCAGGGCATGATCCTGGGGTCCTGGGATGGGTCCTGCATTGGGCTCCCTATAGGAAGTCTGCATCTCCCTCTGCCTAGGTCTCTGCCTCCCTCTCTCTGTCTCTCACGAGTAAAGAAATAAAATCTTAAAACACACACACAAACAAACATGTATTATCACAGTCATTAGATGGCTGAGTCCAATGTGCAGAAGCAGTGGACAACAACTCTTTTTCGGAGTCTTCCAACTTAGTAACTCAACCCTACTGGCCATAGGTTCTGGGAGGCATTTGTATGAACTGTATCTTCTGTTCCCAAGCTCCAGAGGTTTGGGTCTCGGGACAAGAGTTCAGAGTTGAGTCTTGTGTTGAGAGACAAATCATTCCACAAAGCGGAGAGGGGAAAGGGGAGAGGCGAGGGGAAGGGCACTGAGAGAGAATGTGCAAACACATCACACACACACACAAGAGCTGTGGACTCAGCAGTAATTTCCCTGACACTTCATTATTCCTCAGCTCAGTGTGTGTGTGTGTGTGTGTGTGTGTTGTGTGATGTGTACACAACAAAGGAATGTGGTTCGAGAATAAGACCTATTGTTCTGTGGCAGTGTGCTCAGGATAGGGGGGGAGGTAAATAAAAAGAAAACTAGGAAAGTAAGAGTATATCTGTATTAAACAAGCAAAAAAGCCAAAAGAAAAAAAAATTCAACAGCCCCCAAGCCACTTGAAAAATGTCATTAACTGGACTCTAGTGGACAGAACACTAGATCTAGAGTCTACAGAAACACCCCAGACTGAAGCCTGCTTTTGCTTCCTGGCACCAGAAGCATCACTTAACCACTTTTGTTTACAATTGCAACTTTCCATTTACAAAACTGGGATAATTAAAAGTACTTCACAGGATTACTGTGAAGGTCTGAAGAAATAATGGAATGAAGGATTGGAGTCCTGACCTGGGACATGAGAGGTAATCAATAAATATTTGGGGAGATGGATGTTTCTCTACTGTCGTGTACATATCAGTATGCTTGTCAAGCTGTTTTATCTGTTTACCTGTAGCTTTCCTCCCTGATAACATGACTGTAAACACCCAACTAAGGGCAAGTATTAGATCTCATTTACTTTTGTATCCAACACAAAGGCTTTTAATAAACCTGAGTCAAAGGAGTGATTCATTTTTACCTCAAGGAGCAAAACCAATAAATTCACATTTATCTTCTATCTGTAATCCTGTACATCTTCATTGGAACAAGATGACCAAGAAGTTGGAAGAACAGGAGGAGAACATTTCTGAATAATCAAACCCAGAACTGTGGCCCCCAGATCACCTGGGGTCGGGGGGCACTGGCCATACAGAGGAAACAGAATATCAAAGGATAGTTTTTCCCACTAGAAGCAATCAAGGCATCCATAGGGATCTGTGACCATCTTGGCATCATGAAACATGCCATCTAGGTAGATGAATATCTCAAAGTAGATGTGAAAGATGGAATCTAAAGGCAATGCTGCTCCATTGCAGACTCCACCTATGGTAGTTATGTTTTGCATGTTTTTAACTTTGGTTAAACGGAATCATGTTTTTATGCTGGGCTTTTTTATTCAGCATCATTTTTATTGAAATAGACTTCATATTTTTAGAGCAGTTTTAGGTTCACAGAAAAAAAAGAGCAGAAGGCAAGGTTTCCCCTGTACTCCCTGCTCCCACATAACGCACAGCCTCCCCCATTACCGGAGTTCTGCAGAGTGGTGTGTTTGTCACAATCAACAAGCCTACACTGACACATCATTATCACTCGGCAGGCAGTTTTGACTACTCCTCCAGGCTCTTCCGAAGCTAACTAACAGCTAACTAACCACAGGTCATATGAGCCAGCCCCACACTCACCCTGTACAACTGACAGGACATGGAATTTGTGGCATTTACATGGAAGAAATTGTCCTCCCAGAGACCGGAAGACTCATTTTCCAATATTCTCACAATGACGGGCAGGATAAAGCCCGTGAAAATATCTGCCCGTCATAAATATATCTGCCAATAACAACAACAAAAGTTTGTTTTCACTGAACATCCATACCTCATCTCACCCTAGCAAAGAACTGCTCACTCCAGGTGTCAAGAAGAGGTTAAAATTATTTGTTGAGTTAAAGAGCAAAGGAATGAACATCCAATACGGAGAGTCCAGCCATGACTGTATCTAACAGTGGACATTAATATGTTTGATGATGCCTAGCACAGGGCCTAGGACCTGAGAGATGTTCCGGGGACATTTACTGGAGCAAAGAGCATGGGCTCTGCAGTTAGGCTCCTGGACGTCTCTGTCCTGGTTTGGCCAGACAACAGCTAGATAAGATTGGAAATACGATTAACCCCACTTAGCCTCAGTTTCCTCATCCATAAAATAGGGATTAAAATATGACCTAACCTCTTAGGGACCCTGTGAAGAGTAAATAAGATAATATATGCCTGGAACACAGTAGGCTATCAGGAAATATTATGTGCTATTATTGTTATTAATTAAGCTGAAAAGCAGATGTGTGTATCTGTCTGTTTCAGGGGCAACTCTGAAGGAATGAGTAGGAGAAAAAGGAAGAATGAGTATGGCAGTCAGGAGTGTGCCAGGAAGTGCTCTTTGGGTTCAACTGCCTGTTCTTGAACTAAGATAATCGCACAGGGCCAGAAGAAGCCAGTGGAAGAAAGCAATCCTCTAGCAGAAGGCTCTCTCAACTACTGCCTTCACAGCCCTCTTGCCACCAACCAGACTCCTTAGTACTCACATATTTCCAGCCCAGAGTGGTTTTGCAGTTTTCACAGTAAATGTCTGCAACTGCATGGAGTCCTGTTAGCAACACTCGCTCTTCTGCAGGCCCGCAGCCCACATTAACTCTGTGCCAAGGGACAGAGAGAACGGGTAGTTAGTCACACACTCATCATTGGTCTTTCAAGCTGAGCTTGCAGTGAGAAAATAACTGAGCATGGATGCCACAAGGGAAGCCAACACTGAGAAGGGCGTTGTTTATGACCAAAAGTGTTAACAGCCCCTAAAAAAGGCAGCTACATGGAAACATCTCCATTGAAATGCATTTGAGACCTGCAAATTCTGATTCAGTGAGTCTACTGATAAACAGTCTTTATGGTTTGAAATTTTCCTTGGAATGTTTCTGATTGATGCTCCCCATCTTGTGAGCTAAGGGGACTAAGTGACGGCTACACTGTAAAGACCACAACCATGAGCTTACTGAGGACTGGATGCAGCTGAAAATGTCAAACATGACATTGGCACAGGCGTGCCCTAATTACAAGGATGAACAAGCCCTGTATCGTATCAAGCTGAACATGCTAGATTGCCACTCTCACAGTTCATCATACTTGTGTGAACTTCACCTTCCTTTTCCAGGTTACAGGCACCCAGGGATGCTCCCAGCAGTGATGCAGAGCCCTATCGGGCTACAACTGCAGTGGGGGAGGGGAGGCTTCTCACTAACCAGGACTTTCCTCCAGTCTCCGCTCCTGCAGCAGAGCTCCAGGTCTTTGGTTTGACCTCCTCTCTTCCCTGATGACTCATCTCATACCTGGTTCTGAAGCCTCCTGATGAGGCTCTCGGAAGCACTTCAACTTCTTCCCTATGAGTCTATAGCCCTCTGATGTCCCTACTGTGGGTAGTAAATGTATTATTTTTAGCCAAAGATTCAGCAAAAAAAAAAAAAAAATCCCTAAAGATAATCGACTACCTACCGTGGAGAGCAATGCTTTGCAGCGTTTTTATTGGCGCCGAGGGGACAGGGTCCATTGTTTAATTATCACTGACTGCTGCTTTTCCCCCCACTTGACAAGACTTGCACCAAATCATGGGTGTACCATTCAGAGATACTCACACTGAGTTAAAGAGGTATGCTCGTCCTTGACTTCCTTGGAACGACTGAAATGCAAGAAAACAAATCAATAGTTAGATATCCATTTCACCCACCCATTCAAGAAACCAGCCCCAAATCACAACAATCATGACCTTCCAGGATTGACACAGTAAAAAAAAAAAAAAAAAAGGGACTCAGCCATTTAACAGTCCAGCTGGTAGATAGCATGGGAGAGGACAGGAGGGCAGGATAAACAGAGTTACAGAGTTTAGGCCAGCCCACATGTGGACTGTTTTCTCCAGCCCAGGTGAGAAGATACAAAAACCAAAGTCCACAATATCATTGAAAACTTCTTCCCTCCTGACACCATCTGTTTTACTAATCCACCCAAGATCATCCACATTGGCCTTTGCTGGACCCACTTGATCTCAGGCATCTGTGTGGCCACAGCTTTCCTCGAGTTGGTTGGGGAAATCAGTGTGAGCACCTTTGCTCGTCCTCTTGGTCCAACCCTGCAGAAGATGGCACAAATTCCCCAAGGAAAAAAGATAAACCACCACACCTATGCTTCTCGCTTCTTGTAGATCCTAACTGCCATATCAGTAACAATCCTAAATGGAAGGACAGGAGCTCTCCTTTTGAAGCATAAGCAACTTGATCTTGAGATCACAGGAATGCTCATTAAGCAGCAATCCCATTTTAAATTCTAGCTTAAATATGAGCTGCTTTCTTCCGGCTGAAGGGTGGCAGGTAACAGGAGAAAGGTGAGCCAGTGCTTGCCATGCAGTTTGGCATCTACTTCCATTAACATGGGCCCTCGCTGTGTTTTCCTCCTCTGGTTACACTGAAATGTCTGGCTGACATGAGCTATCCATGTTCTGTACTGCTGCCTGAATTTTTAATGTGGTCTGACAATCACAATCATACTCTGAATCAAACATCCTAGTCTCCTCTAAAAACCCACTCTAAAAATAAACAAATAAATTAGGGACTCTCTCATGACCTCTATTATTTAGTGGCTGGAGAAATCCAGTGGTGACTGGTTAACAGATGACCAGAGGGTAGGAGAGAACCAAACAGGACACAGATCACTGCACCCCAGACAGCCATTGTCAGAAATACAGGACTTTAGGGATCAGTGCTGCCAGCCAGAAAGAAAGGCAAAATTCTTGACTTGTGGAAAAACTGCTTTTGGGGCAGCTGGATTGTTGGTTACCTCCAACATACAAATGCACCAAAGACCTTTGCTCCCAGGTATAGCTGTAAGAAGCAAGCAGATGTTCCCCAGCTGCTGCTCAGACCTAAACCAGCTTGTTTCCTTTGGCTTTTGAAACATTCCTGAGGAACATAAGAACTCTCAGACTAGAGCTAAGCATGAATATGAGTGTCCCAGCCTCAAAAGCCTGGAGGTCTGTGCCAAGTGTTTGGCAGAGACAGTGTCCCTGTGATACAGACCAGAGATCTGGACAACCTGTTAGTTCAAGCCTGGAGCACAAATGCACCCAGGCACTGCCATGAAAGCAAAAGCTCCATGGTCTGGCCCCAACCTCTGCCATCTCTTCTCTTGCTATAGTGTCCTTTGCTCTAATCAGGACAAACCACATGCAATTCCTGGAACTTGCATTTCACCAATTTGCCACTGATGTTCCCCCAGATGGGGAGGCTCATCCACCTGACCAATGCTAGGCCTCGGCTCAGCTTCCTCTTTCCTAGGTCTTCCTTGACCTCCCCCAGAAAAGGCACCCACTGGCACTCATGTTCTCGACTCCTCCTGTTCCCCATTTGTTCTTCTTTCTTAGCACTTAACACATACTGGATCTAAGTTATAGGTTTATTTTCTAACTCCCTTACTCAATGGTGAGCTCCCAGAAAGTGTGGGCCAAGTCCTCACTCTCTCTGACCCCCTCGCACAGAGCCCATGAATCTGGCATCTGTAGGCATTTAGTAAATATTTATTCCAGATGTGAACTGCCTCTTATTTCTTTTTCTTTCTTTAAGTGGCTTTACTGGTGTATAACTGATGTAATAAACTCTACATATTTGAAGTGCATTATTTGTATCTACCTGTGAAAACATCACCACAATCATGATTATCACCCCTGAAAGTCTCCTCCTGTCCCTCCTCCATCTTATAGCCTTCCCTCATTTCCTTTCCACTCACCCAAAGGCAGCCACTGCTGTCACTATCACTTGTATTTTCTGCTTTTTAATAAATGAAATCACACAGTATGTAGTGCTTTTTGTCTGGCTTCTCTCACATGGCATAATTCTTTCAAGATTCAACACAGATGAATTTTGTATTTTATCAAAAGCTCATTCCCTGAGGTGCCTGAGTGGCAATCAGTTAAGCTTCCGACTCTTGGTTTCAACTCAGATCATGATCTTTGGGTCATGAGATTGAGTCCTGCATTGGTCTCTGCACTGGGCTTTGTGCTCAGCTGGGAGTCTGCTTGAGGATTCTCTCCCTTTCTCTCCTTTCCTCTCTCCCTCTCCCCTTGCTCATTCTCTTTCTCTCCCTCCCTCTCTCTCTCTCAAATGAATAAATTATTAAAAAACAGGATATTCAAACAGTAGGATCCTTGCAATTTTTTGTATAGGATAGCACACCACAAAGAAGTTCATTTACATCAAAGTACTTAAAAATGTACAGAAGTTAAATTTTTTCTTTTGCAAAAAGATGAGCATTCCAAAGTATTTGGCCTTTGCTGTAAAAGGGAGCTGACAGTAGTATGGTACTCTTATTCTGCAATATTTTCCAAAGAATAAGCCCACTAAATCTCCCTTCAAAGTAAAGGTGACGTTTTAACAGGGAATGAGAATATAACTTTTTTTCAAAAGGAACTTGGGCTATGGAGAGAACTGGTATCTAGCAATGTGTTCATTTTATATGATCTTTGTAGTTTGGAATGGATAGGACTGTATAAAAAAATGACTTAAGATGAATGAGAGAAGAAAATGCAGGTGGAAATCTGTTAGAAAAGATTTCTTAGATCCTGTCCCAGAAACAATTTATAAAAGAAAAAGACTGCTAACGTGAACTTAATCAAAATTTCAAGATTTTTCTCTGAAAAACAAAGAGAAAAGGTAAGCCAGAGACTGGGAGAAAATATCTGGAAATCACATATATAACAAAGCACTTGTACCTGAAATACATACAGAACTGTCAAAACTCAAACAACAAGGAACAAAAACTCCAATTTTAAAATGAGCAAAGAGGCTCTCTGTTCCTCCCCATTTGACAGACAGCCACATCTTCTGGTATAATGCCAGCCACATCCCGAGACACGATGGTGAAGGTCAGAGTAAATAGATTTGGCTGTACTGAGCACCTAATCACCAGGGCTGCTTTCAACTCTGGCAAAGTAGATACTGTCACCATCAGTGACCCCTTCACTGAACTCAACTACTTGGTCTACATGTTCCAGTATCATTCCACCCATGACAAATTCAATAGTACATTCAAGGCTCAGAATAGGAAACTTGTCATGAATTGAAAGCTCATCTCAATCTTCTAAGAACAAGATCCCACCAACATCAAATGGAGTGATGCTAGTGTTGAGTATGTGGTGGAGTCCACTGGGGTCCTTGCTACCATCAAGAAGGCTGGAGCTCATTTGAAGGCTGGGGCCAAGAGGACCATTATCTCTGCTCCTTTCTAAGGATGCCTCATGTTTCTGATGGGCATGAACAATGAGAAGTATGACAACCCCCTCAAGATTGTCAGCAATGGCTCTTGCACTACCAACTGCTTGGCCCCTCTGGTCAAGGTCATCCATGATAACGTGGCATTGTGGAGGGACTCATGACCACAGTCCATGCTATCACTGCCACTCAAAGACTGTGGATGACCTCTCTGGGAAGCTGTGGTGTGAGGGCTGAGGGGCTTCCCAGAATATCACTCCTGCTTCTACTGGCACCATCAAGGCTATAGACAAGGTCATTCCTGAGCTGAATGGGCAACTCATTGGCACGGACTTCCTGTCCCCACCTTGCAACACGTCAGTCATGGATGTGACCTGCTGCCTGGAGAAAGCTGCCAAAAACGATGACATTAAGAAGATGATGAAGCAGCCATCAGAGGGCCCCCTCAAGGACATTCTGGGATACAGTTAGAACCAAGCTGTCTCCTGCAACTTTAACAGTAATACTCACTCTTACACCTTTGATGCTGGGGCTGGCATCGCCCTCAATGACCACTGTGTCAAACTTATTTCCTGTTATGACAATGAATTTGGTTACAGCAACCAGGTGGTGATCTTATGGCTTTCAAGGAGTAGGAGACCCCTGGACCACCAGCAACAGGGAGAGCAAGAGGAAGAGAGATGCCCTCAATTGCTGAGGAGTCTTTGCCCCAACGCATCCCTCAAAACACTGAGAATCCCCTGACCTCCAGACAGTTTCAATCCTAGACCCCCTAAAGAAGAGGAGGGGTTCAGGGAGCCCTACCTTATCATGTATCATAAAATGTACTGTACCCAGCCAAAAAAAAACCTTAAAAATGTTTAAATAAAAAATAAAATAAGCAAAAGATCTGAACAGACTTCACCAAAGATAAACAGATGGTAAACAGTCACATGAAAAGATGTTCAGCATCACTAGTCACTGGGGTAAATGCAAATTAAAAACACAATGATATCAAAACCACAATAAGATACTACCTCATGCTGGTCAGAAAGGCTCAGATTAACAAGTCAGGAAATGATGGATGGGGAGAAAGGAGAACCCTCTTACACTGTTAGTAGGTGCAGGTGTAAACTGGTGCAGCCACTCTGGAAAACAATATGGACGTTCCTCAGAAAGTTGAAAATAGAGCTACCCTATGAACTAGCAATTGCACTACTAGGTATGTACCCCAAAGATACAAGTGTAGTGACCCAAATGGGCACCTGCACCCAATGTTTATGACAGCAATGTCCACAAAGAGCCCAGATGTCCATCGACAGATGAGTGGATAAAGAAGATGTGGTATATCTATATACAATGGAATACTACTCAGCCATCAAAGACAATGAAATCTTGCCATTTGCAACAACATGGATGGAACTAGAGGGTATTATGTCAAGAGAAATTAATCAGAGAAAGACAACAATCATACAATCTCATTCATATGTGTAGTTTAAGAAACAAAACAGAGGATCATAGGGGAAGGGAGGGAAAAATAAAACGAAGATGAACTCAGAGAAGGAGACAAACCACAAGATACTCTTAATCATAGGAAAAAAACTGAGGGTTGCAGGAGGGGGGGGGCTTGAGGGATGGGGTAACTGGGTGATGGACATTAAGGAGGGCATGTGATGTAATTTTATATAAGACTGATGAATCACTGAAGTCTACCTCTGAAGCTAATCATACACCAAATGTTTAATTGACTTTAAATAAAAATGTTTTAAAAAATCTGGAACAATCACATTCTAAGAACTTCCAGGTTGGTGAACACATCAAAGTGCTCAGTGAGTAGGGCATCTGGGTGGCTCAGTCAATTAGGTATCTGTCTTCAGCTCATGATCCTGGGGGCCTAAGATCAAGCCCCACATCAGGCTCCATGCTCAGTGGGGAGCCTGCTTCTCCCTCTTCCTCTGCCACCCCCCTTGCTTGTGCTCTCTCTCTTTATCAAATGAATAAATAAAAGCTTTAAGGGGCGCTTGAGTGGCTCAACGGTTGAGCATCTGCCTCTGGCTCGGGCGTGATGCTGGGATCTAGGATCGAGTCCCACATTGGGCTACTTGGGGGGAGCCTGCTTGTCCCTCTGCCTGCGTCTCTGCCTCTCTCTGTATGTGTCTCTCATGAATAAATATATAAAATCTTAAAAATAAATAAGTAAATACTTTTTAAAAATTCAAAGTGTTCAGTGAGTGATGTATCCTGAAAGGGCATGAAATCTCCACCATCCCCTCTACTCTCATCCTTTGCTCTATGTATCTCTACCCTTTGCCTGTTTGAGTTGTATCCTTTATAATAAAAGGGTCATCATAAGTAAAACAAACAAACAAATAAACAAACAAACAGAAACTACAGTGAGATACCACTACACACCTATGGTTGTGGTTAAATGGTTGAATTTTTGTATGCTGACAAAACCAAGTGCTGTCAAGAATGTGTAGCAACTGGAACTCTCTCATACATTGCAAAATAGCACAGCCACTTTGGACAAGAGTTGATGGTTTCATTTATCGAAGTTAAAAGAAAACTTATGTTCATGTAAAAACCTGCAGGACAATGGTTTTAGAGCGGCTTTATTCATAATTGTCCAAAACTGGACACAGCCTAAATGTCTCTCAGTTGGTGAGTAGATAAACTGATACCTCACATATTACAGTACTCTGTAATAAAAAAAGGAACAACCTGTTGATACACATACCATCATGGATGAATCTGAAATGCATCAGGCTAAGATAAGTAGGTAACAAAGGTCATTGCTAAGGGGAGAGTTTGACCACAAGGCATAACAGGGGAGACAGAATTGTTATTTTCATTATGGCAGTAGTTATAAAACCAAGTATTTATCAAAACTCATAGGGTTGTATATCAAAGAGTGAATGTTACTTTATAAAATCAAAAAATTTTAAATCCAATAAAAATGTTTAAAATAAGCCATCTCTACAACCTCCCATCTGTACGCTGTATTTGGACAATTAGGAAACAATTTCATAATCTACTTAAAAGTATTCCAAACAAAGAGCAACTGTAGGGGCGCCTGGGTGGCTCAGTTGGTTAAGTCTCTGCCTTCAGCCCAGGTCATGATCCCAGAGTTCTGGATCCAGCCCATGTCAGGCTCCCTGCTCAGCAGGGGGCCAGGGGGTGGCGGGTGTCTGCTTCTCTTCCTCTTCCACTCCTCTCTGCTTGAGTTCTCTCTCTGTCAAATCAATCAATCAATCAATCTTAAAAACAAACAAAGAGCAACTGCAAATTTCTGCAGAAACCTTTGTGTAACTGGGTAAATGGGTTAGATCGTGGGGATCATGATTTTCATAAGTACAAACATGCCAATGTTGCATTTGAACCTACCTCTCTTTGTAAGAGCTTTTCAGCAAGGGAAATTGTCAAAGTACTGAAATATACCCTCATTAGGACATACCTTAGAATTACTATATCAGAAAGTGATAGACCAATAATTTTTTAAAAGAACATATTAAATCACATACCTTCAATAAGATTTGAAAACCAATTTATAACTTTTTTCTTCCTTTTAAATAATGAAGAATTTCTTTGAATATATGTTTATAATGTATATATTACATAGCAGTATGTGCATACCACATATAAGTATCCATATATTAGGAGTATATACTCAAACTTTTTACTAATAGGCATATGCGATTTTAGGTTTGGAGACCACTCTGGGGGTTTCTGTCTGCTTCAGGACAGGGCCTACAAGTAATTTCCTCTAGTCTGGCATAGCCTAGGATTCCTAGAGAGTAGGGGATGGGGAGGACACATGGCAGAGAAGAGAAATGCCAGCCAGGCCCAGAGGTGCTGCCCAGGGCCACTATGGTTCTTCCAGGCCTGTTCTACAAAAGTGCCCTGGCCAATACCCACACTCTGCAAAGGGGTGTGTTGGAGGCAGTATCCACTGAGGTACCCTCCTGGGTGACCATGAACCTGTCTGCTCAGCCTGGCACTCAGGACCAGCTGAATTTCCTGGGAAGAACTCTGAAAGCTCTTCCACCATGGCTTCCACTCTGGGCCTCCGCCAAGTCAACATTTATGATGGGAAAAACAGCCACTGAAAACAACAGGCATCTTGCAAATAGACACAGACAAGAATAGCCCCGGCTGGGTCACTGTATCCTGTGGGGCCCAGCCCAGCCTGGCATAACCAGGCACAGCCTGGCACTCCCTTGAGTGAGGGTGGTACCAAAGGTGGGGAGACTGAAAGGAAGTTAAGGAAGCAATTAGAATGAAGCAAACAGAATTTCAGACCAGGAGATCCCAAACAGACTGTCAGACACATTTGTTTGCTGTCATTACTGCCAGGCAACAAGACAGCTCTTTTCCATGTTGTGTATCAACCAAGGCTGGTGTTCAGGACTCCAGGAAAGGGTTTATTTTTTTTGTTGTTTTTTTTTTTTTTTTAAATTACACAATATTTTTCTTCTGTCCTTTAAAGGAAAGTAATAGTTCCAGGCCCAGCCCTTCCAGCCAGCTCAAAGGAACGGAAAAGGCTTTGAGTTTCCTGTTTAGTATCCAAAACCACTGATTTCTGGCCCCTTTGAAAGTCTGAAGGCAGCAATTCTGTTTAAAAGTAGGAGGAGGGGATCCCTGGGTGGCGCAGCGGTTTGGCGCCTGCCTTTGGCCCAGGGTGCGATCCTGGAGACCCGGGATCGAATCCCACGTCGGGCTCTCGGTGCATGGAGCCTGCTTCTCCCTCTGCCTATGTCCCTGCCTCTTTCTCTCTCTCTCTGTGACTATCATAAATAAATAAAAATGTTTAAAAAAAAAAAAGTAGGAGGACCCTGGAAAATGAATACTTTTTTGGGGGGAGGTGGCAAGAGCAAGCATATGGGTTCCTTCCCCTGGTTATAAGGTACAGGTCCTCACCCTTGAGCTGAGTCAGGCAAGAAGTCCTCCTAGCATAGCATGAAGCAGAACCTCTCCAACTTGCACTCTCTCTTCTCACTGGGAAGGTTAACCATTTTCTTTTTCTTTTTTTTAGGTGAGGCAGAAGGATTGGGGGTTGGGGGGGGCAGACAGAGGGCAAGGGAGAGAATCCCAACCAGGCTCCACACTCAGCACAGAACCTAAATCAGGGCTCAATCTCACAACCCCAAGATCATGACCTGAGCTGAAACCAAGAGTCTGACACTTAATTGACTGAGTTCCTCAGACACCCTAACAAAGGTCAACCATTTTTAATGAAGCATGTGCCTCAAGAGGTGAACAGAGAGAGAAGGAAAACAGATGTCACCTGCCTATCTGGCTGCAGTATCTGGGAGCTCAGTGCCTATCTGCATACACTAAGATGATCTAGCCTTGGTATCAGAAAATCAGGATGAAATCATGGTTTACAACTTATTAGCTCCTTGACCTTGGAGAAAATATTCAGCCTCTCTCAGCTTTGACATCTTTTACATCTGTAGATGGAAACCACACCTATTTTATAGGGGTTTTAAAGATAATAAGTAAAACAAGGTAAATGAAGTCCAGAGTAAAAGGAAGGTCAGTTCCTTCTTTCCTCTTTGACCTTTTCAGGAGCCTAGAAAAGAAAGAGATGAAAAGGCTGATTCTAATCTACTTGGATTTTCAAAATCCTTTTCTTTAGTGACTTTGATCTTCCCTTTTCTCTACTATTACCACAAAGGGCAAGTGTTCTACTCTTTGCAACTCAAGGTCTCCATAAAAATGGACAGGAGACTGACACTCCCCATGATCCTTTCCAGTCATATACCGTGAATCCTTTAAAGCACTCAGTGCTTGCTTCTCTGACCTACCATCCACAAGCAGTGTGAATTACATGGGCTTCAAAGAGGCAAACTGCCAGAGTTTGAGTCGTGGCTTTGCTATGTACCAGCTATGCTACTAACTTGAGCAAGCCAATTAACTACTCTCAGACTTGATTTCCTAATCTGCAAAATGGGTACAATAAAACAGTACTCACACTCATACCAGCTTTCTATGAGAAATAAATGAGATATTGTGTATGCAAGAAGGCACTTCATACACTTCAAGGCTTTATATATTTCTATCATTGTTACAATTTCTTATTAGATAGCTATAGAAGAACTTAGTACAAATGTAAAGTTGAGTTCTTTTTAACTGAAATGTAATACATTTTACCATAAAAGTCATCCTCTTAAAGTATACAATTCAGTGGCTCTTGATATATTCATAAGGTTGTGCAATCATCATCACCAATTCACTTCCACTCTCCAAAATCTCATGCCACTGTCACCTTCCATGTCCCCTGCTGCAGCTCCTGGCATCCACAAATCTACTGTCTCCAGGTGTTTGCTGAAGGCACCATATACCATGCTATACATCATTTCAGCAAGAAGACAGTAGGAGTATTAGTAAGATATATAAAGGAAGATTAGCAAAACCCTTGTCCTTGGAGTGCTGGCTAAACATCCTGCCTCAGCAGGTCTGACATTCTGCTGGGGAGGGCCCAGTCTTTTTTCCTTTCTCATTCTTTTCTCCATCCATGGTCAGGCCCAGTAGAGTTTCCCATTTAGGGTCAGGGTAAGCCACAGGCTCCATTCCAAAGGGCTGAAACCCATGCAAAGTAATACTGGATTCTGTTTGGATTTTACCCTTGAGGAAGCATATGGAGAAAGTGGGAAGGGGATGCCTGGGTGGCTCAGCAGTTTAGCGCCTGCCTTCAGCTCAGAGCCTGATCTTGTTGAGTCCCATATCAGACTCTCTGCATGGAGCCTGTTTCTCCCTCAGCCTGTGTCTCTGCCTCTCTCTCTCTCTCTCTCTCTGTGTGTGTGTGTGTCTCTAATGAATAAATAAAATCTTTAAAAAAAAAAAAAGTGGGAAGGGTGATAATACAGAACAATGAAAATGATGAAAAACTTCCAGAATTAGAACCCAAGTGCAACTTAAAGGGACAGTGAGTCTTTAGCTAAGAGGAAAAGAAGATTAAAGGAGATTTCTTCCATTTTCTCTGCAATAGGAGGAGGAGGAAATGGACATAAATGGAAATAAGAGAGACCTGGGTTAATTATAAGGGAAGGATTTCCTGACTCTGTAGGACTTCCACACGAGGACATGGGTCACTAAGAAAGATGAGGAAAGAACAAAGTCTTTTACACTTGTTTATGGTTTACAAAAAGCTTTCACATTATCTGTCTAGAAACTTTGAGATGGGGTAGGAAGCCACGTGTGCTGCCTGGGACAAAAGCATAGCCTCTCAGAGCCCTCCTCCCCTGGCTTTGAGCTTTGGAAGGTTCCAGTTCACCCTCATATTCCCTAACCAGATGAAGGGAGGGGTTGGGAAGGGACTGGCTCAAGGAGGAAATATCTGCTGTGTGGAGTCATAAAATTCCAAGGGCATGGGAGCATACATGATGCAAATGATGCAAGGAATGAATGGCAAAAACAAAAGGTGCTGAGCAATCTGGGTGCCACATTTTATTGCTTAAAGGGGATATTCTGGGATCTAAGTCACTTAAAGATCAGACCATTCAAATTCACCTTCCTGTAGACCTACATGAAACAGGCTGCTTTTAGGAATGAACCTAAACTAGAGACACGGAAAGGAAACTGGAAGATGGAGTAGAGAAAGAGGCTGGAGAGTCTGTTCCCTCTCACTACCATGTCTGCTGGATGTTCAGTGTAAAGGATGCAGGTTTTGGAACAAGCTGTGTCACCTTAAGCAAGTCACTGCATCCTTCGGAGCTGCAGGGCCCCATCTACAAAAGAGAGAAACATAACACCTATTCCATAAAGCCCTATTCTAAAGGGATGTTGTTTAAACAAATGCCCGTACATAAAGCACAGTGTCCTGGCTCATGAAACAACACTTAGTAAATGTCTGTTTCCTTTCACCACCACGGTCCTTCCGGATTTAAAATGGGAGTTGTGAGACTACTCTGGACTGTCTTACCAGAGCTTCCCCAGACTCTCTTCCAAATCTCCTGCCACAGATCCCCACAGCTCCTCTCCCACACCTCTCCCAGCTGTTCTAAGGGCCTCAGATGTGGTTTGGGGCCGTGGGTTTGTTCTCTGTTGAATCATGAGCAGATAAGACACCCTAGTTGATGGCAAAGGGTTAGGACAGTAGATGCCAATGTAAACATGCAGCCAGTGGGAAAACAAATGCTGCCAGCTCTCAACATCCTGCATTCACTCCTTGCTCTCCATTGAAAAGGCACAGAAAATAGGCATTTTTCAGGAAGAAAAGGGGTGGAGGATTCCCATAATCAGACAAGGCCCAACCTCTACATAAGAAAGCTGCACAGATCACCCTATCTAGGTCTGTTCAGGGAGACTGGCTTCTAAGTAAAGAGAGCAGAGGTAGTAGAATCAGAATGTAATGGCAGGCAGTGATTAATACTGGGGCCCTTTGCAGTTCAAATATAAAACTAAAACTTTAAGGGAGCTGAAATAATGGAACTCAAATTTCTCTCAAAACCATCGGACCTTTAAAATAATTCACTACAAACTGCTAAAAGTAAAAAGATAACACAAGTTAATATACGAAAGAACAAATAACAATTTCATGGATTTCTGTTTTAATCTATAGTTCTGTTTCCAAAGCCAACTCAACACTGGCAGATAAAACATCTTTACACTACAAAAGATATCTGATGTCAGGGGGCAAAACCTACAGACTCTCAAGGTAAATCTTCCTCTGCAACCAATCTAGGCCAAAAAAAAAGAAAAAAAGAAAAAAAGGCCAGAAAAGGCTTCTAAACTGAAACCATGCACTATAGAGGAGGTTGCTTTTAAAATATTTGGTGGCAGGGGGGAGGATGCCTGGGTGGCTCAGCGGTTGAGCCATCTCCCTTTGGCTCAGGGCGTGATCCTGGGTCTGGGGATTGAGTCCCACATCAGGCTCCCTGTAGGGAGCCTGCTTCTCTCTCTGCCTATGTCTCTGCCTCTCTCTCATGAATAAATAAATAAATCTCTTAAAAAATAAAATATTTGGGGGGTAGGTGGTGCAGAGGGAGAGAGAAGAGTCTTAAGAGGCTCTATGCCCAGCACGAAGCCTGAAGCAGGGGTCCATCTCACAACCCCAAGATCATGACCTAAGCTGAAATGAAGAGTTGGACACTTAACTGACTGAGCCACCCAGGTGCCCTTTAAAATATTTTTAACAACCAATCACTATAGTGAAATCGGAGAGTTTACAGATGAGATTAAGTTGGCTCATTAAACTGGAAACTGAGATAACAACAGTACAGTTGTATATAGTGCTTACCATGTAAATATTGCTTACTATATGCCAGGCAAGATTCAAACTGTTTTATATAAACCAAGTAATTTAATCCTCTAACAATCTGATGAAGTAGGACGATCATTGTTCCCATTAAGATGAGAAAATTAAGGCAGAGAGAGATTAAAACCAGGGTCTTAAGGTTATGCCCATGGTCAAACAACAAACAGATGACAACAACTCAGGCAGTAGGCTCCAAAGTCTAAGGGAGAATAAAGATGGAAAACAATGGTGTTGTCCCAAGTGACTCCCTAAAAGGAGCCTAACACAATTAGACTAATACTGACATGTATACAGGACATCAGACTATACAAAACACTTGCACATACATTAAATGATTCATTCTCTACACAGCAGAGGAAACTGAAACTCAGAGCTGTTCCAGTGACTTTCCCAGTTTCATATAGTTTATAAGTCAAGGTCAGAACACAAATCCTTGGCTTTTGATTCAAAGTCCCAAGATTTTTCTAGAGAGTGTTCACCTGGAAATTCTGTCTCTTTGATGAAGAAGGATGGATCAAGCTGTCAGCATTGATGAAAATCTCTTAGGCTATTCAGCTTCCTCTGCTCTGATTCCATATTTATTTAGCAACTGCCTAAATTTAATTTTCTCACTCAAGTGGGTTTACTTTCAAGGAAGGCAACACACAGTCTGAGCTTTCAGGATTACCTGTTCCACTATAAATTAATGAATTAGAAACCTGGTTTACCAATTAGATTCCTGTGAGCTGTGCTAGGTGAATTGTTTCACCAGAGTTTGGCCACTCTTGAGTGAATAGGTAAAATTAAATTTGTAAGCCTACAATGTTTAAGGCTGATTGAGGACCACCGTAGGAATGTTCTCTGCAACCCAGCCTGAAAACAGCCTTCCCAGTTCACAACTGAATGAATGATTCTCATTTCACAACAAGCGGAAAAAAATTAAAAGAAATCACTTAAAATCTCTTCTTTGGCACCTGGGCACCATGGCAAAGAATGAGCAGAGAACCCAGAAAAATGTTTGGGGAGATAGCTAAAAAAAAGAAAAGAAAAGAAAAGAAAGACTTAACTAATTGCAGTCTGCAGGAATCTCATGCAGTAGACTATAGTTTGGTTATAGTAGAGGATCTCAGAACAATATGCATATGACTTTGTCCAGTTTTAATTTCATAAGCCACCGGGATTTGAAGGATCTCCAAAGATCATCTGATACATGGCTTTTATCCACATTTCTACCAAACCTCTTCTAAGGGAGAGGGAACTCACTACCTCCGCAGGAGGCCCATTCTACTGCTGGTCACTCCAATGCTACCAAATTCCTCATATAGGCTGAACTCCGCCTCCTGAGAGCTTCCTGGATGCCCCATCATTATTTTCTCTGGTGCCAAATAAAACTCCGAGTGATAGCTTTCAAGCTGTTATGTTGCTCACATCAAGGTTTCCTTGTACTGGGTGAATTTCTCCCGGTTTAGTAGCTTGGTATAGTGGAAGAATTATATAGTTGTATGAACTAGATTCAATTCCCAGTTGTGGCACTTTCTCTACCATGTGTTCTTGGATATGTTCACCTTTCTGGTTTCAAGTTCCTCATCTGCCAAATAGGATGACAATACCCACCTCGCAGAAAGTAAAGTCACTGGCATATAACAGCCTTTCATAAATGCCAGGACTTAGGGTGTTGAGGTGGCTCAGCTGGTTGGGCATCTGCCGTTGGCTCAGGTCATGATCCCAGGATCCTGGGATCAAGCCCCAAGTCAGAATCCCTGCTCAGCGGGGAGCCCGCTTCTCCCTCTCCCTCTGCAGCTTTCCCTAATTGTGTGCTTACGCACACGCTCTGTCAAATAAACAATAAAAAATTTTTTAATGGCAGCACCCTTCCTTCCACCAGTTCCTTCAAATTTCTGTATATAGCATGGTTTTACCCTTACCAAGTTTACCACTATCTTCTAAACCTCATTTTTCATTTCTTATTTGGTGTTCCCTAACACCTTCAACACTTTGCTCTCCTGGAAATGCTAATCATAGCACAGGGCCTTAACAATTGGACTTCAGGTTGCACACGCTACAGTAGGTTGACTAATGCGTTCCCCGCCACTGTGGCAGCTGTCAATCATCAGGTTTTCCTGATGTTTCCAGTGAACATAGTAGTATACATCTACATTTAACCCCTAGATTCATATACCTCCACAACCCAAAGGACTGGATTAAGGGATAGAGTTATAAGAAATAGTTATGAAGGAAGAGCCAATGTTATTTAATTAAAAGTGCCCTGGTGGGGCCTGATGAAATCACAGCCCAAGGGTTCTTATAAATGAGGATAAGGTGCTTGCCAAAGTGTAAAAGCTGGGCACCGGTGATTCAGGGTACTCCTTCTAGAAACAGAACATGACTGGGTCAGAACAACCAGCCAACTCACTCCCACCCCTGCCAGGCAAGGCTAGATCGCCTGCTTCCAATTGCATGATGTCCTTGGGCAAGATCCTGATCCTCTGAACTGGGAGTTGCATCATCTGTGAAATGAGGGGGTTGAGTAAGGTCTCTTCCGAGGGTAAACATTCTGTGAGTCCACGTTCTCAAGAGAGTAAACGTCTCACACATTAGATGAGCATTTCTGACTCAGAGTTAGACCTCTTCTCTCATGTTTTTAAACTTCCTGTTTATCTGCATAAAAAGCCTTTTCTGTTCATCAGCTGGCCTATCTTATCCAACAATTCCTATTTTAGGGCTCTCATCCTCAAGACAGAGACTTAAACTCTTTTCACATATTCTGGTGCTCAACATTCTTCCCTGGCCAACACAAAAGCCCCAGGCACATTGTGAAATATCAGGCATTGGAAAATCATTTCCCAAGGAAAACAGTTTTGTGTCACATGAATATAGTCTATGGTTTAAAAAACTGGGGAGAAATCTAAATATTAATAGTAAGTAATAAGGGTCTACTTAAAATCTTGTGATATATCATAATGAGGAATACCGTACCTCCATAATTATAAATCAACAAGTATCTAATGAGGAGCTATGTCCCAGACCTTGCCAGGCATCAAGAACAATACAGAAAGTCAGCTCTGTTCTGAAGGTGCTTGTAATCTCTAGCTAACTAGAAAACAGGACAAAAATACAAAAAATGTGTACCAAACAATGTATATCATTGTGACACATTATGAACATTAAGAGTTTTTGAGAATGGAACTGAAGAGGATGAGAACATTCTCAAAGGGTGGATACAGTGGGGGTGCTTTGCCACTGAAGACACAAGAGCACTTAGCACAGTCTCAGCAAGACCCATCTACCTCCCCATCTCCCTTCCAGGAGAGGTGAATAACTCCATGAGAACTCAGCAGCGATCCACAGATGCTTGCAACCATATCTTGTGTTTTCCGTATTTGGATACCACCTCAGGGCATTGTCTCAAGTATTATCAGTGTTTTATAAGTGAGGAAATACAACAGCTGATAGGGACAGAACCACTCCTGGAAGCCAAATCTCAAGAAATCTCTGCCTCTTTTTTGGATGAGTGTAAGCATTGTCTATTGTGTACACATCTAACACAGGGAATTCTTACCACTCCTCTTTCCACTAATTTTTTTCTTATTGATGGGGGTGGAGAGGGTGTGGAATCCTTAACAGCACCAGGCAGCAAATCTGAAAGCAGAACTTGTTAGTTTTTAAACAAGGACCAGCCAGTTGGACCACAGAGTGGGTGTTTCCATGCAAATTCCAGCACTTTCAAGTTGCTCCATGAACTGAGCCCAGCCAGGACAGCAAACCTTGTTTTTTTTGCAGCCAGCTCTTTGATTAGGTCTGGAGAGGGACTCAATTAGCATCATGGAAACATAGAGCAGATTTCAGAAAGGAAAGGTCAGCTGCAAGCCCTAGCATTTGCTATCAGCCATCTGCCAAGCAGGAAGTGCTACTCAGATCTATTTTTAATCATCTTCCCTAGGAGAGGGCTCCTGGGAGAATGCAGAGGCCAGGCTTATTCCAAGACAAACATTTAATTGCTACCTTTCTGTACACATTTAAAATGGTCTCTGGATACTCAAGACCAACTTATACATACATGCCCAGTTCTTGGGTTCTATCATGATAGCACCTACCTTCAAGGTTGTGTTTAGAGGCCATGGTTGAGAACCTTGTCTTGAGGAAATTTCCTGACTGAAATGTCAACTAACTCCACATAACATGATAATTTCTATAACTAGATTCCAGGGACTTGTTTTGGTTGCAAATGACAGGGAAGAGAGAAGATGTGTAAATCCAGGAGTACATGTTCATTCCACACAGCAGTGAGACAGGCAAGCTAACCCTGCAAACCCCATGCTCATTTTTAAGTGTATCTATCTCTTCAAAAAGGTAAATTAAAACCAGTTCATCTGGCAGTAACTCATCTGTTACTCAAGATATGGGTTGGCTAAAGAAAGAGGCAAGGTTTCATCTCAATTCCTAGGGACTCAGCCTGTGCTGTGGCTGGTCATCCAGGCACAGGAACATTTTGTCCACTGGCTTCTTCCCCCTCCTGACTAGCAGTAGCATTCATGTCTCCATTCCACCCAGCCCAAGGAATGAAACATTTCAAGGTTTGGACAGACAGGGAGTCAGGCACAGCCATAGCAGATTATGCAGAAACAGAGCCTGGCTCAGGAGCCCCTGCATTCTTCCCAGCCCACACATTGAACAAAGTTTCCTTGTCTCTTGACAGTTAAAATTTTTCAGCCTCCAATTTCGACCCTAAGGTAAAGTCTAAACATATGTATAATAGTGCCTCAGCCAAGTGAGGTTCCATCTGTCAATAAAAGAAGGGCTGGAAGTTTAGCCACCACCCCAGAGCCTGCCCCGTCAAATACAATCCTGGGGAGCTGCAGGACCCATTGCACCGCATGACAAAGGGACAAAGGGGTCTGCTCCAGTTTTTACCCACCTCTCCATCTTCCCTCCTCCCTCTCTGAGGAGCTTATCTGTCAGAGAGCAGCAGCCAATGGGAAAGCTAAGCTGAAAGGGCACCTTGGCTGTGGGATCTTTGCCTGACGATGTGAAATAAGAGACTGAGTATTTGGGGCAACTTAACACCAGCAGGAACCCAGCCAGAAGGTTAGGGAGGAAGGGACTGAATAGGCAGACATGTGTTTCACAGGAGATCTAACTCCCAGAGTGGAATCCCTCCCCTCAGTGCTGTGGAACTCTGCTCTAGTGAGCTGAGGCACACATGTCCCTGAGGGGAATTAAAAAAAAAAAAAAAAAAAAAAAGCCACTGCATAGGGTCACTCT
Organism: Canis aureus; assembly: GCF_053574225.1. Classification (NCBI taxonomy): domain Eukaryota; kingdom Metazoa; phylum Chordata; class Mammalia; order Carnivora; family Canidae; genus Canis; species Canis aureus. Next base: position 27,242,370 of record NC_135626.1, read on the forward strand.
CCCTGACCCAGTTGGACCACAAATTAATTAGGGCTTCCGAGCCCTGCTGACTCTTGAGTTCCTCTTCTTTCTGGTTTCAGGAGCAAAAGGAGCTAATTAGTAAACAGCTTAAGAATAACTTATTCTGCCTCTGCTGAGAATCACCTATGCTCTTCCTTCAACCCTTCCCCTGTCTGCCAAGGCTCTATGGGTCAAAAAACCCTATTTTTTAAAAAACAAGAAAACATAGACCATAGGGTACCATGTTTGGTGCAAGTTCAAGACCCCAGGGGGTTACCTAAAGATTTCAGAGCCAGGCAGACAGCCTGGGAAGCGCCAAGACAGCAGAGAAACCCAGCCCAGCCTACTAATTTAGAACAAGAGGAGCACCTGGGTGGCTCAGTGGTTGAGCATCTGCTCAGGGTCCTGGGATTGAGTCCTACATTGGGCTGCTGCAGGGAGCCTACTTCTCTCTCTGCCTATGTCTCTGCCTCTCTCTGTGTCTCTCATGAATAAATAAATAACATCCTTAAAAAAAAAAAAAAAAAAAAAAAAACAAGAAATAGAGTGGCATAGCATTTAGGGGTATGAACTGGAGGTCACAAACTGAATTCCAATTCTGGTTCTACCATTTCCTAACTGAGTCCCTTTGGCCAATTCAATTTGGCTAAGCCTCGTTTTCTTCATCCCCAACTGATAACAATGGTAGTACATTTCTCCCTTGGTCGGTAGGACAAAAGATGTGAGTCACACAAATAGTGCCCAGCACTTGTGCTGGTATATAGTTAGCACTCAGTAAAATGAGGACTATTATCATCATTATTAGAAGAAGGTCTCCAAAGAACTCTTTCTTTTCTCAAACAAATGTTAGTCAAAACCACCCTTTGTGGGGTGCCTAGGTAGCTCGGTGGCCCAATTAGGGTGTATGGTTCAGGACTTGGCAGGGAATCTGCTTGAGACTCTCTCTCTCTGGTCTCTCCTACCCCATCTCACTTGTGCTATCTTTCAAATAAATAAATCTAAAACAATGACAACAACAACAACAAAAAAACCCTTTTGTACCTTCAGGGAGTGGAAAAGGCTAGAAGGCATACAGGGAACAGTAGGGCCAGCAAGCCCTGGCTACTTTCAAAGTGCTGAGGAAGCTGGGACTTGGGTGAGGCAAGCCAGGAAGCTAGCACATGGCATTTAAGGAGGGCCTCGCTAGGAGGTGCTGCCCCTGCACCTGTACAGCCCTAAGAGTGGATGCCTCCTTAAATCCTGCGGCTAAAGTGACTTATTTCCTTCCCCTGGCACGGCTTTCATTCCCAGTCACATTTAGAGCTACAGAATAGGAATTTATGGAGGTAGGTCCTGAAGATAGGCTTTTTTTGTCTCAGATTATTCTGATGTGTTGTAGATTTGAGAATCTCTGCCAAGAATCCCCATTTTCTAAGGCTGGCTTCCACTACGTTCAGACATAGTAGTGGGAAGAGTGGGAACTCTTGGGAAGAGTGCAGAAGCCATCTACTTCTTCCCTTCACTTTTCACTGTCCCAAGCCCCATGACTACACCAAAAGCCATGTGAATTCTGCAACTCAGTTCTCACTTTAATGTAATAGAAAAACTCATAAACGTGGGGTTGCAATTGCCACCTAATGATGACTAAGTGAGCTTCAAGAAGCCAGCCAAGAGGGCCAAGCAAAAGGGAATACCTGGCCCAGCAAAGCAGGGAACTCTGAAAGGCCTTCCTCTGAAAACCCATCCAAGTTATGGGTGCTTGGTGTTTGCTGATGATTGACCTGGCTGCTGTTTAGCTGAAGGCATTACCAGAGAATTATAGCACTGGCTTAATTATCGGTGTTGATTAACTTTATACAATATCAACATCCCTGTCCACACAAAGTTCATGGATATACAGTTTTTAGAAGCTGGATACGTTGATTTTGTGAAATAGGCCATGGTATAATATTCTAATCTCAATCAAACATTAACATCTCTTGCTTAAAAGTGTTCTTCATGGCTTCCCAGAGCATACAAAACTGAATCTAAATTTCTTAGCTGAGCCTTCTGGACCTAGTGCAATGCACTCTTTTTGACCTCCTGCTTCCCCCTCTCACCCTCTCCATCTCTTTCTGTGATTCCTTAGGCATGATCTCCTCTAGGGCATTTCTCTGCCTCTGCTCAGAATGAACCTCTCTCCCTTTCCCATTCTCTTAGAAAAAACTCATCCTGCTCTTTGCCCCTATAGCATCCTGAACAATCACCTCCTCAAAGACTGTGTTTCACTACATCTCATAATAATTTATCCATTTGTCTTCCCCACTAGACCATAAGTTATTTAAGGGCAAACATTTTCATGTGTCCACTGCTGTTTCCCCAATGCCTCATACAGTAGTATTCGATATATGCTGAATGGTCAGAGAGGTTACATGATTTACTCAGTGTCACACTGGTTAGTGGCAAAGCCAGGTCTAGAGCAGAGGCGTCTTAACCCTGCATTCAGGGCTTTTAAAATGATGCCACGGACTCTGTGTCTGCAGGGCCCCACATTGTTTTCCCATGAGAGTGATGAGATTGTGTAAAACTTTGTGCACTGTCTGGCTTAGTCACTCTGTAACCTTCAGTGGAAATCTGGGGGTGCTTGATGGCTGAGGCTAAAGTTTGGCCTGTGTAGCTGACACCACAGAATATCAAACAGGACTAGTCAATGAGCACACTGCATCAGCTCCTACATTATCCGTACCAAATGTAACCACCATGTTGGTTTTAGAGTCCTCCTGAAATCACATAAACCCATTTCTCCAACATTCGCTTCACAACACTAATTCTTGTTTTATAGCCTAGGAATCAGCTAATGATGCACAAGGGACAAATTGAGCCTCTCACCTGCTTCATAAGTATTTAACTGGAACACAGCCCTTCTCATTTGTTTATATATTCTCTATGGCTGCAGAGTTGGGCAGTTGAGACCACATGGCCGGCAAAGCCTAAAATATTTACTATCCAGCCTTCACAGAAAATTTTGCCTGACCCTTGGTTTAGCTGAAGAAAGACGGAATAAGGACTCCAAAGAGCCCTCCCTTCTACCAAGAGACTAGTTGCCCCCACCCTGGAAGTTAGTGGACCGACTGGATTTTGCATGATGTCATTTCTTTTTTTTTAGCACTGTTTACAGGACTGGGATCCAGAAGGAGATTTTGCCTGACAGAGACATACAGGGGCCTGAAATACCTAGCATATAGCCTGGCATATAATGGTGTTCAACAAATGTTTATTAAATAAACAAACAAAGGCATGGGAAGTCAGCCTGTGCCCCGAACAAAAGTCCATCCTCCCTCCTGTCAGCTTCAAGGTGACCAGTCACACAGGTGCCTGGCAGCAGCCTGGTGACCTAGATTTGTCAGACCTTATCTTATCGGCTTTCCTTCCTTGTGTATTTACCCAGCACCTGCCCCCACAGTGCCCAGGGCAGACTGGCCTGTTGTTTTTACAGAGAAGGAGACAGACAGGGAGGAGCTTTCCTCCCCCACAAATATACTTTGCCTTTTCTTTCTCCTGCTGAAGTGAGGATCAAGAAATATGGGGACTTGGAGCTTAACAAGCTCCAGTAAGTCTGGTTTCTCCTGCTTCCTCTCTCCTTTGGTTGCCTGGGTAAATTTGTCTAGGGAAAACTTTAAAGGGCTCTCCAGAGCTCTACCTGTCATTTGGAACATTCTGCATCTAAAGGGGGAGGGACTTAGGGTAGAACTGTACAGTTTTCAGAAGTAAACAAAACAACTACCACCCAATGGTTGAAGGTCTGTTCCTGAGAACAGACATTCCTCCAAAGCCACATCAGAGAACAGGGGGTCTAATCCACTGGCCACCTCAAACTTCAAGAGCCTAGCTGGCAGTTTTTACTGGGCTGGGAGAGCCGAGGCTGACACTGCAATGGAGGACTGGGACAGTCAGGGAAAGAGCTGTGCGTAGGTGGGCATCCTCATGAAATCAGGCAAATTGGATGGAAAGCAATATGGAAATGCTGGTTTCTCAGCTGCCCCAGACAACCCTGGGTACCAAGTTCAGGATGGGAATCCCTACTTCTGCCACCAGCTGCTTCTGCAGATGATGGGCTTTCCAGTGACCAAAAGGTACTGGGCACAAGCTGGGTGAGGACAAAGCATACATCTGTTTGCAACTATATTCCCAATATCTAACATGTAAGAGGAGTTTACTAAATGTTGAATACATGAAAAGAAAGAGACAGAGAGAGAAAGAGAGAGGAATAAATGGTAGGATTTAGTGCAGGGAGTTTCATTCTGGGATCTTTTGTTTTGGCAAGGAAAAATTTTTCTATCCCCTCATCAATCTGTTGGAGAGTTAAAGTTAAAGCAAATGCTATTGGTGGGACCAGCCCTAACAGGGAGGAAAAGGAGTCTCCTGGTCCCCCAGACTAAATTATTTTCGTTTTGACAATGTAAGTTGTCCTTTCAAAGGCCCAAAGGTGTTAAGGAGGAGGGGAGAGCCAGTGCCATCTGTTCCGCCTCTTGACATCACTGTGGTCTGGAGGGGAGGGAGTTCATGGACTGATTAGATGTTGTTGTTTTTAGCAGCAGCTGGTGGAGCTGTCTCCTCCTCTTTTCCTCTCCTCCCCCTTCTGCCCCTGAGTCACAGTCCAGACACTAGCAACAGGCAAGGGAGGGGAGGGAAGCAGAGAGCTAAAGCTCTCCTTGGCTTGGAAGCCCTGACCCCAGAGACAATACTCTGGGTCACCAGGTCAAACCCTCCCCTCAGGAGCTGGCCCACTGCTTTGGAAACAAAGATATCAGAGATTCTTTTAGGGCCTTGTTTTTTAAAAATAATGAAAATGGCTTCTTTCAAAGAACCTTACTCCATCCATATCAGGAAGCATCACAGGGTGAACCAAACTGACAAGCAATTCTTGGCTATGAAGTCAAATCCAGGCTGCTGTTACAGCAGTTTAAGGTCTCAGACTGGTTGCAGTGTGAGTCGGAGGAAAAATCACCACCTGACAGACTAGAAGGGAAAGGGGCAGAGGCAGTTTTTTCCATTTAAATTCTAGAGTGCCCTCATGGCTGCCTGCAGGGAAGCCAAACCCCACCGCTGTCAGAGAGTAGAGGCTGCTGCTGTTATTTATCTTCAGAGACCTGCTCATCCCTTCGGAATTACAAGGAACAAGAAATTCGGCGATTATAGAGGTCTCAGAAGACCACTGGCAAGGGTATAGCCAATAGGTAATAGCTGAGACTCAGAAAGAAGGAAGGGCCAATATACCAGGACAGTTAGGGGTGCCAGCATCTGGTTATGTTTGCCACTTTAGTTTTACTTAGTGAATATACAAAGGTAACAACTACCAATCTTTATGGAGCATTTCCTATTACGTCAAGCACTGTGAGAAATACTTTATATTGATGACCTCCCCTAATTTCCTCAGAAATATCTTAGGTATCTAGGGCAGCCCTGATGGCCCAGAGGTTTGGCACCGCCTTCAGCCCGGAGTATGATCCTGGAGACCCGGGATCGAGTCCCACGTCGGGCTCCCTGCATGGAGCCTGCTTCTCCCTCTGCCTGTGTCTCTGCCTGTGTGTGTGTGTGTATGTGTGTGTGTCTCATGAATAAATAAATAAAATCTTTTAAAAAAAGAAATATTTTAGGTATCTAATATTAATATTATTCTCATTTTCCCAATGACAGCATTAAGACACAAAGAGGTGACTTGCTTTGCATAACTACTATGTGAAGTCAGGCTTTGAACCCAGGCAGTCTGGCTCAGAGATTAATATTGTTAACCACTAAGTTACGTTGCCTTGTATCATCTGTTGCTGCTATATATTAGAATCAGAAGATGGGGGGAGGAGGGGAGGGACACTTTAATGACAGTCTCATCTAATGCCTCATTTGGATGACTGAAGAAAATAGAAGGCCAAAGGGAACAGTCTTGCCCAAGATCATACAGCTTGATACTTTTGCTTTGCTCCTGTCAGCCTTCTCCTCCAGGCCTTCCTCTAGCATTTACAAGCACCAGTTATGTACATGGCTGTAGGTGGTGTGGCAGAGAGGAGGTGGCAAAGTACAAAGTCAAGAAGTACTCAGTTTCTCTGGGCTTTGGTTTCCTAATCTATAAAATGAGGAGCTGAAATAAAAAATCCAGGTTCAAAGGCCTCTCTAGCTCTAACGTTCTGAAGAGCCTTTGACTCTAGGTCATTTAGAGTCTTATTAGGAAGACAATTATATGTAAAAAGTGCATATAACCACAATAACACAGACCATATTATTATAAGACAGTCATTATTAATTGCAGTGAACTTAGGAGTTCAACATAGGGAAAGGATCCTCTAGTCCAGCAAGACATCCTAGAAAATACTTAAACTAGTCTTCAGGAATGGGTAGAAAGTGAAAAAGGAAGGGAAGGAAGGGAAAGAAGAGAAGGAAGGAAGGAATGAGAGAGAGAGAAAAAAAAAAGAAAGAAAGAGGGAGAAGGAAGGACTCTTCAGGCAAGGGAAATGGCAGGAGGGGAAACACAGTAGAGTAGGGTTTACCACCAACACTACTGAGAGACCAGAAAATAGGTGATGTTGAGGCACCTGGGTAGTGCAGTCAGTTAAGTGTCCAACTCTTGGTTTCTACTCAGGTCATGATCTCATGCTCCTGAGATCAAGTTTTGTATCAGGTTCTGTGCTGAGCACAAAGTCTGCTTGGATTCTCTCTCCCTCTCCCTCTGCCCCTCCCCACTCTGGGTGTGCACGCACGAGTGCTCTCTCCCTTTCTCAAATAAATAAATCCTAAAAACAAAAAAACAAAAAAAAGGAGGGGGAGGGGGAAGAGGAGGAGGAAGAAGAAGAAGAAGAAAAAGAAGAAGAAAAAAAAAAGAAGAAGAAGAAGAAGAAGAAAAAAAAAAAAAAGAAGAAAAATAATTGATGCCAAAAAGCTACCCAAGGCCATGACTATCAAGCTATGGTAAAGAGGGCACAGACCTATCTAGATCTCACAACACACAGCTTCTTGGTAACCTATGTCCTTAGGCAAGTCACCTAATTCCCACCGTGAAGGGCTGTTGTAAAGTAAGGGATGGAGTAATAAGAAAAATGTCTAAAGGAGTCCCTGGAACATAGTATATGTTCAATAAATAGTAGTTAAGCAGCAATGTACATTTTTCATCCTGTGTTTTTTAGGGCAACAACACAACCACATATGTAAACATTCTTCTGCCCTCCACAGTGAGCCTCACATTCCTTTGTACCCTAAAGATAATAGGCTAAGTACAGGAATCACACTGACTTCATCCCTATCCCCAGTACCCAGCATAAAGCCTGGCATGTTGTTTGAAATTAAAAAAAAAAAAAAAAAAAAAAAAACTGAACAATCAGAATATGACGGTGGATTCTGTTCAGGCCCCAAAAAGAAAACAGCAGAACCAGCAATGGTGCAGCTTTACTATTCCAGAGACAGACCGAGTGCCAGCATTCAAATAAAAACATAGGGGTAGGGTCCTGCACCTACTTCTTGTTTCCCAGAGAAGGCATTCTGTTGAAAAGAGTTTCTTTGGATTTTGACTAAGTACACAAGCTTGCAATCATCGGCATCCTTACTGAATGCCAAGGCATTAATGTACAAACCAATCTTAGGATTGGAACCTTACAGGCATTTGCAAACCACAGAGTTTTCAGGGTACGCCTCATAGCTCAAGTCAACATTTCCTTTTGGTATTTAAAGCAACCACATAGAAAGGATCACATCTGAGCAGATTCATGTTCCAGCTGCCTGCAGTCCGCAGCAAAAAACACAGATGATTCACCAGACTTAGTCCCTAGCAGCTCCTTTGATAATAAATCGGTAAGCAATTCTACTTGTGTCTATATCATTTTCAGAGGGAGCAGACATGACGATGGGACAGGTCTGCCTCCCATCCAAAGAGTGTGACTTCCTGAACTTAATCCCTCTTATTTGTGACTATAAATGGCAGGTTTTTTAAAATCCTAGAACGCTTGTATTTCTTTCTCAAGCAATGCTCAACAAATCTTCACTGAATAACCATCATGTGCCCCAAACAGCCAGAGACCACTGCAATGCATACACACTAGTTCCTCCATCTCCAAACTCCTCTTTAGCAGTTCACCTACCACACCACAACATCTGCAAAGCTCTGGTCGTGTCACTACTTGCTCAAAAGTTTCAATGGCACCCAAACGCCAGCAGTATAAAATCAGGACTTCTATTCTTCCAACAATCTGGCTTCAACCTACTCCTTGGATCTCTTTTCATAGCTCTTCAGTATCTGACCTAAAGCTCCCCACATGCTTCCTGCCTCCACTTCTTTGTTCATGCTGCTCTTTTTACTGGCCCCTCCCCACCCATTTCCAAGTGTCTACATTCTTGCTTCAAAGCACATCTCAATGTCATTTCTTCTACCAAGTCTTCCCAGAACTTCAATTTCTAGACAGATGGACCTTAAGGGTTTTTTTTGTTTTTGTTTTTGTTTTTGTTTTTGTCTTGTCAACAACCTTTTGAGAACCTGAAGAAAGCTATGGAACCCTCCCTTGAAAAACAGACATGCACACAGAATTAAACATACAATTTCAGGGATCCCTTAAAGCCAGTCCATGGATCCCAAGTTAAGATCATCTATGTCTGTCTCTATTTCAGAGTACTGACAGTCATTCATTCGTATATTTACTGAAAATCTACCAGTCTTTAGGAGCTGTGTGGAGTGCTAGAGAAACAAAGATGGTATCACAATTATCTCCTCAAGCAGTTCACAAGCTAATGGAGACATGCACTGTTACACTGTGATAACTGCTCTAAGATAAACATAAGATGAAATACAAACTTCAAAAAAGAATAACTTATGAACCTATTATCTCTTAACTAGAGTCCAAGTTCCTTGAAGATAAAACCCCTGAGGGTAATATTCTAATACTACTAGAGTGCTACATACACACATAGTACAGATTTAGTGGATGTGTAATGACAGAACAGAACCAATGAGACAAAACAGCAAGTATAGGCACAGTCCCCACTGCCATTACCCACATATGTCAGAGGCTTCTGGATCCAGGTAAGGTGGTTCCCTATTTGAGCAATCATGCTATACAAACAAATTATCCCAGACTAATTTATGTTTTATCTCACCTGAAGTAATTCAATCTCCCTCCCTATGGAGAGAAGATAGCATAAAATATTACATCTTACAAGCTCCAAATGGTTTCTTTTCACCAAGGAACACTGTTATTTAACTATATCCCTTTGGAGATTTTCCGTATAGACTTGGTTTACCTGTCACCCCTTCCTGAGGGATCAACAGATTTTTGCCCTCCTCCAGAAATAATACTTCATTAGAAGATTAGGGCTTTAAATGTCAGATAGTTGGGGAAAAGAAGTCAGTAACTTTAGATTAAATACGTACTTTTCTTTACAAAAGCTAAATTGAAAGTGGGGGTGCCTGGATGGTTCTGTAGGTTAAATGTCCGACTCTTGATCTCATGATCTCAGGGTCCTGAGTTCAAGCCCCACATTGGGCTCCACACTGGGCATGGAGCCTACTAATTGAATGTGTTTTTAAACAGAGCTTATTGGCTTACTCTGGAACTCTTCTCATAATTTATCATTTCTGCCTTTGCTGTACCTCAGAAATGGTCTTTAGGAAATCAACAAATGTTCAATGATGTTTTATCAACATTACAAAGGAAGTAAAGGTACCCACTATGGTGTAGGTCCTACCAACATGGTTGTTCTCAACCTCATTTTTCTTAAATCAGTCACTCTGGTACAATTATAGATCCCAGTATTGTAGAAACAAAATTTTCACTTTCTATGATATGGACATTTATATGTTTATATACAATCTAAGGTTTTTTCCTCCTGCTGGAATAGAAATACTAATTTTATTGAATTATAGTTTTTGTAAAAGGCATTCTCACATATCTACTAGATACCAAAAATCTTTCAATTAATAAAATTAGAATTCATATATTTTTTGCAAGTTAGAAAAGCTCAGAATTATCTTCAAGAGACATATCTTATTGTACATATTCTTCATGAATTATGCTACTTGATGTGACACAGCAGCCATCAACACTACTACATACAATCCATAGTTCACTATAATTTTTCAAGACACTTAAAAGAAATTAGTGGATTTTTAGAAATCCTATTCTTGTATGTATTCTTTACATCAATTTTCTAGGATATTTATTAGACATTAAAGACAAGCTGGTGGACAGTGTAAATTAAGAGAAACAAATCCCCGATAAGTAGAATGGAAAGGATGGAACAGATCTCTGTACCTCCATACCAGCACCCCTCCAAGTCTAATACCTCTAGGCCACTGTGTTAGGGGTATAGGTCTTCTTGAGAATCACTGGTGTGGAACACTAGGTCTCAGAAGCAGAGGTAGGAAACAGCAGGCAGGGTGGACTTCTCGGTAGCCAGAAGACCAATACATGGCTTCAGAACATCTTCCTCTCTGCCACTTTTCTCAAAGCAATGCTGCATCTTACATCTAGGCAGGCAGGTAAATCCAAAATGCTACTACTGTAAACCCGATGGAACCCAAGAGGAAACAAAAAGAACTGTCCTCCTAAAAGTGCCCAACCTCAGAGGGAGGCCCAGGGCTTGATAAACAGCCAGTGCTCCTCACACAGAGCACAGCTGAGGGGGTGTGAGATAGAGATGTCTGGCATTAAGGCTGTGGAACCTCAGGCCAGTCACTGAATTGTCTGTGGCCTCTTTCCTCAGGAAAAGAGGCTAGACTAGATGACCCATAGTTCTGGGAATTCTGTACTTGTCACCAGGCGATAATCTGACTTGAATATTTGATATAGTAATTTATATAGCTTTGGATGGTGAAGAGATTTCTGCCTCACCTCTGGACTGGACACCACTGCACCTAGAACACTAGAGCAAACTGTGTCTTGGAATGAAGCCACCATTCCCAAAGTGAGTTTGTGAGAGATTAATCCAATTCACCATTCCCAAATAGCCTATTTCACAAAGCCATCAAAGGGTGATGGGGTCAGCAGGAGGGAAGCAAAGGAAGGATCACAGACAGAAAATTTTCACAGAAAAGCTTATGATGATCCAGCTTTCTTTAACAGCCAGTTCCCACTGAAATGAACATTAGATTTTTCTTGCTTGGGGCAACTAGCTGGTCCAACTGAAACTATTATTATTTTATAACCCAAGTATATTTTCATAATGGGGCTTGCACCATTAAGTGAGAAAAAACAATATGAGCAATTCCTCATGCCAACTTAAAATACCTCTGCCTGCAAACACTCCAGTATTTAGACCACAACACCCCCCTAAGAAAGAAAATGTAGGATGTCTCAGCACATTCCCTAGATAGTTCCATCATCAACTCAAAAAGGCCCCCTATCCCCATCCTACAGAGAAAATGCTCTGTTACCTTTTTGCAGACACATACAACTTTGCTTCTATGGCCTTTTGAGAAATCCAACTCCTGGCCTCTACATTCTAAAGTGAAACTATCTTGGCTAGACCAAATTTGCTTGGTATCAGGCAAGAACAATCCCCTCCACCCCCTCCAAACCTCCTTTGGACAGCAAACCAAGACAAGCAAAGGGACTACTTTCTATCTGCATAGGAGCTTTGTGATTTGCCAACCACCCACACACCCATGATCTCATCCAGTCTCATAAAAACCCAGTGAGGTAAACCTCCTCACTCTACCTTCAAATAAGGTATGCCTACCTCATAGGACTGTTATGGAGATGGCACATAGTAAGCACACAGTGAGTGCTAGCTACTAGGCATTACATACAGCAGCAAATATTACTTCACTCATTTTTTTAGTGAGAAACTGAGACTTGAGGTTGGACAGTTGATTCCAAGCAATGAGGCCTCTGGGGCTTATAGCAAGCTGGGAAGGCAGAAAAACTAGTGGAGGATTCTTTGCACCCTATTAGGATAGATCCTAATAGTTCAAAACATTACAATCACACATTTCCATGGGAGCCCAAAGTCCTGATTTTGTTCCCAGTTCTCTACTAGCCGAATAGAGTTTTAGCTCTCTGGACCTTTGTGTTGCCATCTCCATAATGAAGTCAGACACACTTTTTTTTTTTTTTTTTTAAACCAAACAACGGAATGTCAAGCTTCCAGATGAAAGGCTCTGTTACAAGTACAAAGTATCATTTAATTACACTGCTGCTCCAGTTATCTGCTTTCCAGCTTCTAACTCCCACTGGGCAGATTCTAAAACCGCATAGGAGATTGTGTCAGGAGGGGAGAACAGGAGAAACATTCTATCCCTGAACTTTCTTAAATGGGAGAGAGAAACAAAATGAAAAGAAAGGCCTATTTTTCAAGGAGGGGGCTGGGGCAACAATCTTTCCGTTAAGGGGACCTGCATAAGAATCTATAGATTATTTAACGCTGGGGGTGGCTGTGGAGTGAAATAAAGGAATCTTTGTGCGATGCCAGCCACAGTTCTCTCATTCCCTCCCCACAGCCAGGCATTTAACCCAACTCTTTAAATCATCAAGCTCTAATGCACCCCATCTGTGTGCCGGTTGTAGCCAATGAAACTGAAGCCTGTGCTGACTTTGGCTTGGACTTGTGAATGAGCCTTTCTGCCCCAGAAGGGGCAGGAAGGAGGACATGAGGCCAACAAAGACTTTTTTTGCTCATCACTTGTCTTCTCCCAAGGCTCAAGCTCCACCCATCTGTTTATTTGATAATTTCCTGAGCTCTTGCCATGGGTCAGGTTCTGACCCAGAGACGCAAAACTAGTAGACAAGGTCCCAGGTGAGAGAGAACATACAAAGGCTCCTGGGAGAGAGGAAAGAGGTGAAGGAAAACGGCTGCTGTTGGCTGAAGTGCAGAGGCCTAAAATACCTCCATCTGCATATTCAGGGACGTTGTTTAGTTCCAAGTGGTTGGAACATAAAGCAAGGAACTGGCAAGAAACTTCATTCAAAAAAGGCCAGATTGTCCGAGGCCCGGAATACCAGCTTCAAATCTCAAATCTCAGTGTAGAAGGCCACTACCATCTCCACATGTTCTGTCCATCTAACAAGGCCCAGCTTAAACACCACCTTTTCCAGAAATCCTTCCTGAAGGTGCTCAAAGTAACTGCTCTCTCTTCTTTGGGCCTCTAATTTGCATTCTTGGACAGCCTGTAGGAGTCTCAACTTCTCCATCCATAAAATAAGATTAACATCACCTCCCTTAAAGTTTTCTTATGAGGGTTAAGTGAGATAACAGTTTAAAGTGTCAACTAGCAGTTTTTAGTACATAGAAGGTGCTAAAATACATTTATTTTATTGTTACCTCAGTTTCTTATGATACATAGCACTTTCTCCTGGTATTAAAAAGATGTCTTGGCTTCTATTTTCTCTGGAGAGTTCCAGAAATAGGACAGCTTACATTTTCCCTGCAAGCTTGCCGGCCCCCTTCCAAGGCAAGGGGGACTGACTCTTCTCTTCCCTCACTGACACAGCCTCCCCACATCCAAATTCCAGACTTGGGATCCCTGGGTGGTGCAGCGGTTTGGCGCCTGCCTTTGGCCCAGGGCGCGATCCTGGAGACCCGGGATCGAATCCCATGTCGGGCTCCCGGTGCATGGAGCCTGCTTCTTCCTCTGCCTGTGTCTCTGCCTCTCTCTCTCTCTCTCTCTCTGTGACTATCATAAATAAAAATTAAAAAAAAAAAACCAACAAATTCCAGACTTAAGGCGCTCCCAAAAGATTCAAGAAGAACCTGAGACAAGATGAGGCCGACAGAGAAGGAAGCTATAGGGTGGCTGGAACATAAATGGCATAAAAGAGAGTAATTAGCAGAAACCTAGAGAAGTGAAAGTGGTCCAGAGGCTAAGATTCTGAGGGCTCTAGGGTTCAAGCTCTGTGGTAACCCTAGATCTTGGAATGGACATAAGAGGAGGACTTCTGTCCTCAGTTCTGATTTGAGAAGCCCCACAACCACAGACATAGTTATTCAAACAGCCTCCTTTACTTCCTATCAAATCAGCCAGCCGGATAGGACTGTTCTAGAACTACTGATCTTTCATACCTCTCTGGCTGGTAGTACCAAGCCAGAGGCTGAGAAAATGATGCCACCTTTTCTAACAGCTCTTGAAAGCAGATCAAGAACACTATTTTTTATTTAGTCTAGGTATGTATAAAGTTGTTTTTTGTTTTGTTTTGTTTTTTTTGTTATGAAGTCCCAAGTTCTAAGGAAGGATGCTTTTTAAAGAGAAAAGGTCCTCATAATCTTTCTCTTTTTTGTGCAGCCTAGTAAAACCCACTTCTCCTCCCATGGGAATTTAGGGCCAGGAGGGAGTTCCCTTGAAAATACTGCCTTGAAGGAGCCACTTCCTGGACTGCCCACCGGGATGTTGGGTTTATTGATTCATAATCCCCCCAACCCAATTGTAGGAAACAGTCGCTAAAGCTTTTCCAGGAAGATAGGGTTCTATTCTTCTGATTATGACCAAGTGTTACATGAGGTAAAATACAGTGTAGAACCCCTAAAGATCCCTGAGGTCAATGGGTCAGCTCTTTACCAAGCCACTTTTGGTCCTCCCCAAAGGCCACTCATTTTAGTAATTCAACCAACCGTCTTATAACCTTCCCAGGGAGCTTGGAAGGCAATCCTCTCATCTCAGCTAAAAAAGCCCCTCCTACAAGATACCCTGCCCCTACCACCTTTCATTTTCCAGGCAGGCAGCACTCTACATAGCATTTAGCTGCAAACTTAGCTAAGCCAGCCAAGTGAGAGGTTCCAATCACTCCTCAGTCCCTCTCCCCTCCAGCCTATGAGCCACCAGCCCCCCAGCCTCCAAAAGGGATGACATCTAATTTCCAAAATTACAAACTAGTACTACTTTGTAATTTTAAACTAGTACATCATCCCTCCAACTTAGTTATCTCTCAGTTGAGTGAGAAAGCCATGCAGGTTAGCCCTCCCTGTACAAAAAAAAAAAACAAAAAAAAAAAACAAAATACAAATATCCCAGGTTCTTTGGGAGAACTATAAACCTGTACAACCTTATGAACCAGAAGTGTCCCCCCACCCAGAGGAGGGCAAGGAAGGCCTACAGAGAACATATACCTTAGAAATGAGCTCATCATGATTGGCCAAGTGGGCTCTGCAGTGAATGCAGCTGTAGGTCCGGTGGCAGGAGGGCAGATATGCCTGGAAAGTCTTGGATCTTGTCATCTTCACCATTGGCGCCGCTGATCGTGGGGTGAACTCTGGAGTGGCCCACGAGGCACTCCCACAGGATGGATCGCAGGGGAAACACCGAAAGACACAGGTAAAGGCCGTGGTTTGGCAGGGGGTAGGTGTGGGGCAGGCTCCACACACTGGTGATGTCTTCAGAGGAAGGACCCTCAAGCAGAGGTCTAGGGCTGGTTCTCAGCAGCCTGCAGTACCAAGATAAGGGGAATATCATTAGTTGATGGAACAGGACTTCCTGCAAAGCAAGTAGAGTCCAACTACCACTCAACAGAGACGGCAACATTTACAGGAAGAAATGACTCCTTCTCTGTTTCTTACCATCATTGCCAAGATGTCCAATTATGAGAATGAAACTACTGAAGATCCCAGTGTTGCTGCTTTTCTAGAGTTGGAGGTTCAATATCAACCCAAGGTTCTCAGCAGTTACCCTAGGTACCCTCAACCAACATTTCGAAACTGGCATGATCACTATTCTTAGGGAACCCTAGAAAAGGCCAGGATTAAGGATATGCCACCTGTAGCCCCAGAGAGAAGATTCCTAAGAAGCCTCTTCTTCTGAGCCAACCAAGAAAAGGGACTAAATGAAAAGGAAAAGTTTAGCCTCTACAAAATCATTATATCAACAGGCATGTATTTCTAATCAATCTCCAGATGCCAGGAGTCTTCCAACACTTAAAACCACCACCTACAGAGGCCACAAACCTCACACTACCCTTTGCTTGAGACTAAGCATGATACAAAGGTTCCCAACCAGCAAGGACCCTCACAGCTAGCAAGCTCTTTTAAGCTCATTATTTCCTTTGCCATACCTTGCCCAGAAATAGATGCTTAGTACTTTTTTGTTTGAAAAGAAAGCAAGCAAATGAATGAAACAAATGGCATACTCAGACTTCTGCAACCAAAATTCACAAGGACAGTGAATTTTACCAGAATTTCTCCTCAATCCTCAAAGTTTCCATTAGTCATCCCATAGCACCAAACAGCTCTGCTGCCATTGCCTCAGTAATTTTATTCTATTGGGCACCAGGGCACTGAGAAAGTGGGTGGTTTCCAGACTATGTCCAAATAAAGGTCTGAGGGCAAAGCCCCAAGGTCCAGTACACACTCTGCTTCTCTGGCTCCCCTGCCTGAAGCTTCTGGGCCTGCCTATTCCCTGGGCTTCACTAATAGGGATGGTGTTCCCACTTGCCTACCTCCCAGGAGAGTCACACTGTTAATTAATGCCTGCATCATGCTTTGAAGATAAAATTATTTAGAGAGATGGGGGAGGAAGACCAACAAAATCAGATCTTCCTTGCTGGATTATGTCTGGGATCCATCTGGATGTTTAGAGAAAGCTGCAAATCATAGTTCTCTTTTTCCTCTAAACCTTACTAACCAAATTTTCCCAAACGGATGCTGACATCTTTCCCACCATAGCAGTCACTGAAAGTACTGTATCCCTGGGTCTCTGTACATCTTCCTGAGTTGCCAACAGCACTGGCCAGCTCTAGACTGAAGGACAACAGTGGTCACACTACTCTTACACTGCATGTCCCTCTGTGCAGTCCTGAGCCACAGAGCACTCCACACTCAGGGTGACCAATTACACATAAGATGTCCAACTGCTAAAGGGATTCAGACAAGAGCCCAGGCACAGTGTCTTCCCTACTTGATCCACCCACCACTATTTTTAAAGATGTGAAATCAGGTGAAACTGAACATTACAGAAGTACTTGGAAGAATATGGAGGTGAGAATTAGTTTCCCCAGCTTTTCCTGGGAGTTAGGCCTGACCATAACAGGAGATGAGGAAGGAAGACACATGACCCCTTAGATCCAGAGCCCCTCCTTCTCACCCTGGACATCCTCTGATAGTAGGTAAGATGAATGCGGTCAAAACAAAAACCCATGGTCAATCAATGGTGTTGGGTGTTCAGGGTGTTGAGGTGTTAAGGTGGTAGAAAGAGCCAAGTATCCTGCTTGAGGTTTCCTGAAATACCCTTGAACTTTCCAATACCCCTGTTTTGCTCTCAGGAAGGGCAATATCTCCAGGAAAGGAAGGGGTGGTAGGTCAGGGTAAGGACTAGGAAAGACAGGCAGCAAAATGAGCTGGAGGCTTGCCTCAGGCCAGCTTCTGAAGTCCACACAGCTTTAGCTGCCCAGTGGGGAGCACTCAGAGCACGGGTCCCATCAGTCTTATACAAACACTGAAGAAAGAAAAGGAAACAACGAGCCCTGGCTGCCAGTCTGGGTTTACAGAATAGCCACAGAGTCTGTTTTCTTATACATGCAGACAGCGTCTAAATTATGCATTTCCCCAGAGTAGAATTATTTCTTCTCTCACTTCTCTTCTGTAGGGGCGGGAAAAAGAAGTTTGCAGGCTGGCAGGGGTTTCTGGTTATGCTCAGCTTCAAATCCAAATTCCAAAACTTGTTCAAAGCTACCTTCTGAGGAATAAGCATTTATAGTCTGTACTAAATGTGAACAGGTCACACACAAATACGTACCCATGTACACATTTATCACACACCATAGGTCTGAACTTTAGACAAGAGAAAAATTGACCCCATAAGCAATGTCCCAGGCTCCTTGGTACTAGAGAAACCTCATAGTGCCTAAGGAGCCGCATAAGACTTCGCTGTTTCAGGATCACTCTGCTCTTCTCCCTCTTTAACAGGAATTTACAGGCATCCAAAAGGTGACTCTTTTCCAAAAAAGCAAGGAAAGAACAAGTGGCTTGTTGAAATATGCATCTCATCCAACTGCTACAGGGCAAGCTGGAAGCAGTGAGAGGAGTAAATAGAAAGCACGCTGAAGCAGAATCTAGAGAGGGCCCTTGTGCCTGAGAGAGAGAGTAGGTTGTCACAGAAAAGAGGTAACAGCTAGATCTGAAATATAATCACCTATTATTGTCTTCTTCCCTCCTGAGGGAAAATTTTAAAAGCTGCTTCTTTGGGTCAATTCTCAGAAAGAGGGTAAAAATCGATGGTTTCTTTCTTTCTTTCTTTCTTTCTTTCTTTTCTTTCTTTCTAAATTTTTTTAAAGATTTGAGAGAGGAAGCTCATGAGCAGGGGGAGAAGCAGGGGGAGAGGGACAAGCAGACTCCCTGCTGAGCAGACCCTGAAATGAAGACCTGAGCTGAAGAAGTCAGATGCTTAACCGACTGAGCCACTCAGGTGCCCTGAATTTTCTTTAAAAGAAAAAATTAAGGGTATGGGGCTGCAGAACTCACCACATTTTGATTTTTGGACCTTGGTACTTATAATAGGGCCATAGCTCCATGGAGCTTCATAAGTACAACCCATAGAGTCCAACAAACTGTGGAGTCCAAATTGATTTCCAACAATAATCAAACAAACTTGATATTTAGAAAGCCTCGGGGCATACGTACAAATTAAACACCATTTTAAGTGAAGCAATAATCCATCAGTGGAAATTAAAGGAAGATTTGCTACCACCCCCAGCTGGCTCCTGCTGATCAACATTGAAAGAAAAGATGTGAACTATTATGATTAAAAACAAAGGCCTCAGATATCTTACTTTGAGAGCCAAAGGCATAGGAAGCACACAGCAAACCTGGCTGTCCCACCTGATGGACCTTTTCCACAAAGAGCTGTAAAGGCAGCTGAAATTTAAAAGAGAAAGTTCTGAGTGTCCCCAGGATGGAGGGTTAGGAGGTACAGATTCTCCAGGTAAGCCATGAAGGGACTCAATGAATGAGGGAAGGTAGAACTCAGAAGGGGAACTCACTAGAGGAAGTAACACCTCCAGCCACAGGAGGGGACCATCCCATTGTTGTTTTTATCAGGTGTTTTGGTAGAGGATGGGCCAAGACTGCTTGGAAAAGAAGTGGCCCATGGAATCACAAACCACCTCTACTCCATTCTAGCTCAGTGACCTCTGGCAAGTTGCTCAACCACTGGACCCTCAGCTCCCCCAACTGATACCAACACACACAGGGTTATAAACAGCAAATGAGATTATGTCAGAGTACATACATGCTGGCATGCAACACACATGAGAATTATAGTTATTATTACTCTTAGTGATCAATTAAAAAAAAAAAAAAAAGATGCTGCTGCTTAAAAAAAGAAGAGGAGGCCTGAGTTACATTGTCACTTCCATGAGGACACTCTAGCTTGTCCTCGGGCACCAAAGGAGATGGTACTATTGGGGTGAGGTCTCTCCAAACCTAGACTTCTCATCTCAAGATGAGACAAAGAGATGATGACACTGGAGGAACCATAGGAGTGTTTCCATAATTGCTATTGAGGTCCTTCTAAGAGGTGGCTTCCTCAGTGGCCATACTCCCTACAGGCCCTAAAGAAGTACAAAGAACACATCTCTGATTTACACAGCCCTATCAGGCTTCTTCTGAGCCTCTTTCCCCCCTTAAATCCACCCTCTGCAGTTCAACCAGTTACCTATTAAAAAAGCAGATTTAACCATGACCACTCTGATGGCCTTCAGAAAGACAATAGTGGGTAGTGGTTTAGAAGATGGGTTCTAGAATCTTATTCAAGGGTTTCAAATGTCAGTTTTATCCTATACAAGCTGTGTGACCACAGGCAAGTTTACTTAACCTCTCTGGACCATGATTTCCTCATTAGAAAATAATAATATCAACCTCATAAGGCTCTGTGAGGATTAGCTAAGCTAATACCCACATGTGCACCTGCATATAGTAAGTACACAGTAAGTTCCAGGTGTGTACTACCACTGACAACCATCTACCACTGACACTCACGAATTGCTTCAGACTCATCTTTACCACTTCATTCTCTATACTCCTATCTTTTAAACTGACACTAAAGGGTCTACCTTGTGTCAGGGACTCTAAGCGCTCAGATTTGGCAACCAAACTCCTTTAGTATCCCCTAAAAGACCATGCTTATATTTCACCCTTCCACAGTTTTGTTGATATCATTCCCTCGGCCTGATGCATTCTTCCTACCTGTCCTCACTAGGCCCTTAAACTTGCCCATTAGCTCAGGGATGCCTGGGTGGCATCTGCCTTTGATCAGGTCCTTGGATAGAGCCTCACATCGGGCTCCCTACTCAGCCAGGAGCCTGCTTCTCCCTCTCCCTCTTCCTGTCACTTCCCCAGCTTGTTCTGTCAAGTAAAGAAATAAAATCTTTTAAAAAAAGAAAAAAAAGGCTCCACTCAAATGCCCTTTAACATGGGGCTTACTAGTCCTTCCCCTGGGCTCACTATCTTAACACTTATCCTATCGAAACTAAAATTATCCTTTTCTGACTCTGGATCCTCTACTAGAGATAAGCTCCAAGAGTAGGGACCACATTCTTGTACTGCCTGGACTCAGCAGCACAGAACACACAGTAGCAGCCATTACTGCCTCCCTCTGCCTCCCGTCAGGCTGCTGACTAGACCAGTTCACCAACCCATGTGGTAGCAGACGTGACTGAAGACCTTCCCTTCCCCCTCCAAGTAATGAGGTAGGAAACAAAGTTACTCTGGGTCCCCAGGGCCCATGAAATATTATTCTCTGACAGCCCCCATTCAGATCCTGTGCAGAGATGCTAAGAACTATGGTTCTTCTGGGCTATAGGAGATTTCTAAGTCCTGGGTATTAATCAGAGGCCTGTCATTGACCTCCAGGTCCATTCTTTGCCTTTGTGGGGAGGCTAGGTTAAATATATACATGTATCGAGAAAGACAGAAGTTCTAGTTGGAGGCAATAAAAGGTGGCAGTGGAAAAGGACCAGGTGCGCCATTTCTAGGACTGGGAAACAGAAAAAATAA
This sequence comes from Canis aureus, assembly GCF_053574225.1. Lineage (NCBI taxonomy): Eukaryota > Metazoa > Chordata > Mammalia > Carnivora > Canidae > Canis > Canis aureus. Next base: position 27,263,274 of record NC_135626.1, read on the forward strand.
ACTGTGGGATAGAAGGCTTCTATCCCAGAAGGAAGGTCCTCCTTCCCAACTCCTAATCTCACCAGAATCCTGAACCCAGACCCAAGAGTGGAGAAACCCAGTTTCCCTGGACCATCAAATAAGTGGCTGGAAGTGTAGTCCACTGCTGAGGGATTATAGGGTTTAGAGGCCAATGGACTTGGATCTAGTCTCGTTTTCTCTCACTGGCTGCATCACCACTGGGCAAGTTACCCAAAAAGGAATAACAATAGTGCCTACCTCATGGAGGAGATAAAGGACTCAAATGAGATACTGCAAGTGAAGCATTCAGCATAGCCCCTGGCACCTGAGTTAACATTCAAGAACCTTGATTAGCTATAATCGTCCTTACCAGCAAGGGAAAAAAAGCACGGGAACTGTTCCTATTCACAGGACTCAAAAGAGCAGTGTTCCTATCTCCCTCGTTGACTCATGGTGGTTAGGGCCTACAGTGATCCACTTAAAGGTACACTGGTTTAAGCTTAGCTGGGGATCTGAAATTATTGCTATATCATTCCAAACAATGAACCACGCCATCATGTAACACAGTAGAAAAGTTACCTCTGCAGCCCACACTGACTCAACTCCTCCCAGGATGGGGCCACCACTAAAACTTCACTGAAATACCCCTGAAATAACTGAAATAACTACTCTGGAGCTGACCATCAAGACACACAAGATCAGGGTCATCATTTCATAGTTACCTACTGTGTATAGCACCGGACCCAGGTGGTACTTCAAATTCATCCAGATAATAAAAGCCAGCTTGGATATTCAAGGAACCACGGTCTTTCATAAACAAAGCCAACCATTCATCTCTACCCTGGACACAGGGCCTAGTCTTGATTTCACAGGGATTATCTATCAGATGATAATCCTACATGATCGCTAGGATTCCTTCGGACCTTAAAATCCTGATTCCATGTTGTAATGATGTCTCTGCCAGCCGAATCCTGCCCCAGAGTACAGTATCCATCCAACATCCTTCATTGTGGTAAGACCTTGGTTTCAGCGAGGTCACAGAACATGTCAGTCGTGCAGAGTCCACTCAGAAATGGCTGCTGGACGGTGCCTTTGCAACATCTGTTAGCAGAGCAATAGATTACCACATGGACCTTAGTTCAGCACTCTGCCTGGGGAGGTCCCACATGAGGACTGCATCTGTTAGAACATCTGCATAGAAGAGGTTCTTCCCCTTAACATCCTGACACTTGCATGTAATTCACTAGATATCAGACGTAACTGTTACTAGCTGGCTCTGTAGAGATCAGATATTACTTTGGGTTGTTTCTACATTTCCATAAAAAAAACAGGTAAAAAGCACAAATGATCTGTCTGAAGATTCATTACCAAGGACGCTTGGCTAAAGTTCATCAATGACTTCCTTCTGTTTTTGATACAACTCCCAACTCCAAAGAGAACTTAAGGTAACTTACAAAAACATAAATGATACCTTAAAATAAAGAAATTAGGGTAAGAAAAATGTAAGAACACAAAGAGAGTCAGGACAGAGAAATGCATGCTTTAAGTTGCGAAATATTAATCGAATTTCTATTGCATCTTTGGCTTTGAGCTCCCAGTAAGCAAAGCAGAAAAGAAAATATCAGTAGTTATAAGGTTCATAATTCCTATAAATCTTGGTTATTCAAGCTACAGATTTTCTAATACATTTCTCCTATGCATGATTGCAGAGGAGATGATGAGCAGTGAACCCAATAGACAAGACCTTCAGCACACACCAATAATTCCTACCATAAAACTCTTACAAGTCTGTTTCTTAGAGATCCCTCCATGAAAATGCACGGCATAACAGTTAACACCAAAGGGCAATTCAGTAAAAGGGATTCTACATGGGAATCAAATCAAGGCAACCCAAGACCATGACTTTCTGATGATCTGGCTTTATCCAGTGATATAGATTCTCCAGAGCAATGGAAGAGCTACAGAACCTTCTGGCAAAGCTCCACGAATATCATTTATCACAACCAGGCTTTTAAGTTACAAAAACATGGGCAGCCTCCAACATGCCAAGTCCCAATACTAATACTTTTGAATTTGGCCTTGGTGTTGTATTCAGTTAGCTCTCTTGTGGCTGCTTCAGCCTGCTTTTTCCGTTAAACACTCCCCTTCTGCCTCTTCAAGCCTCTCCTGCCTCTTCTCTCTCTCTGAGCCTCAATCTCCCTGGCTGCTCTTCCTTCCTCCCTCTCCTTTGAAGTGCTTCTACCATGTGCCTGACCGCCTGTTCCCCATGATGAGCACATTCCCATCCACACCCAAGTCTTCTAAACCTCTGCCTCCTGCTCCTGAAACCTGGATCCCTTTCTAAAAGATGTCTCTAACTGGCTTCTAGGAAGGCACTTCACACCAAATGCATCCAAAGCCAGCACCATCTTTCCCCTTCCCCTGGCTCCTACCACCTATACTCTAATTCTGTTCCTTTCTCCTAAAGGCCCAGTTGCCAAAGCAGGAACGACCCTTTATTCTCTCTCCCTTCTATGTCACACTGCATCAGTGCCCTAGATGGTTGGTTCTGGCTCTGTAATCCAGTCTCCCATATCCATCTTCACACCTGGATGTGTGTAAGCCCTACCCTCCCTCATCCTGAATTCACTTGACAACTTCCTAAACTGGTCTCCCTGACTCAGCTTTTACCTCTCCAGCCCATTCTAGAATTCTATTTATACAATACTCTGATCACATCTCTCATGTTTCAAAACCTCTAGTGGTTTCTTTTTTTTTTTTTAATTTTTTTTTTATTTTTTATTCATTTTATGATAGTCACACAGAGAGAGAGAGGCAGAGACACAGGCAGAGGGAGCAGGGTCCATGCACCGGGAGCCCCCACGTGGGATTTGATCCCAGGTCTGCAGGATCGCGCCCTGGGCCAAAGGCAGGTGCTAAACCGCCGCACCACCCAGGGTTCCCCCTCTAGTGGTTTCTTAGCAGCCTATAGGAAAAGGTCCAACCCCTCAGATGGCACCAAGAAACGGGGCTGATTCTCCTTATCTTCACCATCACCTTCCCAGCTCACTCTAAACCTGTTTCCCCAGTAGACCGACCTCGTTCACTCACTACCTTTTCCCAAGTTGGTTCAGCCTCCTGCAAAGCCTTAACCTATCTTCACTGCCTGGTAAATGCCTGCTCATCCCTTAATAACCAAATAAGACCCTAAGAAGAGGTGGGAGCCCCCTTTTTCCAGCATGCAAGAAATTATTTTCTCCTGAATGGTGCTCCATCACATTGTTCACACATCTGTCTCCCACACTGGGAGCTTCCTGCAGCTCAAGTCCAGTCTTTAACACTCCTTGGCTTCCCCAGCACTCCCAGTCTTGGGCACATCAGTCTTTTTTTTTTTTTTTTAAATCCCTCCAGAGTCTTGATAAATGGTAATTAACTGAGTAAAATGAGTGACCTTCAGTGAAACTGTGCACCCTATAAAGCTGATATTTTTAATCTTAAACACTATCCAGTACATTTAAAATATCTAATTCTGGCGACTATGTGGGACTCACACACCATTAATGCTCCACAAAGTTAAAAAGCCAGCAAACTCTTGTGACGTTAACTCGCTTGGGCTAGCAAATGGAGCACAGTACTCACTCGGTACCGTAGAGCCAAAGCTCTGAGAAGACACACAACAAGATCCTCTGGTGGTTTTTACTTGGGTGCTGTCTGATGGCAGAGACATTTCCCATTCCACCTCCCCTGCCCTTCACACCATCTGTGTGCCACCCAGGGTAGCCTCCTCCCACGAGACCCCAGACTGGCACTGACTTCTGACTCCTGGAGAAACCCTCAGACTTCCAACCCAGGAAGCTTCTTTCTCCCAGGGTGGGACCCTGCCCTCAGACCCCCAGGGCAGTCTGAGTATGAGAAAAATGAAGTGTCAGATTTGGTTCCGGCCAGCAAGGAAAGGGGTGCCTCGATGCTGCCTCTCTATTCCACATGTAAAAAGCCACATTTGCTCTTTTCCTCCAGCCCCCAGAGCTGCCGCCCTCAGGATCAGTACTTTGTTTTGTGTTTGGCCATGCTCAGAGAAGATAATCCTGGTTAAAACCAAACAAATACATTTTTCTCATGATCTGGAATCCAAAGAGGGACTTGCTCCATTTGTCTGTCCCCCAGACCGGGCTACTCTTGAACTACAATGTAAAACAGTCATTTAGAAGATCTATCAAGAAAACAACATTTTGGAAAGTAGGGTAAGCAATGCAGCCCATCTTTAGAAGTTACTTCACCAGGGAACCCTCCCCTTAGCCTCCACTAATGGTTCCTCTTCCACAGGCATGCAGAGCATTCTTCACAGCTGCAATTGTACTTTTGCTGAGATTATTTGATTGTCATCTGTATCTCACACTCTCTCAAAGATCAAATATTATTTACTGAATAAACAAATGTCTTTGGACCCTGGGCATTGTGTGACCTTGATTTCTCTTTAACTGCTGCTCCCTCAGGGCACAGCTGGGGTCCCAATTAGTTACAAACCATCCATCCCAAATCTGCCAATACAATTCTGTTGTTCAGCTGTCAGCATGCCTTTGGCATCCTCACTTTAATCTCCTGATTCAAATAAATCCAAAACTCTAGACTCTGACATCTGTGGCTGGGCTCCCCACCTTTTCACAATTGGAAGTTGGAAATTGAACTTAAAACTGAAGAGAAAAAAAAGGGCAGAAGCTCTTTCAAAAGGATGCCTGCATGTCTAAAGTCCCAAGTCCCAACCAGCTCGAAGATGGATGTATTTTGTCCTGACAATTATTAAACTATCACCTAGTATTGCCATCTCATTAAGAAGAAAAGGAGTAGGGTGGGAGAGAAAGACTGGTTCTAGAGCAGATTTCTGGACTTCTCCTGCTATGGGATTTTAGTGAAAATTATAGCTTCTATTCCTTTTAGGCATGGCACACACATCAAGGGGCATCATGCACGTTGCCAGTGCAGCTTTTTCATATAATTTAAGAAACATCCACAAAGCTAGTTGTTTATGGGTCAGTCTTCCCACTAGATTGTAAGCCATTCTTGACCAAAGACCACATCTGGTTAATCATCCTTCATACCCAGGGCAAAGCCCAGCTTGCTGTAAGAGCTCAGGAAGGTTGGTTGAAGAAATGCAGAAGGTGGGGGAAGGAGGTAGGGAGGAGTCATCTGAGGTCCTGCAGCAAACTGTCAGTAAGCCTTCAGAACTCTACAGTTTATTAATTTCCTATTATGGTCCCATGAGGGACCAAGTACTTGACACGCATTATCTCAATTAATCCTCATAACAACCCAGGGAGGCAGGATTATGATTACCCTTATTTGAAAGATGAGGAGAAAGCACAAGAAGCTAAACAATTTGCCCAAGATCACTCCGCTAGAAAGTACCCGAACCAGCATTTGAATCCTGGGACAACCTTCTACCCACCATGGATCCCTCAACCCAGATGATCCTGAGAAGAGTCTGAAGATGGGCATCCTTGGTCCTTGAGCCCTTTAAAGCAACAAGCAGATTATCTTCCAGAGGAAGACTAAGTCAACAAACAAAAGTGTCAAATTCTCATAAAACATCTTCACAAACTCTCAGGGTAAGTTCACTACTTCAACTTTTAATTATAGAAACACGAGAAAACAAAAATGAAAGAAGGGAATAACCTCAACCAGAAGATAGGACAACACATTTGGCACAAGAAAAAGCTAGTTTTCAGTTCCTGTCGCATCTTCCTGCTAAGAGGTTTTTAGCTTTAAGGCTGCAGTCATATTAATTTTTCCCTCAAATTCTACAGGAAACAAACTAAGCCATAAGTAAAACTAACCAAAAGCCCTATTTAATTTGCATTTATAAATAATAAACATGTTTATACCATTAATACAACAAATACTGAAAGAATTCATTTCTACTTTATGGTCCATTTGGCCAAGAATCAATTTAGAATTTAGGGAGGGACCCCCAACGGACAAAAGGCCAAAGTAGCAAAAGAAGAGATAAACAGGAGGCAAATATAATGGATGACATATGCAGGAGCAATACAAACAAGAGAAGAAAAGGAAGTGGCAAAAATACAGTGAGGGAAAGGAGGCCAAAGGTCAAAGATGCTTAGTAGTTGGTTTCTGCTAAGGCGATCAACCTCAGGGATTTCCAGACCTCAGACATGTATGGGTGGGCTACATCAGAAAAACTTGGGAATTTTTTTGGGGGGAGGGGGGGTTATTATTTGCTTTCTTTTATTAGATTCCCTATCCTGAACATTCTGATATTGTAGGCCTTTGGTTGGACTAGAAGTTCTTATGCATAGGAGCCAGGTTTGAGACTGCCTATTATCTGTTTCAGAGTTCTGTGAATGGAAGCAACAGTACATTTCCATGGAATTACTCTAAACTGTAGCAATAGTGGGGTGCCTGGCTGGCTCAAAAGAGCATGCAACTCTTGATCCTGGGGTCATGAGTACAAGCCCTATGTTGGATGTAGAGATTGTTTAAAACAAAGTTTTGGAAAAAAATAATTGTAGCAATAGTAGCCCAAGCAAAATCCCAATGTTCTCTTCCAATATCTCACGTGCCTACTGAACATTCCCCATACAGTACCACTCAGGTTCACACTTTCAGCCCTTGCACACACTGTTCCCCCTGGAGCATTTCTGCATGTTTAAATCCTCATCATTCTTCACAGCCACATCTCCAAAATGCCTACCCTTCTTTCTGTATCTCCATAAGGACTATAAACTCTTTGTACCTTATGCTCTGGTTATTGACACATATGCCTTAATCACTCTTATTTGAGTATATGCATAGGGGCAGGGGCCCTATCTTAATCCATCTTTATCTCCCAAAGGTCTTATATATTATCTGTTGAATTATTATTAGCCAGGAAAATAAAGCAAAACCAAAGGTTCATTTTCAGCCGTAGGGCAGAGGTTCCTCTTCTGTAGCTCAAAATAGGAATCAAAATTTTACTGACTCAGGCAGGATGTGCTCCATCCAAGTCTATCCTCTCTTGCCCCAGGTACTCACAACCAAAACAGCATGGGAAAACAAAACAAATCATTAGGAAAGTCAATATTTCCTATGATTAAATTTCTTATCAGATAAAATGATGCCATTTTCTTCAGTAGAACCAAACTGAGCTACTGTTCACACCCAGCCAGAAGACCTTGTTTGAGCCTCAGTAGCACCTATCTGCCATCTGGATACCAAACCTTCCCCTTCTAACAAGAAATATAGACAAGAGAACTCCAACAACAGAGACTAATTTCATTCTGAGCTGGCAATCTAGTTTCAGATCAAAACCACTAAATCTGGACATACCACATTCTCAAGACCACAGGAGAAAGCCATAGCTCAGGAAACAGGAGAGCATAGTGCTGCTGACCCAACCAGGAATGCGAGTGGCAGTGTTTACCTCACTGGCAGAATGTTCCTGTGCCTCATCACAGAGGAGGCAGGCTTTGCCTAGGATCAAGACATTACAGGTTATTTGGGGTTTTATTCATGAGTCGACATTCTTCCAGAATATTGACTTTGTACTCCTACTTCCAGAGAGCCTGGAAACAAAAGGTATGGTTTATAGTCTCTGTTTTGACTTAATTAGCTGTCTTAAGCAGGTCCTTTTTGCCTATTCAAGACTCAGTGTTTGTATCTCCAAAATGTAAAATCTGAAATGAGTTTAATACCCAAATAAGCATATACCTAATTTTAAAAGAATTATAAATCATTAACCTGAAATTAGAAAAAAATAGAAATTACAAGGAAAAAAATGAGGATGAGGGATTTGGCTCTGTGCTTCCTGGCATGCAAAGCAAAGAGAAACATGATCAGTTATCCATTTCCAATTGTCTACAAAGAAATATCATACTGGTTCCTCAGAGAGGCAAAGCTTTTTCTGGCATTCGCTCCTGAAAGCAATTTCTCCTATTAACCACTTAAAGGGGACACTAAGTGAAATTGTAGCTTAAGGCCTCAACATCATCAACCCTTATGAGAAATGTAGTAGAGTTTTAAAGCTGTTTCAGACTGCCCCTCCATGAAAGCAAAGGGCAGGACACCAAAGTTCATCTCAGTGAAAATAATCCTGGAGGGGCTGAGGTAATATGGCCCAAAGATGCAGCTTCCAGTCAGCCCAGCTTAATCCAAGGATAAAACTAAGAATGGCCTGAGGAAGAGCCAGACAACATATCCTTCCAAAAATTTCCATGACTTCTTCCACAGAGGTGTTAGTAAAAGTTAGGCATCAATCTGTGATTAGATGATTTCTGGGGTTTTTTATTTATTTATTTTAGAGAGACAGAAAGTATGGGGGAAAGGCAGAGGAGGAGAGAGGGAGAGAGGGGGAGAGGGAGAGGGAGAGAATCTCAAGCAGATTCTATGCTGAGCATGGAGCCACATGTTAGGCTAGATCTCACGACTTTGAGATCATGACCTGAGATTAAATCAAGAGTCAGAGGCTTAACCCACTGAGCCACCCAGGCGCCCCGATTTGATGATTTCTAACTTCCTTTCTAGTTCTGATAGATATAAGTGACATGTTTGGTCTTCATTTACTGGCACTGATTTAAGATCTTCCTCTTACCGCACACTCCCAAATCAACAGATCGGGAATTCCTGCCAAAGAGAGGAGGGAAATCTATTACTATGAGTGTTGTTGTTATTAAAAGCTAACAGCAGGGAGCCTGGGGGGCTCAATCTGTTAAGTATGGGACTCTTGGTTTCCGCTCAGGTCATGATCTCAGGATTGGGAGATCGAGCCCCATGTCAGGCTAAGCCTCAGCCCCTTGGCCAAGTGTCCTTGAGATTCTCTCCCTCTGCCCCCCCCCCCCCCGTCCCAGCTCGTGTGCGCGCCGCGCTCTCTCTCTCTCTCAAGTAAGTAAATAAACAAATAAAATCTTTTAAAAATAAAACAAATAAAAGCTAACAGCAAGTACTTGTGTCAGGCTCTGTGCTTGCATTCCTATACATCCTGTCATTTACTCTTCCCATCAATTCTGTGTGATAGTAACTATTAGCCCTATTTTACAAATAAGGAACAGAAATTAGAGAAAATTTTAGCAAATTGCCAAGGTCACAGAGCTAACTATCCAGACCTTTCTGGTTCCTAGCCCAGGCTCTCAGCCTTTACTTATAGTGTGAGGGATCCCTGGGTGGCTCAGCGGTTTAGCCTGTCTTCGGCCCAGGGCGTGATCCTGGAGTCCCAGGATCAAGTCCCACATCAGGCTCCCTGCATGGAGCCTGCCTCTCTCTCTCTCCCCTCTCTCTCTCTGTCTCTTGTGAATAAACAAATAAAATCTTTTAAAAAAAATGTGATTACTGATAGAAATGCTTGTCAGAACAGTGAAAACAAAATAAAGCTACTGGGATTGCGAGAGTTGTTTACTGACAACCATAACAAAATGACAAAGGAGCTTTTAGAAATCTATTAAAAAGTATAAAAGGCTGAGGCACCTGGGTGGCTCAGTGGTTGAGCATCTGCCTTTGGCTCAGGGGGTGATCCCGGAATTCTGGGATCGAGTTCCACATCAGACTCCCTGTGAGAAGCCTGTTTCTCCCTCTGCCTATGTCTTTGCCTTCTCTGTGCCTCTCATGAAAAAATAAATAAAATCTTAAAAAAAAGTATGAAAGGGTGAAAAATATTGTGAAAAGCAGAAATCCTGAAATAAATTCCAAGGGAACTCTATCACACTCCAGGAAAAGGGAGAGAAAAATTCTTTTCCTCTTCTCTTCCTGAAAATAAAAGTTATTATTTCCTACTCTTAGAGACTCAAAATCTTGGCTCTCTAGTCATTCATTCATTCCACCAACGGGTAGATATTTATCCAGTGCTACCCGTGCCAGGGACTGTCAGCAGTGAGCGAGACAGAAGCTCCCAAGCTTCCATGGGCCATCGAATAGACAATGTATTTCCAGATGGTATTAACGTGACTTGAAGGGATTAAGAGAGGCTGAGGGGCAGAGAAGGGAAGACTTGTTCCAGAGGGGCTCTCTGAGACCCAAGTGAGATCCCATCATGTAAACGTCTGGAGAATGGCATTCTGCAAAGGGTAACTACCAATAGAAAGGCCCAATGACAAAAACAAACACAAACCTTCAACGTTATAGAAACCTGAGGAAAGCTGGTGCAGGTAGAGCAGACTGAAGCAAAATGGACCAGGTAAGGACCTGTAGGAAACCGGGCAAGAGAAGTTGGGGGAAAGGGATAGGCTGTGCAGTGCCTACAGGGAACCAAGGTGGATTATGTCTAAAGGGCAATAGGAAGCCACAGGAAAACTTTAAACAGGGGAGTAGCATAATCCGATTTATTTTAAAAACTCAGGGGGCTATATTCACAAATCCCAGGGAAATTCAAGTAGGTGTGGTCCTTAAAAGATACAAGTCACATCTCTTGTTAAGGAAAAGATCACTGAAAACTATCTACTCTAACAAAATACCTTCAGCCTGCAAGCTCTGGCTTTCCATAATGGGAGGCTACAATTTTAAAAGATGATTCCCTTTCCAGAACTTTATACCCCTTCGTGCTAAGGGAATGCAATTGTCAGGGCACCTACTGTTTGTTTGTTTATTTATTTATTTATTTATTTATTTATTTATTTTTTAATTTATGATAGTCACACAGAGAGAGAGAGAGAGAGAGAGGCAGAGACACAGGCAGAGGGAGAAGCAGGCTCCATGCACCGGGAGCCCGACGTGGGATTCGATCCCGGGTCTCCAGGATCGCGCCCTGGGCCAAAGGCAGGCGCCAAACCGCTGCGCCACCCAGGGATCCCTGTGTTTTTTTTTTTTTTTTAATAATCTTTTTTTTTTTTTTTATGATAGTCACACAGAGAGAGAGAGAGAGAGAGAGAGAGAGGCAGAGACACAGGCAGAGGGAGAAAGCGGGCTCCATGCACCGGGAGCCCAACGTGGGATTTGATCCCTGGTCTCCAGGATCGCGCGCCCTGGGCCAAAGGCAGGCGCCAAACCGCTGCTCAACCTAGGAATCCCTCACCTACTGGTTTGTTGATGGACCCTAGAGAAATGCCAAGATAATTTACCAAGGAAACTGATCCTGATCCTCCATTTCAGTCCCATCTAGACATCTCTTCCCTCTGCTTTTCTATACTAGGATATCCTATCCTTTGCCATCCATTTGTTGCTTTCTTTTTTATTGTAGGCTCAAAACACTAAACATCCTAAATGTAAGCAGCTGACCAAACTGAACATTAAACAATCCTACAGTTAGTGTTCCCATATAAAGCATACTTTTGGCAGGAAGGACCATAGTTTAATTTGAATTTGGAGAGAGTTCTATTTGAAGCTAAATGCAGTTTTGATTAATTTAAGGAAATTTCTTCTACCAACATGTTTAGACACAGTGAGAGGGAAACATCTAACATGTGGATGCATCAGGTGTTGTATGTTTGTACTTGAAGGTGAAGATAGAGGTAACTTACAAGATTCACCTGCACACAGGAGCCATGCTATCATAAGAACCAGGCCTGAGGTAGGCAAGGTCAGGTGAACTTGTGCCTCTTCTTACTAAACTGTTGACAAACCCTGACTCCCCCATCCTCCAAGAAAAATCACCAGCTTGCCTGCCCTTCCCCCAGGCCACATGGCTTGGAATACTCAGCTAGCTATTCAACAACATCAACATTTTCTGCTGACCAACTGTTAATACCCCAGGCATAATAACTATGTCACTGCCTCAAAACTATTAAATTCATTAAAACCATGAAAATTCACATAATCTATGAATAGTACAGCAGACTCATCAACACTACTCACAACCCCAACCCCACGCACCTAAAAACATCCAGCCATACAGAACACTGAACAGCAGCCCTCAAATGGATTGGGCACGGTGGTATGGGAGGGATGGGGGTCTTATAAGCCAACGCTTCACAGCAGCTGAAAGCAAACAATGCTATACCCTTAGACCTATCAAAGTCTAGGCTAGTGTGACTAGCAGATGAATGATCTTGGATTTGCATAGAGTGGGTCACATACATGACTAAGGCTTTGCATGCTTCATATCCAGTTAATGCCTTTCATTGTTCATTGCCCAAATTCCCATTAGACCAGGGTTTCTTATTGACCACCTGCATCACAACCTCATAGTCCACTTATTAAAAATGCACCCCATTGAGAATAAACATCTCCAGAGTGGACTGACAGACCGCAATTCTCAACACTATTCAGGTCATCTTTGTACACATTTAAGTTTGAGGACCTCTGCCCTAGAGCAACGTTTCTTGAACTGTGGGCCATCACCCATTCACCCATTTGGTCAATAAATCAAATTAGCAGCCCATGACCAGCAGTTGGTTTGTTGTTGTTGTTTTAATTAAGAAGAAAAAACTAGAGAGCACACAGCAGGTAACAAGGGTAATTGTTTCCTGGAACTTATCACAGTTGTGAACCTCAGTGCAGTGATATAAAAGGTATTCCTTACTTTGGATCCCACTCAAAGTTTGAAAACCACTCTCCTAGAGGGAAGAAGGAAAACAGTACTCTTGTGCATGATGTTTATTTTCCATTTTCCATCCCTAACAGCAAGTTTTATTTTAATTCAAGCACCAGATACCAAGACAGGTCCCAGAAATTCTATTACCAAATCCTAAACCAATAACGCAAATAACTCGAGGGGTAGGAGCCCAAGGCCCCCACTCTTGCCTGAGACCCTTACCATGGAGCTGGGAATAAGGGATGGTGCCAAAAGGAAGTTTGCACAACTCTCCTCAGGCCAGACCAGTTTCTCAGTAAAGAACTTATAGCCATTCATATCACAGCCCAGGGGAATTAAAATGTTCCACATCAGGGACAAGATTTAGCCTTAGCATAAGTGCTAAGGAAATGAGGAGAGAAACAGAACTCAAGATTCGGCCCACCTTTGCATCCTGTGGCAATGACAAAGTCATAGCAAAGCCAGGGAGTGGTCATCCGACCCTACTGACTACAAGGCCTGGAGTTTTCATAACCAGGAGAGTACTGAAGAACAAACATGTGAGGTCATCTCCCTCCCCAGAGCCAGTGACAGGAGTTACCTTGGGCAAGTCACTTAACTTCTAAACTTCCTAACTTCCTTGCTCTCCCCATGTTCTGTTACTGAATGAGATACAGGGAAGCAATTACCCTGGTTGCCCAATGCGCTAGGACAGAGGAGCCCACCTTACTGGACCAGAAGAGAGGAACAAGAGAGGAAGGGCAAAGAAAAGATAAATAGCTAGATGTCTCATTAGCCTTTAGATTCACCAGAAGCAAGGACTCGCTTAAAAGATCCTCAGGACCCCAAGACAGCAAATTGACAAGGCGGCCAGAAAGCAAAACCTCCAGCAAAGCTAGGAGCAGTTTTGTGTGCCATTCACACGGGTGGGGCTGTGGGAGGGTCTGCTACATGCAGCAGAGAAAAACGGAGGACACTCACTCACTTGGCTTTTTAGGCGGTTGTAAGCTGAGAGTGAAGTCAGAAGTGGCAGTCTCCTGGGCTTCGTCCAAAAGAACAGGTGGTTACCCCAACGGGGGAAGAGCCACCACTTGAGTCAAGACACCCAGGAGGTCAGCGGCCAAGGAGGGTGGACTTGAAGCAGTGGGAGGTCGGGGCTGCCCCTTGGCGCCAGGTCCTGGGAGGTGCCCGCTGGGGAGGCCCCTCGGTCCCGTCGGGCAGGAGAGAGTCGGCGCCCACCCCCTTGGCAAGGACAGCCCGAGGCTCCGGGAAGCGGCCAGGCAGGAACTCGGCTGCGGTTACCTCGGCCCTGGGCCGGCCAACCGCCGCTGGGAGTTTCGAGGGCTGCCAGCACCCCCCCTCCACAGGCGGGGGCCCCGAGGGCGGCGCCCCGGGACCCAGCGTCACCGAGGACAGAGAGCGTCCGAAGCAACTCCGCCGCCGCCCCCCGCCCCCCCGCCCCCGGGCCCCGACGGAGCCCGAACCCGCAGAAACTATGCTGAGGAGCCACAGCCACCGGGTGTCCGAGTCCCATCCGCCAAGCCACGCGCCCTAGACTCGCCCGGGCCGCGACCCGGGGACCCACAGCACCCCGGGTGTTTTTTGCAGGAGCCGCCGGGCCCGGCAGTGTTTGTAAACAAACCGGTCACGTGGCTCCGCGGCCCGCCGCCCGCCCCCTAGCGCCCGCAGCCCCCGCGGGGACCCCGCGCCGGGCCCCGCCTCGGCCGCGCAGGGCACAGGGCGCCGCGCGCTCCGCGGGCTCCGCGGGCTCCGCGGGCGCCGGGCCGGGGCGACTCCGGGACCCGCGCCCGGCGCCCGCGCTGACAGCGCGCCCCACGCCCACGCGCGCCCGGCCCGCGCCGCGCTCCGGGTTCGCTTACCCGGCCGCAGGCGGCCCCGTCCGGCCAGTGCAGGGCTCGGCTCCGCCGGGGTGCGCAGCAGCAGCGGACCGCCCGGCTGGCTCCCGGGCTCCGGGCGCGCTCTTAAAGCCACAGTCTCCGCCGCGGCCGCCGCCGCCACTCCGCATCCCTCCGGGTCGGGGCCGGGGGCTGCCAGGTGACGGACGCGCCCCCGCGCCTATCCCCTCGCCTCGGCACCTAGCAACACGTCGCGGGTTGGCTCGGCACGGCCGCAGCCCATCCGCCCCGAGCCAATCAGCGAAGGACGGAACTCCGCCCCCCGCTTCCCCAGCCTCCCACCCCCCACCCCTCTGCCCCGGCCCGGCTGGGGTGCGGGGAGTGCGGCGAGCGCCGGGTCTGGCCCGCCGCGGCTCGTGCTCCTCCTGCCGTGCCAGGCTAAGCTGGGCCACTGGCCGAGGAGCCGAGAGACGGATGGGGACGGTTGGCTTTCAGTGCCTGGAAGGAGACCGTTTATTTGCGCTTGGGTTTTGTCCCCAGGTCAAGGCCGGGATTCCTAGAACCTAGGGTTAGGAGGGGGGAGACTGCCTAGTACTTGTAGGGCCAGGACAGTAACTGCCTCCTTGCACCTTAGCCATTCCTGACTCAGAGCCTAAGTTACCTGAAGAGGTCCCCAGGACCCGGGCCAGTTGAATTTAGCAAGATAATGCCGAACGAGCCCAGGCCCTAGTCAGAAGCAAGGCATATCTCCACTTCCCTCTGTTCTGCCAGTAATTCCAACCAGTTAAAAGTAGGAAAGATGTAGTAGGGGAACTGGAAGGCGCCCAGCCTCCTATTGCTGCTGGTTTTCCAAGTTTTCTGAAGGGAAATGTGGATGGTTAGCCTACAAAAGTAGGATGGTCAGTGACCAGAAGGGAGAAGCCCACGTTCTGGATCAGTGCTTTCCAAGAAAGAAAGAAAGAGAAGGTTAAAAAATAAGCCCAGGTAGTCAGGAAATCCAGGAAGGCACCAGGTGGGTGGAGTGGGCAGTGTCCCTGTAGTAAAACAGGTCAGTTTGAGATGAGAAAGAATGCCCGCGGGGGTGAGGGGAAGAGAGGGGCCCGGCCTTTTCACATCACCACCAAGGTTCTGCAGTTCCTCAGAGAGCTGTAGGAAACCCCATGTTTTATTGAGCAGCTCTCAGGATGTGAGATGCACCTGGAGGTGCAGCTGACTCCACCTCCTTCCATATACTGGTTTGCACAGAAGCTGAGAATTGTTACTGGGGTAGTAGATCCCCAGGTGACTCTAACTTCACCTGCAAGTCTATCCAGCTGTCTTTAAAATAGATCTGATTCAGTTACTATACATCGCATTCATGTTGTGTTCAGTTGATAGACGTTGCATGGTTGGATGTGAATCCAGTCCTAATGTCAGTAAAATGTTCGTAAAAACAACAAAAAATCATGAGTATCATACATACATATCAATCTCAAATTTGCAGTTTGGGTGTAAGCAGGAGCACCATGTCACTGTCACTGTTCACATTTGACAAACTTGGAAAGTCTAAAGCTGGGGGGGGGGGCGGGGAAGCTCTTCAGATAAGAAAGAATCATGAACAAGAAAGGTTTAACAATCCTTTATCTAAAATGTGATGGGCTCTTTAGATTACCATGAGGCTGATTTCTAACCCTGATGTGCCTTCTGGGCAAATTTCACAGTGGAAAACAAAGAAGATTGAGATAGCATGATTTCTAAAGTCCCTTCCCCTCCAAAATTCTAAGTAAGGCCAGGAAATCAAACTTGCTACGTTTCAGCAATATTCTCCCGGTGAATATTTGTGTTGCCAGATCAACATTCCCTGACAGTAGATGCTGCATTAGTTTAACACCTAGGATACTTGGATGTTATGTAACAAGATTGGTGGCTACTGTTTCTGTTTAAATAAGAGATAACGTTAGCTAAGGAGGACAAGCCTGGTGCAGTGGCTCAGAGGGAGATCTGAGGACCCCTGCAGGCCTGCAGTGTGTATGCCGGGGACAGGAGAAGGGAACAGGTCGGTAGGACCAGGAGACAATAGAACCAACCAGCCAGCCAAAGGACAACAAAAAAATATTTATTAAGACTGATTATGCCTCCCAGTCAAAAGCGCCAAGTATGGTGAGTTGCTAAGCGTGAAGGTAAAAGTGGAACAAAGTAGTAGAAGCAACTTCTGTCCCTCTCTGAAAGCAAGCACCTCTCATTGCCCCTAGGTACATATAAACTCAGTCCCTATTACGAACAGAGCTTCCTGCTTGACTCGGATGATACTATTCTGAAGAATCTACAGACGAGAGAAACTGGGACCAATAGAGAGTGTATAAGAATAGATATTTATCCTGTAGGGCAAAAAATGAGATGGAGAGAATGTAGGGAAAGACACAAATTTGTTCAAGTTTAGCCAAAGAGTTCTAAAAAACAACACTTAAAAAAAAAATAAAAATAAAAATAAAAATAAAAAACAACACTTACTGCCAGTAAAAGTAAGAGGCTTGGCAGTAAAAGTTTGAGAGGTTCCTGGCCTCACAGGTCATCAGCTTGGCTTTGTTAATGGCCTGGTACCATTGTCTGTCTGTGAGGCCAAACATTCATTTCCAAAGCCATTCTCTCCCAGCATCTTCTCTCTGATCCCATGTTCCCACTGTTGCTACATCCACATTTGATATGTTTACACCTTCCTTTCCCTCACCCCCACACTAATCCATCAGCAGGTCATGTCAGGTCTACTTCAAAAATGTATATTTGTATATTTGTTCCAGACACGTCTGTCTGCTAATTGGAGCCACCAACATCTCTTGCCTAGAGGAAGCATGGCCTCCCAACTGATCTTCTGGCTTCCAATCTGTTCTCTACACGACACCAAATGATACTCTTTCTTTTTCTTTTCTTATTTAAATTGAATTTGCCAATATATAGTATAATACCCAGTGCTCATCACACCAAATGGTACTTTTTCAAAACAAACTCCTTACAATGGCCCATAAGGCACTGTTAACCAAGTTTGCCAACCTCTCTGGTCTTCGCCTATCGCCGCTTTGCTCGTGCTGCTCCAGTCAAGCTGGCTGCCTTTATTTTCCTCAAATGCACCAGGCCTACCTAGACTGTTATAGTATTTTTATTTGCTGTTCCCTCCACCTGAAACACTTTGCCCCAGAAGGCTGCCTCCTTGCCACTTGGTCTCCAAGTCAAATGCCTCCTTGCGAGAAGCCTCCCTGACCACCCAATCTTCATGCCTCCCTGCCAGTGTACCCTCTGTCATATCTTCTCTCACCTCATATTCTTCATACCACATATCACTCTCTGAAATTACCTTGTTCACGTATTTACTTGTTTTCTGTGTCTGCCCCATCCAACTCTCTAAAGTGTCAACTCCATAAAAGAACCAAGGACCTTGTCTGTCTTTCTTCTTATTGTTTTCCTCATGCTAAGAAGAGTATCTGCCCCTCAACCAATGTTTGTTTGTTCAATAATTGAGTGAACAAATGAATGAATATGCCCACTGCCTCACAACCTTGACCCACAGTTTCCTTCAGTTGGAATGTTATTCTCTCCTTCACCCCTCTCCTCCTCCCTCTTCTTTTTTTCCTCTCATCTCAAAGCCTTTTGCTTAATGACTCAGGCCAAAGATGAGATCAAATGTCACTTCTCCAGAGGAGTTCCCCTTAATCTCCCTAGAAAAATTAATTTTTCTCCTCAGTACCCTCATAGCCCTTTATTCATAGCACTGTTATTTCACTCCACACTCTGCACTCCCCGTCAGGAGTTGTCAGTTATCCATCCTTCTGCCAGTCCCTCCTAGGCTAGGACCTTATCAGATGTTCTTTGTGTTTTCAGCACTGACACATGGTAGGCCCTCTCTCAAGGTTTATATCTGAATTGAATCCAGTAGGGATCCAAGTAAGAATGGATAGGGCCTGTCCTCAGAGTATACTGATCAAGATAGCAATCTTACTTTGTAGTATGACAACATTAAACCTGAAACTTCAAGGACATTCTATAATAAAACCTCCATTTTAAAATCACAGTACAATAGAAAGTTCCTGGAGGCTAAAGGCCACTATCATCACCTGGGAAAATATTCCCTTCTGCCTGTGTGGGGAGGGGAAATTGCTCCTCCCAGGCTTAATTTTCCCCCTCCTCCCCCAACAAGTGAAGTCCCATGACATTACATCACGGAAGAGGGCCTGGTGCCATCTTCCCCTGGACAGATCATGGTAACAGTGCTTTGTTTCTTTATGTACAATAAATGCTTTCTCTGATCCTTGTCCAAGTCCCTCATTTTCAGTCATGAAAGTGGCTGATTATATGCTTTTCAGACTGTAAATGGGTAAGTGTTGCACCTAAGCCTTTCTAAACATACTCTCAACAAAACAGCCACCATCATTTATTGTGTACATATTGTGCTCAGAGCAGTTTATACTATATCTAGTTATATTTATTCCTCAAAGCAACCTGGAAGATAGGTAATTTTCTCTTTTTTTTTTTTCTTAAAAAGCTGATCTTATAGAATTTGAAATTTGAACCCTGATCTATATGGCTTCAAAGTCCATTCACTTTCTTTCTTCTATGCTACCAAAGAATAAAAATGCTTCTCTCCTGTTCTCTTCAAATATTTCAGTCACCTTTACAAGGAAAGGCATCTGAACATCAAATTACCACACGAAGCCAAACTCTCTGTCAAGCTAAAGGGTCTGGAAACAAGAGTTGAGAAGGGCTTAACACTTCCAACCTTGAAAACAACAATAATATTTATCTTGCTCCTCCTATGTTCTAGGACCTGGTATAGACACTTCGCATGCATTGTTTCATTTAATCTAATCTTCACAAGAACCTTATGGAGAAAGATGCTACAGGTCTTTTTTTTTTTTTTTTTAAGATTTTATTTATTTATTCATGAGAAACACAGAGAGGAGAGAGAGGCAGAGATACAGGCAGGCTCCATGCAGGGAGCCTGATGGTGGGACTCGATCCTGCGATCCTGCGATCCTGCGTCTCCAAGATCACAGCCTGGGCTGAAGGCGGCGCTAAACCGCTAAGCGGCCCCCCCCCCCCCCCCCCCCGCCCCGGGGCTGCCCTTTGGCGCGGGGGTCGGGGGGGTATTGATTTGAGAGAGAGCAGGCACTGAAGGAGAGGGAGAAGCAGACTCCTGGCTGAGCAGAGAGTCTGACGTGGGGCGCCATCCCAGGACCCCGAAATCCTGATCTGAGCTAAAGGCAGATGCTTAACTAACAGCCACCCACGTGCCCAAAAGATACCATAGTTCTACGTCCCCTAAGCACAGTTCAAAATCCAAAAAGCTCTGAAAATCAAAAGTGAGTTTGACACAGCTCATATGGAATAATAAAAGAGCGGTAGTATTCAATATGTAAAATCTGTAGCGTAAAAAAACGTGACAGGATACAAGCAATTGTATTTTTCTTCCTTTATTTTCACAAGCTACTAATCGCACTCTCACGGAGCTCTTTTTCATTCCCAGTCCTTCCCACGTGAGCTAATCTCAATATTTGTCTAATCAATAGGTTATATCTCCCAATCTGTTGCAATGTTATTGAGGATGTCTCTCTTCTGCACAATTTTTAACTTTCAACGAACTAATATAATAAACCATGGAAGACTTTCCCATGCTCCACCTTCCAAGAAAAAATTGATGCAGCTCATTTGATGGCAAACTTCAACTGACATGAGGTCATTCGTTGGCTTTATGAATCCCATCTAGTATATTCATATGTTTCTCATGAGAATACTAATGCTTAAAGAGCTCACGCTCCCTAGCGTTTTATGTGATATACAGTATATGCACTGAAAGTCCTAGAATTTAAAACATCTCTATCTCAGGGTTTCAAATATGGGATTGAGGACTATGTTATTATCCCTATGTAACAGATGAATAAACTTAAGCTCAGAGATGTTAATTAATTTGCCCAAGGTCATGCAGCTAGTAATCAGAACTAGGATTAAAAATCTTTCTAAAACTATGAAAACAAAATTTGGAACACATATGATAGGTAAAGGCTCATTTTCTGAAGTCAAAGATATGAAGTAACAATTCATGATAGAGGAAAAAGAAATAACTTGTAAAGATATAAAGAATATATTCAATCAATCATAAAATAACAAGAATACATTTAAATCTAAATTATGATGAGGTGTTATTTTTATCCTATCAGATTGTGAGTTAGTAAAACGTTTGATAACATTGTGTTGAAGAAGATATGAAGAAACAGCCATTCGTATGTTGTTCACAGTGAGGTAAATTGGTATGATTTCAATGAAGGGCAATTGGTAAACTCTAAAAAGTAGAAATTGATATACTCAGAAATTTCACTTCGAGGAACTTATTCTTAAGGTACACTCACACATGTGCACAAAAAAATGAATATAAAATGTTTTTGTAGCATGGTTAGTGTTAGCAAAAACTCTCTTTGGGGAATGTAACTTTGCAGTTGATGAAAGCCCAGATATTTTACAACTCTCTAAAACTGATAATGGGGGATGATTATTTCTTTTGTACCATAGAAGGAAACCTCAAAAATTATTTTTACCCTGTAGTCCATTATCCAATTTTGTATCAAAATTAACAATTTTAGGGGCATCTGAGTTGTTCTGTTAAGCATCTGACTCTTGATTTCAGCTCAGGTCATGATCTCAGTGGGATGAAGCCCCACTTTGGGCTTCCTACTCAATGAAGAGTCTGTTCAAGGATTCTCTCCCTATGCCCTCCCTCTGCTTGCTCTCTCTCTCTTTCTCTCTAAAATAAAATAAATCTTTTTTAAAAAATTAACAATTTTAGAGGCACCTGGGTAGCTTAGTTGGTTAAGTGTCTGCCTTCAGCTCAGGTCATGATCTCAGAGTCCTGGGATGGAGGCCTGTATTGGGCTCCCTGCTGAGCAGGGAGCCTGCTTCTCTCTCCACCTTTGCCTGCCACTCCCCCTGCTTGTGCTCTGTGTGTGTGTGTGTCAAATAAAATATTTTTAAAAAATTAACAATTGTTTTCAGAATTTATTTTTATCCTCTGACTATAATTTTCAATTTTCAGCCTCTCTTTTCTTTTTCTTTTTTCTTTCTTTCTTTTTTTTTTTTTTTTTTTTTGAAAGAGAGAGTACATGTGAGGGATCGGGCAGAGGCTAGTGGGAGAGAATCTTCAGCAGGTTCCATCATGCCCAGCATGAGCCCGACTAAGGGCTCAATCTCTCAACCCTGAGATCATGACTTGAGCCAAAATCAAGAGTCTGACTCTGAACTGACTGAACCATTCAGGAACCCCACACATTCTCCTTTAAACCAACTTTGTCATCCTGGTGGGTTATTCATTGTAAGTTAAATAAAACTTGAATATGTGCTTTCTATGCATTGATATTAGAAATATGCTTTTCATCTTTTGAGATTGATGCTTTGAGATAATCTAAATCCATCAATAAAAGATTAAATACATCACAATGCCTCTATACAAAGGAATACTATGTAGCCATTAAAAAAGAGGCAGGTCTATATGTAGATACTCTATGAGGGTGAGGATCTTTGGTTCCCTAATGAACTTAAATACCTAGAAAAGTGTCTGAGCACATAGTAGCATTAATTTACTTCTGGCTGTGGTAACAAGTGACCCCAAAACATTTTTTTCCCTAATTGACATGTAGAGCACTGCTCTAGGCTGAGGGTCACAGGTTAGGTTTAGACTGGCTTCTAGTATCTTCTCATTTAGGGACCACTGATGTACAAAAAGTACATGAAAACATAGGATGCCCCTTAGAGCTTCTACTTAGAATTTCACACTGTCACTTCTACCCACAATCCATTGGCCAAAGAAAATATTACCAAACCCAAAGACAAGAGAGAAAAGTATATTATACCTTCCTTAACTAGAAGAGTCTCCAAAGTCAAAGTAAGATGTATAACCCTATCATGAGAAGTAGAGAACAATATTACAATCTATCACAGTGCTCCATAAATATATAGTGAAAAAAGAATGAACAAATTCCAAGAATTCAGTTTTTTAAAAAAGCATGGTGCAAAACAATGGTATAAATTTTGCCACTGTTTGTTTTAAAATATGTATTTACGTTTTATATATATATATAAACACTTTTAAATATATAATATATATATACCTGTATATATAAACACTTTTAAATATATATATACATAAAACGTAAATACATATTTTAAAACAGTGTATATATGTATATATATATATATACAGGTATGCTTTGATATGCCTTTACTACCTTTAGGAAAATACACAGGAAGTTTGTAACTCTGGTTGCTTCTAGGGAGAAGAACTAAGGGAGGGGAGCTGAGGAAGGAGAGGGAATCTTACCATTTTGTATCATATGTATGCATTACCTACTAAAAAATAAAATAAAATTCTCTGTGGAGGGGCTGCCTGGGTGGCTCAGTTGGTTAAGCATCCAACTCTTGATCTCAGGGCCATGAGACCTGTGTTAAAAAAAAAAAAAAAAAAAGGAAAAAGGAAATAAATAAATAAATAAATAAATAAATAAATAAATAAATAAATTCTCTGTGGAGGAAATTAAAAGAACAACCCAATGCTGTCTGACTATAGAGTCCAAATTCTAAAACTCTGTACTATGATAACTTTAGGATAAAACATGGATCAGAATTCTGTTGTTCTTAATTCAATGCAAATTGTACATGGAATCTCCTTTGTCTCTAGTTCCTGAAGACTTAATTATAACACAGCACTAGTTATAGCAAAATTCCATCTCAACCAATTTTTTAATGTTCTAGAGCTATAATTTTCAAACTCTGTAGAGGGCTTCCCGTTCCTGGGAAGCCCTGTAGGTGAAGTCTCTGAAGAGAGAGGTGCAAAACTAGTTCATCCTGATTCTTTCAACCAAATTAACTCTCTGTTCACCTGTTTTGCTTCCTAGTTTAAATAAAACTGTGTACAGGGCACCTGGGTGGCTCAGTGGTTGAGCATCTGCCTTTGGCTCAGGTCGTGATCTTGGGGGTTCTAGGATTGAGTCCCTCATCAGGCTCCCTACAGGGAGCCTGCTTCTCCCTCTGCCTGTGTCTCTGCCTCTCTCTCTCTCATGAATAAATAAATAAAATATTAAAAAAAATAAGAGTGGCCATATCCAATTCAGGATTAGGGCATAATTTCTAGAACTATTGTTAAAAGTATTGTTCTAAGAACTACAGTATATTGCTATTGTATCTAAACCTATAAAATATTCTAGGCTCTGAGTGAATGCAGTGTATTATAATCATCTGAAGAATAGCCTTCTTCATTACTGATGTATCCCAGAATGGGAATTCCACAACGGGAGGGTTGACAATGGCGACCTTACTCAGTGCTTGCCTGTCAGCACAGCTTGTGGCACCTTGCAGTTTACCAAGCCCCGTTCAACAGATTTGCAGATTATATAATGTTATAGTATTCAGTTTTCACTTAATTGGCTCTCACAAAATGGACAAAGGCTTAACAAAATTTCTGCAAAGAAACCACAAATTAAATATAATACTAATAATTACAGCACAAGCAAACAATAAAATGGTAGGGCTGACATTTCTCTTACCTTTAATATTAGCTGTCAGCTAATATTCTTCTTGTCAGCTCTGACAAGAAGATGATACCAAAAAATTAAAATTATCTACAGATTATTTGAAAAATGGCTTACATTTTTTTTTCCTGTTAGGAACACACAATCAGAAAAGAAGTTTGGAGATCTCTGGTTCAAAAAAGTGACCCCTGGGGCATCTGGGTGGCTCAGTCGGTTAAGCTTCTGCCTTCGGCTCAGGTCATGATCCAGTCCTGGGATCAAGCCCCTCATTGGGCTTTCTGATCAGTGGGGAGTCTGCTTCTCTCTCTGCCCCTCACCTTGTTCGTGCTCTCTTTCTCTCTCACTCTCTCTCAAATAAATAAATAAATAATATTTTTTTAAAAAGAAAGAAAAAATGACCACTGTAGAGCAAGAATTCATCAGTGACTCTTCAACATGATCCAGACAGAAGGTGCTTCAGCCAGAGTCTGGGGTATTTCATTTTACTTAACTGGTCACTCTTACAGAGAGAGACTGAATGAATCCCGCTACTATAACTTGATGGTACCATCTTTTGTGATCACCCAACTAATTTCTCAATCATATCCTTGATTTTCAATTATAATTTATGGCTCAAATGTGGCTCCCAATGTTGTCTTTCTTACAAGTAGAGGATGTACCATCTGGTATTACTGTCTGGTCATTGTGTAATTCAGTTTTGGACTTCTCGTGAGCTTGGTTAATGTGGGTTTATCCCCAAAAGACTGCTCACCTCTAAGTGTTATGACATAATAAGTTCCTGGGTTTGTCAAGGTGATACCGAGACCCTCACAATGGTGACCCTCAGTTCCTCCAGATGACCTCTCCATCTCGTTACTCTTTCTTGGCAGTGGTTGCCAGTAACCTAAATTCTTTCACCAAAAAATCCTGAAGAACAATACAGTTAGGAAACTGGGCCTGTTTCTAAAAGAAGGGGGTTTCTAGCTCTGCGTTACATGAATTCTGTAGCACACCTAAAGTTATTCTTGCTCAACAGCTTTTTCTTCTATGGCCCCAGGCTTTGAACAGTATTAATTCACTAATTTATAAGCTGATTGCTGCTTTGGTCTGTCAGGCACCAAGGCCAAGGATCCCAACAAAGACTCTTCAGAAAGCATGATAGACAAGATAAACTTACCTGCAGAACCAAGTTTACAAAGACCTGGGGCAACCTCTCTGCTAGCCTCGCTGGTGATTGTGGCAGAGTGCTAAATAATTGTATAGCTGGCCGCTGTAGCATTCTCCCTCCCATGACTGGACTCTTCCTTCTTTGAATGAAACTGAAATGATCCATTTCCTTTAGTCAAATGACAGTATCATCAGCTGTCCTAGCAGCTTGGCTGACCAGACTTTTATTTTAGCCTCATTGCCTCATGCTAATATTCCGATTCCAGCGATTTCCAGGAGTGAGGAGCAGCCTATGCAAGAAGGGTCTTGTGGGTCCCATGGAATTGGGCTGACGTTAGATCAATTAAGATGGAAGTTCTCAGCCTTCGTTGCATATTAGAATCACCGGGAGAGCCTTTTTAACAGAGTGCTGACCATGCCCTACTCCTAGCAATTGTAATTTAATTGGCCTGGGGTTGAGCAACCTAGGCATGGATGCCTTTGAAAGCTCCCCAGGTGATAAGTGCAGTCAGTGATGAAGACCACAGACTTGAGATCTTACATTCAAAAGAAGGATTTGAAGCTGACACAATTCTCTTGTAAGCCTTCTGCTCTGAAGTTCCCCTCAATCATCCGCTCACATTCCATTTTGCAATTAGCTCACAGACATGTTTGCAAAAAGCTGCTAAAGTAAAAACGTGTTAATGATACAATGCCACACTTAACAGGTTGCAAGACATTTTCTCACATATTCTTTCATTTGACTCCTAAAATAACCCAATGAGGTAAGCAGGACAGGTATTATTATCCACAATTTTCTGGTAAGGAAATTAACATCCTGAGCTGACTAAGGTTCCAGACTTCTGTTTTTTGCTCAGCACTCTTTTAATTATGCAATACTTACCCCTACAGTGGAGGTTAATAACCTTGGCTGCCAAATATAGCCAGAAAATAATACACAGGAGTCAAAAGCAAAGACTTTAAAGTCAGATGTAAAAATCTGAATTTTAGTTTTGCTACGTACTAGCTTCATGATCTTAAACAAATATATAATCTCTGAGACAATCTTTCTCATCTGAATATAGTACTGGAATATAGTACCAACTTAAGGGGGTATCAGTGAGATATAATAGTTGATATTCTGATTAGATGATTGTGCCACATTTACTTGTTTGTTAGTATAGAAATAATCTCCAAAGATTTTTTTTAAGTACTTGGGCTCCTTTATTCTATTAAATTGTCTTCAGGATCAATTTTTGCTTTTCTTACCTAACACTGCATAAAGTGAGGGGTTTGACTGGTTCATGATGGTGACATTTCTAATTATAGTCACCAAATGATTCCTTTTAGGTCAGAAATCATAATCCTAGCAAATCCACCATTTTCAAAACTTTTTCATTTATTTTTCCAAGACAATGCTTGATCAGATGCTTTTTAAAAAATAAAAAGACTTGGGATACCTGGGTGGTTCAGGGGTTGGGCGTCTGCCTTCGGCTCTGGATGTGATCCTGGAGTTCCGGGATCGAGTTCCACATCAGGCTTCTGCATGGAGCCTGCTTCTCCTCCCTCTGCTTATGTCTGTGCCTCTCTCTGTGTCTCTTATGAATAAATAAATTTTTTTAATCTTAAAAAAATTTTAATTAAAAGACTTAATTTTAACACAGGTAGCAACCTTTTTGACCTTGGCTGCAGCAACTTCTTCAAGACATGTCTCTAAAGGCAAAGGAAACAAAAGCAAAAATGAACTATTGAGACTTCATCAAGATAAGAAGCTTCTGCACAGCAAATAAAACAGTCCACAAAACTAAAAGGCAATCTACAGGATGGGAAAAGATATTTGCAAATAATATATCAGATAAATGGCTAGTATACAAGATCTATAAAGAACTTATCGGGGGAGCCCGGGTGGCTCAGTGGTTTAGCGTCGCTTCCAGCCCAGGGCGTGATCATGGAGACCCGGGATCCAGTCCCACGTCGGGCTCCCTGCATGGAGCCTGCTTCTCCCTCTCCCTGTGTCTCTGCTTCTCTCTCTCTTTCTGTCTCTCATGAATAAATAAATAAAATCTTAAAAAAAAATAACTTATCAAACTCAACACCCCCCAAAAAAAAACCAACCCAGTCAAGAAATGGGCAGTAGACTTGAACAGAGACCTACACATGGCCAATAGGCACATGAAAAAATGTTCCGCATCACTTGTCATCAAGGAAATAGAAATCAAACCCACCATGAGATACTATTTTACACCATCAAGAACAACTAACATTAACAAGACAGGAAACAAAAAATGTTGACGAGGATGCAGAGAAAGGAGAACCCTCTTATACTGTTGGTGGGAATGCAAGCTGGTACAGCCACTCTGAAAAACAATATGGAGGTTCCTTAAGAAGTAAAAATAGAGGGACGCCTGGGTGGCTGAGTGGTTGAGCGTCTGCCTTCAGCCCAGGGTGTGATCCTGGAGACCTGGGATTGAGTCCCACATCGGGCTCCCTGCATGGAGCCTGCTTCTCCCTCTGCCTGTGTCTCTGCCTCTCTCTGTCTCTCATGAATAAATAAATAAAATATTAAAAAAAAAGAAGTTCCTTCTTTCTAATATGATGCAGATTAACAACAGAAACAGGAATTTGGGTCTCCTTCATTCTTACAGAATGAAGGAAAGAGAGCGATCCTGTGACCCAGCAATTGAACTACTGGATATTTATCCCAAAGTTACAGATGTAGTGAAACGATGGGACACCTGCACTCCAATACTCCAATGTCTATAACAGCAATATCCACAATAGCCAAACTGTGGAAGGAACCACGATGTCCTTCAACAGATGAATGGATATATATATATATATATATATATATATATATATATATATATACATATATATATGTATATATATATACACACACACAATGGAATATTACTCAGCCATCTGAAAAGATGAATACCTACCATTTACATCAACATAGATGGAACTGGAGGGTATTATGCTGAGTGAAAGAAGTCAATCGGAGAAAGACAATTATCATATGTGGTCACTCATATGTGGAATACAAGAAATATTGAAAGGGACCATAAGGGAAAGAGGGGAAACTGAATGAGGAAAAATTAGAGGGGAAGACAAACCATGGGAGACTCTTAACTCTGGGAAACAGGGATGCCTGGGTGGCTCAGTGGTTGAGCATCTGCCTTTGGCTCAGAGTGTGATCCTGGAGTCCCGGGATCAAGTCCCACATCGGGCTTCCTGCATGGAGCTTGCTTCTCCCTCTGTCTCTGTCTCTGCCTCTCTCTATATATACCTCTCATGAATATCTTAAAAAAAAAAAAAAAAGAAAGAAAAGAAAACCTCTGGGAAACAAACTGGGGATTATTGAAGGAGAGGTGGAGGAGGTGTAACAGGGTGACGGGCATTAAGCAGGGCATGTGATGTGATGAGCACTGGATGCTATACTGTATGTTGGCAAATTTAATTAAAATTAAAGAAAAAATTAATAATGTAAACTTTAGAAAAGAAAAAATGAAAGACTTAATTTTGAGCAGTGTTGGATTTATGGAAGAATTAAGCTGAGTACAGAGTTCTCATATAACCCTGCCCCTGTACAGTTTCCCTTTATTAATATTTCATATTAGTGTGGTATATTGTTATAATTTAATGAGCCAGTATTGATGGTTTTGATTAATTTAAGTTCATAGTTATTCAGATTTCCTTAATATTTACCTGATGTCCTTTTTCTTTTCTTTTCTTTTAAGATTTTATTTATTTATTCATGAGAGACACAGAGAGAGGCAGAGACACAGGCAGATGGAGAAGCAGGCTCCATACAGGGAGCCCAATGTGGAGCAGACTTTCCTTATTTTAATGACCTTGACAGCTTTGAGTTCTGGTCAGGTATTTGTAGGATGCCCCTGAACTGGAATTTGTCTGATATTTTTCTCATAATCAGACTGAGAGCATGGAGTTTGGGGAGGATCATGGAGGTAAAGTGTCATTTTTATCACATCATATCAAGGGCATATCTATTAATATGATTTATCAATGTTGATGTTGACCTTGAACACCTGGCTGAGGTCCTGTTTGTCAGGTTTCTCCACTATTGTTACTCCCACTCCCCTTTCAATACTGCATTCTTTGGCGGGAAGTCACTGCATACAGCACAATTTTGGAATTTACACACCTGCTCTATAGAATGGAATATCTACATAATTTATGTAGAATTATTCTGCATGGGAGATTGATCTCTTCTTTGTAAATCTTTTGCTGTTACCACCTAATCAAGACAATTAATTATTTGGTGGTGGCCATAGCCCCATATTTTCCAGATTAAAACAATAATGAGGGGATTCCTGGGTGGCGCAGTGGTTTGGCACCTGCCTTTGGCCCAGGGCACGATCCTGGAGACCTGGGATCGAATCCCACGTCGGACTCCCGGTGCATGGAGCCTGCTTCTCCCTCTGCCTATGTCTCTACCTCTGTGTGTGTGTGTGTGTGTGTGTGTGTGTGACTATCATAAATAAATAAAAACTTTTAAAAAATCCTAGTTTTAAAATAAATAAATAAATAAATAAATAAATAAATAAATAAATAAATAAAACAATAATGAGGTCTAGGGAGACCTCTCGTGGTTAATCAAGGACATAGCTGGCCAACTACACATTTCTCACCTTAGACCACTGACATTCTTTCAATTCAGTGTTTCTCAACCAGAATTTTGCCCACTCCCTCGCCACCCGCCCCACCCCAGCCCTTGGGAGCATTTGACAATACCTGGAGATGTCTTTAGTTGTCACACTTTTTGGAGGAGATGCTACTGACAACTAGTAATAAGAAGCCAAGGATGCTGAGGTCGAGAAGCCCTGTGGTTAGGGGAGTGTACAGGTGTATAAGGTTGTAGCTGTGTTCAAAGGAGTATGTTATAATGGGGTGGGGGGAGACCCTGTTTTATGAAAACAGATTCTCCAATAAAATGTGCAGCTTAACACTGTCACAAGTGACTTCTGAGAACGTGCAATTTCTATTTGGGTCAACCTTGTTCACATGAATACGAGTGGCAAGAGCTCATGCTGTGGAACTGAACAGAAACAAACGATAAATGCTGTTCTGAGCAGAAGTATAGTGGAGAAAGAAACTGGCCTGGGGCCAGATTTGAGATGATTATGTGATAAAACTCTTCATTTCATATAATTTTTTAAAAACTAAATTTTGGGGGCACCTGGGTGGCATATCCGACTCTTGGTTTCTGCTCAGGTCTTGATCTCAGGATTGTGAGACTAAGCCCTGCTTTGGGCTCCATACTTAGTATGGAGTCTGCTAAAGTTTCTCTCTCAGCCCCTCCCCTCTGCCTGCACACACATGCGATTTCTCTCTCTCTCAAAATAATAAATAAATAAATAAATAATAACAAATAAACTAGATTTTGAGGGAAAAAATTACATCCAGTCTATTACAACCACAATCTACTACTTTCAATTGCCCTCCTGTACATATATATTTTTTCATGTTTGCACAATAAATATAACTTATCATATTCCACTTTTTTACTGAATATTGTATCTGAAATATTTTTTCATATCCTTAGAGTCCCCATTAGCTTTTCTAAAGTCTGATAATCCATTTTGAAGGAAAAATATTCTATAGTCATTCTTCTATTGTTAGACAATTATATTGTTTCAAATCATTCTCTTTTCTAACATTGCAATAGTGTTTTTCTTTAAAGTATTTCTTAAAGATATCTTTCTAGGAGTCCAATTCTCAGGGTAAAAAAATGTAAACAGTATATGGCAACACAGAATGGGTAAGAACACAGAATTTGGAATTAAGCAGCCTGGGTTCCAAACTCAGTTCTGTCCATTACCACCTATGTGACTTGAATGATTTACTTAAGCTCTCTGATCCTCTGGAGACTGTGGTAATAATGATGAAACGAAATTGTGTATGCCAAATACATTGTATAGATCATGGTAAATAGAGAAATTACTGTTGTTATTCTGTTTCTTTTTTCTGTTTTCCTTAAGGCTCTTAATATTTATTGTCATAAAAAAATTTATTGTCATGTTGTTTTTCTAAAAGACTACCAGTTTCCAATGCCACAGGCAATACAAAACATGACCATTAAAAAAAGTGACCATTTACTACAACTCCCCAAGTCATTTTAAGGTTAGCCTAATTACTAGAAATAACTTTTTATTTTCATTTTTTGTAAAGATTTATGTATTTATTCTAGGGAGAGAGAGAAAGCATGTGTGAGTCAGGGGAGGGGTAAACGGAAAGACTTTCCATTGAACGTGGAGCCCAAGCAGGGCTTCATCTCTCCACCCTGAGATCATGACCTCAGCTGCAATCGATAGTCAAATGCTTAACCCACTGAGCCACCCAAGTGCCCCAGGAATAAGTTTCTATTAGGTTATGTCGCTTTCATGGTAAATTATCTTCCTAAAAATGTAAATCTATAGGTAAAGAATGTTTTGGGATCACTTTAACCAGGAAAAAGTGTGTATAGGGAAGAAAGCGAGAAAGGCCTTGGATTTCATCACTCCTCAGAGAAGTCGCAGTGAAGGAATGTACCTTTTTTTTTTTTTAAGAATTTATTTATGTATTTATCTAACTCAAAATGGATGAAAGAACTAAATGTGAGACAAGATTCCATCAAAATCCTGGAGGAGAACACAGGCAACACCCTTTTTGAACTTGGCCACAGCAACTTCTTGCAAGATACATCCATGAAGGCAAGAGAAACAAAAGCAAAAATGAATTATTGGGACTTCAAGATAAGAAGCTTCTGCACAGCAAAAGAAACAGTCAACAAAACTAAAAGACAACCTACAGAATGGGAGAAGATATTTGCAAATGACGTTATCAGATAAAGGGCTAGTATCCAAGATCTATAAAGAACTTAGTAAACTCAACAGCAAAGAAACAAACAATCCAATCATGAAATGGGCAAAAGACATGAAATTTCACAGAGGAAGACATAGACATGGCCAACAAGCACATGAGAAAATGCTCCGCATCACTGGCCATCAGGGAAATACAAATCAAAACCACAATGAGATACCATCTCACACCAGGAAACCATCACACACGGGAAACAACAACTGTTGGAGAGGATGTGGAGAAAGGGGAACCCTCTTGCACTGTTGGTGGGAATGGGAACTGGTGCAGCCACTCTGGAAAACTGTGAGGAGGTTCCTCAAATAGTTAAAAATTGATCTGCCCTACGACCCAGCAATTGCCCTGCTGGGGATTTACCCCAAAGAAACAGATGCAGTGAAACGCCGAGACACCTGCGCCCCAATATTTATAGCAGCGATGTCCACAATAGCCAAACTGTGGAAGGAGCCTCGGTGTCCATCGAAAGATGAATGGGGGATCCCTGAGTGACGCAGCGGTTTAGCGCCTGCCTTTGGCCCAGGGCGTGATCCTGGAGACCCCGGATCAAATCCCACGTCGGGCTCCCGGTGCATGGAGCCTGCTTCTCCCTCTGCCTGTGTCTCTGCCTCTCTCTCTCTCTCTCTCTCTCTGACTATCATAAATAAATAAAAATTAAAAAAAAAAAAGAAAGATGAATGGATAAAGAAGCCATTAGAAACGACAAATACCCACTATTTGCTTTGACCTGGAGGGACCTGGAGGGTATTATGCTGAGTGAAATAAGTCAATCGGAAAAGGACAAACATTATATGGTCTCATTCATTTGGGTAATATAAAAATTAGTGAAAGGGAATAAAGGGAAAGGAGAGAAAATGAGTGAAAATATCAGTGAGGGTGACAACATGAGAGACCCCTAACTCTGGGAAATGAACAAGGGGTAGTGGAAGGGGAAATGGGCAGGGGGTTGGGGTGACTGGGTGATGGGCAATGAGGGGGGCACTTGGCAGGATGAGTACTGGGTGTTATGCTATATGTTAGCAAATTGAACTCCAATATAAAAAATTTTTTTAAGAATTTATTTATGTATCTATCATCTATCTATCTATCTATCTATCTATCCATCTATCTATTTATTTGACAGAGAGAAAGAACACAAGCGGGGGGGGGGGGGGAACTGCAGGCAGAGGAACAAGAGGAAGGCAGGGCTCAATCCCAGGACACTAAGATCATGACCCAAGCCAAAGGCAGAAGCTTAACTGATTGAGCCAGCCAGGTGCCCCTCATTAGAATCTTCTAAGTGCTTTCTCTTCAGTTGCGTAAACTAGAATACAAAGAAAATAAAACGTAAGAGTCAAATTGATAGCCTCTACTTTTGGTTCTGCATTAAGAAACAAAGGCTTGGGGATCCCTGGGTGGCGCAGCGGTTTAGCGCCTGCCTTTGGCCCAGGGCGTGATCCTGGAGACCTGGGATCGAATCCCACGTCGGGCTCCCAGTGCATGGAGCCTGCTTCTCCCTCTGCCTGTGTCTCTGCCTCTCTCTCTCTCTCTGTGACTATCATAAATAAAAATTAAAAAAAAAAAAAGAAACAAAGGCTTGGGCCTGAAAGTCTTTGCCACCTTCTATGCTAGTAGTCTGTATTTCCAGAGTAAAACAAGTCCCAGCTGTGTGGAGAAATGACTAGTATAAATTGGGTACACGTAATAATGAAATAGTATAAATTGGATAGGTGCAGCTTCTTTCTTTTCTTTTTGTCTTTGTTGTCTGTCCTTGAGACCATCAAATTTATATATGCTATCTCTTTTTTCTGACATTTCTAACATCTATACTTTGCTATAACTGTAGAAAATTATAGGAAAATAATCTAACCGCTATTAGCCTTTTAGAGTGTTTGCCACCAGTTTTTTCTATAGATATGTAATTTATTATTTTTAAAATGAAATTTGAATCATGGAATATACAGTGTTATTTCCTGCCTTTTCTATTATATTGTGTAATATTTACCTAGATTTTCAAAAATATTATTTTTATTGGCACCTTATAAATATATTTCATTTAATGATTCCACTATTTATACATTGTGGTCACTTCTAAATTTTCATAATTAAAATCAAGAGGAGGTGAGTGACAGGATGGAATAACTGGATGGCAGCCATTAAGAAGGGCACTTGGATGTAAGGAGCACTGTGTGTTATTTGCAGCTGATGAATCACTGAACTCTACTGAAACTAATAATACACTATATGTTAATTAATTGAATTTAAATAAAATAAAATTTAAAAAATAATTCAATAAGTATCCTTGAACATTTATTTTTTTCATATTAATTATTCCCCCAAAAGAGCGTATTACTTTCCTAGGGCTGCCATAACAAACTACTGCAAAGTAGTGGCTCAGTGGTTGAGCGTGCCTTCGGCTCAGGGCCTGATTCCAGAGTCCTGGGATCAAGTCCCCATCATGCTCCTTGCATGGAGCCTGCTTCTCCCTCTGCCTGTGTCTCTGCCACTCTCTCTTGTGTCACTCATGAATAAATAAATAAAATCTTAAAAAAAAAAATAGATCACAAGATCAACATACATAAACAGTTTCAAACTCAGTACATTTTTCTAAAATGCTCTTCAAGGGGCATCTGGGTGGCTCAGTCAGTTAAACATCTAACTCTGGATTTTGACTCAGGTCATGATCTCAGGGTCATGAGATCCAGCCCCACATGGAGCCCACATCAGGCTCTCTGCTAAGCAGGATGTCTGCTTGAGATTCTCCCTTCACCACCCCCAGCCATTCTCTCTCTCTCTCATATAAACAAATAATCTTAAAAATAAATAAATAAATAAATAAATAAATAAATAAATAAATAAATAAATAAATAAAAAAAAAAAATATGGTTGCCCATCTGGCTTAGTTGGTTAGGCATCTGCCTTTGGTTAAGGTCATGATCCCAGGGTCCTGGAGTTGAGTCCCGCTCGGGGCTCTCTGCCTGCCGCTCCCCCTGCTTGTGCTCTGTGTCTTTCTTTCTCTCTCTCTCTCTCTCTGTCAAATAAATAAAATTTTAAAATAATAAACAAAAATGCTCTTCAAAAGATCATACCAAATTTATTATTTATAGGAGAGCCTATCTTATGATTCATTTATCAGCATTAAGCATTCTGTTTAAAATCCTAACCAATTCATTTGTTTAAAATGATACATCATTGGTTTAAACGACCTGCATTTGTGAGATTGAACATTTTTTCCACATGCTTATACCCATTAGGCTATTTGTATTTTTCTTCTGTAAATTGCTTATGTAATTTTCCTTTTTTCTATAATACTTTACTGATTCATAAAAGTTGATACAAAAGTGTATTCACCTGTCATCTATCCCAATTATCTATTTCTAAATCTTTTTCTTTTGTTAACTTATCTTTTTTAACTTTTAATTTTTATTGATATATTAAAGTTTATTGTTTCTTTTCCCCTTTATATTTAGAAAGTCATCAATTTTCATTTTTTTAGATATACTTCTTTAAATTCTGGAATTTATTTTCAATATATGGTCTGAGGCAAAACTCCAACTAGATATTTATATCCAGTTTCTTCAGATTATTGATATTATTTCTTTTTTTTTAAGATTTTTATTTATTCATAAGAGACACAGAGAGAAGCAGAGACACAGGCAGAGGGAGAAGCCAGCTCCATGCAGAAGCCTGATGTGGGACTCGATCCTGGGACTCCAGGATCATGCCCTGGGCTGAAGGAAGGTGCTAAACCGCTAAGCCACCCAGGGATCCCCGATGATATTATTTCTTATCTGTTGTGATGCACCCTTTATAAAATAGTAACTCATTTAATCTCTTAAAAACTTTATAAATAACTTATTATCCACATTTTATAACTAAGGAAACAGACACAGAGAACTTTAGTAATCTTTCTAAGGTCACACAGCTAGTGAATGGCAGAGATAGACTCTGAACATAGGTAGTATGGCTCCAGAGACTCATTCTTAGTTAAAGTATAAATAAGTCAATATTTGTAAAGAATCTAGAACAGAGCTTGGCACATAGTAAGCTTTGTATAAATGTTTGTTTAATAAATACAATGAAAGTGTCATAGAGTTATCTATCCTAAGATCTGTTTCAAGGATATCTGTTTGTATTCCATTGATTTGTCTTTGTTTCCATTCTAATTTTGATTATTGGCAAAGCATTTTATTTTATTTATTTAAGTAATCTCTATGCCCAACGTGGGGCTTGAACTCAAGACCTTGAGACCAAGAGCTGTATGCTCTAGCAACTGAGCCAGCCAGGCACCTCGTTTACCCACATCCACAATTCTTCTGTAACACTTCCTTGCTGGTAGGCCTGCTCATCCTCCCAAATAAACTCTTTTTTCCCTACAATTATGAAAATTTATGAATATAAAGAAAAGTTTAAATAATTGTACAATAAACACTCCACATAAACTTTTCTTTTTTTTTTTTAATTTTTATTTATTTATGATAGTCACAGAGAGGGAGAGAGAGGCACAGAGACACAGGCAGAGGGAGAAGCAGGCTCCATGCACCGGGAGCCCGACGTGGGACTCGATCCCGTGTCTCCAGGATCGTGCCCTGGGCCAAAGGCAGGCGCCAAACCGCTGCGCCACCCAGGGATCCCTAAACTTTTCTTTTTAAGAAGTAAGTTCTACACCCAATATGGGGCTCAAACTCCTGATCCCGAAGAGCAAGAGTTGTATGCTCCACCAACTGAGCCAGACAGGAACCCCTCCAGATGAACTTTTCAAAAATTGGTCTCAAAACTCAAATAAAAACAAAAACAAATTAAAAAAAAAACTTTTGAGGATTTGATGGAAACTAGTCCACACTAAGAATTTATTTGATGAAAAAAAAAGAATTTATTTGATGATATAATATCTTTATACTAATTAGTATTCTCCTTTGGAAATATATGGTTTATTTCTCCACTTATTCTTTTTTTTTTTAATTTTTATTTATTTATGATAGTCACAGAGAGAGAGAGAGAGAGAGGCAGAGACACAGGCAGAGAGAGAAGCAGGCTCCATGCACCGGGAGCCCGACGTGGGATTCGATCCCGGGTCCCCAGGATCGCGCCCTGGGCCAAAGGCAGGCGCCAAACCGCTGCGCCACCCAGGCATCCGTCTCCACTTATTCTTAGTAAGCACAAAGCATGTTATCTAGTAGAGAGATGTACTAGTCTTGTGGAAGAATTGTTAATTTCACCCATCACAACATCTATTGAGCATATGCTTATGCCAGGCTCTGAAGATATGGATGAATTATGTGTTTCCTTGGGAAGCTGAAAGACTCTTGGGAAAATAAATAGATGGTAAAAAAATATAAAGCAAAGCAGTATAACACCTCAGGGAAAGCTCCATCAAGGAGGTAATATTTGTCATGCTGTGTAAACAAATATTGATGCCGTGTAAACAAAAATTGATGCCGTGTAAACAAAGTTCACCAGGCAAAGAAAGGAGAAAGTGGATTCTAAGGAGCAGAAAGAACTTGTGTAAAGGTATGGGAAATGGGATTGCTGGGGAAGGGTTGAGGGAAGGCAAATGGGTATTGCTGGGGAGGTGCTGAATACTGCTGCTTGCACGGAGAACAGTGCATTTGTTTGGTGTAGCTGAAGTTTTGGCTATTTGGAATGGGGGTGGATTCTGGAATGGTAGGTAGAAACATACTATGTGGGGCAGCTGGGTAGCTCAGTGGTTGATGTCTGCCTTTGGCTCAGGTTCTGAGATCAAGTCTCGCTGCTTCCTCTGCCGATGTCTCTGCATCTCTCATGAATAAATAAGTAAAATCTTAATAATAAAAACAAAAGCAGGCAAGCAAGAAAATATGTTAAGGAGTTTGAACTTTATCAGAAAAGTAACAGGGTAAGAAAGGTTTTGAAGGAGTTTTTTTTTTTTTTAAGATTTTAGTTATTTATTCATGAAAGACACAGAAGGAGAGAGAGAGAGAGAGAGGCAGAGACAGAAGCAAGCTCCAAGCAAGGAGCCCGATATGGGACTCAATCCCGGCACTCTGGGATCATGCCCTAGGCTGAAGGCAGATGCTCAACCACTGAGCCACCCAGGTGTCCCTTGAAGGAGTTTTGATCAGAAATAGCTTTCACCAAAAATTATTCTGTCACCAAGGATGGCTTGGAATGGGAAGAAAGAAGACAGGAAAGACAGTGGGGAGTCAGATTGTGAAGGGTGTTACAAGCCATAGGTAGCTGAACCTGTTAGCAATGGAATTATGAGATCAAATAAATAATAAAGTGGTAAAATATGCTATGATGATGAATGGCACAGATAGTAATAATTGTGGGTAGAGGAGGGAATTATCACCACATAAGAAAATGATCTTGTGTCAGAAGTCAGAGTTCCTTCACTCATCATCTGTGAACAAATTCTGTAGCCCTTTGAACCTCAATTTCCTGACCTCTAATAAAATAACAAAGCTAAAAAGATCTACCTAAATACCTGTTGTGAGGACTAAGTGAAAAAAACCTATTAAATGTTAAACACATTATAAATATTCAATAAATGTATTTCTAACCATGCCAGTTTCTACCTTTATGATTAAGCTTATAGTTGAAAAGTTTGCACATTTATTACTATTTCCATGCTCCTGTACTTCTCAAAATCCTCTACTCATTTCATTTCTCATATCTACATTCTTGCACTTCTACCCTAAA
The DNA here is from genome assembly GCF_053574225.1 of Canis aureus. NCBI lineage: Eukaryota > Metazoa > Chordata > Mammalia > Carnivora > Canidae > Canis > Canis aureus. The sequence goes on from NC_135626.1 coordinate 27,301,739, forward strand.
ACAAATATCTTTTTGTTATATGTTCCTCATCCTCTCCCTGAATTTTACATTTCAAATCAACAAGAGCATTCCAGATCTGGAGGGACTAGCTCCACCACCCTGACCATTTTCACTGTATTACATTTCTTAAGATTTGCTTGGCTAATTTTTCCTACCTGATTCCAGGGTCAAAAATCTTGACTATGCCCACAAGCAATTTTCTTAGGGAGACAATGGCTTATTTATTTTCCTTTTCTGGCTTCTGAGAAAATAATACCGAGCAAGTCAATAATCTTGGGAGAGTGAGAAATATGAACCGATATCCCCCACTCTTTTGCCTTCTTAGCTTTGGGCCCAGAAGTCAATCGACTTACATCTTTGTCAAAAAAAAACCTGCAACTCAGCCCAAAGATTGACATCATCGTCCCCAAGTCCATTTCACAATCTGTAAGCAGTTTGTAAATGAGTCATTGTGCTGATTATAGGGAAAGAAGAGTATCTCATGCTCCAGGGAAAAATTGATTTGTAAGTACATCTAGAGCTAAAGCTAAAATACAGCAATTCATTTATTTAACAGATCTTTACTGAGATCTCCTATGTTCCAAGGATTGTTCTAAGCTCTAAGAGACAGCAGTAAATGAAACCCTCTTCTCCCTCTCGTGGAGCTTACATCCTGGTGGGGGAGAAAGATAATAAATAAGCCAATATATTAATTATACAAAATATATCAGCTGGTGATATGTGCTGTATATAAAAATAGAATAAGAGTGAGAAGTGATGAGAAGGTAGAAAAGGCTGTTTGAGATAGGTGAATTTGCTTTATTTTTCTTTTTTTAACTATCTAATAAACATACTCTAAAGCATGTAAACCACACACCTGTGCACAACTTGATGAATTTTTACACACATTCATATAACCACTGCCCAGGTCGAGAAACACAGCATTTACAGTATCCCAGAAGGTTCCCTTGTGCCCCTTCCCAGTCAATGTCCACCAAGAGCAAACTACTGTTCTAACTTCTGTCACCATTGATGAGTTTTACCTGTTCTTAAACTTCAAATAAATGGGATCCTAAGGTATGTATCCATTTGTATCTGGCTTCTTCCACTCAACATAATGTCTGTAAGATTAATCCATATTGTTACATATAAAAGTAGCTATCCTCTTTATTGCTATGTAGTATTCCATTTCATAGATTATATCACAATTTAACCATTGTCCTCTTTTTAAAAAAGACTTATTTGTTTATTTGAGAGAGAGAGAGAAAGAGAGAGGGAGAGACCACACAAACAGGGGGAGGGGCAGAGAGGGAGAAGCGGACTCCCCGCTGTGCATGAAGCCCAACACCAAATGAGGACCCTCATTTGATATCCTGTTGGCAGGGGAGGACCAGCCATGATCCTGACCGCTCCCACTGCTCTCAAGGTCGGCAGGATTACCCCCTGGGTCCACTACACCCACGTCCGACCAGCTGATCCACACGCTGTTCTCAAGGACGAGAACAGAGCTCAATGCCCTTAAGCCTCGTATCAGATTGTAAACAGAACTTGAGAAATTCCTCCACACCTTCTGAAAATCCTCTAGACCAGCCTGTAAAAAACCCAGCTGTAACCCACTTCGGGGTCCAAGTCCCTGCTCTGCTGTGTCGGGCATACTTGGACCCAAGCGAGCTTGCTAAGAAACCCTTGTGTGCTTGCATTGGTGTCGGCTCCTTGGTGGTTTCTCGGATTCGCAATCTTGGGCACAACAGAATATTCTTGTATATGTCTTCTGATAGGTATGCATTCGTTTCTCTTGAGTATCTGCCTAGGAGTAGAATTGCTGAGTCATATAGTAGGTATATGTTTAGCTTTAGTAATTAATGATGAACAGTGATGGAACCATTTTACACTCCTGCCAGCAAAGTATGGGCGTTCAAACTCCTCTACAGCCCTGCTAACACTTAACTGCGTCAGTCTTTTTCATCTTATCCATTTTTTGTGCTTGTTTAGTGATTTTAAGCACAGACCTGAACAAGTATGCTCTGCTTGGAATATTTCGCCTCTGGAAGAGCGGTACAAAGGATTCAAGGCAGAAGTGTGTTGTCTGGGAAGTAAAGAGGGGAGTGCTGGTACTGAGTAAGCAATGGATAGAGTAATAGGAGATAATAGATAAGAGATAACACAATAGGTAAGAGATATGGGGACTGGGGGGGATAAAGTAAGCCATCTTAAGGCCTTTGGATTTATGAAGCAATAGAGAAGAAATCATTGGAGGGTTTTAAGAAGAGGACAGATGTCATCTAACTTAAGTTTTTAACTGGACCACTTTGGCTGCTTTGTTAAGAATAGACTGAGGAAGAGCAAGGGAAGAAGCAAACAGGGAGAAGCAGGGAGAGCTTTTGCAGTAATCCAGGAGCTAGATGGTTTGGGCTTGGGTCAGGGTTGTAGCATCGTAGGAGGAAATAAGAAGGAATTCAATCCTGGATATGTTTTGAATTAGACATGATAGGGTTCTTGGATGGGATTGGGATACAAGAAAGAGAGTATCAAGCATGATTCCAGGTTTTCAGACTTAATGAAGATGGGATTGAACCCAGTTCTTTTTTTTTTTTTTTTTAAGACTTTATCTGATAGAGAATGAGAGAGAGAGAGAGTACAATTAGGCAGAGTGGCAGATAGAGGGAGAGGGAGAACCAGGCTCCCCGCTGAATAGAGAGCCTGACGTGGGGCTCCATCCTAGGACCCCACAATCATGACCTGAGCCAAAGGCAAGCTTAACCGACTGAGCCACCCAGGCATCCAGAACCCAGGTCTTTTGTACAAAGTTTTTGGTATGATTGATCACACAGAGAATCCAGCAGGAATCACTCCATCAAACCTCAGTGTAATATCAGGTTTAAGAAGTAGTCCACGTGACAAAGCTTTGCTGGAATAGCCTTGAACCTAGTTATATTGTAATCAAGAAATCATTCTTACTGAAAGAATTTAAGCCAGTTTATAATTTTAACTGACAAAGATTGGCTTTGTTTATAAATTTCCTCCAAGGGCTCTACACACTTTACAAATGCACCATGGCCAGTTGCTTCACCTCAAAAACAAAGCCATTTTAAAAGCAGAGAATTAAGAGATGTGAAAGAGGCAAGAGAATCTAGGTTAGGAAAACTAATGTCTTCTCATAAGAAAATAGCACAAAGCTATCTGGAATGCTTAGTTAAGGTCAACAGAGCTCTAGGTCTTGCAAAAGTGTTAGAAATGACCTAAGCATGAAGCAAGAATACTTTTTTAAAAAAGATTTTATTTATTTATTTGAGAGAGAGAACAGGAGAGTATAAGCAAGGGGAACGGAAAAGGGAGAGGGAAAAGCAGACTCCCTGCTGAGCAGGGAGCCCGACTGGGGCTCAATTCCAGGACCCTGGGATCATGACCTGAGCCAAACGCAGACGCTTAACTGACTGAGCCTCCCAGGTGCCCCAAAATACTCTTATTTCCCAATACAAAAGCAGAATGGCTTAGGGAATTCCTAAGGGTGTTGCTTCATTCACAGAATGAAATGATCCTGGTCAATAAAAAGTTCAAGATTAATATTTTTTTAAAGATTTATTTATTTATTTATCATAGACAGAGAGAGAGAGAGAGAGGCAGAGACACAGGAGGAGTGAGAAGCAGGGTCCATGACGGGAGCCTGATGTGGGACTCGATCCTGGGACTCCAGGATTGCGCCCTGGGCCAAAGGCAGGTGCTAAACCGCTGAGCCACCCAGGGATCCCCAACATTAATATTAAATATACTCAACACAACTGTTTTTTGCTTTCTCAGAGAATTAGCCAACAAGTCAGTTTTTCTACATGAAAACAAGATAGATTTCTGCCTTTTCTGCCTTATTTAGAGAGGAAGAACACACAACAATTTGTGTCACCTTACTTTGAAAAAGTGGAATTCAGAAACTTTCAAGTGACAGAAAAAGCATGAATAATCTATGCTAGAAACGAAAGCATAAGGAAGTAATGTTTTTCAACTGGTTTCTCCTAATGGCCCACATCTTCAGCTACTGGCCAGGACTAAAGGTGGACGTTAAAATTGAAACAGGTTCATTAATGCAAAACTGATGTAATTATTCATGTGAAAATTAAATCTACAACCTGGCCGCATCACCAGGTCCTAATTAACTGCACTAACCAGTCCTTCATATGAAGGATTGGCCAACTATGATTCATGGGCCAAATCTCACTTCTTTATGGCCCACAAGCTAAGAATGTTTTTACATTTTTAGATGGTTGGGGGAAAAAAGGAGATGAAGAAGAACATATTGTGATATGTGAAAATTATGTGAAATGCAAATTTCAGTGTCCATAAATAAATTTTTATTGGAACATAGTTCCACTTAAACAATTTAGGTAGAATCTATGATTGCTTTTGCATTCTAACAGCTGACGTGAGTAGTTGTGACAGAGACCCCATAGTCTGAAAAGCCTAAAATATTTACTGTCTATTCCTTCCCAATGTTTTCAACTCCCTGCTTGATATCACATAGAAGTGTAAAAGATAGAAATAACAGTTGAAGGAACTTATATTTCCAAAATGCAATTGAGGACACATCTTGGAGATGGCAAAGCACAGAAACAAAACTGGTTAATGTTGATTATATATCGCTTTTACCCGCAGTATTTGGTGTTCCTTTTTTCCAGGCAGTAGGAAGAATAACGATTTTCCATGAAAGGAAAGGGATACTAATCCCTTTAATCAGCTAGAACCAGATGCTATTCATGTTTCCTGCATATAGATTGTTCTATTCCATGGAGAGTTAGGAAGAGAGAAAAGTCTGCTTAAAATCAGGTAGTACACAATGGTGATTCAGTCAACCCACAAGCATTTGGATTAAACCTTTCAGAATGGATTTTCAGAACAGAGACCTGCATGCGTTTTTCTCTACTGTGTCCTTGTAGTCTCCACAGTCTGCTCAAATATTTGTTGAATGAATACATCATAATAAACTCTCTACACACACTTAGGAACAAAATTGGCTACTGTATCTCATATTTTCTTTAAGCTGTGGTATTGAACAGGATTTTGTGGTATTGTAGCCAGGGCATGGGGATGCAAGAGTATCTGGCTCCTGGGATCCCAAACAGACTAGGTGTGACCACTTACCACTGACAAAATCCAAAGGCAATGAGACAGGTTATAGGGAAACAAGAAAGGGATTTATTTCAATGCGGCCCATACCGGGAAGACAGAGAACTAGCATCTCAAAGACTGTCTCTAAAGTGCCAAAAATACTCCCAGGTTTATATAAGGAAAATGTGAGACAAAGGTCGGTGGGTACATCCAGGTGGGCAGTAAAGGTCAGGTCATCATTATCATGAGCTCAATCATGGGGGAGATCTTGCTGGCTCAGGGCAGCTTGAGGCATCTTGAGGCTCAGGGGTAAAAGATGCTTGGCCTGCAGGGTCTTTTGCCTAAAATAAGAGATACATAGGAAGGAAAATTTTAATCAGTTGGAGAGTTTGAGGTCAAAATGGAGGTGGTTGAAGTCCTCTCTCAGGTTGGCCAACATCAGACAGTAAAAGCAGAGCCAATGTTTACAATCTTGCTCAATGTCCAGATCACCTCTTCCTGCAGTCAAAACTTTTTTTCTCCTTCAAGTGTTTTTCAGGCTACTGATTACATGAGAAGAAAATGCTGACCCAAACAAAACAAAAGCTAAACCAGAATGCTTTTACACAAAGAAAGCTATGTTATCTTCATTCGCTAAATACTGAAAAAAGTACATAGGTCCCTTAGCTGGTTTTTCTAATTGCAAATATGAATTGCAATATTGCAATATCTAAAATATGAACCCTGAAGAATGTTGCAATCCATACAAAAAGAATTTTCATAATTCAGTTTGTCTTTTCTTGCTCTTTTCAACTTGAAGTTTTAATGAAGATCTATCATGTACCTCATATGCATTTTGCCAAGATGGGAAAGGGGGTAAGAGCAGAGGTGAATAAAATGAGCTTCCTACACAACAGAATCTAAATGTAATAAAAGCTTTTTATACATGACTGTAACACCCGAAGGGAAAGTGAAACTTAACTACAGTACACATTGCAGACAAAAAGAAAAATATAAGAAATCTCTGCTCTACTGGAAATTTAATTTTATGACAAAAACAAAAATTCCTACAAGAGCACTTTGGAGTTTTTATCTATTGTTATGCCCAAGACTGCGAATCCGAGAAACCACCAAGGAGCCGACACCAATGCAAGCACACGAGGGTTTATTTGCAAACTCGAGCTTGGGTCCAAGTATACCCGACACAGTGGAGCAGGAACTTGGACCCCGAAGTGGGTTACAGCTGGGTTTTTTATAGGCTGGTCTAGGGGATTTTCAGAAGGGGTGGAGGGAATTTCTCAAGTTCTGTTTACATTCTGATATGGGGCTTTCAAGGGTATTGAGCTCAGTTCTCATTCTAATATGGGAATTTCTACCAGGGGCATGGGCTCTGTTGTCTTTCTGATATGGGATTCCCTGCCAAGGACATTGAGGACATTCTGCAGTTTTCCCCGGTAAAGTTCAGCTCTTATTCACAGGGGCCTAAGATGGTTGTACTTGTGCTAATGCTAAACTTTAGGTGGGATGGCCTTAATTTTCCTCGGCCTCCACACTATCATTTAAGATCTTTTAAAGATTATTGCTTAAGTAGTCTCAAGAGATAAATAGCCAGAACATGAATGGTTCTCTAAAATATTAAGTACAAATGTGTTCATTGGCTAAGAATGAAAATTTCCTTTTGCCTACCAGAAAAAAGAAAGAAAATACAGAGAATTAAGTCAGATTTCTAGGTTTTCTCCAAATTCAGATACTAAATATTAATCCTTGTATATATCATGAACTCTTCCATGAGAAAACCTGTTTGGATACTCTGATTTACTTGATCGTCAACCTTGGGCAATTCTTAGAACTCACTGAGCTTCTGCTTCATGACTACTTCACAGAACTTTTATAAAAATCAAGGAAGGAAATATATATAAAAATGCCTTATAAGTTAGAAGTTCCTAAAAGAGGACTTCAACTACCTCCATTTTGACCTCAATCTATACTTTCTAATTAAGTTCTCCTTTCCAGTTTATCTCTTATCTCTTTGCCCTTGGGGGCAAAGCATCCCATGATTGGAACTGAATCTACCCCTCAAGCAATAAAGACTGCCCCGAAACACCAAGATCTCATGTGACTGATCCCAAGACAGCGATGACCTGACCTTTAATGCCCACCTGCTCGTACCCACTGGCCTTTGGTCCCACATTTTCCTCATATAAGCAAGGCACTTTGGAGACAGTCCTTGAGACCCTTGTCTGCTGTCTTCCCAGTGTTGCCCTCACAGAAATAAATTCCTTTCTTGTTTCACTACCACTTGTTTCTTTGCTTTTGGATTTTATCCGTAGCAAGTGGCCACACCTGATCTGTTTGGGATCCCAGGAGCCAGGTGCTCTTTCTTACACCCTTGCGCCTCAGTTATATTCCCATCGATCTCTTGAGAGTAGGGACTGTATCTTATTCCTTATTAAACCTGCAACATCTAGGACAGTGCCTGGTACATAGAAGATGCTTAATTTTGATTGAAGGAATATTTTACTATAGAAACATCAGCTAGGGATCCCTGGGTGGCGCAGCGGTTTAGCGCCTGCCTTTGGCCCAGGGAGCGATCCTGGAGACCCGGGATCGAGTCCCACATCAGGCTCCCGGTGCATGGAGCCTGCTTCTCCCTCTGCCTGTGTCTCTGCTTCTCTCTCCGTGTCTGTCAGAAATAAATAAATCTAGAAAAGAAGAAGAAGAAAGGCTTTTACAATGTAACATTAATTTAGCCTTTTTTTTTTTTTCCCCAAAATTTTACTTATTTGAAAGAGCACAAGTGGTGGGGTAGAGGAAAGGGGCAAAGGGAGAGGGAGAACATGAATCATGAGCTGAGTTGAAGGCAAATGTTTTCTGTTATTGTTGTTTTTTAAAGATATTATTTATTCATGAGAGACACAGAGAGAGAGGCAGAGACACAGGCAGAAGAAGATGCAGGCTCCCCATGAGGAGCCTGTTGTGGGACTCTGGGATCGCACCCTGAGCCTAAAGCAGATGCTCAACTGCTTCATCAAGGCAGATGTTTAACTCAGCCACCTAGGTGCCCCAATTTAACCTATTTTTACAAAAAAAAAATTTATGGTTTCATTTTTTTACATTTAAATCTTTACTTCACTTTGAATTTATTCTGTAAAAAGGTATGTGGGATTCTTTCTTATTTTTTATTTCATAGATAATTAACAGATATCACAATACCATATGCATAATCCCATTTTCCTTTATTTAAAAGATTTTTATTTATTTATTCATAAACAACACAGAGAGAAGCAGAGACACAGGCAGAGGGAGAAGCAGGCTCCCTGCGGGGAACCTGATGCGGCAGTCGATCCCAGGACCCTGGGATCACGACCTGAACCAAAGGCAGACACTCAACCACTGAGCCACCTAGTCGTCTCATGATCCCATTTTCTAATTGGTTTGAAATACCATCTTTTTTTTTTTTTTAAGATTTTATTTATGTATTCATGAGAGACACAGAGAGAGAGAGAGGCAGAGACACAGGCAGAGGGAGAAGCAGGCTCCATGCAGGGAGCCCGACATGGGACTCGATCCCAGGTCTCCAGGGTCAGGCCCTGGGCTGAGGACGGTGCTAAACCACTGAGCCACCCGGGATGCCCGAAATACCATTTTTTTAATGAGCTTAATTCAAATTTGTATTTTTCTAGAAATTAGTTTTTATTTCTAAACAAAATAATAGCTTTGATATTACAAAACCAGTTTGTGGACATTGTAGAAAATTAGAAAATATAGAAACATACCAATATAACCAAAGATTATCTTACTGTATATTCCTTTGAGATATTTTTCTTTGGTGAGATATATAGATATATGCATTTTTACCAAAATGAGACTGTGTACATGTTGCTTTAAAACCTGCTTCAATTTTTAAAAATATTGTATTTACTTATTCATGAGAGACACACAGAGAAAGGCAGAGACATAGGCAGAGGGGGAAGCAGGCTCCCTGCAGGGAACCAGGTGCGGGACTTGATCCCAGGACCCTGGGATCATGACCTGAGCCAAAGGCAGATGCTTAACCGACTGAGCCACCCAAGTGCCCCTGTTCTTATAACTTTTAAAAACAAATTATTTGGGAGAAGTTATTCCAAAAACCAATGACTTTGGAAAAAGACCTCTTTTTTCCTAAGAAAAAATGTTGCTGTATTTCTTCTCAGCTTTCTTTCCCACTTGAGCCAAGAGGTATTTTTCTTCCAAGATGATATCATTTATCTAGTTTTGGATAAGTTAAATTGGGATTGCACTAAGTGATTAATAGGGCCAGGTGTATCCTGTTTCATTTTGCAAAGCCGCCTACATGTTTCTTATTTCATAATCACATGACCTAAAAATGATGACTTTAGGAATATACCCAAGAAAAAAGGAAATGAATCAGTCACAAAGAAGGGATTGGCTAGGAAAGAACTTGTGAAGTGTTCTATAGTTCATCTGAATTTTACTTAAATACACAAAATTATAGCTTTATCATTTTAATATTTGAGCTCAGAGACCAAAGAGGACAGGAAAGGTGAAGTTCCTGGATTTCTTTTTTATTTATTTATTTTTTATTTTTTATGATAGTCACAGAGAGAGAGAGGGAGGCAGAGACACAGGCAGAGGGAGAAGCAGGCTCCATGCACCGGGAGCCCGACGTGGGATTCGATCCCGGGTCTCCAGGATCGCGCCCTGGGCCAAAGGCAGGCGCCAAACCGCTGCGCCACCCAGGGATCCCCGCTCCACCACCCAGGGATCCCAGAAGCTCCTGGATTTCTTAAAACAAATTCCTGGAGCACCTGGGTAGTGCCATTGGTTAAGCATCTGACTCTTGATTTCTGCTCAGGTCATGATCTCAGGGTCGTGAGATTGAGCCCTGGGTGGAGCCCAGTGTTGGGTTCCACACTGGGTGTGGAGCCTGCTTAAGATTCTCTCTCACCGGGCAGCCCCGGGTGTGATCCAGTGTGATTCTGGAGACCTGGGATGGAGTCCCACTTCGGGCTCCTTGCATGGAGCCTGCTTTTCCCTCTGCCTGTGTCTCTGCCTCTCTCTCTCTCTGAATAAATACATAAATAAATCTTTTAAAAAAATTCTCTCTTACCCTCTGTCCTTCCCCACCCTGCCCACAAGCATGTGTGCTCTCTAGGAAAAATAATAAAAGAATGAGTTATTGAAAAAATGCCCTCTGTGTAACACTATGCAACAGTTGGGAGAGGCCCAGCACTGACGTATATTAATTTGTTTAATCAAACCTCTGCTTGGAAGATAAAGGAAAGCAGTTACATGAGAGCCAATTTGATTTTTTTGGTTTTGTTTTTGTTTTTAAGTAGGCTCCACATGCAACATAGGGCTCAGACTTACAACTCTGAGATCAAGAATTACATGCTCTACTGAATGAGCCAGCCAAGTGCCCCTAATTAGGTTCATTTTACCACACTCTTCCTATGGTCATATTTAAGAAATTCAGTGACTTATGGTTAGGGAGAAAGAGCCAGCCTCTGAACAGCTTTGAACCTCGTCTCTTAAGAACTAGGTTTGCATATCAGATTTGTTCTTTCACTTCACTAGCTGTGCAATCTTATGTGAGCCACTCAACCCATCAGAGGTTCAATTTCCTCATTTATAAATCAAAAATGTTATCACTTACTTCACAGGACTGTGGTAAAGAATAAATAAGATGATAGGTGTGAAATATACTGGATAAATGTTCACTTCATTCCTTTTTCCAAAGGGGGGTCAGAGGTGTCTAGCTATGTTGTATAACTTAAAGGGTGCCATACCTGGGCTTTGGATAGTGTTTTTCAAAGTCATTTACTTTTTACTTCAAAAAGTCACAGAACTTTTCATATTCCCTCCAGAAATATGTTTCTTTCCCATTTTAGTCAACAGCTCTGCCATCCAACTATTCCAGTTATATAAGCAAAGCTTACCAATCAACCTAGAGTTTTTCCCTTTTCTCCGCTATTGGTTCTACCTCCAAAATAGATCTGAAATCCAGCCACATCTCACCATCTCCACTCCCACTGCTGTATTTCTGCTTTTTTTCCAGTATATTTCTACTCAGAAGTAAGAATAATCTTTACAAATGTACTACATCACTCCTCTGCTTAAAATCCTTCAGTGGCTCCTGATTGCATTTAGAATAAAATGCAAATTTTTTTACCAGGACCTATGGGGAAAGCCCTACACATCTCATTCCTACCTAGGTCTCTAGTCTTACACTGCATCCCCAGCTCACTTTGCTCTGGTTTCCCTTCCGCTCCTTGAAAACATCAAGCACTTTCCCACTGATTGCACTTCTTCTGCCTTAATCACTCTTCCCTCATGTTTTATCTCATACTTTAGGCTGAAATATCACCTCAGAGAGGCCTTCCCTGGCCACTTAATCTAAAATTGCTGCTGCCCCCTTAACCCTCTATTATATCATAACTAGCCATATGTAAGTTGCTTTTTTATTGTAAGTCTTCTTCCAAACACAGGAACTGTATCTATCTTTTTCTTTCTTTCTTTCTTTCTTTCTTTCTTTCTTTCTTTCTTTCTTTCTTTCTTTCTTTCAGAGAGAGAGAGAAAGCATGAGTGTGCAGAGGGAGAGAGAGAGAATCTCAAGCAGGCTCCCTGCTGAGCACAGATCCCAACACAGGGCTTGATCCCAGGACCCTGAGATCATGACCTCAGCAGAAATCAAGAGTCAGTCACTCAACTGACTTAGCCACCATAGCACCTTGCCCAGTGCCTGGCACTTGGGGCATTCAAATACTTATGGGGTTTTTTTGAAATATTTGTTAAATGAATGAATGAATAATTAAGTGAATTAATTGGGGGAAAAAAAGGTTTAAAAATTTGTATTTTGATAAATAAAAAAAAATAAAAGGGATCCCTGGGTGGCGCAGCGGTTTAGCGCCTGTCTTTGGCCCAGGGCACGATCCTGAAGACCCGGGATCTAATCCCACGTCGGGCTCCTGGTACATGAAGCCTGCTTCTCCCTCTGCCTGTGTCTCTGCCTCTCTCTCTTTCTCTCTCTGTGACTATCATAAATAAATAAAAATAAAAAAAAAATAAAAATTTGTATTTTGGCTAGCTTCCTATGTGAATCGGTCAAGGAACAAGCAGGAAACAGATGCACACTCAAATTAGAATAATTTGAATATTGCTTAATAAGAGATTATTTATAAAGGTATGAGGAAACAAGGATAGTAAAATGGCCAAGACTCTTCAACTCTTCAACTCACAAAATGTAGAAAGACTGGGAGCTGTTACTGGAACCTAAAAGAGAGTCCTGGAAATACAGCCAACTTGAAATAAGCTTGCCTTTCAATCAAGGAACTTAGTTGGAACTAAGTTGGAACTTAGTTTTATAGAGAGAATCAATACCAATCTCGCTCTTCTCCCTCTTTCTGATCTCATACTAGGGTCCCCATTAGCCAAACTGGAAGGAGAATAGGACTGGTGATAGGACTTAGATAACATTTGTCTGTAGGATTTTAGTTTTTTCCATTAGAGAAAACAAAGGCTCAGGGTGCCTGGCTGGTTTCATTGGTGGAATATGTGACTCTTGATCTTAGGGTTATAAGTTGGAGCCCCAGGCTGGGTGTAGAGATTACTTAAATAAAATCTTGGGGCACCTGGGTGGCTCAGTCAGTTGAGTGTCTGCCTTGGGTTCAGGTCATGATCCCAGGGTCCTGGAATCAAGCCCCATATCAGGCTCCCTGCTCGGCAGGGAGTCTACCTCTTTCTCTCCCATTACCCCTTCCCCCCAAGTTCATGCTCTCTCTCTAATAATAAATAAAAGCTTTTTTTTTTAAATTTAAAAAGTAAAAATAAAATCTTAAAGAGAAAAAAACCAAGGATCATATAATAATATATTAATAGTTGTCAGTTCTGGATGGTAGACTTAGAAATGTTCAATTTACTTTTCATTTTTATCTGAGATTCCTTCATTCCCAACAAAGCAGTGTTATGTTTTCCACCTGTTCTCACTGTCGATAGTTTTAGTTACTGATGGGAATATCAACCATTAATTTCCATCTCCATGGTGCTACCGATATTGTTGAAGCCATGTCAGAGAATAGTAATGCATTTGACATGTGGAGATTTTCTCCTTTGTAGCTTTTATTTAGAAAGTTCATTTTTCATAGTATTGAATGGTGAGTTGAAGACAAATTAGAAATAACAGAGTGAGTGGGAAGGTAAGAAGACCCAGCCATACCAGTTCTAGCCAGGTGACCATGTCAATTCCCTAATCTCAGTTTCATCTAAAAAATTAGAATGTTGTTATCAACCTACTCTACAGGTCGTTGTAAAAAATACATGAGAACATATGTAAAAATGAACAAAATCTAAATTCTTATATAAATGTAATTTATTGCTATTATTCAGCAATACCCAAACTTTCAAACTTAGGGGAAAGAAAGAAGGAGAAAGAAGAAAGAAAGAAAGAAAGAAAGAAAGAAGAAAGAAAGAAAGAAAGAAAGAAAGAAAGAAAGAAAGAAAGAAAGAAAGAAAGAAGGAAGGAAGGAAGGAAGGAAGGAAGGAAGGAAGGAAGGAAGGAAGGAAAGAAGGAAGAAAAGAAAGAAAAGAAAAAGAGAGAAAGAAAGAAAGAAAGAAAGAAAGAAAGAAAGAAAGAAAGAAAAAGGAAGGAAGGAAGGAAGGAAGGAAGGAAAGAAGGAAGAAAAGAAGGAAGAAAAGAAAGAAAAGAAAAGAGAAAGAAAGAAAGAAAGAAAGAAAGAAAGAAAGAAAGAAAGAAAGAAAGAAAGAAAGAAAGAAAGCTGATGTTTATTTCTTAGTTTTCTAGGATAACTAGTTGGAGATTTACAAACAGCTGATACCAAACAAGCCCATAGACTGCTAGAGAAAACAATAACACCTTTTTTTTTTTTTAATGTCAGCTTCTTTTTTTTAAAATTTTATTTATTCATGAGAGACACAGAGAGAGGCAGAGATGTAGGCACAGGGAGAAGCAGGCTCCATGCAGGGAGCCCAATGTGGGACTCCCATCTCAGGACCACAGGATCACACCCTGAGCCAAAGCAGACGCTCAACTGCTGAGCCACCCAGGTGTCCTAACGTCAGCTTCTTTCTGATAATTCCGGGCCATACTAGATTTTCTGTCTAACCTAGCCCCACCATGGGTGGCCATAGTGCTTCCTTCTCTAAACCTCTCAGATTTCCTCCATTTATCCTTCTCATCTCTACTTTGTCCCACACATAATCAATCTCCAGCTCTTTCACTTTTCCCCATCCCCACGTTATGGACTCCTCTGAATTTTAGGGGGACTGAAATGTACCTCCAATATTCATATGTTGAAGCCCTAATCCTCAGTGTGACTATACTTGGCAGTAGAGCCTGTAAGGAAATAATTAAGGTTAAATGGGGCCCTAAAGTTAGGGCCCTACTCTGATAGGACTGATGTCCTTTTAATAAGAGACCTTTCTTAGGGCACCTGGGGGGCTCACTCAGTTAAGCATCTGACTCTTGATCCTCTTGATCTCAGGGTCGAGAGTTCAAACCCTGTGTTGGGTGTGGAGCCTACTTATAAAAACAAAACAAAACAAAACCCTCTCTGTGCATGCCTACAGAGAAAAGGCCATGTGAGGATACAGTAAGTGTGAGGATACAGCAAGAAGGTGCCATCTGCAAGCCAGGAAGAGAGATCTCATCAGACACCCATCCTGCTGACATCTTGATCTCAGACTTCCAGCATCCAGAACTTAGAAAATAAATCCCTGCTATTAAACCACGCAGTCTCTGGTATTTTTGTCATGGAAGCCTGAGAAGACTAATATACCACTATACCACCTTTAGCTCTTCTGTCCTTTTTTTTTTTTTTTTTTTTTTTTTACTTCCTCCTTTCATGGCTATTTGTGGAGGCAGCTCTACTATGTTACTGCTCTTCCTTATTTATAGAACTATCCTTCTACTGAAATTATTATAAAGTTTTTAAAAACAGAAATCAGAAATGAGGGGAGCAGTGGGTAGAGCATGACTCTTGATCTCAGGGTCATGAGGTCAAGCCCCATGTTGAGTGCAGAGTTTACTTTTTAAAAAAAAGACAGAAATGAAAACTTTCCATCTCTTGTGCTTATCCCATGACTGACACAAAATAGGTGCACTCTAAATATCATCCAAATGAATTTTTAAAAAACAATTTTATATATTTATTTGACACACAGAGAGAGCGAGCACAGCAGGAGGAGTGGCAGGCAGAGGGATAGGGAGAAGCAGGCTCCTCATTGAACAGGAAGTCTGATGCAGGGCTCCATCCCAGGAACCTAGGGTCATGACCTGAGCTAAAGGCAGATGAAGGCAGACCCATAAGCCCTGCTTTTATTTGTACCTTGATTCTTTTCATTTACAATAGAGGAAAAGTCCTTCTTCCATGGAAAGCAAATATCTCCACTTGTGTTCTCTCTCTCCTCTTTGTTTTAGTCTTAGTATCTTCCAAGCTCTTTCCTGCCTTAGGGCCTTTGCACAAGCTCTTCCAGAGGCTTAAAGCACTCTTCCTCATTTTCTTTGCATGTTTCTTTCCTCTTGCTTTAGATCTGTGCAAATGCCACCTCCTCAAACAGGCCTACCTTGACTATTTACCTGAAATAAGCTTAACTTTATTATTTTTTCTCTCAATCCCCTATTTATGTCCTTCAGAATATTTGCTTCAACTTGAAGTTATCATATTTGTCAATTCTTTTTGTTTGTATTCTCAAATGGAATGTAAGATCCAAGAGCTTATATACCATGTCTCTCTTGCTTACCATTATACCATACCTCCAGATCTAATAAGTGACTAATTTACAGGAGGTGCTCAATAAATATTGACTGAAT
The DNA here is from genome assembly GCF_053574225.1 of Canis aureus. Lineage (NCBI taxonomy): Eukaryota > Metazoa > Chordata > Mammalia > Carnivora > Canidae > Canis > Canis aureus. The sequence goes on from NC_135626.1 coordinate 27,317,622, forward strand.
AAATGAATGATAACATCGATTTCCTATTTCCTCCAGAGAGGGAATTCAGTGATTGGAGGATAGAAAGAAAGATGTCACTGTCTACCCTTTTTGTACTCTATGAACCAGTAACTATATTACTTTTTCAAAAATAAATTACATTAAAATTAGAAAGAAGAAAGCAGTTGTACTGTTTCAGTCTAGAGATGATGGTGGCTTGTACTAGGATGGTAGGAGTGGGGTTGGAAAGAAGTAAATATATTCAATATCTAGGATTTCATGATTTGGTGTGAGGGAATAAGGTGTACCTAAGAATGTCCATCACAGCATTATTTATACTAATAAACAATTAGAAACAACTTAAATTTTTAATGATAGGGTAATAAGTAAATCATGGCATATCTACTTGATTAAATAGTATTCCATATTTTTTAAAAGATTTATTCATTTTACAGAGAGAGCATGCACTCTTGTGCCTGAGGCACAGTGTGTGGGGAAGGGCAGAGGAAGAGAATCTTCAAACAGACTCCCCACTGAGCTCAGAGCCCAACTAGACTGAAGGCTCCATCCCACGACCCATGAGATCACGACCTGAGCCTAAATCAAGAGTCAGCTATCAGGGACACCTGGGTGGCTCAGTGGCTGAGCATCTACCTTTGACTCAGGTCGTGATCCTGGGTTCCTGGGATCTAGTCCTGCATCTGGTTCCCTGCAGGGAGCTTGCTTCTCTCTCTGCCTATGTCTCTGCCTTTCTCTCTCGGTCTCTCATAAATTAATAAATAAAATATTTAAAAAAAAAAGTCAGATGCCCAACCAGCTGAGCCACTCAGACACCTCCAGCATTCCATATTTTTAAAAGAATATAAGATGGGAGACGCCTGGGTGGCTCAGCGGTTGAGCGTCTGCCTTTGGCCCAGGGTGTGATCCCAGGATCCAGGATTGAGTCCCGCGTCAGGATCCCCAGAAGGAGCCTGCTTCTCACTCTGCCTATGTCTCTGCCTCTCTCTGTATGTCTCTCAAAAATAAATAAATAAAATCTTTTTTAAAAATGGGAAACTTCATGTTAAATGGGAAAAAACATGATGTGAAAGTATTTATATAATGTCATAACCATGTTAAAACCTCAAAAACCATATACTATGAAAAATAATGGAATAGAGCAAAAAATTAATAACAAGTAAATCTCTTTGAGTTGTGGAATTATGAATTTCCAATCTCTGGATCACATCCAAAGAAAAGCCATAATTCCTCTTTCCTGCTTTGCTGACTAAACAGGAAACCTGGATTCTTCGATTAACTCCAAGTTGGCAGTTAAAGGCTAGTTTCTTTTTTTTTTTTTTCCAAAGGAGATAGAAGTTTATTGAATTTATCATGAGGGAGTGGTGGGCAGGGCAGTAGACAGGCTGTCTGCTCAAAGGTTTCTTTCCTTAAGAAAGAACCCCAGATTTGGAGAAGAGTCACCTGCTAAGACCCTGGACACACACAATTCTATAGTAGCTGGACAGGTGTTTATTTATTTATTTATTTATTTATTTATTTATTTATTTATTTGTTTATTTATTTTTAAAGACTTATTTATTTATCCATGAGAGACACACAGAGAGAGAGGAAGAGACACAGGCAGAAGGAGAAGTAGATTCTCCACAGGGAGCCCGATGTGGGACACGATACTGGATCCTGAGATCACACCTTAAGCTGAAGGCAGACACCCAACCATTGAGCCACCCAGGTGTCCCCAGGTGTTTATTTTTAAGTGATTTTTCATTAATTTTGATTAATTAAAATTGATGTCTATTCATTGTAGACAAGTAAAAATAAGTCACTCATAATCCAATCATCATAAAAACCACAACTGAAAACTTGATATCATTTGTTTTAAAATGAATGTATATATTTTTGTGCACATAGTATATAGCTTTATGACTTAGTCTTTTCACTTAGTATCTTTTATTAATATCTCATATTACTGTAATGAAAGTAATATGAGATCATTGTATGCATCTATAATTTAACTAGTTCCTTAATGTTGCATATTTAGATTGTTTCCAGTTTTTTACTCTGCATAGTTACCTTTGGAGCATTTATTATTTTCTTTTTTTAAATATTTTATTTATTTATTCATGAGAGACACAGATAGAGAGAGGCAGAGACACAGGCAGAGTGAGAAGCAGGCTCCACGCAGGAAGCCCGATTAGGGACTCGATCCCGGGACTCCAGGATCACGCCCTGGGCCAAAGGCAAGCGCTTCACCGCTGAGCCACCCAGGCATCCCTATCCTATTATTTTCTTAGGATGTTAATCCTAGCACTGGAATTTCTGAATGAAAGGATGTATTTAATGATAGTGTCAAGTCAATCAAAGTGTTCTGTCAATTTATATTCCCACCAACAACTCATGAGTGCCTGTTTCTCCATGCCTTTCACTCTTGCCCATCTAAGAGTTGGGAATTGGTATTTCACTCAATGTTGTTTTAATTGATAGTTCTTGACGACTAGGGAGATTAGACATTTTTTGTTTGTTGACTGTTTACATTTGTGGGTTACCTGTTCATGCCCTGTGCTTCTCCCCCACCCATTGATTTTCCTTGAGAAGTTTTTGACCAGGAAGAAGGACCATTGCAGCACCTGGGTGGCTCGGTCCATTAAGCGTCTGCCTTCGGCTCAGGTCATGATCTCAGGTCCTGAAATTGAGCCCCAAGTAGGGCTCCCTGCTCAGTGGGGAGTCTGCTTCTCCCTTTCCTTCTGCCCTTCCCCTCCCATCTTCACCCCTAACCCCTTGCTCCTGTGCCCATATTCACATTCTCTCAAATAAAATCTTAAAAAAAAACAAACAAACAGATTTCGGCTTAGTGTGGAGCCTACTTGAAGATTCTCTCCCTCTGCCCTGCTTCCCCTGCCCCCCCACCCTGTCCTTACACATATTCTCTCTTTCTCAAATAAAATCTTTTTTTTTTTTTTGAGATTTTATTTATTTATTCATGAGAGACAGAGAGAAGGAGGGAGGGAGAGAGAGAGAGAGAGAGAGAGAGAGAGAGAGGCAGAGAGAGAAGCAGGCTCCGTGCAGGGAGCCCGACGTGGGACTCGACCCCAGGTCTCCAGGATCACGCCCTGGGCTGAAGGCGGCGCTAAACCGCTGAGCCACCCGGGCTGCCCTAAAATCCTTTTTTAAAAAAGAGTTTTTAAAAATTTACTTATTCATGAGAGACAGAGAAAGAGAGGCAGAGATATAGGCAGAGGGAGAAGCAGGTTCCTCACAGGGAGCCTGATGTGGGACTCAATCCCTAGACCTGGAATCACACCCTGAGCCCAAGGCAGACATCTGCTCAACTGCTGAGCCAACCAGGTGACCCTCAAATAAATATTATATATATATATATATATAAATTTTTTTTTTCAATGAAAAAGACTTAGAGTGATTTAGGAAGTAAGGGAGGGAGGGAAGAAGGAAAGAGGTTCTACTCAAGCCTGAAAGGGAAAAAGATCTTAGATCAAAGATTATAAAGGCCAATTTTGTTTTCGCAGAAAACTCCTATTTTAAATCAAATCTTATGTGGAATTCCCATGCGAAATAAAAAAGTAAAGCCGTTCTGGTCAAATTGGGAATGGGTAATACAAAGCTATACCTGCTCAGCGTCCTCTTAGCATAATCATCCCCATTCACCCAGCGGAAGCTGTCCAGGCCCCATCCTGTTATCTTATAATAAAATCTAAATTTTTTAAAACTACTGGACAAGCAAGACCAACGTATGGCTACTCATAGGCACTTGGTGGCAGAGCAACCTATTCAAATTGCAAGCAGAATACTGAGAAGGAACTAACACCGCCTCTAAAGTACTAGCTTTGCAAAATCATACCTATTAAGCATATAAAACTCCTAAATCTATTTCTCCAACTATCCTTTCCTCCAAGGGCTAGTAACATACTTAAAGCACAGCCACTCAAATATCTGTTATTTCAAATCTTCTGTCATTTTAAAGAGCACAATACAGTCATCATTTTTATCACCAAACGGTTTCCCCTCTTCAAGTTCCCCATTTCTTGCAGCTTTGAGATGAGTGCCGACTTTCCCTTCTCCTTTTAAGCTCTAGTCGCTGGCTGAGCCTGATATGGGGCTCAATCCCAGGACTCTGGGATCATGACCTGAGCCAAAGGCAGATGCTTTAACTGACTAAGCCACCCAGGTGCCCTCAATTGGAGCTTTTATCTACAGCAAATTCACTATATATTTTTAAATGCACATTTTTAGCACAACTCTAAGCAGAATCATTTGTTATGAATCATTCTAAGTTAATGGTTTCCCATACTACAACCTACCACAATTTAAGTTTTATGTTTTCCCCCAACCCATTGTAGCCATTCTTTCTTCACAGCTGTGGCTTCTGAATGCTCACCTGTTGTCAGGACCCCACTTCCATTTCTAGAACTAGTTCTGGCCAGAAATGAGAGGGTTAATAGTTCTGAAACTCAGTGCCAACTTACTCCTATAATTAATTAGTCCAGTGTTATCACTCCGCTCTTCAGTTCTATTACATGTCCAGGACTTTAGTCCAACAGGGAAGCTCTCACTTCCCTTTCAATATTAAAACTCCTTCAGGAATGCCTGGCCGGCCCTACGGTTGAGTGCCTGCCTTCGGCCCAGGGCATGATCCTGGAGTCCTGGGATTGAGTCCCACATCCCACATCAGGTTCCCCATGAGGAGCCTGCTTCTCTCTCTGCCTGTGTCTCTGCTCCTCTCTGTGTCTCTCACGAATAATAAAAAAAAAAAACCTCCCTCATGCCAATTGCTTACTAAAATGCCTGGCAACTGTTGCCTATTGCCATACACTTGGGCCACTATTGGCATGCTGGATTAGACTTATAGCTGGGCCTGTCACATTTAGCGCCAGCCTCACCCAGTAGAAGGGTCTAATCACATCTTGTGACCACTTCTCTACCTTTCCCACCATGCTGTTCACTATGCCTAGCAATAGCTATCTCAAAATGAAAAAGTATTTAAGCTCTTTTAAATGTGATGCTCCAGGGGTGCCTGGATGGCTCAGTCAGTTAAACATCTGCCTTTGTCCCAGGTCATGATCCCAGGGTCCTGGGATTAAGTCCCACATTGGGCTCCCTGCTCAGCAGGGAGTCAGTTTCTCCCTCCTGCTCTGCCCTGTCCCGCTCCTGTGTGCACGTGCACACTCTCTTTCATAAATAAAATCTTTAAAAAAAAATGATGTTCTGGCGGCACCTGGCTGACTCGGTAGAGTATGTGACTCTTGATCTTGGGATCTTGGAGTTGGAGCCCCACATTGGGCATAGAGATTACTTTAAATAAATAGAAAAAATGTGATGCTCCAATCAGAAAACCAGTATTGAGATGTTATCTGATCATGAATATCAACTCTCCTATTGAAAATACTATATATTTATATTAAGTGAATTAAAGTTACTTTGACTATATAAAATTGACAAATCTTTTTTTTTTTTTTTTTTTTTAAGTAAACTATTCCCAGCATGGGGCTCAAATTAATGACCCTGACATCAGGAATTCTATGCTTTTCCAACTAAGCCAGCTAGGCACCCGAAAATTAGCAAACTTTTAAAACATGACTTTCTAAACATCTTTACCATATTGGTCACTTTATCTTCTACTGACTGACAGAAAAAATATGCTGACCCTGTAATATGAGCTGCTCTGAATAATAACAAAATAAAAGTCAAAAAGAAAAAATAAAAGAGTCATATCAAAGTGATCAAAATAATCCATAGCAACGGTATAATAAATTTTAGTAAGTGAAATTAAAAATGACTGATTTAATGGGTTACCTGCCCAAGTTATTTGTTCAAATGCCAAGAAGCAACTTCTGTTACCATAAGAGTGTTTCACATTTTTTTGTTTTCCTTACTCGAGAGAAAAATCTCAGGTGTGCTTACTCCTGTTATCAATTTATCACCTCATTAAATTCTTCACCCCCCAAAATCTATAAAGCATTTCTGGAATTACAATTGCAAAAAAGCAATGAAGAACACTTATTTTGTTCTTGTAAAACTTTATTTCAATTGAAACAAAAAAGCAAATGTTATTTATGTCGTCAAGGGACAGGTGGGAGTATGATCATCCTTCATAGTTGCTAGCTGGCAAATTCCAAGTGAGAGATGTAATCTAGGTAAGAGAGCCTTGTTCCAGAGTAGATTGACTTCCCAAAGAGATAATGAAAATTAGTGAAAAAGATTAGAAACAGATTTACAGGGAGTCACATCAGAAAAGCTGAGAAAGTGATACCTAATGCTTTGAGCAATTCTGCTTCCACTTAATATTCAGAAGAATTAATCCTTACAGGTCAGGAACAGGCGGTTTATAGTGTGAGTATTAGAAACAATGATATGTACTTTCGTCAGTTTCATATGATTACTAGGATTCAAGACGTTATTTAAAATCTAGTTATAGGCCCAGTTATTCATTGCCAAAAGTGGAAAATTTACATGTCTTTAGAGGAAACAAATATATGACTATTTGGATCTTGTCTTAATTCACATTTAATAAGTCCAATTTTAATGTTTATGAAAAAGAAAGGACATGGTAACACTGTTACACCTGAAGAAGATTCCAAATAGAATGTCCCCATTAACAACAGCAACCAAGAAATCTAAATGTCTACAGTTTTAATTTCTGATCAAGTAATAAAGTTTCAGTTTTTTTGAGTCTTCCCTTCTGTTAACAAGGTACAGCTTGTCAGATAACTATATCACTGATTTCTAAGATCTCCTCTCACTGTATTTTATTTCCTTTTAAACTAACATGTACTGAAATAACAAGGCAACTCAGAATAGCTGTAGTGGCCTTCAACAATTTTGCTTTACTAATTAGTTGATCTTATTCTAGTGAAGGCAAATGTCAAATTTATCCAAGAGTCTTTGATTTTACAATTACTTAGAATACTGCATCATATACAGAACTCTTGATCAATAATCTACTTCTCATAACCAGTTATCTTTCTAAACAAACTATTTAGAAATGTAAAATATGCAATATTGTTTAAAATAAATATACAATATATAGTCTCTACATTCTCAGACAAGCTTAAAAATGAGGTAATAAAAACTTAAATGATTAAACCTTTACCATTCTGGAAATGGCTTAGGAAAATGATGGCAAACTTGTTGTGGTTTTTTTTTTTCCTTAGGTCTTTTCATGTTTTCTTTGAGTGCTTCTGAGTATCTCCTTTTCTATGCTGAAAAATTATGTAAAAAATCCTTAAGCTTTGTTGGATAGTCTGTCATCACCCCAGTTGCTCCCAAATCAAAAGCTCGTTTGTATTCTTGTTCTTCATTCAATACCCAAATATACACCTGAAAATTAGAAGTATTAGAAATATAAGAAGAAATGTTAAAATAGAAAATAATTTTTTAAAATACTTTATTTATTTATTCATAGAGACACACAGAGAGAGAGGGAGGCAGAGACACAGGCAGAGGGAGAAACAGGCATCATGCAGAGAGCCTGATGTGGGACTTGATCCAGGGTCTCCAGGATCACGCCCTGGGCTGCAGATGGCGCTAAACCGCTGTGCCACCCGGGCTGGCGAAAATAATTTTTATAATAGTGTTTATATACTACAATCTCAGCATACCTAGAAACAGCCTTTTAAACCTGTAATGTTAAGAAATCACTGAACCCTTTAAAGAGATTTTAGTTTATTCATTAAATATACACTGTCCCACCCTCTGGCTTTAGGTACTCTCACCTACACAAGTGGACTCCAGTTACTAAAATGCCAATGCTTTCTTGTTAAATGTAAGGCAAAACTTAATATCTTCATTTGTGAACCAGTAAAGCAGCAGCATCAGAACTGGGACCAAATTAAGTTCCTGCCCTTTATACTAGTGTTAAACTGGTGAGCTATACTGTTCCCAAAATGCATCATTCCAGAAACTTACCTGAATGCCTCTGGCAGTGAGGTGGTCAAACAAGGCTTTTCTCATTAGTAAGCTAGAAAAAGAGAAGAACAAATTTAGATACTTCTTGGCTCTAACGAGGGACTAAAGTTAGTCCTTAGTCCTAATTTAGCCCATTTAGAGTTTATTATTCCTAGTTGAATTTAATCCTAATGCCTTAGCAATAAAACAATGACTTCATGGAATGACTGCTATGGATGCATTGATGTTCTGAGTGCTGGGTTCTCCTTTCACTGCTGGCTGCTTGCTGGAAGACCAGCACCTCTTTTCTATTCCTTCTGTAACGAGGTCCTCAAGAGACCCATTCTTACTGAAGCCACTTGATGGATGACAAGAGGCTTCCTCACTTTCCCTGTTGACACTCTGACAAGTGAGAGAGAGCTGAGAAGCCTGTCTCTAACTTTCCAAGTTAAAATAAGGTAGTGGACTTGGGTCAAGTTCTATAATATCATAGTTCATTTACCTAATGTGTTAGTCTTTCATGTGCTGTCTTAGAAACCTAATGTCCTTTAACTACACTATAAATAGGAAAACTGCATTTTTAAAAGTTCTAAATAATTGACCTAAAAGTGAACTCTTAGAATACAAATCATTTGAGCACGATGGGAATGAACTGTACTGGAAAGTTATACATATTATTTCTATTTTGTTTATGTCTATTAAAATGATTAATAGAAACTAAAAATCATATGCATGTAACACCAAAAAAAAGTATCCCTGGAAACTAGAAATTAAATCAGGAATAAAACAAAAAAGAATAAACCCTGTGGCACAGAGAAAAGATAAAACTAGTTTTCCAACTCTTTGAAAGAGGAGCTAAGTAACTTAAAAGGTTGTGATTAAGACTATCATGTAAGCATTCCGGGTTCCATTTTAAAGCAAAATATAGCACAGTAACATTGTAGTATTTACCTAAAATTAAACTCAAATTAAAGTATTTTCTTTAAAGTAGATGCCCATCCTAAAGGTGGGGCTTCCTGTCTGCTATTAAGTCTTGGTGCAGATTTTTTTTTTTTTTTTTTTTTTGGTGATTTTTCAGAGAAATGTGCTGCTAGTCAATACACACTTTTACATATGCTATATGCCATACACACTTCTTCCCATCATGAAAACAGCAAATAGGTAGAAGGGAATGGTTTTATATACCACCTCAGCTATTAACTAGCTAGATAACCCTAAGTCAATCATTTACCTTTAGGTAGGAGGGCACTCAGTTTTATCTTGAAGCTGGATGAGATTATCTCTCAAGATTCCTCTTCAGGTTTGTGACTAGTAATTAAAGTAGTTCTAAATGATTCATATACAACTACCAACATAGTAGGTGCTCAACATGTCCTTGTTACAAATCACATATAGGAAGCTTGCTCTAAATTATAAACATAGTACTTAATAGATACAGGTAAAACAATAACTCATATATAAAAAAAAAACTAAAATTCTTACGTATCAGAAAGCCAGATGAGAAACTTTTGGCTTCTGGACATAGTGTGTGGTTCTTTTAGCCTGAGGCAAAATAAAATTTGAATCATAAATTAGAAACACAGGAAATTATCAGTGTGATAAAATAAAATGAACCTCAAACCAAAAACAGTTTCTTTGCACTTAGTATGTGCTCAAAATATTTGTAAAAAAACACAAAAGCAAATTAAAATAAAGCCCATTTGGGTTCTCTGTTTCTATTGATTTTGAGCTAACCTTTTGCTACCACTACTGAAAGGTAAAAAAAAAAATAATGAAAGTTATCTTTCCAGACCCTGGGTGACTGGGGCTCATGTCTCTTTTTCTGGGGGGAAGCCTCTTTCTCTTGCTTTGTCTGCTATAACTTAGTATATAGTAGACTTAGTATATGTGCTGCTGAAGTGAACACTGGTATACAGTACATTTAAACACAACCAAATTTTACTACAAATTAAAAGATATATGGGGTAAAAATGTGACTTAAAAAACCCTTAAAAAAAAAAAAAAGCTAAAAGCATGTGTTTTTTCTTCCCCTTTCAATATTTCAAGATGTGGACCCTATTCTTTCTTCTTTTTTTTTTTTTTTAGTTTTTATTTAAATTCCAGTTAGTTAATATACAGTGTAATATTAGTTTCAGGTGTACAATATAGTGATTCAACACTTCCATACATCACCCAGTGCTCATCAAGCAAGTGTACTCCTTAATCCCCATCTCCTCTCTCTCCCATCCCCCCTACCTTCTTCCTCCCTGGTAATCAACAGTTTGCTCTCTATAGTTGAGTGTGTTTCTTGGTTTGCCTCTCCCTTTTTGTCCTTTGCTCATTTGTTTTCTTTCTTGAATTCCACATATGAGTGAAATCATGCAGTATGTCTTTCTTTGGCTTATTTTGCTTAGCATAGTACTCTCTAGCTCCATCCATGTCATTGCAAATGGCAAAACATCACGTTTTTATGTGAAAAAAAGATTATTCATGTTGGGGGTATTGAGTTTTATAGGTTCTTTATATTTTTTGGATATTAATCCTTTAACAGATATGTATGTCATTTGCAAATATCATCTCCCATTTTACAGGTTGCCTTTTAGTTTTGCTGATTGTTTCCTTTACTGTGAGGAAGTTTTGTTGTTGTTGTTGTGTGTGTTTTTTTTTTTTAAGATTTTATTTATTTATTCCTGAGAGATACAGAGAGAGACAGTGGCAGACTCCATGCAGGGAGCCTGACATGGGACTGGATCCCGGGTCTCCAGGATCAGGCCCTGGGGTGAAGGCAGCGCTAAACCGCTGAGCCACCCAGGCTGCCCTGTGAGGAAGTTTTTATTTTGATGTAGTCCCAATAGTTTATTTTGTATTTTGTTCCCCTTGCCTCAGAAGACATATCTAGAAAGAAGTTGCTAAGGCTGATGTCAAAGAAGTTATTGCTTGTGTTCTCTTTGAGCATTTTTATGGTTTCAGGTCTCACATTTAGGTCCTTAATCCATTTTTAAAAAAAAATATTTTATTTATTTATTCATGAGACACACACACAGAGAGAGAGAGAGAGAGAGAGAGAGAGGCAGAGACACAGGCAGAGGGAGAAGCAGGCTCCATGCGGGACTCAATCCCTGGTCCCCAGGATCATGCCCTGGACTGAAGGTGGCGCTAAACCACTGAGCCACCAGGGCTGCCCCTTAATCCATTTTGAATCTATTTCTGTGTATGGTGTAAGAAAGTGGTCCAATTTCATTCTTTTGCATGTTGCTGTCCAATTCTTCCAACACCATTTGTTGAAGAGACATTCTTTTTCCCATTGGATATTCTTTCCTACTTTGTCAAAGATTAGTTGACTATATAGCTGTTGGTTCACTTCTGGATTTTCGATTCTGTGCCATTAATCTCTGTGTCTATTTTTGTGCCAGTACCACGCTGTTTTGATGACTACAGATTTATAATATAACTTGAACTTGAAGTCCAGAATTGTGATGCCTCCAGCTGTGGGTTTTTCTTTCTTTCTTTTTTTTTTTTTTTTTCAAGATTGCTTTGGCTATTTGGGGTCTTTGTGGTTCCACACAAAATTTAAGATTGTTTGTTCTAGCTCTGTGAAAAATGCTATTAGTGGGCAGCCTGGGTGGCTCAGCAGTTTAGCGCCGCCTTCAGCCCAGGGCGTGATCCTGGAGACCTGGGATCAAGTCCCACTTCAGGCTCCCTGCATGGAGCCTGCTTCTCCCTCTGCCTGTGTCTCTGCCCCTTCCCCCCTCCCCGCTCTCTGTCTCTCATGAATAAATAGTTTCTTCGTAGGCAAGAAGTAATTTCTGTTTTGTCTAAGAAATAGCTACAAAGACTATCCATAAATATAATTGGGAATAGTTAAAATAAACATGTTCATCACAAAGAAACTCAAATTGGAAAACAAGCATGAAACATAAATGCTGAATACTAGGGTACCGACCAAATTGTTTTTCTTACCAATATTTCCTAATTACTTCTAATGTTCAGCTTGATCTTTTAAAGTTCTGTTTTGGGGGATCCCTGGGTGGCGCAGCGGTTCAGCACCTGCCTTTGGCCCAGGGCGCGATCCTGGAGACCCGGGATCGAATCCCACGTCGGGCTCCCTGCATGGAGCCTGCTTCTCCCTCTGCCTGTGTCTCTGCCTCTTTCTCTCTGTGTGACTATCATGAATAAATAAAATCTTTAAAAAAAAAATAAAGTTCTGTTTTGGGATGAAAAAAGTTTCTATGTAGGTGAGATCCCATTTAATTTTTTTTAACATAATCTCTACAATCTCTACACCCAATGTAGGGCTCGAAATCGCAACCCTGAGATCAAGAATTGCATGCTCTACCAACTGAGCTAGCCAGGTGCCCCTAGGTGAAATCACATTTAAATGATCTCCCTTGGGCAGCCCAAGTGGCTGAGCGGTTTAGCGCCGCCTTCAGCCCAGGGTGTGATCCTGGAGATCTGGGATAGAGTCCCACATGGGGATCCCTGCATGGAGCCTGCTTCTCCCTCTGCCTGTGTCTCTTCCTCTCTCTCTCTCTCTCTCATTAATAAATAAAATCTTTTAAATAAAGGAAAATAATAAATGATCTCCCTTGGAGTTCCAAATTCCTTTGTCATGACCGATTATTAGAAGTTCACAGCTAGAAATCACATTCTAAGAGTGCAGGATTGTGAGATGAAACTTTTTCTAATAATGATGATAAAGATAATTGAACAATAAAAGCTCTCATTTATTAACTGCCTATTATCTGCCAGGCAGTGGTAAGTGTTTTATATTTTTATGTTTGTAGTAAAGTAGTGTGTGAAAAGCAAGGCTTTGTACTCCGGAGAGAAGTTACATCAATATAGAAGTATCTTATTTAAATAAACTAACAATATCCCTTTCTTTTTCCTATTCTCCCAAAGCTTTTTTCTGGTTGTTGTTATGGTGGTAGTAGTTGTTTTTCTTCCTCAATGTATTACTACTTTTGGTGAATTTGGAGGTGGTTTTTTTTTTGTTGTTGTTTTGTTTTGTTTTGTTTTAAGTAATCTCTATACCCAACATGGGGCTCAAACTCAAAATAGCCCCCCTACCCAGATCAAGTCATATGCTTTTCTGACTGAGCCAGCCAGGTGCTCCATGAATTTGGAGTTTAATGGAATTTCAGCTGCATATTGTGATTGAAGTATAAATAAGTTAAGGAAGTTGGAAAGCAATTGCTATTACATGTTAGAATAAAAGAATTATTAAGCTTCAACAGTAAGCTCAATTCTTTGTACCTGACTTCTGAGTACACGGGCACAGAAAGTCACTGTTACCTGAAATGGGTCAAGATGAAATATTTATAATCCTATATTATTCATTTTAGAAAAATATGTCTTAATTATATCAAAAAGCATTATTAATATAGGTAGTTAATCCAACATGTAAATAACTTCAACAGTCTATTTTTTTTTAAGATTTTTTTTTTAAGTAATCTCTATACCCAATGTGGGGCTCAAACTTACAACCCTGAGATCAAGAGTCACATGCTCTACCAACCAAGCCAGCCAGCCGCCTCTATAGCAATCTATTCTTTATTATTGGTATTGATATTAAGGAGCCTTGATCTTGGTCCCCCTATAATGATAACTGATGAAAACAGAGCAACCACTTACTTCAATATGATAGAAGGCATTGGGATTTCAAAAAACTGTTCTCGAATAGGCACAAAGGGCAAAAGGCCAGTGAAGAAAAGGCCAAGAATGAGCAGAACACGTTGCAGACTGAAGAGTATAGGAATATCTGAATTCTAAAAGACACAAGCAATATTATGTTACTTTACAACTGGTCAAATAATGAGGATTATTTCACATCCTCAAAATTTCCAAGACTGTATGTGGACATTTGTTAAAAGTACTGAATTATCAATATCTATCCCCAAACACACCACACTTAAAAATGGCTAGTCCTTGCCAAATGGGTCAGGTTCCATCATGGAGCCCTAAGCTGTTAATTGATGATATTTAACTTTCTCTATTTCTTACTCTCTGCTTTTACAATATCATTTCTGTCTGTTGGTAATAGTGTTTATCACTAGAGATTAAAAATACTAAACCTGATGGAACAAGATAAAAAAATAAAGATATGAAATATTCAGTAACCTTATACCCACTTAAAAATATATAACTAAAGATCAATATATATTCATATATATCCATATATAGATATATGTGTTCCTATCTATATATAGTTACACAGAATGTAATATTGATACAACTATAGATGAAATATAAACACTGTTGCAAATATGTCACCTGTCAGATATGTTATGCATCAAATATAAATAGGATTTCATAAGCTAGTCGAAGGATCTAGCCACCATTTTGGGTTTCTATTGGAAAATGTGTTCAAGATCCCAAAACCCTTAAAATGCAAGCTTCATATATATATATGTATATATATATGTATATATATATATACATATATATATATATGAACTCTTTTCATTTTGTAAAAGTGAAATTCTATGCTCAGTAAACAGCCCCTCATATCCCCATCTCCCTAGTTCCTCCTATATTTGTCTTTAAAATAAACAGAAATTACAGTAAAGTTGATTTTTTCCATACAAAATATTAAAAATATATAATATAATTAAAGAATTATATTATATATTTAAAATAATATATTAAAATTATAATATATTTAAAAATTAATGGGATCCCTGGGTGCTCAGCAGTTCAGCACCTGTCTTTGGCCCAGGGTGTGATCCTGGAGTCCCAGGATCGAGTCCTACATCGGGTTCCCTGCATGGAGCCTGCTTCTCCCTCTGCCTATGTCTCTGCCTCTCTTTCTCTCTCTGTGTCTCTCATGAATAAATAAATAAAATCTTTAAAAAATAATAAAATAAAGATAAAAATTTCATGCCAAAAAGTAATTTATTTTAAATAGCATGTCTAAATTACCCACTTCTTTATCTAAAAAAAATTGAGTAAATAAGTTTGAGGATTTCTCTTGACCCTATGTTCACATGCCACTTTGTAATATTTTAGGCTTATTCATATACAAGTGTTTCAGCTATAACACAGTGTACAAGCCCCTGAAAAATTTAATTTCTGCAAATTCATACACTAAGAATAATAGAGCTTATGGGAAAAATAGGCTTGGGACCGAACCTCAAAACTCACACCACTTTAGACCCAGAGAACTAAAAACAATAACTGGTTCTTCTGGAAAACCATGCAAGGCTGCCCCTGGTGGGAGGGCAAAGTTTGGTATATTGGCACACCACTGACCTACAGACTGGCTGGTGCCACTCTGTATCTTCTAAATTAGAACATCTGGAAATCTTGCCATCTGCAACATGGTTGGACTGAGAGGGTGTTATGCTAAGGAAATAAGTCAGACAGAGAAAGACAAAGACCATATGATTTCTCTTATATGTGGAATTTAAAAACAAAATGAATAAACAAAAAGCAGAAACAGACCCATAAATACAAAGAATGATGGTTACCAGAGAGGAGGGGAGGGAGAGACACAGGCTTCCAGTTATGGAATGAATAGGTCATGGGGATAAAAGGCACAGCATAGGGAATATAGTCAATAGTATTGTAATGCTGTTGTATGGTTGACAGACGGTAGCTACACTTGTGCTGAGCATAGCACAATGTACAGATTTGTGGAGTCACTAATATAACATTGTGTTCAAGGGATCCCTGGGTGGCGCAGCGGTTTAGCGCCTGCCTTTGGCCCAGGGAGCGATCCTGGAGACCCGGGATCGAATCCCATATCGGACTCCTGGTGCATGGAGCCTGCTTCTCTCTCTGCCTATGTCTCCGCCTCTCTCTCTCTCTCTGTGTGACTATCATAAATAAATAAAAATTAAAAAAAAAAACATTGTGTTCAATTATACTTGAGTAAAATAAATAGAATTTATGGAATGGGATCCAGGCATTAGTGTTTTTTTGAGACTTTTCAGGTAATTTCAACATACAGCCAAGTTTAAGAACCACTGCAGTAAGAATGAATTAAAAGTCATTCAGTGGGGGGATCCCTGGGTGGCGCAGTGGTTTGGCGCCTGCCTTTGGCCCAGGGCGCGATCCTGGAGACCCGGGATCGAATCCCACGTCGGGCTCCCGGTGAATGGAGCCTGCTTCTCCCTCTGCCTGTGTCTCTGCCTCTCTCTCTCTCTCTGTGACTATCATAAATAAATAAAAATTAAAAAAAAAATTTAAAAGTCATTCAGTGGGAATAAGTGCCATGTTTGCCCCTCTACACTGTGTGCCCCATTTTTCTTTTATATTCTTAGTTTCTAGCATTTGAGAATTAATGGGCTAATGTAGAATTCTCATAAATCATATTTGAAGAATAAAAGATACTTGACTTAATTATATGACATGTTCATTATATGACCAACAATTATTTTTTTAAAAGATTTTATTTATTTATTCATAGACACAGAGAGAGAGAGGCAGAGACACAGGCAGAGGGAGAGGGAGAAGCAGGCTCCAGGTCTCCAGGATCACACCCCAGGCTGCAGGCGGTGCCAAACCGCTCCACCACCGGGGTTGCCCTATGACCAACAATTATTATTGAGACATTTTTACTATGATGTTTGAAAATGACTGCTGGAAGTTTTGGACCTTTTAAGTTCTAAAATAACAGAAAGCCAGAGGCTTCTAGAAAAATACGTGAATCAAGGGAAAAGTTCTGCAATTCTGGGTCAAAAGTGGACCTTTTATTTTGAAACAATTAGATTCACAAAAAGTTGTAAAAACAGAGTCCCATGTACCCTTAATTTAGCTTCCCCAAATAGTAATATTTTATGTAACTCTAGAACAATATAAAAACCAAGACTTGATACTGGTATATTCCTTCCTTCCTTCCTTCCTTCCTTCCTTCCTTCCTTCCTTCCTTCCTTCCTTCCTTCCTCCCTCCCTCCCTCCCTCCCTCCCTTCCTCCTTCCCTCCCTCCCTCCCTCCCTCCCTCCTGGGCCAGTATATCACTGTTATCACCTTATTCAGTTGTCATCACTTTTAAAATCTGTATTCATTTGTGCATGTGTTTGGTTTAGTGCAGTTTTAACAATGTATCAGTTCATGTAACCTCCACCACCATCAAGCTACAGGACAGTTCCAGCACACATAACTCTTTCCTGTTACATCTTTGTATTTTCCTGCACTCTACCCCACCCCCCTCTCTGTCCCCTGGCAGCCACTTATCTACTCTTCATGTCTATAGAAGAATAGAATTTGAGAACATTACATAAATGGAATCATACAGTATGTAATCTATTTGTTTTGTTTTATTTTTGGTTCCTTTAAGTTTCTTTTAAATTCAGTTAATTAACATACAGTATTATATTAGTTTCAGGGATACAATATAGTGATTCCAGGATGTAACCTTTTGAGGTTAATTTTTTTCACTAAGCAAAATGTCTTTGAGGATGAGGACAGTATCAGTAGTTCATTTCCTTTCATGGCTGAATAGTATTATATCATGTGGATGTATCAGTTTATTCAGTCATCTACCCACTGAAGGGCATTTTGGTTGGTTTCCAGTATTTTGCTATTATAAATAAAGCTGCTATAAATATTAATACACAGGTTTTTATGAGCATAAGTTCGTTTCATTTTATGAACATAATTCATTTTTCTAAGATAAATGCCCAAGAGCAAGATTGCTGGTTAATATGGTAAGTGTATGTTTAGCTTGATAAGAAACTAACCAACTAATGAAGAGAGTGGCTGTACTACTTTACATTCCCACCTGCTATGTAGGAGAGATCTAGCTTCTCCAGTATTTACTGTTATCACTATTTTTTATTTTAGTTTAAAAAATATTTTATTTATTCATGAGAGACACACAGAGAGAGACAGAGACATAGGCAGAGGGAGAAGCAGGTTCTCTACAGGGAGCCTGATGAGGGACTCAATCCTAGGACCCAGGAGCCAAAGCAGATGCTCAACCACTGAGCCACCCAGGCGCCAGCTATTTTTTTTTTTTTTAACTTTTAAAAGTATTTGAATGATGTAAAAAAACAAAAACAAAAACAAAAACCCAAAACCGCTAGCAGGTTGTGAGGCATCCTATTACAGTCACTTTTAATGACATGTGAAAATACCATTAGACAACTATGATTAGTTTTAGAAAAGTCAGCCCTAAATTCTTAGCAATCTGAAGCCATTCATCCCAATGATTACTGTTTTCTCCTTTGGTACACAAGCTACCTTGGAATCTCAAAGAGCCTGTGGCATATAAATAAAACTTACTTGCTTTTTTTTTTTTAAGATTTTATTTATTTATTCATGACAGAGAGAGAGGCAGAGACACAGGCAGAGGGAAAAGCAGGCTCCATGCAGGGAGCCCGATGCGAGACCTGATCCCAGGACTCCAGGATCACGCCCTGGGCCAAAGGCAGGCGCCAAACCGCTAAGCCACCCAGGGATGCCCAAAACTTACTTGCTTTAAGGTACTTTGATGTACTAGTTAATGTACAACTCTACTTTTAATTATAATGGTGCCAATTCTAGATCTATGTTTTTGCCTTCTTTGATAGGAAAGGTAGACCTTCCCAAAAGAAATCTTTGTATTTTGAATTGCTACTTGTGTTGCAGTATTTATTCTGCACTATCACTTGTATTCTGAAAGAGTCTTCAATGCTTAAGGTTTTTTAACATTTTAAATTTCATATTCTCCTAGCTATATCTGCTATAGTATATAAGTATAGATGCTATATTTAGAATACCTATAGTATATAGCAAAACTTGCTTATAGAGGTATAGCATAGCATGTCAAAATATATCAAATTAACTTTTTATAGATATATTTTCTTCAAACAGAAAAATTTCAGATGGCCATACTTTTATATACCACCTGATAATTAGGATCCCGGATTAATTTGATTAGTTCTTCCTGGGAGGTAGGGAACCAAGAAGCTTCAACTAAAGAAGTGAAGGACTGAATACTTTCCTCAATTCAAAATTACACAAATAATTTCAATAACCTAACAAAAAGAACAGATATAAAAAGACAAGAATCATATTTTGTTTCATAATGTACATAATAAAATGTTGGCAAACAACTAACATTAGCATGTAAAAATAAGAATTCTATGAGCCAGCCCAAGTATATTATTTCTATTAAATCCATTACCTCTATCAGTAAACCTCTGGTTAGGTGCTTCTACCATCTGTCTTTGTATCAAGGCTTTGAAATAAGAATTTTTAAAAGTTATTACTGTGATAACATTTATAGATACACAACAGCAAGAAAGATCATTCTGTGTCATTTCTGAAGCTTACCTCTCTGTAGCACTTTTCTACAATTTCATAACTGGCATTACCCCAAACCGTTATGTGTTCTCGTCTGTACTGCTTCACCAACTCTGAAACCTACGTGTGAAAATGCAAAAGTTTATGCATGTGCACATTTGTAAATCCACTTACATTACTTCAGTTTAAAAATGGATTACCACTGACTTTCTGCCAGTAAATAGTATAAACTTTGGGAAGAACCAATATGTGAATTCAGATTAGTTATAAAACATAAGCAATTACTTATATTTTGCCATTCTATGATTTATCTAATAGAATATGACTGCCCAGTCACTTGATGTAAGCTAACTACAAATGAAACAAGTGAATTTGAAGAGGCTAATTGTATCGATGCCATAACAATTGGTTCACAGGAGCTCACTTTCTATCCACGATTGAGACAAGACAACTTACTCTGAAAATAGGCTTTTCTGTAAGTAGAGTGATCTCTTCTACCAGGGCATTATTTAAGACAATACTGATCCTTAGAGTATCACATTTCCTTGAACATTATCAATCTATGAAGTCACCTACTCTGGCCTTATTTAGTTTGTGAAATCTGACACAGCACACCCAGAAGAGGCACTGCCTGCCTACCTTCTTTATCAGCACGTTGTTGTTGACCTTGATATCGATGTTAATGGGAGTGTTAGGAAAGGCCTCGAAAACTTCCTTCAGTAATGGAATTCGGTTATCTTTTCCTTCACACTGGCATGCTGAGGAAGCAAGATTTTTGAAGGTATTTTTAAAAGATAACTTTTACTTTTTTGATGATCAGGGAGAAAAAAATTGATAAAGTTATTGTTTTCACAATAGTATGTATTCATATAGGACATTAGCAAAATTAAGAAAAGTATAAAGAAAAGGAAATTCATCTAAAATCCAACAACTTAGATTTAACCATTGTGACCATTTAGTATACTTGCTCTACTCTTTTCCTAGGCATAATTTAGTAGTTAGAATATAGTGTACCTACAGACCTTAACCTGATCTTTTTACATAAGTAAAAAATAAATGTTGCATGTTAAAACACTTAGAATTATGGGGATGCCTGGGTGGCTCAGTGGTTGAGCGTCTGCCTTTGGTGCAGGGCATGATCCCAGAGTCCTGGGATTGAGTCCCAGGACTTCGAGCTTCCTCTTTGAGCTTCCTGCATGGAGCCTGCTTCTCCCTCTGCCTAGGTCTCTGCCTCCCTCTCTCTCTCTCTCTCTCTCTCTCTGTGTGTGTGTGTCTCTCATGAATAAACAAATAAAATCTTTAAAAAAAAACTTATTATATAATTATTATTTTAAATGGTTTTAAAATGCTCCATTGAGTAGCTATGCAACAACTTCATTATTTTAATTTAACCATTCCCCCGAAAGGTAACAGAGTTTGCCATTCCACAGTATGCCACTTTGGCATAAGGATTATTTTGAACTGAAGGCAACTGAGATGAGGCAGATATAAGAAAAGTGTTCTGTCCTTTTCCATCTGCCTAGAAACAAGACTTAAATTCATACGAAACGTATCACTGACAATTTAGATCTACAGATAGTACCACAGAACTCTGCACAACAAAGTACTGACTAGCCTTTATTTTCCATTATTCACCCATCTACTTAAGTTCCCACAATTTGCCACCCTAGAAACTCAAAATCCTTTTTTTTGCCCCACCCCCTCAAAATCCTTTTTATTTGTTTTGTTACTTCTCTGAAAATGTATTGGATTTTCTTTGTTTGTTAAGATGCTAGATAAACTCAAGTTCTCACCAGCCTTTGAGTTACTCATCCTTGAGTTTCTCCAATGACACATATAAATTAATAAACTTCTGTTTGTTTTTCTCTTGGTAGTCTCTCTTTTGTTACAGATCCTTCCTGAGAACCAGGAGGTAGAAGGAAAAAAATAATAACCCTATACTCTACTAGTTGATACTGGTTGTTTGGAAAGTTTTGCTATGATATCACCATTGAAATTTTTGGAGATTGAGAATATATATGTTCAGGCAAGGGAAATACATGCTAATTCAGGAGTGTGTTAAAGAATTGTATCAATACAGCTACTCAAAGAAAACTTTTTTTATTCTTTTCCTAGGCAAAATTTAGTAGAAATTAGAGTCATAAAAAAATTAGATGAGGACTTTTCATCATTTTTTACCTTTCCTGAGGGTTAATTTTTTATTTTTCCTAATCTCTTTTGCCTTGAATCATTTACATAGTATGCTGTACACACTGCATAAGTATCATAAAATTCTCTCTCCCATCTGAAACTTCAATCCCACTACTATGTGAATAAAAAATAGTAAAAGATCCCTTATTTCATCTTTATTATACAAAGTGTATCAACACAGTAAATTAAAGCCATGTTAAAAAATATTTATAATACAGACTTATATGTAAAGACAGCATATAAATGAGAAAAGAAAAAAAAAGGAAAAAAGTATTACTGTTTTGTCTGTTCTGTGTTCCATTCCTATTGCCTTTTTACTGCTTCTTGTAACTCGGATGGAGCTCTGGATCATTTTGACTGACTCTCAATAATTTGGCTCTGTCTCCTTGGCCACAGCACATGGACCATAACACTGTGAACATGAGGAGAGGTCTCCTGAAATCTTCAGCTGAATGGATGGTGTACTTTGATGTTGCCAGATGTTGTTTATGTGTAGAAGGTGTGTCTGAGGACAGAGCTAACATAAATGAAACTGGACCAAGAAAAAGAGATAGAGACTAATTACGGTGTAAGCAACTGAAATTAGTCATGTCTGAAGACCTAGAATCTCTAGACTTTTTTGTTAGAAGAACCAAATTCTTTTTTTTTTTAAGAACCAAAGTATCTAAAAAAAATTTTTTTTAACTATCTTGAGATGGATTTCTAGCACTTATAACTGAGTTTAGACTTATTGTAGACTACTGAATTGAACAGTAAAAATTATGTAAATATCTAAAAATTTAACTTGTTTTTACCCATCCAGCACTCTTTCTTCCCTTGGAAAACTGCATCTCCCTTATTTTACATTGTTCTGACTGGGTTCTCAAAAACAGGACCCATTTCCCCTTTATTCTCATGGGGAGGTATATGCCCTAGGTCTGGCCCATTATAATAGCCCATCTCTTTGTCCACAGGGAATAGCTCAAGGATGGACACATGACCCATGCTGGGCCAATCAGTGTCTTTATCTAGAACTTTCCCTTGAAGCTTAAAGGGAAGATTGCCTTTTTTTTTTTTTTTCTTTTTTTTTACCTTTGGGTCAATGTGCAGGCAGGATATGAATGAGTTGTCAGTGATCATGTTCCCTGCCATAAGGACAAAATCCATCTACACTGGAAGAGGGTAAGACCCAAAAGAAGCAGAACTATGGAATGAATAAAAAAGAGTCCCTTTTGTGCCCCTGGATCTAATAATGTTTAACCACAGATCCACCACTATTATAGACAGTTCATGATAAAATAAATCTGTTGTGGTTTTTTTTCCTCTTAAGCTAGTATAAACTACTTTCTGTTACAATCTAAAAAGTCTGAACATGATATTCTAGTTCTGCACAGTTTAATATGGTAGCCACTAGCCACATAGAGCTATTAAAATTCAAATTAAATAAGACTAAAAATTCAGTCCCTGAGTTGGACGAGGCACATTTTCTAAGTGTTCAACAGTCACATGTGGTTATTGGCTATTGTAACTGACAGTGCAAATACAGAACATTTCTAGCACTACACTTCATTTAAACAGTGCTATTTTAGTTAAGTAAAAAAATTGTTAGCTTGTTAAGTGTGGAAAAAATAATTTGGCAGTCAAAAGAATTGCTACAGACAAAGAATTACTCACACTCAGGTAAAATGTTTGCAAAAATCAACTTAGAAAAAAGTCAAACAGATAAAACTAACTTTGGAGCATTATACAATAAGGATAATACTGCATCTAATAGTGGGACAAACAAGGAAATTAAAGTTATACTAATAACTAAGAAAAAAAGCATGCTAAAGTAATGTGAAGATATTTACATTAGATGCCTCAGCCAGCATAGAATGTAGAAAATCAGTTGAGGAAAGAAGTTTGTCCCCAGTATTGTTCTGGGCAGAAGTTAACCACCTGTGAAATACTACAAAAACGGAAATAGGAAAACAAGAGTGATAGGCAAGGAGTATGCCAGAGGATGTGTTAGGTAATAGAATGAGTGAAGTTACCTCTATAAATGTGCTAGAACTTGAAAACTGATCATTCTGATCAACTTTAGATTATCAGATTATGTATTTTCCATTTAAAGGCTACTTTTAAGTAAGCAGGATAGATAATAACCCTTTGGTTAATAAATTTTTATATTATTTCTTTATATTTATTTTTTAATGTAGCTTGTGGCACATCAAAGCACCTTAAAAAAAAAACAATTATTTCAGTAAAATTATGAACCATAAAGCAAGAAGGGGCAGCCCCGGTGGCTCAGCGGTTTAGCGCAGGCTTCAGCCCAGGGTATGATCCTGGAGTCCTGGGATTGAGTCCCACATTGGGTTCCCAGCATGGAGCCTGCTTCTCCCTCTGCCTGTGTCTCTGCCTCTCTGTGTGTGTGTGTCTCTCATGAATAAATAAAAAGCAAGAGGGCTAAAATCTGTATTCCCCTGAAAGTTGGTAGTCTGTCTTTCTCTAGCATTTAAAGAAAAGTAAGCATGAGTTCTGAGCAGGGGAATTGGACACCCCCCCCCCCAAAAAAAAAGAAAGGAACAACTATGGGCCTAATCTGAGTCAAGTTTTTATAGTACTATATATTAGCCTATAAACTTCACATTTAAGGTAAACTTCACATTTGAGGCAGAGTCTCAAGTTAATTGTGATATAAACTGAACACAGTGGCACCTAGGTGGCTCAGTGGTTGACCGTCTGCCTTTGGCTCTGGTTGTAATCTCGCTGTCCTGGTATGGAGTCCTGCATCAGGCTCCCTATAGAAGTCTGCTTCTCCCTCTGCCTATGTCTCTGCCTTTCTCTCTGTGTCTCTCCTGAATAAATAAATAAAATCTTAAAAAACAAACAAACAAAAAACACCTATGGGCAGCCCCTGTGGTGCAGCGGTTTAGCGCCGCCTGCAGCCCAGGGTGTGATCCTGGAGACCCCAGATCAAGTCCCACATAAGGTTCCCTGCATGGAGCCTGCTTCTTCCTCTGCCTGTGTCTCTGCCTCTCTCTCTCTGTCTCTCATGAATAAATAAATAAAATATTAAAAAAAAAAACCTGGGGGATCCCTGGGTGGCGCAGCGGTTTAGCGCCTGCCTTTGGCCCAGGGCGCGATCCTGGAGACCCGGGATCGAATCCCACATCAGGCTCCCAGTGCATGGGCCTGCTTCTCCCTCTGCCTGTGTCTCTGTCTCTCTCTCTCTCTCTCTGTGTGACTATCATAAATAAATGAAAAAAAATTAAAAAAAAAAAAAAACCTGAATGCAATATGAACAAAAATTATTTTTCTAGGTGTCTGAAACTTGAGAGTACATGGCATTGCTGTTAAGGCATTTGGAGAGGCTTGTTAGGGGTGCCTGGATAGCTCAGTCGGGAGAGCATGAGACTCTTGATCCCAGGGTCATGACTTCTAGTCCCATGTTGGGCATGGATCCTACTTAATTAAAAAAAAGAGAGAGAGACTCTTTAGATGGAGAGGCAGTAAGGTACAGCTGAACATTGGCCTGGTTAGAAGGAGACCTAGTTTCAAGTCCTAGCTCTGTCATTTATTTGTTGTATGACCTTAATCAAGTTAATTTACATCTGGGTGTAAAATGGGTGGTTCAGTGGGTTAGTGTCTGCCTTCAGCTTAGGTCACAATCTGAGGGTCTTGGGATCAAGCCCTGTGTTGGGCTCCCTGCACAGCAGGGAATCTGCTTCTTCCTTCCCTCTGCCCTTCCCCACTGCTTGTGCTCTGTCTTGTGTATACACTCTATTTCTCTCTCTCAAATAAATAAATAAAATCTTTTTAAAAGAAAGTTAATTTACATCCGTAGGCCTCAGTTTCCTTATCTAAAACACAAGGAGATATGGAATTACATGGCCTCAAAGGTCACTGCCTATTCAAAAGTTTTATGGCTTTATGACAAAGGTATATAAATAAAAACTTAAAAAAAAAAAAAAGGGTGACCCCTGGGTGGCTCAGTGGTTGGGTGTCTGCCTTCGGCTCAGGTCTTGATCCCAGGATCTGGGATCAAGTCCCGCATCGAGCTCCCTGTGAGGAGCCTGCTTCTCCCTCTGCCTATGTCTCTGCCTCTCTCTCAGTCTGTGTCTCTCATGAATAAATAAATAAAAATAAAAGAAATTAAATAAATTTTTAAAAAAGAAAGGAAGGTATAAACCTTAGAAAAAAATGAAAACATTTTATTCCTCCAAGGATCTTTTATTTTTTTGTGAGGCTTTGGCTTTGCTCTACAAGAGGAAAAATTAAACAAGAACAACAACAAAAAAATAAAACCCCCAAAGAACAACAACAACAAAAAACCCTTCACTTATGAAATGAAATATTTTTAATCTTCACAAATCTGCAATTGACACAAATATTATAATAGCTTGGCAAATATAATCCTGTTAATCATAAAAAATGAAAAAAATGTTTCTGCAAACCAATACAGCTTAATGATACTTACCTGGAAAGTAAAATCAAGAAAACTTCAGATCTAAACATCCTTTAGAAATAGCTAATTTAAACAATTTTCTGATTTTTATTTGGCTTTCTTAAGTCTTCCAGTCAAGGAGAAATTATATTGGCCGATTTTAAGTCTAGTTCACAGAGCAGTTACAGTTCTTTAGATCCTTGACATTTAACTAAGGTTTTAACTATATGCAAACCATACCACATCAAGGACCACACCATGTAGCATCTTGTAGTTCTACTGGGCTACGTTTGGATGATTCAAAACATGAGGCTGAATTGTGATTGTGGGACCCTATACTGGCTCAGCAACCTTTATCACCATGTTCCATTGTAACAAAGCTAACAAATGGGGCCAAGGAACACGTTCCTTTGTGAGAAATATTCCCTCAAAAGGGAGAAAACTGCTATGCTAGTGATTAAAAAGTGACAATGACCAGGAAATGGGTGGTTCATCTGAGTAACAGAATTCTCTCTAATAATTTAAGATAGGGAACAGTGAAATGATATAAACTCACGTGTTATAGAATCAGTAAGGATCTGAAAGGTGTCCTTCTAATGTCTTTTCATTTATTTTACTTATGATGGATTTTACTACAAGTTATAGTAATCTTCTAGAATTTGAAGCTTTAGAAATGCAAAGTAGCCCCAATAATGTCTAGGTTTCTTGTAATTAGTATTTAGGCTTAAATTAACTGTACATAAATTTAAATAGAATGAGCCAGTTAAATCTCTAGCCTTCATCTCAGGGTCAAGATTTCAGATTTGTAGGTCTGCAAGAGTAAGTATTGAGGGCAGTACTTTTAGCTGGAACTTCCTATCACATAAAAACACACATGTATATCTAATTCTCAGTGTAAATGAATACACTTTAATGTAAATGTATAAGCTGCAAATGGGAAATATTACCTCTTTGAAATGTGACATCCAGTTTGCCAAGGTAAGGTGGAAGTTCCTTTAAAAGATATGATTGAAAAAAGTTAACTCCCCAAAATTTAAAAGCATTTTAGTGTCTTACAGTAAGACAAAGATATGCTTCTTCAAAAAATAAAAGAATAAAAACATTAACTATGATTACCTATGTTTGCATAGGGCTCTCTTTGGCAGAACATCCCAAACAGCAAATTAATTATATAACTACTTTCACATCTTACAAGAAAAAAAAATTTGCACTAATATGGACCTTTCTAATAATAATATATAAATACTTCCATAGACAAGCATCAAGAATAGACAATTTCTAAAAATGACTAACAATCATCCAGAAAAAAATCTTTAAACTCACAAATAATCAAATAAATGCTAACTAAAATTTAAATTTAGGGAATTTTTGTTTTAATACCCAATAATGGTAAGGGTATGGCAAAATGGGAATTCCTCAAATATCACATTTTAGAATTAAAAAAAATTTTACTATATTTTATTTTTTAATAATCTCTGTGAGCAACATGGGGCTTGAACTCATAACCCTGAGATCAAGAGTCACATGCTAAAAAAAATAAAATAAAATAAAATAAAAAAATAAAAAGAGTCACATGTTCTACCTACTGAGCCAGCCAGATGCCCCAGAGTTTTAGAACTCTTAAACACTTTTAGAAAGCAAGCTGGCAATTACAACTTTCAATGTATATTAAGATGCTATCATACTCCTAATCTTTTACCAAATAATTTCCCTGATGGGGGTTTACTTAGGGAAATAATTTTAAAAACAGAGATAACTTGCTTGCTTTGGTCACATATATATACTAAACTATGAGATAACTTTATTAGATACTTTTAATATATTTATATGCGTGTCTTCATAAATATATGCTTATATCTTTTTTTTTATTTATGATAGGCACACAGTGAGAGAGAGAGGCAGAGACACAGGCAGAGAGAGAAGCAGGCTCCATGCACCGGGAGCCCGATGTGGGATTCGATCCTGGGTCTCCAGGATCATGCCCTGGGCCAAAGGCAGGCGCCAAACCGCTGCGCCACCCAGGGATCCATATGCTTATATCTTTTAAAAACTCTATATAAGGGATGCCCGGGGGTGGGGATGCCAGGGAGGCAATGCCTGGGGGGGATCCCTGGGTGGCTCCGCGGTTTAGCGCCTGCCTTTGGCCCAGGGCGTGATCCTGGAGTCCCGGGATCGAGTACCCCATATGGCTTCCTGCATGGAGCCTGCTTCTCCCTCTGCCTGTGTCTCTGCCTCTGTCTCTGTCTCTCTCTCTCTGTGTCTCTCATGAATAAATTTCTTTTAAAACTATATATATATATATATATATATATATAAAAGAATTTGGGGCAGCCCCGGTGGCCCAGCGGTTTAGCACCACCTTCAGCCCAGGGCGTGATCCTGGAGACACGGGATAGAGTCCCACACTGGGCTCCCTGCATGGAGCCTGCTTCTCCGTCTGCCTGTGTCTCTGCCTCTCTCTCTGTGTGTTTCTCGTGAATAAATAAATAAAATCTTTAAAAAAGAAAAGAAAAGAAAAATAAGCATGGAATCTGAAAAGGCTAAATCTCATACAATTCCAACTATAGACATTCTGGAAAAAGTAAAAGCGTGGAGAAAATAAAAAGATCAGTGGTTGCCAGGGGCTGGAGGGCAGCAAGGATGAAAAGGCAGAACACGGAGGGTTTTTAGGCAGTGAACCTATTATGCACAACACTATGACAGCTGATACCTCATTATACATTTTTTTTTCATCATTATACATTAAAAACAACATGCCATTATATGTTCAAGCCCATAGAATGTACAACATTAAGAATAAATTCTAATATCAGCTATGGATTTTGAGGTGATAATGATGTGTCAATATAGGTTCACAGATTTTATCAAATGCACCCCTCTGGTGCAGGATGTTGGTGGGGGAGGGGGCGGCTGTACCTGTGGAGGGTCAGAAGCTATGTGGAACTCTATACTTTCTGCTCAACTTTGCTATGACCTAGTAACCACTCTAAAAGTTGAAGTCTATTAAAAAAATTAAAAGCAGGGGCACCTGGGTGGCTCAGTTGGTCAAGGGTCTGATGCATGGTTTCAGCACAGGTCATGATCTCAGGGTCCTGGGATCAAGCCCCACATTGGGCTCTACAGGGAGTCTCCTTGAGGATTTTCTCTCTCTCTCCCTTTCTGCTCTCTCACTGTCTCTTGCATGCTCTCTCTCTTGTATTCTCTCTCTCACTGTCTCTCTCAAAAATAAATAAATCTTTAAAAAAAAAAAGCATGGAAAAATGTGTATCATGCCATAATGTTAAAGTGTTCAAAAACAATATATATATAATATCGAGTAGGATCACAACTATGCAAAAAACATACAGGGTACACATAAAGATAGAATTCTGTTAACATAGCTTTTCTTTAGGTGGTAAAGTAAAGCATTATTTTCCATCCATTTACCAGTCTTTACTATAATGGCATGTAAACTACTAAAATCAGGTTTCCTATACTTAAAGACTAAAATTAATTCATATATTTAATCTGAATCAAATAAATTGTAGCATACATCAAACAGGAAGCAAGTTGAACTCCAGTCATTTTATATTTGAAGACTTTGGTAATTTTGTTAAAATATTTATAAAAGTAAGTCTCCAAAGATGTATCCACAGATTTCTGTAGTGAGTATAAATCCTCACTGAAAGTTAGAATAGTTTTTAAAATTTTCTTTGGCATTCATTATTTTTAAAAATCTTATAGGCCCAAATATGTACTAGATATTAGTTTATTATACATTTTTACTTACACAGTACTTTAGATCAGAGATGTTTACATTGACCCCAGTTGATCTCTTTAGATTCTCATCATGTGACACTACAACTTGTTCATCTTTTGTGATATGGCAGTCCAGTTCCAGCATATCAGTTCCAATTGTAACTGCACTGAAGAAATGCAAGAAGAATAATGACATTCTGAAAGTTAAGTAAACTTAATTTACATTATATGCGTTAAATGTAAAAATCAGGAGTTACAAATAGCAAAAAATCTCATAACACTGATACTTCTCTATACTGTCATCTATTATAATATATTGATGTGAAAATATTCTAAACAGAATAAGAGAATCATGTTGCCCCTTTCCATAACCAGCTATCCATATTTCTGTCAACCCAATATAATAGAAAAAATACTGGATCAGAATTTAAAAAAGGTCTGGATACCAATTCCCACTTTGCTATGAACTTACTGTGTAACTATGGGCAAGTAAATGTCTTTCTCTAGGCCCACATTTTCACATCTAAAAAATGGTAGGATTAAAGAACAAGAAAATGGTGCCAATCTTTGTCACTTTAATTCAACATAGGATTAGAAATTCCAGCCAGAGCAGTTAAGCAAGAAAAAAAGGGAGCTGGGAATCCAAATTGGAAAAGAAGAAGTAAAATTATCTCTGTTCACAGATGACATGATCTTGTATGTAGAAATCTTAAAGACTCTACCCACAAATAAAACTGCAAGAACTGGGATCCCTGGGTGGCTCAGCGGTTTGGCGCCTGCCTTTGGCTCAGGGCGCGATCCTGGAGACCCGGGATCAAGTCCCACGTCAGGCTCCCGGTGCATGGAGCCTGCTTCTCCCTCTGCCTGTGTCTCTGCCTCTCTCTCTCTGTGTGACTATCATAAATAAATAAAAATAAAAAAAAAACCTGCAAGAACTAATAAACTCACTAAAGCAGCAGAATATAAAAAATCAACACAGAGGGGCACCTGGATGGCTCAGTTGGCTGAGCTGGGTTCATGGTTTCGGGGTCCTGGGTTCAAGCCCTGCATTGGACTACCTGTTCAGTGGGGAGTCTGCTTCTCCCTGTCTCTCTACCCTGCTTGTGCTCTTTCTTTCTCAAATAAAATCTTAAAAAAGTCAACACACATAAATCAGTTACAATTCTATATATTACCAATGAATGATGTAAAAAGGGAAATAATAAAATCATAAAACAATCCACTTAAAATAGCATCAAAAAGAATAAAAAATTGGGTGCCTGTATGGTTCAGTCAGTCAAGTGTCTGACTTTTGATTTTGGTTCAGGTCATGATCCCAGGGTGGTGAGATCAAGCTTCCTCTGCCCCTCCCCTCCCTAAAACAAAAACAAAAACAAAAACAAAATAACTTAGGAATTAACTTAGCCAAGGAAGTAACAAACTTGTACAATGAAAACTATAGAACATTGATGAAAGAAATTAAAGGAGACATACATAAATGGTCCCATGTTCATGGCTTACAACACTTAATATTATTAAGCTACACTGATCTACACATTCAATGCAATTCTTATCAAAATCCCAATGATTTTGCAAAATGTTTTTTA
This sequence comes from Canis aureus, assembly GCF_053574225.1. NCBI lineage: Eukaryota > Metazoa > Chordata > Mammalia > Carnivora > Canidae > Canis > Canis aureus. The sequence goes on from NC_135626.1 coordinate 27,348,621, forward strand.
CAAAAATAGAAAATTCCATCCTAGGAATGTCTGGGTGGCTCAGCGGTTGAGCATCTGCCTTTGGCTCAGGGTGTGATCCCAGGGTCCTGGGATCGAGTCCCACATTGGGCTCCCTGTGAGGAGCCTGCTTCTCCCTCTGCCTGTGTCTCTGCCTCTCTCTCTCTCCCTCTCTGTGTCTCTCATGAATAAATAAATAAAATCTTTAAAAATAAATAAATAACTAAATAAGAAAAGAAAAAGAAAATTCCATCCTAAAATGCCTGAAGGGCAGTTGGCTGGCTCATTCAGAAGACCATGTGACTTGAATTTGGGTTTGTGAGTTTGAGCCCCATATTGGGTATAGAGATTACTTAAAAAAAAAAAAAAAAAACTATAAAATGTATGTGAAATCTTAAGGAAACCCGAAGAGTCAAAACAATCTTGAAAAAGAACAACTAAGTAGGAAGATTCATACTTCCTAATTTCAATACTTACTATAAAGCTACCACATATCAAAGAAATATGGTGTTGGCATAAAGACAGACATATAAATCAATGAAATAGAATATAAATCAATGAAATAGAATATAAATCAATGAAATAGAATAGAGAATCCAGAAATAAACCCTCTCATATACTATGTCAAATGATTTTCAACCATTCAATGGGGAAAGGACAATCTTTTCAACAAATGGTGCTGAGGAAACCAGATATCCAGATGTAGACGAATTAAGTTGGATTCTTACCTAACACCATATCAAAAAATAAACTAAAAATTGATCAAAGACCTAACCATAACATCTAAACTGAAAAAAAACTCTTAGAAGGCAACATATGAGAGAAGCTTCATCACACTGGATTTGGCAATTATTTCTTGGCTATGACACCAAAAACACAGGCAACAAAAGAAAAAAAAGACAAATTGTATTTCATCAAAATTAAAAGCTTTTGTGCATCAAGGGACATTAACAAAGTAAAAAGGCAATCCACAGAACAGGAGAAAATACATGCAAATCATCATGTGATAAAGGATTAATATCCACAGTATATAAAGAACCCCTAAAACTTAACAACAAAATAATCTGACAACAAAATAAGGAAACAAACAACAAAATAAGGAAAGGACTTGAATAGATGTTTCTCCGAAGAAGACATGACAAGAAGCACATGGAAAGATGATCAATATCACTAATCATTAGGGAAATCCAGTCAAACACAGTAAGAGGGGCACCTGACTGCTCAGCTGGAAGAGATGTGTGTGACTCTTGATCTTGGGGTTGTGAGTCTGAGCCCTACACTGGATATAGAGACTACAATAAATAAATAAATAAACAAACAAACAAACAAACAAACAAATAAATAAATAAATGGCAGCCTGGGTGGCTCAGTGGTTTGGCGCTGCCTTCAGCCCAGGACCTGATCCTGGAGACCTGGGATCGAGTCTCACATCAGGCTCCCTGCATGGAGTCTACTTCTCCCTCTGCCTCTCTCTCTCTCTCTCTCTCTCTCTCTCTCTCTCTGTCTCTCATGAATAAATAAATAAAAATCTGGGCAGCCCTGGTGGCTCAGCGGTTTAGTGCCACCTTCGGTCCAGGGCATGATCCTGGAGACCCGGGATCAGGTCCCACGTTGGGCTCCCTGCATGGAGCCTGCTCCTCCCTCTGCCTGTGTGTCTGCCTCTCTCTCCCTCTGTATGTCTTTCATGAATGAATAAATAAAATCTTTATAAATAAATAAATATATACATCTTAAACAAATAAAAATAAATAAGTAAACAAACAAAGAAAACCACAGAAGACACTATTTCATACTCATTGGGGTGATTATTCTAAAAAAAACAAAAAGAAGAAGAAGAAGAAGGAAAGAAAAGAGAAAAAGAAAAAGTATTGGCCAGAATGTGGAGATACTGGAACCCTTGTATATTGTTGGCAGGAATATAAAATGGCAGTTCCTCAAGAAAATTAAATATATGGGGCACCTGGGTGGCTCAGTGGTTGAGCATCTGCCTTTGGCTCAGGGTGTGATCCCAGGGGCCTGGGATGGAGTCCTATATCAGGCTCCCTGAGGAGTCTGCCTACGTCTCTGCCTATGTCTCTGCCTCTGTGTGTGTCTCTCATGAATAAATAAATATAATCTTAAAAAAAAAAAAAAAAAAAGAGGGCAGCCCGGGTGGCTCAGCGGTTTAGTGCCGCCTTCAGCTCAGGGTGTGTGATCCTGGAGACCCGGGATCAAGTCCCATGTCGGGCTCTCTGCGTGGAGCCTGTTTCTCCCTCTGCCTGTGTCTCTGCCTCTGTATGTGTGTGTGTGTGTCTCTCTCTCTCATGAATAAATAAATAAAACCTTAAAAAAATAAAAATAAAATTAAACATAGATTTACCATATGACCCAGCAATTCCATTTCTGGGTACACACAGAAAAGATCCGAATGCAGAGACTTAAAGAAACATGTACACAAGAATGTTCATAGAAGCATTATTTATAACAGTCAAAAGTAGAAGCAACTTAATTGCCTATCAATTAATGAATGGATAAATAAAATGTGGCATATACCTACAAATATTATTCAGTCTTAAAAAGGAAGGGAATTCTGGGGAGCCTACATGGCTCAGTTGGTAAGAGTATGTGACTCTTGATCTCAGGGCTGTAAGTTCGAGGTCTACGTTCGGTGGAGAGATTACTTAAAAATAAAAAAATCTTGAGGCACCCCGGGGGCTCAGTCAGTTAAGTGTCTGCCTTCAGCTCAGGTCATGATCCCAGGATCCTGGTATCGGGCCCTGCATCGGGCTCCCTTGCTTTTTCCCTTTCCCATTTGTGCTCTGGCTCTCTGACTCTCTCTCTCAAATAAATAAATAAAATCTTTAAAAAAAAATCTTTAAAAAAAAGGAAGGGAATTTTGATATATGCCATAACATAAATGAATGAATCTTTAAGATATTATGCAAGATGAAAAGAGGCGAAAACAAAAATACAAACATTTAATGATTCTACTTATATAAAGGTACCTAAAATAGTCAAATTAATAGAAATAGAAAGTAGAATGGTGGTCTGGGGAGAAGTGGTTAGGGAATAGATCCAGAGTTTTGGTACAGAAAGATGAAAAAGTTCTGGCGACGAATAGTGGTGATAGTTGCATAGCAATATGAATATATTTAATGACACTGAACTGCGCACTTAAAAATAGTTAAAATGTTAACTTTAATGTTATGTGTATTTTACCATGATAAAATAAATGTTTTTAAATTAAAAAAAGGAAAAATTGAAAGGATTAGATCGATGAGACAATCTCTAAGGTTCCTTTCACATTCAAGAACCTATGACTTTTACAAAGGGAATATCACAGAGGTTAGGAGCACAAACACTGCTAAAAAAAAAAAAAGGTAAACATGAGGTGATGGATGTGTTAATTAACTTGATGGTAAGAATCCTTTCACAATGTATACATATATCAAATCATCACAGTGTAAAGTTGAAATATAATTTGCCAATTACACCTCAATAAAGTTGAGGGAAAAAGCATAGATTACTTACTTGGGCAAATTATTTAGCTTCTTTATGCTTCAGTTTCCTTATTTGCAAAGCAGTGATGATAATATTAGCTCTCTATACCTCCTCTCCACCTTGCACCTTACACTCCAAATAGCTCCACAGTCTTTCAATACTCTCTTAGCCTTAAATGTCTTTCGCAGAAAAACAATATACAATAAAATAATAAACACAAATTTGAACAGGCACATCACAGATGAAGAGTTCCTTTTTTTTTTTTTTTTTTTTTTTTTTAAGATGAAGAGTTCCAAAAGACCAGGGACGCCTGGGTAGCTGGTGGTTGAGCATCTGCCTTTGGCTCAGGGCGTGATCCTGTGGTCCCAGGATCGAGTTCCACATTGGGCTCTCTGAAATGGAGCCTGCTTCTCCTCCCTCTTCCTATGTCTCTGCCTCTCTCTGTTGTGTCTCTCATGAATAAATAAATAAAATATTAAAAAAAAAAAGATTTCCAGAAGACCAATAAGTGTATGGATAGAGGGATCCCTGGGTGGCGCAGCAGTTTAACGCCTGCCTTTGGCCTGGGGCGTGATCCTGGAGTCCTGGGATCCAGTCCCACGTCAGTCTCCCTGCATGGAGCCTGCTTCTCCTTCTGCCTGTGTCTCTGCCTCTCTCTCTCTCTGTGTCTCTCATGAATAAATAAATAAAATCTTTAAAAAAAAGTGTATGGATAGATGTTCAACATAAAAATTCAACAGGGAAATGTAAGTTAAAACCATAATGAGATAGCACTACATATCCGTTATACTGGCTAAATTAAAAGGACTGACAACAAATTAGCAAGACAGTGGAGCATTGGAACTCTACATTGCTGGTTTGAGTGTCAATTGGTATAATCACTTTGGAAGGTATAAATGTAGACCTACTCTATGATTCTGCAATTCCATTTCTGCTAAGTATCTATCAGAGAGGGATGAATGCATTTGGCTATTAAAAAACAGATAACGTTATTTCACACATCATGGATGAATCTTACAGATATAAACCGAAGAAAGAAAAGCCAAAAACAAAGTGTAAATACTGTACGATTACATTTATGTTATTGGGAATAAGCAAAATCAATTTATAATAGAAATTAGAATAATGGCTATCTAGGGACAAGTAGTGTGGACAGGGAAAGGTCTGGGCTGGGAAAGGTGGCAAGGACAGCTTCAAGGGTGCTAGAAATGTTCTATATCTTTAACTGGATGGTGGTTACAAAGGTATATATGTGTATATATATAAATACACACACATATATATGTTAAAATTCACTGAGCTATACACTTTGTGCATTTTATGGAATGTATATTATATACATATTTTATTAAGTTTTTATTTTTCTCCTTATCTGCTAACTCTTAGTCACCCTTCAGTTCTGAGCTTAGAAACCACAATTTCGGGTGGTTTCTGAAGAAACCCAATCCCCACAGATTAGATTAGGTCACCAGTTTATATACTGTTAAATTGCCAGGATTTCCGGAAGCACCTCAGGTTTACTGTCATAGTATTTACTAACACTGTTTTGAATTTATCCATTTATCTCCTCCCTGCCCAAATGAGACAGTAGCTCTTTGAGTAAAAGTTTTGTGGACTATGTCTTGTTTATTGTTGTATTTCTAGTGCCTAGGCATAGGACCTTGAACAGCTGGTACTCCATTAAGTATTTGTTTTAAAAAAAACTCTGTATATGTAAAATGCCCACATAGCACTTTATGCACTAATCACCATGGTTACATTTCAAGATGAAGAAAAAGTAAACATGGATGAAGCAGGGAGAAAGTTTTACAAAGAAATATTTTTTCTTTTTAAAATTCAAGAATGGAAAGAGTAAGAGCTGTGTTGAGCCGAGTAGGATGAGACGATACAAAAGTAGATAAATTATGTTTGTGCAATATATTCCCATGCACTTAAATTGTTTACCAGTGGTTTTTTTTTTTATCAAGTCAGGTCTCTATAACTAGATATTAAATTCCTAGAGAAGAAAGGCCTATGTCTGCTCCATGCTTTCTAATGTTCATAATGTTGGGCATATTGTAGGTATCAAACATTTCTAAATGACTGGAATGAAGCCATGTTTTACTTATCTATTAGATATCTATTCACATTTTATTTTTTTTCTATTCACATTTTAAATTTTAATTATTATCCAGCTAGCACCTAAATGATCATAAATGATGATCTACAGGCATAGTAAGTACTATACTTACAATAATAAAATAGTCACATGGAATGACATTTTTGAAGTATATCTAAATGAAAAAAGTAGGTGTGGTATGATCCCACTGATGTAAAATAAAGTTTAAATATAATTTTAATTTGGTGGGTGCCTGGGTGGCTCAGTTAGTTAAGTGGCCAGCTCTTAGTTTCAGCTCGGGTCATGATCTCAGGGTCCTGGGATCTGGCTATGTCTAGCTCCAATCTCAGTGGGGAGTCTGTTCTAGCATCCTCTCTCTCCCTCTCTCTCTCTTCTCTCTCACTTGCTCTCTCTCTCACATAAATAAAATCTTAAAAAAAGAAGCAAATAAAAAGTTTTTAGGTTAGTAGAATTACTTTTCCATATTTCCATATTTTCCATATTTTTAAATTTCTGTAAATATTGTTGTTGAAAACAGTATTGTGTTCAATTTTTAAAAAAAGAAGAAATGTAGAAACTGTAAGCAATATATGTAGCCAGTAAACAGTCAGTTTTGAAATAAAATCCTAAAATCCTTCATATAGCTAAAAAAAATTTGGTACTACTGATTTCTTTTCTTTTTTTTAAATGATTTTATTTATTTACTTGACAGAGTGAGAGAGTACAAGCAAGAAGAGCAGCAGAGGGAAAGGAAGAAGCAGACTTCTGGCTAAGCAGGGAACCTGATACAGGGCTCAGCCACCTAGGCACCCCAGTAATACTGATTTTTGGTCATGTGCATATTTTACTTTCTTTTTCTTTTGTTATTTTTTTTTACATAAGTATATGAATGGAAGGTAAGAGTAAGGGTTATCTATATTGTCCTGTATTAAAAAAAAAAACAAAAAAACCCACAACTCTGGGACACCTGGGTGGCTCAGCGGTTGAGGTCTACTTTTGGCTCAGGGCGTGATCCCAGAGTCTCAAGATCAAGTCCCGCATTGGGCTTCCTGCATGGAGCCTGCTTCTCCTCCCTCTTCCTATGTCTCTGCATCTCTCTGTGTATCTCTCATGAATAAATAAATAAAATCTTTAAAAAAATTCTGCTTTGGGTTCCACATTGGGCATGGAGCCTACCCAAAATAATAAACAAATAGGTCAGCCCAGGTGGCTCAGTGGTTTAGCGCTGCCTTCGGCCCAGGGTGTGATCCTGGAGACGCGGAATCGAGTCCCGCGTCGGGCTCCCTGCATGAAGCCTGCTTCTCCCTCTGCCTTGTGTCTCTGCCTCTCTTTCTGTGTGTGTCTCTCATGAATAAATAAAATCTTAAAAAAATTTTTTTAATCAATTTAAAAAAATAAAAAATTATACATTTTACCTAAGAAATCTAAGTTTGAAGTTTGCCTCAGCTGAAATGTTGGCTATTTTTAGAAATGTTTAGTAACTATATAAAAAATACTTTCTATTTATTGTGTATCTCTTATCAAGCTAATAAAAAATTAAAGCAAGGGTAAGTACATCCAGGACAATTTGTAAATTATCCCAGTAAAATTATCCCAAATTTGATACACAAATAGCTAGAAAAAGGGAATTTTTTTTTTTTTTGAAAAAGGGAATTTTAAAAATCACTTTGGCTTTCAAAATTTTCCATAAATAACAATATGCATCTAATTCAATTGAAGCACCAGATATTTTATAGCTGAATTTTTTTAATATAGCTGAATTTTTAAAGATTTTTTAAAAAGATTTTATTTGTTTATTCATGAGAGACAGAGACACACAGGCAGAGGGAGAAGCAGGCTCCCCTCAGGGAGCCCCATGTGTGACTCAATCCCAGGACCCTGTGATCACGCCCTGAGCCGAAGGCAGATGCTTAACCGCTGAGCCACCCAGGTATCCCTATTTATTTATTTTAGAGAGAAGGAGCAAGCACAGTACATGTGGGGGGAGGTTAGAGGAGGGAAAGAGAGAGAGAGAGAGAATCTCAAGCAGATTGCTGAGTACAGAGCCTGCTGGCCTCTATCTCATAACCCTGAGATCATGACCTGAGTAGAAATCAAGAGTCTCAGCCTTAACCAACTGAGCCACTCACATGCCCCAATATAGCTGACTTTCTGACAAGTTGATTACAAACAGAAAAAAGGAACCAAGGCTTTGCTATTACCAGAAGAAGAAATAAAAACTCTAGCTCTAAAAGATGTGAAATTACTTGAATTCCACAGAAACAATATATAATAATTTTAAAGAGACTCTATACACTATATGTTAACTAACTAGAATTTAAATAAAAATTTGGAAAAAATAAAATAAAAATAGTAAGTCCAAAAATAAATAAATATCATACCCTATATTAAGGAATTTATTTGAATCTCACTTATTCCTTGCATTACTTGGGTTTATTATTAGTCCCATTTCATAGATGAGAAATTAGTATTCTATTAATTAGATATTCTGAAAAATGTATCATGAGAACCAGGTCACTGATTAATTACTTTGACTGTCTGCCAACTTATACTTCCAGCTATTGCTAAAACAATTTGTTTCTTTTACCATTCATATTAATACCACGGGGATCAAATTGTCCTGTGGGTATTTACAAAGGCGGCCTGGTTTAATAACCTAGTTTTATTAGCTCTTAAGAGCCAGATTTTACATACTCAAGGGCTTAGGGACTCTGTGTGTGTGTGTGTGTGTGTGTGTGTGTGTGTGTGTGTGTGTAGTTCAATTCCTTAGTCTTTGGTTCTATGCTTTTTATGGATGGAGTTCGGTCTCCTCCATTTGTTTTCTGTTGATATTCTGATTTGTTCTTTTTTTTTAAAAAAAAGATTTTATTTATTTACTCATAGAGACACAGAGAGAGAGGCAGAGACACGGGCAGAGGGAGAAGCAGGCTCCCCACAAGGAGCTGGATATGGGACTCGATCCCAGGACCCCAGGATTATGCCCTGAGCCGAAGGCAGACGCTCAACCGCTGAGCCACCCAGGTGCCCGCCCCTGCTTTGTTCTTGAGTGCCCATTCCATTTCTCCTTCCATAAGTAACTAGTGAGAGTCTATTAGCATCAGAGCTAGGTATTAGGGATTGAGAGACCAATATGGAAGGATTCTTACTCTCAGAGGAATCACAGAAAGAAAGAAAGAAGAAAGAAGAGAGAGAATAAAAGGAAGAAATTGTGATATACAATTATTTTTTGTCACTCCTAATTAGTTCTTTAGCCCTGCCATAATGAATTAATTTTCCACACATTCCTAAAGTCCTTTCAGTTTCCTAGACATATCTCATCTACATACCCTTACATCTTAATCTCAGACATTTCATGTTCTTTTCCTTTTTTTTTTTTTTTTTTTAGTAATCTCTACACCCAACATAGTGATTGAACTCACAACCCCAAGATCAAGAATTGCATGCTATGCAGACTGAACCAGCCAGGCACCTCAAACATTTCACATTTTAAAAATAGTTTCTTGGTGTGCCTAGATGGCCCAGTCATTATGCATCAGCCTTTGGCTTGGGTCAGGATCTGGAGGCTCTGGGATATAGCCCTGCTGCAGGCTCCCTGCTCTGCCTATAGCGCTGCCTTCGGCCCAGGGTGTGATCCTGGAGATGCGGAATTGAGTCTGTTTCTCTCTTTCCCTCTACCTCTTCCCCCAACTTATGTTCACTCTTTCTTTTTCTCTCTCAAATAAATAAATGAAATCTTAAAATAATTTTTAAAATAAAAATAAAAATAGCTTCTTCCTCCATACCAAATGATAACTCTTCTAGTCCTGGTAGCTTTTCAATTTTCTGGTTAATCTTAACCAGGCTTCTGCCACCACCTATTTATGCATTTTCTAATATCCTCTTGTCTTCACCCCCAATTCATAATATGTATGCTTTGTGAAGTATATCTCTACACATGCACATAAATAAGATCTAAGTTTTAGCTGCTCATTATATTTTTACTATCTTTCCCTCATCTACTCTTCCTATCAAAGATACATCATACTTAAGCACAGTATCTGTCAGTTAAGCATCTGCCTTTGGCTCAGGTCATGATCCCAGAGTCCTGGGATAGAGCCCCACATTGAGCTCCCTGCTCAGTGGGGAGTCTGCTTCTCCATCTGTTCCTCCCCCTGCTCCTTCTCTCTCTTCCTCTCAAATAAATAAATGAAAACTTTATAAAGATAAAAATATTGGGATGCCTGGGTGGCTAAGCAGTTGAGTGTCTGCCTTCAGCTCAGGATGTGATCCTGGAGCTCCAGAATTGATTCCTGCATGAGGCTCCTGCAGGGATCCTGTTTCTCCCTCTGCCTGCATCTCTCTGCCTCTCTCTGTCTCTCATGAATAAATAAATAAATCTTTAAAGAAAAACAAGAGCTTTACAGGGCGACGTATATGCCATCTCTTAAAAAAAATAAAGATAAAAATATTTACATACCATCCTTAGAAATAATTTATTATACAAATGTACCATCCTTAGAAACAGTTTATTATATAATCGTGTATTTTAATTTCATAAATAAAGGTGGTTGATAAAAATTTAACAAAAAATATGGGGAAAAACTTACAAAATAATAGATCTTAAGTATAAAGAATGCTAAAATCAAAATTATAAGCATTTTTTCCCAGGTAATATATATCACTATATCCCAGGCAACAAATATTTGATAAATCTAGTATATGGCAGTGGTAGTAGGTGACATATGTGTATGTGTGTGTCTCAGTGTAAACTGTACAAATAAATTTTATATATATGCATTATGTATGTTATATATATCTAGTTATATTATCTAGGTTTATACTTTATGTAATATATAATATATATATAGAGAGAAAGAAATGTTATATATATGATCTCAGAGAAGATTATTTATTTATTTATATATTTTTTAAAGATTTTATTTATTTATTCATGAGAGACACACACACACACAGAGGCAGAGACACAGGCAGAGGGAGAAGCAGGCTCCATGCAGGGAGCCTGACGTGGGACTCGATCCTGGGTCTCCAGGATCAAGCCCTGGGCTGAAGGCGGTGCCAAACCACTGAGCCACCAGGGCTACCCAGAGAAGATAATTTAAAGTAACGTACTTTATCTTATTTTGACTTAATTTAAAATATTTTGTTTCAGAATCTGTAAAGTTCTTTCCACAGACAGGAGGAAAGTTTTGCATTTTTAGGGCTATAAGAGAATTTGGATATTATAGTCAAAGACATTTTTTTTTTAAAGATTTTATTTATTTATTTGAGAAAGAGCACAAGCAGGGAGAGCAGGAGAGGGAGAAGCAGGCTCCCTGCTCAGTGGGGAGCCCCATGCAGGGCTTGATGCCAGGACCCTGGGATCATGACCTGATCCAAAGGCAGGCGTTTAACCGACTGAGCCATCCAGGCGCCTCAAAGGCATTGTATTATAGAACAGGAAGAGTGAGCAATGATGAGCACAGTAGAATAGGATTTAGATGAAACTAGAATATGGAGAAACAGTACATTTGGACCCGATAACAGGAAAAATAAACTCTCAGGTGTCTTTGTTATTTTTAAGTACTCTCCATGCCCAACATGGGGCTCGATCTTATAACCCCAAGATCAGGGATCCCTGGGTGGTGCAGCGGTTTGGCGCCTGCCTTTGGCCCAGGGTGCGATCCTGGAGACTCAGGATCGAATCCCACGTCGGGCTCCTGGTGCATGGAGCCTGCTTCTCCCTCTGCCTGTGTCTCTACCTCTCTCTCTCTCTGTGTGACTATCATAAATAAATAAAAATTAAAAAAAAAAATAACCCCAAGATCA